>NC_138528.1:32986082-33586082 GCF_964234715.1 Podarcis melisellensis | reverse complement strand
TAGCAGATCTTGGGAGGAAAATAACCTCAGCATTGCGCTCTCTGAGCAATGCTACAATTATCAATGAAGAGGTACGTAGCATTTCCATGTGTGTTGTAATGATGATAGTTAACTAGAAGGTAAGAATTATTATCTCTTCATAATCAAATTTGGCTTTGGAAGAAAATGGCCCAAGCTTAAAGTAATAAGGTTAAATTTGTACATAGTGTATCATGAAACACGTGAGAGCTGCTTAAAACATACTGTGTGGCAGCTGTGGCAACTAATTAACTGAGACTTAATTTGTATTGTTGTAATGGTTGAACGATAACTTTTTACTACAAATGTAATTTACTTTGAAATATTGGATTAACAAAATTCAGGACGTTAACATTTTCTGAATTGTCTTTGTTTTCTCCTTACAAGGTTTTAAATGCTATGTTAAAAGAAGTATGTACAGCATTACTGGAAGCTGATGTCAACATTAAGTTAGTGAAACAACTGAGAGAAAATGTCAAGTAAGTGATCCAACCAAGATAACATAAAGATGTACAATTTTCTGCAGTGATTATCTTTGCTTGCTTGTGTCTTGAGAGAGCCATGGGTGACTTCTTCATACTACTTAATTAATACCCAACTTAAATCAGTTCAATTTCTAGTTTCAGAGGAATAACTGATGTCTCAATAAGTGCTCTTTTGACATAGCTTATCTGCCCCACACAAATTGAAGTACAATCATTGTAAAAATATGGGGTATTATACAACTCTGCCCATATGCAAATGGAACAAACTTCCTCTTGTGCAACAATACTTCTCCATCCTCTCCTCCCAGCAGTGCACCCTCAAAATCTGCTCCAGAGAGTTGGGAGCATTGGGGGTGATGAGCCTTCAGGGCAGATTTAGAATGTGAGTATTTGGCTGCAGAGGTGGTGCTAGGGAGAAGTGTTGCTCCACAAGTAGAAGTTTGCCTGCTGAATTCTGCCTGTAGTAACTCTGTTATAAGTAGTCGTAACATCCAGGACCTTCAGAATAATGCAAGATGCAGCACTTCTGTAACAAATTGATTGCTGGGAGGGAAGGGTAGGAGACATGAGTAGCTGTATGTACTTCTGGGCAAGCTGCCAAGAACGAACTGAAATAGGAAGCTGGAATCCTGCTTGCAATGAAATTTACTTGGGGCATGGAATACATATGACTGACATATGAAAGGTGTTCGTTGTTTTATATGTGGATGAGCAAAACACTATTCTGAATAAAGATACACAAATGTTTTTGTACAAAAGCATAGTAAATTGATTCTGTCAATCTTTACTTGATTAACATTACTGTTGTTCTATTATTTATTATATTTGTTATTCACAAAGCGACATGCATTCAAACCAGTTCAAACAAACGCAAATAATAATAATCTAAAAACAGTTATATGGATAAAGCGTAGGTCTTACAGATCCCACCCCACAAAAAAGGGTCAAAAAGGCCTGAAAATGAGTAAAGAGGAAAGTCTTTGCCTATGCCTAAAAATAGATAAACATGACACCAGGCATGCCTCCCTGTAAAAGCCACCACTGAGAAGGCCTGTTCTTATGTTGCCATTCTTCATGCCTCCTGCAGAGTGGCACATGATGAGTAGCTGTTACTGAAAATTGTAGGGAGAGGGGGTCTTTGAGTAAGTTTGATAACTCCATGCTCCTAAACATGCTCTTGGATGCAATTCCCATTGATTTTAACATAACATTTCTGTTGTATTGCTTTTGATCTTATATTGCTTATTTTCTGTTTGAACTATAGATCTGCTATTGATCTTGAAGAAATGGCTTCTGGCCTAAATAAAAGGAAAATGATTCAACATGCTGTCTTTAAAGAACTTGTTAAGGTAAAATATATTAAATAGTAGTACAGTTGGTTTTTCTAATCCATATGTTGCTTGCTTTAATACAGCCTAGCGCTCTAGGCTTCCTTCTTTTTCTGATCAAACATTCCTTGTTTCTACCTCACATTCTCATATGAACATTGTTGCCACATTTCTATATGAATATTGAGTGACCATTGCCACTCTAATTGTAGGTATGTGCAGTCTTGCTAAGACATTGTCAGGGGATTGCCATCGGAACAGGGGAGGGGGGCAGGGGAATACAGAAGGCCTCCAATGCTTCTGAGGAGCAGCTTCTCATCCAGCAGTGGGGAAAGCCACACCTCCAGTGGAGCAGAGAGGGAAGGGGGTAGCCAAGCGAGGAGAGGGCTCGAAGATGCTGCTGAGAGCCCAAGCGCCTCACCTAACCCTGCTGGCCAGGAGGCAGACACGCCACTTCCATCGCCCAGCCTGCGCAGAGGGGTAAAACACAAGGAGGGGAGACGGAGATTTGGGGTGTCGTAAGTTTTTATGTTGGGGGAGAAGCCGGAAGAGGCCACTCCCGGATTCTGCAAGTGACTAAGACGGACATGAACTTGTTGGTTCTGCACTGTAAATAGTTTGCACCAATGAAACCTGTAAAAGACAGGTCGGAGTCCTGCCTGGTTACTCACGAGCAACCACCACCCGCATCTGACAGACATGAAACAACAATGGTTATAGGATGTCTTTATACTACAATGCAGATTTTATTCTTACTCATTTTACATATTTCTTTCTACCTAAGAAGCTATAATCTTAAGCATTGTGTTACATGTGTTGCAATAATCTGTTGAGTGGAGTAGCTTGTTAGCCAGCATTGGCGAGATCTACCCTTTATACAGTTGACAGTGGCTCAAATTAATACCAAACCAAAGTTTGTGCTACCTCCGTTTTAGTGTGGTGGTTATATTGACAAAACTGTAGTTACAGCAATTGCTCTGCTTCTGGAGTCCATTGTGCACCGAAGCAACAGTGCTTAGCAGGTGCGGAGGAAAGACAAACGGTTCTAATCAGTGGCTTGCCTTCACATTTGGGAGTTGAAATTATGATTGGTTGACTTCCAGACTATGATTAGCTTGAACTGTGATTTAGTGTGATGTCTAAAAGGAGCAACGGTGTAGTTAAAATGAATAATTGGATTTTATACCAATTGTATAGCTAGAATGCCCCAATTGAGAGTACTGCAAAAGCTGTTCACCTGTCTTGTGTGCTGTTCACCTGTCTGCACAGTGGGGTGATGATTGTAGGGACATTAGTGCACCATGCTTGCAAAGAAACACTGCTTCAAAGACTTCAAGCCCGTTTTCTCCAGGGATTGGTGGTGTGTTAGTCTTACAGCTGATCCTGTTGTGTCTCCACCATCTCTGCATGTGATGTCATATATGGGGAGAAGGAGGGGTGAGGTGGGGAATGTGACCTTGTGGGAGAAATTGGGACCTGTGCTGGACCAGAGTTTACCCACCCCTGTCTTAATGACTGTAAGGATGGTCTTGTTAAACTTGTTCACTGGCAGTGGTTTGTATCACTGCTAGGTAATTGGAGGGGTTTTGAGTGGCACAGAACTGGGCAATGTTACCATTTACTGATGTAGGATACCATTGTTTTACTTTGATTTCCAAGAAAGCATCCATGATGCTGGAAAAATATATTAAATCTTCAAACAAAACTGCACTCTGAAAATCTTATGTGTTACTGTGATTCTGAAGCTTTGCTTCGTAGCACACATGTATACTTTTTGCTTTATAGCTTGTAGATCCTGGAGTAAAAGCCTGGACACCAACAAAAGGAAAACAGAATATCATAATGTTTGTAGGGCTGCAAGGAAGTGGCAAAACCACATCATGTTCAAAGGTAACTTGCATTCTTCATAATATTTAATATAGACTATTTGCTTTCAGATAGACATTTGTGACTATAAACAAAACTGAACTAAATTTTAGGGGTGCATTCAGGTGTTACGAGGCAAAATCTTTCTTGTACAAAGAATTTGCCACAGATAGATCTCTGGGACTTTGAGCTTAACTACTTTTGATTGAATCTAGACCTTCTGGTCCATGAACAGAAAGGCTTCTTTCATTTCCAAAAGGAATGCTGATCCAGTGGAAGCTTCTTGAAGAGGGGAAGACATGACATTCATCAGTTTCCAACATCTCTTTGCAGCCACTAGCATGACTATTACCATTTAAGAAGGTCTCTTAGCACTGGAGTAGTATCTAGTTAGTGTGTTCCTCTCTGGTCAAGGATGGCTCTAATCCTATCATTGCAGGAGATCATAAAATGAAGGTCACTGTTTTGTTGTCCTTTTATAGAGTCTACATCTTGTACATAGCCATACCTTGACAAGACTTGAAAATAGTGGCATATAGTGCAAGCCACCTGTCACTGCATGACAGTAAAACTTCACTGTAAATGTCATATAAAGGCAGCAGAACCCATATCTTCTGCAGCTCAGGGTTCTGCCCTAAGAGCTTACAAATGTAAGCGAGTCTGAAATGAAAGAACCTTACTGTTCTCATGCACCATATTGATTAGCGTTAATTGCTCTTGTGCCACAAGGCCCATTTTGGTCTTCCCATTGGGCACTGAAAAATAATGAAAACATGATGTAATGTTCTTGAGAGTTCTTAATACTAAACTTGACATTTTCATTACATCTTTGGATTTTTTATTAACAGTTGGCATACTACTACCAGAGGAAAGGCTGGAAGACATGCTTGATATGTGCAGATACTTACAGAGCAGGTAAAATACTTCCCCCCCAGCGATTTCATTTTCACTAGATGTGCATATTCTACATGGCTAACAAATACTGTCTGAATTCTACAGGTGCTTTTGACCAGTTAAAACAGAACGCAACAAAAGCAAGAATTCCATTCTACGGCAGGTATGTATCTTTAACTAAGATCTGTTGCAAAAATTATGTTATCAGATTCTGAAATGATATTTGAAGAACAATATTAGTCAATGTGCTGCCCCTAAGATGAAGTTGTTTCAAACTCCCATCACCCCTGACCCTTGGCTATGTTGGCTGAGGCTGATGGCCACAACATCTGGAGGGCATTTTTTTATATATATGTAAAGCTAGAATTTAACTATTTCACTCTTTCTGATTTTTAAAGTACTTCTCATGGCTGTGAGAGAAGCTTAGTAACTTGGAATCAATGTCTTACATCCAGAAGGAAGTCAGTTGGGGTTTCAGTAACAGGACCTTAGCCTAACTTTGTTTCCAAGCCTCCGTTCATTGCACTGGCACTCATAGTGCACCCAGTGTGCTCGTTCCTTTTCCTCTACTGTTACAGGCTGAAATTTAAAGTGTGTGTGCATTTGTGTGTTGGGGCGGGGATTGTAAACCAGTCAATAACTTGCTTTGGAAATGAGTTTGAAAACATTTGATTGTGCACAGAAAATTTGCAGACTCTTAGTGTCATAGGAAATAGTCTAGAATAGCAGTGGTTGGTGAAGCAGTTCACGTGTGGAAGCAGTGAGCTGCTTCAGTGAGGCAGTGAAGGGCCAAGGAAGCCCTTCCTTACTAAGTGTTGGGCTGTGTCAGCACCATGCAAGCAGGCTGCTGATAGCAACAGTTTATGCTGTCTGCTTGACAACTACATACTTGCACTGTGGCTGCTGGGACACCTGCTGACTATAGGAAGGAGGAACTCTTCCCCCTCCCCTTAATTGTACGCAGTGATAGGGGTGTTTCCTGTCAGAGAACCATCTCGTTTAAATCTGCTTGGTAACATTGTCCATGTAACTGAAGCATGTGTGTTCCTGTTGGAACAGTTACACAGAAATGGATCCTGTGATCATTGCATCAGAAGGTGTTGAAAAATTTAAGAATGAAAACTTTGAAATAATAATTGTCGACACAAGTGGTCGTCACAAGCAGGAAGACTCACTCTTTGAAGAAATGTTACAAGTTGCCAATGCCATAGTAAGTATTGTACACAATAGCTTTAGTTTTGACAACCGTGCTGAAATTAGTCATGCTGAAATCCTGAAGTACGTACTGCCTTATCAAAATGAATCCCTAGATTCAGTGGAGCTTACTCCTTAGTAAGTGTACACAGGATTGCAAATTTTGGGTCTGTTCATAACATAGGGCAAATCATCATGAACAATTTTTGCTTTTTGGGCCAGGGACTGTTTTGAAGGGCCCAACTCAAAGTGCTGGTTTTGAGCTATAAAGCTTTTAAGTGGCCAGGACCACAATATTTCAAGGACTGCCTCTTTCCATATGAACCTACCTGGACCTTGACATCAGTTTCTGAGGCCCTTCTTCATGTGCCTTCTCCACGAGAGGTACAGAGGGTGGTGATACGAGAATGGGCCTTTTCTGCAGTGGTTCGCCATCTGTAGAATGCTCTCCCCAGGGAGGTTCGCCTGGCACCTTCATTATATACCTTTAGGTGCCAGGCAAAAATGTTTCTCTTTAACCAGGCCTTTGGTTGATTGGTATCCTATACCCTTTTAAAATGTGTTGGGGGGTGGTTATTGGGTTGTTTTTGTTTTTATTTTGATTAAATATTTTGTGTTTTTATATTTTGATTTTATCCTGTGAACCGCCCTGAGGCCGGATATAGGACAGTATTCAAATTTAATAAATAATAGTAATAATAATAATTGAAGGAGTCATAAAATGGAGTCCCTCAACTTGGTCTCTCTTTGATGATCCAGATCTAATACAGAGCTAAATAGACTGATGCTGGGCTATATTTATGCAGACTATTACCAATAAGTCTGGTATATGTTGCAGATGCATGATTTTAATGGCAAAATAATCCTATTAGTCATGCTGAACTAGCTTTTGAGGGCACTGTAAACTTTCCAACTTTTAAAAGTTCAAAATTTTAGGAAATGTTAAACTGGGCCTCCATATTAAAATGAAGATCAGAATAATTATTGGTTATAAGTAATTATTAGCATTGTGTAGTACTGCAAAAATGGGACGCAGGTGGCGCTGTGGGTTAAAGCCTCAGCGCCTAGGACTTGCCGATCGAAAGGTCGGCGGTTCGAATCCCTGCGGCGGGGTGCGCTCCCGCTGCTCGGTCCCAGCGCCTGCCAACCTAGCAGTTCGAAAGCACCTCCGGGTGCAAGTAGATAAATAGGGACCGCTTACCAGCGGGAAGGTAAACGGCGTTTCCGTGTGCGGCTCTGGCTCGCCAGATGCAGCTTTGTCACGCTGGCCACGTGACCCGGAAGTGTCTCCGGACAGCGCTGGCCCCTGGCCTCTTGAGTGAGATGGGCGCACAACCCCAGAGTCTGTCAAGACTGGCCCGTACGGGCAGGGGTACCTTTACCTTTACCTTTAGTACTGCAAATGATTTGTCTTCTCCTTTGATAACATGCAAAAATGGTAAAACACTTTCCTGCTTTCCTGTTTTCTTTATACTTGCTGATATAAAAGCAGTTGGAAAGAGAGAAATTAATTATTTGCTGTTACTTATGTAAATACTTACAGCAACCAGACAATATTGTTTATGTGATGGATGCCTCTATTGGTCAAGCCTGTGAAGCTCAAGCCAAGGCTTTCAAAGATAAAGTTGATGTTGCTTCTGTGATTGTAACAAAACTGGATGGCCATGCAAAGGGAGGTGGGGCACTCAGTGCGTAAGTATATTTTCACTTAATTATGGAACTAAGTAGCACTGCAGTGACTGTAAATAGCTGAGTACAGTAAAACTGTTCAGAAAGTAATGCTAATCCTTTGCTTTGGTAATATTATTTTGAAGAACCTTATTTTCCCTCAAGGGGAAATTAAGAGCAATTGCCACCTCTTGTTACATTGGGGTGTGAATGTTTGGCTCTATGCTAAACTATCTCTAATAATGTGGAATCCATTTTTCAAGCAGCAGAATCCAGTGACTTAAGTATTGTGATGAGGCTACTTTACCTATTCTTTAAGCATAAATAAATTTAAGTAGGTTTATGCTGTATCCACTGTGATTTGGCTCACAATTTTTAATGACGTTTTTCAAATTCAGAATGATAAATTTTATTTAAAATCCATCTTGCACACTAGAATGCTCTGTGTTGAATTGACTTATAGTTGACTTTGTCCTTCATTGCAGAGTGGCTGCCACTAAAAGTCCAATCATTTTTATTGGTACTGGAGAACATATAGATGACTTTGAACCTTTTAAAACACAACCCTTCATCAGCAAGCTTCTTGGTATGTATTAATTGCTGATAGGACCCCCCCAAAAAACCTCTTTAAAAATATATTCTTCAGTGTGTTCAGATTATTTAAAAATCTCATATGGTTCTTATTTTAGCTCCTGAAGATGCCTTTTTGTATTACAGGTATGGGAGATATTGAAGGACTGATAGATAAAGTAAATGAATTGAAATTGGATGACAATGAGGCACTCATAGAGAAATTAAAACATGGTAAGCTGTGCCAAAAGTATTACTAATACCCTGTGTAACAGCTCAAAACACCTATTCATAAGTGTATTTTGGAATGATTGAGTGTAGCAACATAATTTTTAAAAATGTAACTATCGTTGACTCCCACTTCTTTTGCACTTCAGGTCAATTTACTTTAAGAGATATGTATGAACAGTTCCAAAACATCATGAAAATGGGACCCTTCAGTCAAATCTTGGTAACTATGGCTGAAACTTGTTCTCTTTTGCATTCTGATAAGATTCTTTTTTCTCCTGAGTTCAGAAAATTCTGCGCTAAAACATTAAAATTCAGTCTGAACTCAAATGCTACATATATTTGAAAATGGCATTTAATATTTACTTATAACTGTTGTAGGGTATGATCCCAGGTTTCGGAACAGATTTTATGAGTAAAGGCAACGAACAGGAATCAATGGCAAGGCTAAAGAAACTGATGACAATAATGGACAGTATGAATGATCAAGGTAAAGTTTCCCACAGTTGAGCAACTGAGTGACCGATGTGTTGAAGTGTACTTACTACATTGTCTGAATAAAAGCCTAAATTAATTATACCTAATCTTTACTGTTTATAAAACTAAAATACCAAACTATTAGTATAGAATTTTGAGTGGTTGCCCTTCTAAAAACCTGTAATTGACTCATCAGCATTTTAACAGTGTACAATAAATTGTTTATTTTCCCATGGCTTCTCTAATGTAGAACTTGATAGTACAGATGGGGCCAAAGTTTTCAGTAAACAACCAGGAAGAATCCAAAGAGTAGCAAGAGGTTCTGGTGTTTCAACTAGAGATGTTCAAGAACTCCTGACACAGTACACAAAATTTGCACAAATGGTGAAAAAGATGGGAGGCATAAAAGGACTTTTCAAAGGTGAGAATAATTACAGTTACATGGCTTTCATGTTCTCCAATTTAATCAGTTGCATAACTTTAGAAGCCCCAATTCTGGACCAGTTGTAAAAACAAATAATGTTTTGTTATTATGAATTCCCATGTTAAAAATAGATTACATGAGCATCACCATGTAGCGAAGCTGTATGTAAATTTGGATTTAAAACATCATTTTCATAGACATGTCCTGTAAAAGTCACAAACAGTATTTTTCTACTTCCCTTGGAATCACTCCAGAGAATTGTGTTTGACCCTGTTTAAGAGATGAAGCTGAAACTTGTGGTAGAGATAATAGGTCTTGATTGTATCTCTGAAAAGAAAGCAGACTTTTCTAATGAGACTATGATTCATTGTTTTGTTTAACAAATTTGTATACCAACCTGCAGCCGAAGATCACAGGGCAGTTCACTGATATGGTCTTGGATTCAAATGTCATATTTTTCCATGCTGTGGAGGCTCAATGTTCTTTGCTTAAAAGTGTTCCAAACTGTGGGGGAAAGGAGCAATCTATAGACAATCAAATAAATTTAACAGTGCTGTACAATGCCAGACAGTCAAGCCAGTTCTCTAGAGTGAATAAGCATGATTTCTAGCAGTAGTGAGATTACTGACTTTTCTTGTGCACTTCTCTAAAATACAGAACTGCCAGCACACTAAGAGAATAAACACCATGTAATGTTTCTGATGGGTTTGTCGTTTCCCTCTCCCCTCCTCCTGTTTTTCCACCCCTTTAAGGAGGTGATATGTCAAAGAACGTAAATCCATCCCAGATGGCAAAATTGAACCAACAGATGGCAAAGATGATGGATCCCAGAGTTCTTCATCATATGGGTAATTTTTATCCCCCCCCCCCCCCGCTTACTGTAGGAAGCTAACAAAATAGGTACACCATGTAATTTAACAACTCTATTTTAATTCTCATATTTGCCTTGCCTTGGAATGCAACTGTCTTGATAAGAATTCTAAAGTACTTTCAGGCCTATGGTTATGTGGTTATGTTTCAAAATCTAAAGGACAGTTCGATTGTTATTGCCAAATTTCAGTTTCTCTGCAGAAGGAATGATGGAAAATATCTATCAGTAGCATATTGGTGCCAGATATCAGTGCTAATGACATATTGTGGGGTTCAAACAGTTTGAAACTGAATTTTTCCTCTTAAAACAAATTGGAGCAGAAGTAGACAGCTATAACCTTCCATAATTTTTTAATACAGCTCAAGTACTTTAGCAACTGTTAAATGAGAGCTTGTGCTACCAGCATTAGCACACACCTATGCTTAATACACTTTGTTCTGTTCTAAGCTATCCCTTCCATGCTGTATTCCCTGTGGAATCTTCATTCTTTTTTGTCTTTGAAGAGCAATACATATCACAGCATGCTATGAAAAGTCGCCTGTTTGCAATATGACACAAAGGGCTTCTGTTGGTTAAATGCTAGCCAAAAGTTACATTACACACACTGAACTAATTGTGCAACTCTTTGGATTCCAGTTGACCGGTTCTTATATAAATGTTCCATCTTACTAGGCTTCTTCCAAACTGTAATGTTGAAGTGTCCATATTTACTATTCCTCTTTTATTCCAGGTGGCATGGCAGGACTGCAGTCAATGATGCGGCAGTTTCAACAAGGTGCTGCTGGAAATATGAAAGGCATGATGGGATTCAATAACATGTAAAAAGCCTTAATAAACTGACTTGATTAACCATTTGCTGGAACATCACTAAAAGAATGAGATCTCCTTTTTTTACAGTGAAGGAGAATGTTAATGCAACAAGTGATGCTTTTGAAACTTCAATCTGAGAGTTTCTAGATTTATTTCTAGAAAGTGGTTATATTTTTGCTTAAATTGGTTCTTTTCTGTTTTAATTTTGATGTTACATGGAGAATTAAGTTAAAAATCAAATCATGTACAAATTTAATATTTAGAGGAACTTTTTAATTGCCTCATGGCAGCCGTTATATTTGTAAACAATTCAGAACTTTGGTTAATACCAATATGTCACAAATATACTGTAAAATAAAGTGGTTGTAAATTTAAGAGTTGGGGTTTCTTTGTGACTTTGCACTGGGCTTCAGAAATAAGCTTCTTGTAAGGGAAGTATTGCCAGTGTTAACATCAGAGTGCACTGAAGTGTTCTTGGATGGCTTTTCTTGATTGAAATATTTACTTTGGACAAAGATTTCTCAATGGAGAGATTCTGTGCTTTTAGACCAGGGGTCCTCAAACTTTTTCAGCAGGGGGCTGGTTCACTGTCCCTCACACCTTGGGGACTAGACTATATTTTGAAAAAAGTAATAATGAATTCCTGTGCACACTGCACATATAGTATTTGTATTGCACACAAAAAAACAGGAAAAACAATACAATATTTAAAATGAAGAACAATTTTTATCAGGCCCCACAAATAACCCAGAGATGCATTTTAAAATAAAAGGACACATTCTACTCAGGTAAGCCATCCCCCCCCCCCCGACTCTCTCCTCCCTTCTCCACAGCACTGGACAAGCCCCAGTGGCTGCATACCTGAGTCTTGTGAGCGGCAGGACCTGGCAGCAGGGGGATGATGAGCGGCCCGCGAAAGGGCTCTGCAGAGGGGCTGGCAGCAGCAAATTGTTCAATGGTCTGAGTCAGTAGAAGGCTGCTTTTTCTGTCTCAATGCTGTTTAGCAACTGTTGCATTAAAACTGCCATTTCCTGTACCTAATGAAATAGCCTATTTTCTCAGAAAGCTACTTTATAATCCAGGCACCACCACGCTGTTTACGTGGGGGTTATGATCGGAGACACCACACTCATCGGTGAAATCGCTTATAATTTAATCCCATTGGGAAAAGCTTGCAAACACCCCATTCTGCCCCACCCCACCCTTATTCTGTCCTTTTAATGATGCACGCCCCATCAGAATCTATTCTGCTATTCTTTGCTTCTGCCCACAGCCCCCCCCCCACTTTTTCTACATTGAAAGAGATGTCTGAAGGATGATGAGGCATATATTACACAAATAATTTATATTGATTTTTTACTACTATGTAATTCCTTCCCTGCTCCCTGAGAACTCTGAGCTATTTAGTGCATAACATTTTATATTTATCATTAACTTTATATGCCACCTTTTCCTCTAAGGAGTTCAGCCTGGTTCTCTCTTCCCCATTTTCTCCTCACATCGACTCTCTGAGGTAGATTCAGGTAGGTAGCCATGTTGGTCTGACAGTCGAAATAAAAAAATTAAAACATTGTCCAGTAGCACCTTAGAGACCAACTAAGTTCTGGGTACAGTGGTACCTATACGCTTCAGGTTACATACGCTTCAGGTTACAGACTCTGCTAACCCAGAAATAGTACCTCGGGTTAAGAACTTTGCTGCAGGATGAGAACAGAAATTGCACCCCGCCGGCGTGGCAGCAGCGGGAGGCCCCATTAACTAAAGTGGTGCTTCAGATTAAGAACAGTTTCAGGTTAAGAACGGACCTCCGGAACGAATTAAGTACTTAACCCAAGGTACCACTGTATAAGCTTTCGTGTACATGCACACTTCTTCAGATACTTTAGGTATCTGGAGAAGTGTGCATGCACACGAAAGCTTATACCCAGTTGGTCTCTAAGGTGCTACTGGACAATTTTTTAATTTCTGAGGTAGGTTAGACTGAGAGACAGCATCTGGCCCAAGCTCACTTAGTGAGTGTCATAGCTGAGGACTCGAAGCCTGGTCTCCCAAGGTCATAGTCCCAGCGCTCCAGCCATCGTGCAACACTTGGCTCTCCAAACCTCCCCAGCATTTCCCTTTGAGATACCTCACCTTGCTTCCCCGAACTACCAATTCTTTGGAATGCATGCGACTGTCCAAAAATCATAGAATTGTAATTCCCTATAATTCCCCAAAGAATTGTAGGGACCTACCTAAATTGTTTAGGAATTTGTTTATGTATGTGACCAAGGCAGCAAAAATGCTACTTGTCCCAAAATGGAAAGAAGCAGAAGTCTCAGCAAAGTAGGAATGGATACAAAAACTTACGGAATATGCAGAAATGGCGAAACTTACCGGAAGAACAAGAAATCAAGATAACAAGCTTTTTTTTTAATAAAAGAATTGAAATTGTTTATTGAATACTTACAGATAAATTGCAAACAGATAAAAACATTGGCAGGATTATTGTAATAACCTGTAGTTTCATAAGAGTATATATTTAAAATAGATAATTAAATGAGCAAATTAAATGAATTTGGGTATGCAGGCGGTATTAAAAAATAATTTTAAGGAACTGCATAAAGAGGGGTAAGGAAGTCAAACTTTGAAATGTTAAAATGATTGTAAAATTAATGAATGTATAAATATTTGAAAAGTATAAATAAAAACTTTTTTTAAAAAAATCATAGAATTGTAGAGTTGCAAGGTATCATATGCCTGGGTGGAAAGCACTTAAATGTCTGGGAAAATCAGGAAGTATGGCAACCAATGTCAGAAGTGTATATTTTAGGACCATCACTGGTATAGATAAGCAGGGTGGGTGAAGCTGTGGCCCTCCAGAAGCTGCTGAACTCCAACTCCCCTCGGCTCCAGCCAGGAGTCAACAGCAATGGATAATGGGAGTTGGAGTCCAGCAAGTGGAATCCATACTGGAGATGGATAAAGATTTTGTTTGTTTGTTTCCTGTCGCTCCACAAACTATGGACGCCCGACAACAGATGGCACCTAGGCTACCTCGTCCTTTAGCCCTAACTCGCCCCTAACCGAAGAACCGTGGAGGGGGGGGGACACACCTGCCCGCTGGCAGTGGCAGAGAGAAGCTAGCTAGGCCGCCGCCCTTGCCCCCTCTGCCGCTAGAGGCCCCCCGCGAGCGGGCTCTTCCTGGTCTCCTAAGCAACCGGCGAGCCCGGGCGGGGCCGGCGGGGCCGGCCTTTCTATGAGCTCACTTCCCAGGGCCTCCGCCCGGGAGGAGGAGCAGGAGGGTTCGGCCTGGCGCGAGCCCCGCTGCTGCCAGTCTCCCTCCGGCTGGGCTGAGGGCGGTGGGAGTATGGAGCAGGGGCTGTCCGCCATCACTCTGTATTGCGCCCCCGCCGCCGTCGCTGTCACCGCCTTCGCCATGGAGCAAGAGCAGGTGAGTCTCTTTCCCCGCCACTCCGTCTAGGGAGCCTCTTCGGCGGCGGCGGCGGGGGAAGCCGCTCACCTGACCCAGCCTCCTCCATGACACCTTCAGCCCGGCTCTCGCCATACCTGGGTCTCCGCCCTGTCTGAGGGGAGAAGAAGGGGCAGCCCTGCCCTCCTTTGCCTGGCGCAAAGGGGGGGGGGGTGCTGCGCCCTTCCATGCTGCAACCTTTGCCCTCCTCACAAACAGGGTCTGCTAAGGGGAGCCGTCTTATATATGTCTTATATATCTTGTCTGATATGGAGGTCGCTGCCGGGGTGCAAAGCCTTTAAAGGCGACTCCCCCATCGCTCCTTGGAAACCACCTACCATTTCCCTCGAGGTGCAACTCGCGCGTGCTTTATTTGCAGCCACAACCCGGCCTGTGGGCGCTGTGCTTTCCCTCCCAAATTATTTGTATGCTGCTGCCAATTCCTCCCCATCTCCGTGCCAGTCGCCCTTCTTTTTTGTAGTCCTGTGTTTCCTGGTGGTGGTGATGCTGGGTGTGGTTAGGACCCGTTTCAGTATCGGCCGAGCCTTGGAAAGTGGAGCCCAAGAGGGGGTTTGTGGAGTTGCTTAAATACGGTCGTTCAGATGGCCTACACTTTTATAGCAGCATCACTTGCAGGGAATGCTATCCAGTCTCGGGGTACCTGTGGGCTGGAGGTGTTGCCCATCTTTTCAGAAGAAGCTGGTTACGGGCAAAACCAAAACCGGTTTTCAGCAGTTCTTGAAAAGCAGATTTTTTTAATAAAAAAAAAGCAGTGTCTCATCTGAACGCTTTAGGAGTGAGCATGGCTCTGTCTTTTAAGCACCGGAACATCTTCATTTCATGATAACAGGATTGTGCTAAATCTCACATAGAACAGCTAGGCTTATTTTATTGGTGAAAACACGATCTGAAAAGAATTTTGTAGTGAAGTCGGTTAAACAGTTCATCCTTAACTTTTCACAATTCCAGGACCAATCCATTCTGTTTTACAGGGCTTCAAGATCCAGAATTTTTAGTATTTATAATGTCATCATTTGCATTTAATAAATTAACTAGTAGCCTGTTTTTCACATACATATGAATAAATTCACAAATACCATTTATTCATCAAATTATTAGGTGCACCATCTACCTTCTGCCTTGATATGCTTTTGTACTTCACACTTATATCAGGTGTTCTGATTTCTTTGAGCTCCTCCTGTAAGCAGATACGTGTTACAAATCAGCCTGTTTAATATTACATGGACAGGCTTTGACTTTCACCTAGGTGCCAGGCAAAAATGTTTCTCTTTAACCAGGCCTTTGGTTGATTGGTATCCTATACCCTTTTAAAATGTGTTGGGGGGTGGTTATTGGGTTGTTTTTGTTTTTATTTTGATTAAATATTTTGTGTTTTTATATTTTGATTTTATCCTGTGAACCGCCCTGAGGCCGGATATAGGACAGTATTCAAATTTAATAAATAATAGTAATAATAATAATTGAAGGAGTCATAAAATGGAGTCCCTCAACTTGGTCTCTCTTTGATGATCCAGATCTAATACAGAGCTAAATAGACTGATGCTGGGCTATATTTATGCAGACTATTACCAATAAGTCTGGTATATGTTGCAGATGCATGATTTTAATGGCAAAATAATCCTATTAGTCATGCTGAACTAGCTTTTGAGGGCACTGTAAACTTTCCAACTTTTAAAAGTTCAAAATTTTAGGAAATGTTAAACTGGGCCTCCATATTAAAATGAAGATCAGAATAATTATTGGTTATAAGTAATTATTAGCATTGTGTAGTACTGCAAAAATGGGACGCAGGTGGCGCTGTGGGTTAAAGCCTCAGCGCCTAGGACTTGCCGATCGAAAGGTCGGCGGTTCGAATCCCTGCGGCGGGGTGCGCTCCCGCTGCTCGGTCCCAGCGCCTGCCAACCTAGCAGTTCGAAAGCACCTCCGGGTGCAAGTAGATAAATAGGGACCGCTTACCAGCGGGAAGGTAAACGGCGTTTCCGTGTGCGGCTCTGGCTCGCCAGATGCAGCTTTGTCACGCTGGCCACGTGACCCGGAAGTGTCTCCGGACAGCGCTGGCCCCTGGCCTCTTGAGTGAGATGGGCGCACAACCCCAGAGTCTGTCAAGACTGGCCCGTACGGGCAGGGGTACCTTTACCTTTACCTTTAGTACTGCAAATGATTTGTCTTCTCCTTTGATAACATGCAAAAATGGTAAAACACTTTCCTGCTTTCCTGTTTTCTTTATACTTGCTGATATAAAAGCAGTTGGAAAGAGAGAAATTAATTATTTGCTGTTACTTATGTAAATACTTACAGCAACCAGACAATATTGTTTATGTGATGGATGCCTCTATTGGTCAAGCCTGTGAAGCTCAAGCCAAGGCTTTCAAAGATAAAGTTGATGTTGCTTCTGTGATTGTAACAAAACTGGATGGCCATGCAAAGGGAGGTGGGGCACTCAGTGCGTAAGTATATTTTCACTTAATTATGGAACTAAGTAGCACTGCAGTGACTGTAAATAGCTGAGTACAGTAAAACTGTTCAGAAAGTAATGCTAATCCTTTGCTTTGGTAATATTATTTTGAAGAACCTTATTTTCCCTCAAGGGGAAATTAAGAGCAATTGCCACCTCTTGTTACATTGGGGTGTGAATGTTTGGCTCTATGCTAAACTATCTCTAATAATGTGGAATCCATTTTTCAAGCAGCAGAATCCAGTGACTTAAGTATTGTGATGAGGCTACTTTACCTATTCTTTAAGCATAAATAAATTTAAGTAGGTTTATGCTGTATCCACTGTGATTTGGCTCACAATTTTTAATGACGTTTTTCAAATTCAGAATGATAAATTTTATTTAAAATCCATCTTGCACACTAGAATGCTCTGTGTTGAATTGACTTATAGTTGACTTTGTCCTTCATTGCAGAGTGGCTGCCACTAAAAGTCCAATCATTTTTATTGGTACTGGAGAACATATAGATGACTTTGAACCTTTTAAAACACAACCCTTCATCAGCAAGCTTCTTGGTATGTATTAATTGCTGATAGGACCCCCCCAAAAAACCTCTTTAAAAATATATTCTTCAGTGTGTTCAGATTATTTAAAAATCTCATATGGTTCTTATTTTAGCTCCTGAAGATGCCTTTTTGTATTACAGGTATGGGAGATATTGAAGGACTGATAGATAAAGTAAATGAATTGAAATTGGATGACAATGAGGCACTCATAGAGAAATTAAAACTCATAGAGAAATTAAAACATGGTAAGCTGTGCCAAAATGCTGTGATGGAAAATATCTATCAGTAGCATATTGGTGCCAGATATCAGTGCTAATGACATATTGTGGGGTTCAAACAGTTTGAAACTGAATTTTTCCTCTTAAAACAAATTGGAGCAGAAGTAGACAGCTATAACCTTCCATAATTTTTTAATACAGCTCAAGTACTTTAGCAACTGTTAAATGAGAGCTTGTGCTACCAGCATTAGCACACACCTATGCTTAATACACTTTGTTCTGTTCTAAGCTATCCCTTCCATGCTGTATTCCCTGTGGAATCTTCATTCTTTTTTGTCTTTGAAGAGCAATACATATCACAGCATGCTATGAAAAGTCGCCTGTTTGCAATATGACACAAAGGGCTTCTGTTGGTTAAATGCTAGCCAAAAGTTACATTACACACACTGAACTAATTGTGCAACTCTTTGGATTCCAGTTGACCGGTTCTTATATAAATGTTCCATCTTACTAGGCTTCTTCCAAACTGTAATGTTGAAGTGTCCATATTTACTATTCCTCTTTTATTCCAGGTGGCATGGCAGGACTGCAGTCAATGATGCGGCAGTTTCAACAAGGTGCTGCTGGAAATATGAAAGGCATGATGGGATTCAATAACATGTAAAAAGCCTTAATAAACTGACTTGATTAACCATTTGCTGGAACATCACTAAAAGAATGAGATCTCCTTTTTTTACAGTGAAGGAGAATGTTAATGCAACAAGTGATGCTTTTGAAACTTCAATCTGAGAGTTTCTAGATTTATTTCTAGAAAGTGGTTATATTTTTGCTTAAATTGGTTCTTTTCTGTTTTAATTTTGATGTTACATGGAGAATTAAGTTAAAAATCAAATCATGTACAAATTTAATATTTAGAGGAACTTTTTAATTGCCTCATGGCAGCCGTTATATTTGTAAACAATTCAGAACTTTGGTTAATACCAATATGTCACAAATATACTGTAAAATAAAGTGGTTGTAAATTTAAGAGTTGGGGTTTCTTTGTGACTTTGCACTGGGCTTCAGAAATAAGCTTCTTGTAAGGGAAGTATTGCCAGTGTTAACATCAGAGTGCACTGAAGTGTTCTTGGATGGCTTTTCTTGATTGAAATATTTACTTTGGACAAAGATTTCTCAATGGAGAGATTCTGTGCTTTTAGACCAGGGGTCCTCAAACTTTTTCAGCAGGGGGCTGGTTCACTGTCCCTCACACCTTGGGGACTAGACTATATTTTGAAAAAAGTAATAATGAATTCCTGTGCACACTGCACATATAGTATTTGTATTGCACACAAAAAAACAGGAAAAACAATACAATATTTAAAATGAAGAACAATTTTTATCAGGCCCCACAAATAACCCAGAGATGCATTTTAAAATAAAAGGACACATTCTACTCAGGTAAGCCATCCCCCCCCCCCCCGACTCTCTCCTCCCTTCTCCACAGCACTGGACAAGCCCCAGTGGCTGCATACCTGAGTCTTGTGAGCGGCAGGACCTGGCAGCAGGGGGATGATGAGCGGCCCGCGAAAGGGCTCTGCAGAGGGGCTGGCAGCAGCAAATTGTTCAATGGTCTGAGTCAGTAGAAGGCTGCTTTTTCTGTCTCAATGCTGTTTAGCAACTGTTGCATTAAAACTGCCATTTCCTGTACCTAATGAAATAGCCTATTTTCTCAGAAAGCTACTTTATAATCCAGGCACCACCACGCTGTTTACGTGGGGGTTATGATCGGAGACACCACACTCATCGGTGAAATCGCTTATAATTTAATCCCATTGGGAAAAGCTTGCAAACACCCCATTCTGCCCCACCCCACCCTTATTCTGTCCTTTTAATGATGCACGCCCCATCAGAATCTATTCTGCTATTCTTTGCTTCTGCCCACAGCCCCCCCCCCACTTTTTCTACATTGAAAGAGATGTCTGAAGGATGATGAGGCATATATTACACAAATAATTTATATTGATTTTTTACTACTATGTAATTCCTTCCCTGCTCCCTGAGAACTCTGAGCTATTTAGTGCATAACATTTTATATTTATCATTAACTTTATATGCCACCTTTTCCTCTAAGGAGTTCAGCCTGGTTCTCTCTTCCCCATTTTCTCCTCACATCGACTCTCTGAGGTAGATTCAGGTAGGTAGCCATGTTGGTCTGACAGTCGAAATAAAAAAATTAAAACATTGTCCAGTAGCACCTTAGAGACCAACTAAGTTCTGGGTACAGTGGTACCTATACGCTTCAGGTTACATACGCTTCAGGTTACAGACTCTGCTAACCCAGAAATAGTACCTCGGGTTAAGAACTTTGCTGCAGGATGAGAACAGAAATTGCACCCCGCCGGCGTGGCAGCAGCGGGAGGCCCCATTAACTAAAGTGGTGCTTCAGATTAAGAACAGTTTCAGGTTAAGAACGGACCTCCGGAACGAATTAAGTACTTAACCCAAGGTACCACTGTATAAGCTTTCGTGTACATGCACACTTCTTCAGATACTTTAGGTATCTGGAGAAGTGTGCATGCACACGAAAGCTTATACCCAGTTGGTCTCTAAGGTGCTACTGGACAATTTTTTAATTTCTGAGGTAGGTTAGACTGAGAGACAGCATCTGGCCCAAGCTCACTTAGTGAGTGTCATAGCTGAGGACTCGAAGCCTGGTCTCCCAAGGTCATAGTCCCAGCGCTCCAGCCATCGTGCAACACTTGGCTCTCCAAACCTCCCCAGCATTTCCCTTTGAGATACCTCACCTTGCTTCCCCGAACTACCAATTCTTTGGAATGCATGCGACTGTCCAAAAATCATAGAATTGTAATTCCCTATAATTCCCCAAAGAATTGTAGGGACCTACCTAAATTGTTTAGGAATTTGTTTATGTATGTGACCAAGGCAGCAAAAATGCTACTTGTCCCAAAATGGAAAGAAGCAGAAGTCTCAGCAAAGTAGGAATGGATACAAAAACTTACGGAATATGCAGAAATGGCGAAACTTACCGGAAGAACAAGAAATCAAGATAACAAGCTTTTTTTTTAATAAAAGAATTGAAATTGTTTATTGAATACTTACAGATAAATTGCAAACAGATAAAAACATTGGCAGGATTATTGTAATAACCTGTAGTTTCATAAGAGTATATATTTAAAATAGATAATTAAATGAGCAAATTAAATGAATTTGGGTATGCAGGCGGTATTAAAAAATAATTTTAAGGAACTGCATAAAGAGGGGTAAGGAAGTCAAACTTTGAAATGTTAAAATGATTGTAAAATTAATGAATGTATAAATATTTGAAAAGTATAAATAAAAACTTTTTTTAAAAAAATCATAGAATTGTAGAGTTGCAAGGTATCATATGCCTGGGTGGAAAGCACTTAAATGTCTGGGAAAATCAGGAAGTATGGCAACCAATGTCAGAAGTGTATATTTTAGGACCATCACTGGTATAGATAAGCAGGGTGGGTGAAGCTGTGGCCCTCCAGAAGCTGCTGAACTCCAACTCCCCTCGGCTCCAGCCAGGAGTCAACAGCAATGGATAATGGGAGTTGGAGTCCAGCAAGTGGAATCCATACTGGAGATGGATAAAGATTTTGTTTGTTTGTTTCCTGTCGCTCCACAAACTATGGACGCCCGACAACAGATGGCACCTAGGCTACCTCGTCCTTTAGCCCTAACTCGCCCCTAACCGAAGAACCGTGGAGGGGGGGGGACACACCTGCCCGCTGGCAGTGGCAGAGAGAAGCTAGCTAGGCCGCCGCCCTTGCCCCCTCTGCCGCTAGAGGCCCCCCGCGAGCGGGCTCTTCCTGGTCTCCTAAGCAACCGGCGAGCCCGGGCGGGGCCGGCGGGGCCGGCCTTTCTATGAGCTCACTTCCCAGGGCCTCCGCCCGGGAGGAGGAGCAGGAGGGTTCGGCCTGGCGCGAGCCCCGCTGCTGCCAGTCTCCCTCCGGCTGGGCTGAGGGCGGTGGGAGTATGGAGCAGGGGCTGTCCGCCATCACTCTGTATTGCGCCCCCGCCGCCGTCGCTGTCACCGCCTTCGCCATGGAGCAAGAGCAGGTGAGTCTCTTTCCCCGCCACTCCGTCTAGGGAGCCTCTTCGGCGGCGGCGGCGGGGGAAGCCGCTCACCTGACCCAGCCTCCTCCATGACACCTTCAGCCCGTCTCTCGCCATGCCTGGGTCTCCGCCCTGTCTGAGGGGAGAAGAAGGGGCAGCCCTGCCCTCCTTTGCCTGGCGCAAGGGGGGGGGGGTGCTGCGCCCTTCCATGCTGCAACCTTTGCCCTCCTCACAAACAGGGTCTGCTAAGGGGAGCCGTCTTATATATGTCTTATATATCTTGTCTGATATGGAGGTCGCTGCCGGGGTGCAAAGCCTTTAAAGGCGACTCCTCCATCGCTCCTTGGAAACCACCTACCATTTCCCTCGAGGTGCAACTCGCGCGTGCTTTATTTGCAGCCACAACCCGGCCTGTGGGCGCTGTGCTTTCCCTCCCAAATTATTTGTATGCTGCTGCCAATTCCTCCCCATCTCCGTGCCAGTCGCCCTTCTTTTTTGTAGTCCTGTGTTTCCTGGTGGTGGTGATGCTGGGTGTGGTTAGGACCCGTTTCAGTATCGGCCGAGCCTTGGAAAGTGGAGCCCAAGAGGGGGTTTGTGGAGTTGCTTAAATACGGTCGTTCAGATGGCCTACACTTTTATAGCAGCATCACTTGCAGGGAATGCTATCCAGTCTCGGGGTACCTGTGGGCTGGAGGTGTTGCCCATCTTTTCAGAAGAAGCTGGTTACGGGCAAAACCAAAACCGGTTTTCAGCAGTTCTTGAAAAGCAGATTTTTTTAATAAAAAAAAAGCAGTGTCTCATCTGAACGCTTTAGGAGTGAGCATGGCTCTGTCTTTTAAGCACCGGAACATCTTCATTTCATGATAACAGGATTGTGCTAAATCTCACATAGAACAGCTAGGCTTATTTTATTGGTGAAAACACGATCTGAAAAGAATTTTGTAGTGAAGTCGGTTAAACAGTTCATCCTTAACTTTTCACAATTCCAGGACCAATCCATTCTGTTTTACAGGGCTTCAAGATCCAGAATTTTTAGTATTTATAATGTCATCATTTGCATTTAATAAATTAACTAGTAGCCTGTTTTTCACATACATATGAATAAATTCACAAATACCATTTATTCATCAAATTATTAGGTGCACCATCTACCTTCTGCTTTTGTACTTCACACTTATATCAGGTGTTCTGATTTCTTTGAGCTCCTCCTGTAAGCAGATACCTGTTACAAATCAGCCTGTTTAATATTACATGGACAGGCTTTGACTTTCACCTGTGAAAACTTGGCAAAAGCAGTGACACAGTTGCCTTACATGTAAAGGATGCTCTTTACAAAAAAGTACCTTAGGAGGCTAAAGAGTTCATAGAGCTTTTGTTGTTTGTATACTTTTGGCTACAAAAACTCTGATGGATATTTAATAATATTAATACTTGTGTGGCAACTGTAAAGAAGGGATGCTCAATGTTAAATACAAATAAAGGGAAAATTTTAAACTGCCCTGATAGATTTTGTTTACATTCTTTTGCAATAGGAGTCAATAGGAGTAAAGAGGTATTAATCTAATATTTACTGAAACAATTTTATGTGGGGTGTACTTTCAGAAGACTGGCTTTCTGGATCTTACTGGTCCTAGTCCAATCTCTGCTCAGTCAGGGATTGCTTGGGTAGCCTTAAGAAAATTTATTGTGTCACAACCTCACTTACTAGCTGCAAATTCAAAATAAGAATGATTTCCCTCCCAGATGTATTGTAGGGATAGATGAAAATACTCTGAAAACAAAGTGATCAGGAAATAATGGTTATTTTATATAGGCATTTAACAACATGTGGCAGTGTTTATTTATATTTATTTATGAAGCTCCTTCACATGTGTCTCAAGGCAATTTGCAAGCATTCCATAAAATTCATTTAAAATTAGACTTTCCTCTGCCCCCAAATATAATTGTAAAATTTATGGAAGATTATTTTGTGGGGTCTGCAAAGAAGTTGAACTTTCTATAGAGCCGTTTAATAATAATAATAATAATAATAATAATAATAATAATAATAATAATAATAATAATTTATTACTTATACCCCATCCATCTGGCTGGGTTTCCCCAGCCACTCTGGGTGGTTCCTAACAATATTGAAAACACAATAAAACATCAGACATTAAAACTTCCCTAAAAAGGGCTGCCTTCTATCCTTCCCTTATCATGTGGGCATTTTTGCAACTGACAAGTTGCCCTCTTGTTTCAGTTGCATGCAAATGGTGATAGAGGCTTTGAGAATGTGGAACTTGGAGTCATCGGAAAAAAGAAGAAAATTCCAAGAAGGGTCATCCACTTTGCAAGTGGAGAAACCATGGAAGAATACAGCACAGATGAAGAGGAGGATGAGCAGCAGGAGAAAAAAGACCTTTTGCCTTCTGTTGATCCAGTAGGTTTGTTTCTGAAATTTATTTGTTTTTCATGATGCATTATGTTACCCAAATGGAGTAATAAAATTCTGTTAACTCTTGTTTATCCTGTTCTGATAAATCTCTTTCCATAGGAAGAGGACTATTTAATTGTCATAATGTGGTGTCTTTTAAAAAATATAGGCAGCAATCATTTTGTGTGGGAGTTCCATTCCTAGCCCCCACATGTGTTGGTGTAGCGTGCATAAACTTGTCCCGGCTGGTTATGCCCTGTTCTGCGCCTGTTCTGCCCCACCCCTGTTCTGCCCTCTACTGGGTGCAAAAGGACCTGTGTGTTGGCAGCTGCGCGTCAATTGGATGCATGCAAAATGGTCTGTACACCGTTTCAGATCTTTGTCAGTGGTGGACCTTGGGGCCTCAAATTTCAGCAATGCCCTGTGCGATGCCAAGATTTGGCGCCCCTGCCTCTTACACTACATTCTAAATAATAACTGCAGTCTTGTTGTCCTCCTCCCCCCGCTTTGTGCCCAGTGAGACTGAATTGGTCACAGTCCCTAAATCTGCCTCTGTCTCAGTTGGCCAATGAACTTGCAATATGGTGTTAGACAACCTGAACTATTTTAGCCACAACCCTCCACCCCACCCCCCAAAGAATCTGACCTTCTTTGCACAGTTCATACCTTGGATCCTGAACACCTCGGAGGTTTGGCTCCCGAACACCACAAACCTGGAAGTGAGTGTTCTGGTTTGCGAACGTTCTTTGGAACCCTAAGGTCTTCCACAGCCAATTGGAAGCCGTGCTTTGGTTGTCGAACGTTTTGGAAGTCGAATAGATTTCCGGAATGGATTCCGTTCAACTTCCAAGTTACGACTGTACTGAGATAATGACTTGGATGCAGAGTAGCACAAATGAAACTCTGCTTGTATAATGGAGTTTTCCCTCCCTCCCTTCCTCCCCCATACACTAAAAAGCAGTTCCTTAGTGTTGGGAACATTCTTGAAAAGTGAAGAATGGGCATTGGAGAGACTGCAGTGGGAGAGATGAGTTGATAAAAATTGGGTAGAAGCAAGTGGAAACTCAGAATGGAAACCAATACTTTGAACATTTGAGTGTGCTGTAGAAGTGTATGTGTTTATTTAAACAAGACGAACCCAGGTTTCTGTTTATATCCTGAGGGGTGTTAAGTGTTCTGTTTGGCATGTCAGTTTTGTTTAATCAACCCTCTTCTGGATTTTTGGTGATGATGGATGGTTGAGACAGGGGTAGGGAACATTTGGCCTCCCAATGTTGTTGAACTGCAACTCCCATCAACCTCCTGGCGCTGATAGAAGTTGCAGTTCAACAGCATCTGGAGGGCCACAGGTTCCTTGTGCTAGTGGTTATTCCATAAAAGCATACAAAAAAAAAAAAAAGACTTCTGTGCATTTCAGAGAATACATGTGCAGAATAAAGGATGCTTTCTTTTTTCAGCAATGTATTGGCCTAAATATACTATGTTGTATATTCAGCACAGTGCCATTATATCCTTTTTGGTCTTGTTTGGCCCTCCCAGAGCTGAATTTTTTATACAAACAGACACTAAAATGTTCAACTGTAAGGATTCTTGAATATTGCAATATATTTAGGTGCAAAGTTCTGCTTGAAATAAACATGCAAGTAGGCCAACATCATCAGTACAATTCAGGTGTGTTCCTTTGTGTTTACTCAGTTTCTAGAAGGAAATATTTTACTGAATGCGATGAATTTTACATCAGACATGCCCTGTTACCAGGCCAAGATCTGGCATCCTGAATAGCAATTCTGTCTCTGAATAGAGAGAGGTACTATTGACTTGCATTGTGTTGCAAGGAAGGCAGAGAGAGAAAGACGCTGGAGTGCAGAATGCAACTGTGTCCAAAGCATAGTGGAATAGAATCTGCAAAAAACAATCCGTCCTTTTTACAGTTTCATAGTACACTTCATAAGCCTTCTTTGTGTGACATTTTATTATACAAATTTAAAATGAAATGACTTTAGAACCATCTTCTGCTGCATAACTTGCTTTCATTATAGTATTATTTGATAGGATAAATGTTTTTATTTATTTATGTATTTATTTGTATACTGGCCTTCATTCTAGAGTTGCAGAGCAATATAAAAAATAAAGCAACAGTAAATTAAAATCATAAATACATCAATACACAGTAGAAAACATTAATTTAAAATACAACACTTGAAGCTTGGCACTAAAAACCAGCAAATGTTAGGACAAATAAATAGGTCTTCAGCAAGTGCCGAAACATCATATTGTGGTACAGCTGAGAAAGGATGGCTGTCACCTGTGGCATATTGTGTGAGCCCCAGCAATATAAATGAGGCAGAGAAAAAGAATATCCCCAGCTGAGCTCTGGTGCCTTGGCAAAAATGCTGTAAGATTTCTATACAGACAAATAAATGGTCTGTTTTCTGACAGTGCCATGTTGACAGCTTATTATTTCAGTTGTGGTATAAAAGGGTACATTTACAAAGACTAGCATCCGCTCATTAAATTTGCCTTGGTGAACTGACATATTAGGACTTTTAATGGAAACACAGCATCCTTAAAAAATGGAACTTGGCTGGTGTTGGCTTCTTTACGAATAAACGCAGAACCTAAAATAAAATGGTTTACTTCTGGTCTGAAACCTTAGCTTTAATAATACAGACTTATTTCACCTACCCCTGTTTATGACTTAATGCAACTATTAAAATTTGACTTTCAGGCACAAAAATCTACATAGGTAGCTAAAAAGAATAATAGCAAATGAATCTATGTAGAAGTTCATAACATGGGGGTGGGAGTTTTCAGCCGGTGAACTGTTGTTTCACCAGAATGGGCCAGAGAGTACAAATGTGCATTTTTCTTCCTTCAGAGACACCTTGGTTTTTGCAAATGAGCATTGAGAACATTGAATAATAAGTCTGTTAACGTTTGTTCATGCCTTTTTCTGTAGACCCCACATAAGTACCAGTTTGCTTCTAAGGGTCCTGGGTATTTACAATTGCTGTAAGAAGTAGTTGGCGCTTCCACTCACACATTAGGATTTTCCCTTTCCTGAAAAGCCCTGCCAGAAAGCTTGTGGGAGGGGGACCCTTGGAAAGCCTTCCTGCATGGTAAACAGTTGCAGTTGCAAAAGAAATTCAGAAAGCCCGTATGAAAGCGCTTGGGCATACATGCAGGGCTCTTAAGATTCTGACCCCATCATTTAAGTACTTGATCAATACCCAGAATAGATTAAAGTGTTTGTATTTAATTATCAGTTTCTTCAGGTAAGGTTTGAACTAGCCAATCTTTGTGTCAATATAGCTTTAGTTTTGAAACATACCAAGAAGAAAAGGTTTATGTTTTACACTTCATTTTTATTTACAACAGGATAACTATAGCTTTACTTCCTTGCATTGTTAATACCTATCAAATATATATATCAAGATTTCATTTTTGTAAACTTTCTGGTGTGGCAAATTCTGCATTTGTAATGGCAAATTGGCTCCTAAATGCTATTGCCATCTTATGTATTGTATCTGTAGAATTGGGGAGGTAAGAGCAGAGCAGATGCTTTTCATGCAAAAGGTTCCAGGTTCAGTTCCTAGCATGTGCAGGTTGTTGGCATCCATCTGTTTCAGGAGACAATGGAAGAGTGTGCCATTGGGGGGTGAGGTCAAACCGTTAGAGAATTAGAGCGCCTGCTGTGGCTAGAGAAACCAGTATGGGAGAGAAATGTTTTACTGCAGGTGCGGCAAATGAAGGTGTCTGGTTTTGCTGCTACACATGCACCACTGTGTTTCCATCAGACAATATTGGGATAGAGGGACAAATTATCTGACTTGGTTTAATGAAGCTTTCTATGTTTCTACATTTCTGCATATATTCAGAAGCACAGGATATAAGTACAGTGGTACCTTGGGTTAAGTACTTAATTCGTTCTGAGGTCCGTTCTTACCCTGAAACTGTTCTTAACCTGAAGCACCACTTTAGCTAATGGGGCCTCCTGCTGCTGCTGCGCCGCCAGAGCACGATTTCTGTTCTCATCTTGAAGTAAAGTTCTTAATCCGAGGTACTATTTCTGGGTTAGCGGAGTCTGTAACCTGAAGCGTATGTAACCCGAGGTACCACTGTAATATGATTTTCTATCTGATTGGAAGAGCTATAATTTCTGCATGTGAACATTGGGAAAAGAAGGCATTGTATCTTGTTGGCAAGCAAATATATTCAGGGTGGGTATTCTACCATTAGGTGCCATTACATTAGGTGCCATTACATTGGCAGTTTAGCAACTGAAATTCATCTCCGTGATAAGCAATTTAAAATAGAGGAAGGTATGCTGAAGAGATGAGGGCAGCGTGTTTTCAGGTCAATTTTCTTGCTTCTCCCCTCTTCCATTGGTGGTGTTGCTCTTGTTATACGCAAGTCGAGCAATAAAGACATTCAATGTTACATTCATCAGTAGCCTTAGGCAAGTGGAAGCACTTCTGCTCACGCATGGGTGGACAACTGAATCCCACCAATTCTCCCAACACACTGCAGCCCTGAGGGTTGGGAACAGTATAGGAACTGTTGCAGAGGGCTGTACTATGAAGAGGGGTCAGTGAAAATTGGATGCCCTGCTTGTACAAGCCCACTTGCCTAACACCACCATTGGATATAACTTACACGAGACACATGAAATAAATTAAAAGTCTTTCAGATGCGTAACATAAATGATCTTAACCTTTATTTATTGCAGGCAACACTAACTTGGGGGCCCTATTTGTGGTTTCAGATGCTAAGAGTAGCCACATCAACACTATCAGGTATGTATGTATTCTCTGTCTCTCTCTGTCTACAGAAAACAAAGTAAGTTATAATGAAGTGCCAAGTGGTATGTGACTGAAAGGACAGGCATGAAATGAAGTCATTAAAGTGATAGTTAAAGGTAAAGGGACCCCTGACCATTAGGTCCTGTTGTGGCCGACTCTGAGGTTGCGGCGCTCATCTCGCTTTATTGGCCGAGAGAGCCGGCATACAGCTTCCGGGTCATGTGGCCAGCATGACTAAGCCGCTTTTGGCAAACCAGAGCATTGCACGGAATGCCATTTACCTTCCCACCAGAGCGGTACCTATTTACCTACTTGCACTTTGACGTGCTTTCGAACTGCTAGGTTGGCAGGAGCAGAGACCGAGCAACGGGAGCTCACCCCGTCACAGGGATTCGAATTGCTGACCTTCTGATCAGCAAGCCCTAGGCTCTGTGGTTTAACCCACAGCGCCACCCGCGTCCCTTAAAGTGATAGTTAAAGGTAAAGGTAAAGGTACCCCTGCCCGTACGGGCCAGTCTTGACAGACTCTGGGGTTGTGCGCCCATCTCACTTAAGAGGCCAGGGGCCAGCGCTGTCCAGAGACACTTCCGGGTCACATGGCCAGCGTGACATCGCTGCTCTGGCGAGCCAGAGCTGCACACGGAAACGCCGTTTACCTTCCCGCTGGTAAGCGGTCCCTATTTATCTACTTGCACCGGGAGCTGCTTTCGAACTGCTAGGTTGGCAGGCGCTGGGACTGAGCAGCGGGAGCGCACCCCACAGCAGGGATTCGAACCGCCGACCTTTCGATCGGCAAGTCCTAGGCGCTGAGGCTTTAACCCACAGCGCCACCTGTGTCCCCTAAAGTGTTAGTTACTGATATGCAAAAACCCAAATCATTCCTTAACCTGCAGAAGTCAGTCTAGTGAAGTGAAAGCTCCCTAATAATAATAATAATAATAATAATAATAATAATATATTTATTATTTGTACCCCGCCCATCTGGCTGGGTTTCCCCAGCCACTCTGGGCGGCTTCCAACAAAGATGAAAGATACACTAAAATGTCACATATTAAAAACTTCCCTGAACAGGGCTGCCTTCAGATGTCTTCTGAATGTCAGGTAGATGTTTATCACTTTGACATCTGATGGGAGGGCGTTCCACAGGGCGGGCGCCACTACCGAGGAAGGCCCTCTGCCTGGTTCCCTGTAGCTTGGCCTCTCGCAGTGAGGGAACCGCCAGAAGGCCCTCGGAGCTGGACCTTAGTGTCCGGGCAGAACGATGGGGGAGGAGACGCTCCTTCAGATATACTGGACCGAGGCCGTTTAGGGCTTTAAAGGTCAGCACCAACACTTTGAATTGTGCTCGGAAACGTACTGGGAGCCAATGTAGGTCTTTCAAGACCAGTGTTATATGGTCTCTGCGGCCGCTCCCAGTCACCAGTCTGGATTAGTTGTAGTTTCCGGGTCACCTTCAAAGATACCCCCACGTATCTGATTGCACTAAATAATGATCTCAGGGCCAGTTGCAAGAAATAGCAAGCAGGGAGTAGGAAGGAATGAGATAGGTTTTAGGTTATGTTATGCCTTTAATAGGTTATGTTATATTCTGGATTATGTTATGTTTTATAGATTATGTCTGAATAGGATGAGAGTGTTGGAGATACGTGCAAATGTGTATGTGAACCCGGTCTTTGGGTGTTTGATTTTCGTTGTTGTGTATACTGTGTATATACGGACAATGACAATAAATTTATCTTATCTTATCTTATCTTACGTAGAGCGCATTGCAGTAGTCCAAGCGGGAGATAACCAGAGCATGTACCACTCTGGCGAGACAGTCTGCAGGCAGATAGGGTCTCAGCCTACGTACCAGATGGAGCTGGTAAACAGCTGCCCTGGATACAGATTTGACCTGTGCCTCCATGGACAGCTGTGAGTCCAAAATGACTCCCAGGCTGCGCACCTGGTCCTTCAGGGGCACAGTTACCCCATTCAGGACCAGGGAATCCTCCACACCTGCCCGCCTCCTGTCCCCCAAAAACAGTACTTCTGTCTTGTCAGGATTCAACCTCAATCTGTTAGCCGCCATCCATCCTCCAACCGCTTCCAGACACTCACACAGGACCTTCACCACCTTCACTGGTTCTGATTTAAAAGAGAGGTAGAGCTGGGTATCATCTGCATACTGATGAACACCCAGCCCAAACCTCCTGATGATCTCTCTCTTTACTTGGTTTATCCAGTGTTTTCTTAAAAGTTTAAAAGGAGGTACTGAATACTATTTTTCCTCACATAAGTATGTCTAGTGCTGCATATTTCAGTGCCTACACTTCACTATAGCCTGGCATGAGTGGGTGGTATATTACTCTGAAAAAATATATTACAGTGAAACCCAGTCTTCATTTTCTACACATGCCTTCTGTTCTGCTTTATAAGTTGATTAAAAGATGCAGCACTAGGGTACAAAATTAGACAACCATTTATTGCAATTAATGTTATGACCTCCTTTCTTGTTGACTGTTCCCCTTGGCTTCCCCTTTCAGTTTATTCCATCATTTTAAGAAGTCACGGGGCTGGGGGAGAGTCTCAGGTGGAAATTGGACATAAAAATATATAAAAAGTCACAAGAGAAGTATTGCACACATTGACCACCAGGTTATCATGTGAAGACGTGTGTGTAATTTGTGAACAGACTGAGGATGATGAAAAGGTTTTAGTAAAAGGGCAAGTTTGTGGTAGTTTCTCCTGCCCTTTTTCGGGTTGTGTGTGTACACCCACTCATCCAGCATTTGATGCCTGCAAGCTATACATACTCTGAGCTGAACAATTGTGGCTTCTTCACTTGACTGTAGAGCAGATAAGTATAATGAGGAGGCCAGCTCAAGCAGCTCTAGCCCAGTGACCCATTGTGCAGCAACGACACATCTTGTCATCTTTTGTTTTATACATCTAGTTTACCATTGAAACACCTTTGGGCCTGGTGTTTCACTAAAAGGGGAGTTGGAATATCCTGGTTCAGGTACATTTGAAGAAAATTTAAACATAAAGCAGTCTCTTTTAGTGGGTATTTTCATGAAAAGCCCAAACAACCTTCACTCTGTACAGTTTTAGGTGTAAAGGGTGTAGTCTTTTATTATCTGATCTGTGCTGTCACTTTTTATTTGGTTTCGTTTCCATAGTTTGTGTAGTTCATGTTTTGGCTTGTACAAGTAGACACAAAAACTAAGGAAGTAGGATAATGGGGGGAAACCCCTTCCTGCTGCTTTGTGAATTTTCATGTTTTTATACTCTTGTAAACTGCTGTGATATATTTTTATGATACAGTGGTATATAATCATTTCTTTAAATAACTAAATGTAAGATGGTGCAGAATGCTAATGGGAAACTGCTCACAACTTTGCTTGGTAAGGCTGCAACATTCATAAATGTGTTTTATTTATTCAGTGTGTGACTTCCTTGGTGAAAAGATTGCCTCTGTTTTGGGAATCAGTACGCCAAAATACCAGTATGCCATAGATGAATACTACAGAATGAAGAAGGAGGTGTGTGCCTTTTTGTACCCTTTTAACAGTGTAGTCTGGTTTCTTAATATAAAATGGTTTAAAGATGTCATATTTCAGTTCTCTAAAAATCTATCAATGTCAACATATTTTCTTCTGTATTAACTTGTTTTCACTCTCCCCTTTAAGTCCATTTGTTAGGAAATGGGATTTTTTAATGGGAAACTTAAGAGTACATCCCAGATGCAATCTCATGTACTTTCCAAATAGACTTTAACCTACATTGGCCTAATATTATACAAAATAGTTTGCTACAATAGAAGGAAGGAATTACGTATATGGTGAGGGGTTTCAATTAAAACTGAGAAACCACTAACATACATCTGTTTTATAAGTCAGCTGATATTCTAATTTGTATTAGGTTTTTTTCCTTTATAAGAGTAAGTTAAGGGTGTTCCCTTTAATTTACATTGTAAGTAGAAGAAATGCTTGTTTGTATTTCAGAAGGTAAATGCTTCAGGAAGAACTGGTTCCTAAAGTTGCAAATCCCAGACACTCAACTTCTGTTCAGAGGCTACTTAGTTTTACTACCATATGCCAGACATGGAAAAATCATTTGATGAGAGGCTTCCATATTTAATGCTGATCTGTAGGAAATGAACTTTGTTTCAAAACAGTATTGCCATTCTTTCTGTTGAGAAGCATGCAGATTGCATTAATGTTTTCTAATGTTAAGTTGACCTTTCCTGTTGGATGGGTACTTAAGAGCTTTGCAATAGTAATGTGCTGCAGTAGTAGCAACAACGTGGCAGCAACAAACGATTTTGGTACACATGAATATGCTCAGGATATATAAATTAATGGAGTCCTGCTGGTTTTACAACATGTGAGGTTTGCTTTTTTAGGAAGAGGAAGAGGAGGAAGAGAATAAGATGTCAGAAGAAGCAGAAAGGAGGTTTCAAGAGCAGCAGAACCAGAGTCAAGAGGGGACTGCTGTCCATACAGCTCAGCCAGAGGCTACAACCTGTAGTACATTTGTAAATCTCAACTTTGAAACAGAAGGAGATCGTCCGCTTGTTGTGGAAAGCAAACAAGATATTACTCCAGTGTCTGCTTAGAACGAGAACGCTGCATTAGAATTCTTTGCGTAGCATCCAACAGTGTCTGGTTGTCACTGGAACAGACTTCTGGTTATGCAGTAGGGTTTTTCCAGCCTCCCCTCCCCTCTGCGTTCCTGAAATCTGCTTTGAATGGCTGTAGTGGGGAAGAGAGGCAGGAGAGGCCCTGCTGCTTGAGCAGAAGTCTGCTTGTGTGACATTGGTTATCACACCCCGTTTCTTAATTGTCAAATGTTTGTAGGCTCTGTTATGCATGTTCAGTGGAATGTAACTTATTTCAAAGTATGGTCAGAGATACTTAACGTCTCTTCAGCCAACATCTGTCTAATAAAGGCTAAGACATTTTGCTTAACCTATTAAGATTATGAAATGCAAATAACTGGTCCTGTGATCTATCTATGCAGAACAAGTGAAATGTCTTTCCTGAACATCTGGTGCCTTGTTGACAGTTGTGGACTGACCACTGTGCTTTTTTTGTTTTAAGGTCATTTTGCATTTATAATGTTACTTACTGAAACCTAGGTGAAAGTTTAGACTAATGGCAACTAATTCACAAGGCATCTTTGTGACTTAGTTTAATTTATTGTCACTGTTGTGTGCGTGTGTGTGTCCAGTCATATAGTTTAAAATAAGGTGACTTTGTTTAATGCCTGTATAAAAGAACTTGTCTGAAAACTCTTTCTCATAAAGGACTGTCCTCTTAAGGGGTCCCTAAAGCATGTTCTCATTGCTTAGTTGGAAGGGTAAGAGTAATATACAGAATGTTCACATTGTAATCTCTGACTTTATTATGTGTGTTGGGAAGGATAGTCTGGATAGGAGATGGTATGCTGATAAAATGATGGCTCTAAATTTTGGGTGTAGTAAAAAACAAAAGTAGTGAGGTATGCTAAATTAATTACTTTGCATACCCTTGTAGTGTTTTTTCATTCTGAGTTAAACAGACACTGTTTCAGTGACAGAACTTGATTTTTATATTTAAAATATTTGAAAATAAGTTTGAGAACTGCCTACTGCATGTCAACAAGGGTAGGTTTTCTATCTAGAAAGGATCTTGTCAGCACCCTGACCAAGGACTACTGACAATTTAACTTATATAACGAACCTTTTTTGTGAGGACAATCCACACTAATTCTCACAAAATTCTGCAGCACAAAACTTTGCAGATATAGGACAGGATCCAGATGTCTGTGGATATGTGGCACAAAGAGATGCATGCAGAAAGCAGTACACCATGCAAAACAAACAAAACCTTTTTCGGATGTTGTTACACACTTTAATAGCTTCTTCCACTGTCTTGAGTCACTTTCTTAAAAGCTTGCTGTGCACCTGTATAAAATAGCCAGGGGTCAGGAAGAAACTGTGGACTAAAAATTCATGTATTATGGAAATAGGAAAAGTGTCACAGCAGTAGCCAGAAAAACTGCAGAGATATAGAACCACCTCATGGATCATGCCCTTTCCTTTACTGTCGCTATCAGGCATGTGGAAAGGAGGAAGTGTTTAAGTCTTGTCTGCCACACTATTCTTTTTTTATGGGAAGCTCTTCTTAACTTGAGAATGTTAGAACAGCTTTAACTAAATGGCACATCACAACCTTCTGGTGTTGTTTTTTTAAAAAAAATCTTAAAGGGAACATCCATTTTGATTTAAGAATCATTGATTCCAAATGCCAGTTGTAAACTATGTGCAGCCTATATTAAGCATCTATTCAGGGCATCACAGTAAATTATTAAGCCTTTTGAGTGCCCAGCTGTATAATTTTCGCCAAAAATGTTATTGCTTTATATAATAGGAAGGGCTTATTGTCATGAGGTTCTTCTATCATTGTGCCTTACCTTTACTATTTCTTTCAGTATATGCAAATGGTATGAAAGTGGGTACTTTTTCTTGTAAATGCATTAAATTTTATATTTAATATAATTTTAAATCAGTTGGGTTCAGAGTTGTTATTATAGGACTAGCAAACCTTTGCTATGAATGCAGCAGGCACAGGTGCCATTAAAATACCCAGTAGTAGGTCCTGGGATTCTAGTAAGCCTATACATTTACCCTACTAAGCCTTTAATCCTGTGTCTACTTAGAAGTAAGTTCCACAGAAGTTACTCCTGGATAAGGCCTTGGAGGGCTGCATGCAATTAAGACATCAGAGGTATGTTTTGACAGGATAGTCACATGTTTTAAGACACACCCATTACTTTTTAAGCCCTGTATTTGAACAATTAACAACATCATGAGCATTTACACTAACTGCTTGTTATAGTAGATGAAGGTTTGTGGTGCTGTTTAGTAGGAGGTTTCACTATTATCCATTTGACAGGTATTTACTTCCATAGTAGTTTTAAAAGAATTGAGCTGCACATTTGTAACTACATTTCTACATATCTGATATTTCAGATATAAATGACCCAGAGATTTGTTTCTTTCTTGCACATGATTTGTTTTTGCAATGCCAATGCACCCAGTACAAAACCAAAAAAGAGTATTCAAGACCAAATTATACCAACAGGTATAATTTGTCTAAACTGGAAGGTGGCCTGTAGGTTTAGGAATAATTTCAATAAACTTAATTTACCAGAAAAGTCTGTAAACGTTTAATTACATTTTCAACAAACAGCAGTACTCTTTTTCTTTTTTGCTTCTGAGAAGATCCATCTCACAAGCCTTATACAAAACTTGTTCATCTGGAGCTACATGGAAGCTTCATTTATTTGGGTAATGAATACATTATTCAGCTTTAAATGGTCACTGTATCAGTTGGGCAGATCTCCATGGATACAGTCTATTCCTGTTAAATCATGTATCATCAAGATCTGTTGTGTTGTCATTGTCACTTGCTACAAGAACCTCTCTGTTCTCATAGGTCCAGAAGCCATTAAGATCAATTAAAATGCTAGTGACAGTGTCGCCTTGACTACTGTTGATTAAGTCCTGAAGAGAGATTTTGTAAGGATCCTTGGGCTTCACCATGTCAAAGATTTCATCCTAGAAAAAGCAACCAAAAATTAACAGTTTCTTTAATGGAAGTTGAATAGGATAAAAATGTTTGCGCACCAGTACCAGGACTTTTTTAAAAAAAAAATCAAAATAATTTTACTTTCCCCCCATGCTTTGGTGTTCAGTTCTAGTAGTAAAGCACATCCTGGCTGAAAAGGCATGTAAACTGATGTGTTTATACTTGCTTTCAAAATACAGTCACAGTTAATTCCTCTAGTAAAGTTCTTTATTGCAGTGCTGCTCCCACATTGTTTGAGTTAATTACTGAGCGGATAAGAATGAGACCTGTTTTGTCTTAGCAGCCAGCATAAGGAGCAGTGGTCATCAGCTCCTGTAAATGCATTTTGGAGGGGATGGCAGTGACCTAGATTAAATTTAGAATCTATGCAAACTTTTTCAGGAGGGGGCCAATCCACTGTCCCTCAGACCTTGTGAGGGGCTGGACCCCCCTCCTTAAAGGACTCCCCCCCGCTGCCACTCATGCCGCCTTGTCTTCAGCAGCGGCATCGTCGTCCTCTGTCTCAGCTGTGGGGTGCAGAGCCCATGCTGCCGCCACTGCTTCCTCCCACTCGGGTTTTTTTTTTAAAAAAAATCTTTTTATCTCCCACTCGGGTTTTGACCATACATAAGCGGGAGGGAAGGGGCATTGCCTAGAGGTGTCCGCAGCTTTGGATTGGCTGCAGGAGCTTCCTGCGGTCAACCTGAAGCCGTACCAGCATTGCTGCCCGCCCAGAGGCCTCCGCAGCTTCAGATTGGCAGCAGGAGCTTCCAGTGTCTGATTGGCGGCCGCACCAGTGTTGTGGAAGTCAGTCCCCACGCAGTGAGGCCTCCGCGCCGTGCTGGTTTAGCTCAGGGACTGACTGAGCAGGCGGCAGGGTCCGCGAGGTTTGCGGGCCGGATTAACGATTCTGGTGGGCTGCATCTGGCTGGCGGGGCTTAGTTTGCCGACCCCTGCACTAACCTAAGGGCAGATGTACAGCTATATTTATTTGTTCCATGTGACAGCTATCTCCCAAGTGTTGATCTTTTTCAACAGTGGGTCTCGCATAGGACAGGTAATTTTTGCTGACACCACGATAAGACTTCCTTACCTACTTGCAGTAAAAAGCTTGCCTCACAAATCAATTCATGTTTTCCAACTGATACAATGTAACACACACAATACAGCCACCAATTGCATGCTGCTTTAAACTGTCCAAGATGGCAAGCTATTTGCCTGCAAATAGCAAAAGGATCTATGGTGGCATGACAAAAGAGTTCTGGTTAAGCAGCTACATGTACAGGTTTTACCCCCTAGTGACTGCTATGCGTTTTGAGGGCACCAGCTATCGTTTCCTCCACTTGTGCTGCTATTTATTGCCTCATTCATTAGGTGATGAGAATGAGGCACGTGTCAGTTCTCCCACTCAACTTTCAAGATGGATTCAGAAATCAAAGTAGCAAAATGAAAGTATCCTCTAAAAACCCCAATTAACATTACATGGATAATATGTGAAATATTGGCCTGTCAACATTTTTTTAAGCAAGAGGCCTTCCAGGTCTGTTACTGTATACCGCAGAATTATCTCCCTGAAGGTTCTATTTGCCTATAGGCTAGATATATAGAATATTACTGTTTTTTTTCAAAAACATTCAAAAATATATTGTACCAAATTCAATACTATTAAGAAATTAACTATGGAATCAACATTCTACCACAATACTGCCCCTAGTACATATACTCTCTCTCATTTCAGAAAGTCAGGTCTTTCTCATACTACTGCATACAAATAAATTTTGATAGAAATCTAACCTTGACATCTTGAAAAGAAACTGGTTCTTGCCCATGAATTTTCATCTGTTCTTGAATAGCCTATGGTAACAGCACAAAGAGGTGTAACATATGTTCAGAAAACAAGACAGCATGTTCTCAAATCCAAGACAGTGAATAAGCTGTGTAACATGGATAAATAACTCTATGTGCTAATCCATACATATAATCTAGCCCTGTCTCCCCAGAATGGTAGAAGTATTCCAGGGTCTCAGGTAGAGGGCTTGTTCAGTTCCTGCTACCAAATATCCTTTGATGGCAGGTGCTGGGATTGAACCGGAGACCTTAAACATTCAAAGTATATGCTTCCACTGAGCCTTATAAGAATCTTGTCCTTTATCATCTGTTTGGAGAGGTATGCTGTCTGTGTTCATTCCCCTTGTGTGAAGCGTAGGCAGGGACTGAAATCTGTCCTTTTCTCTGCAGATCTATCAAAGCAGAAAGCGCTGACCATCTGTTCAATCTATGTGCAACAATTCCCAACTTCTAGCCCACTTTGAAGAAAAGTATTAGAACTGAAGCAAGCAGCAGGCCTATTGTTAAAATAGGCTTTTAGCCTCAAACTTTGAGACTAACTATAAAGTGTATACTGGAAGAAGAAATAATTGAAAGATGAAGGGCCAATTGATGTTTGTTATAGAAGAATTAATCTGTTTCATGCTGCTAAAAGAACACAGCTCTGGATGTATTTTAAACCTGCAGAGCATTTATTGTAAAAGCTTTGAAAGTGTTCCAGATTTTCTTTCTCTAAACCTTTAGTTGAATTATCCTACTCCTGAGTCATTAGCAGCAAAATACTTTGGTTGAGTAGGCACAGAATTGGAGGTGATCAATATTAAGGGGGTTAGCTTTTACAAACAAGACTGAATTGCTCTGATTGCTTTAATCTGAATGAAATATATACTTGTGTGGGATGACAGTGGAGTCACTATTTTATCTTCAAAATTCACAAAAGGGCATGCCCTACAAAAAAAAAGAATTAAACCTGAAAGCCATTTTAGCGCCCGTAAAAAGGAGAATGGGATTTAAATTTAACAAACATTTCTACTAGATCATGTGGAAGCTAAAATTGTATCTCTAGTGGTGTAACATCCTAAGACTTAATATTAGCATCAGCAGATCTGTGAGACTGCTGATTCAGTGATCCTCTAAGAAGTACTTATTTGCTGGAAATAGTATAGTCACGGTTAGTTCATAAAGGTGTGTTTTTATAACAGGATCATCTGAGTGGGTTCCAGTCAATGAGAAAATGTAAGTTTCGAAAGAGCCTGCTAAAACATGTAGGCTATTGTATGAAAACTGCCCTCTGATTATATAGGTACCACAGCTTATCCATTATTACTGGTAGACAGAATATATTAACATCCCATAGAAGTTAGCCATTAGAGGTCATCAAAGACTATTACCTTAAAAAGAAGAGTTGTACGGAAAAGGGAAAACCTGGTATTTAATTAAAATCACAGTGGTGTATTTTCTTTATGTAAGATGTGCTCTGAAAAGCCATTCTGAATTATTTCCCATTCTTAATGTGAAGTTTTAAACATTTATATATTTCTTTAAAGTTGACAAAAACCTCACCTCAAACACTGGTAGTTTAAAGCAATTGCCTGCTGATCTCCAGGTAGAGGCACAAAGGCTGTAACAACACATGTACAAAAAAATGACCTACCTCTGCAAAAAGGGACTTACCCTAAAGAAATAATTAAGGGAAAAGACATTCAGGTATCCTTTGTTCTCTATATCAAGCAGCTTGAAAATATACTGCAGAGCTGCAGGTTCCTTTCTGTTTTCTAATGCAAGTACAAAGTCCAGGTACGTCTTATAGTCCTAAAAGCAGATGCAATCATGTTTATTATAGTCCACTTTCTAAATTGATTTTGCAAGCAGAACATAATTGGTGGCTATTTCCTTGTAGGGGAGCAGTTAGTTTTCATTGAAAGACAGCATGACTCAGAAAATGGCTGCTGAGAAAAAAAGGGTGTGCAGAAAATACATGCTTTTTTATTGGATAGGCAACATACCCATAGATTTCTATCAGAACTACTCGTGAGGTTGTCCCTTAGTCTGAACTAAATGAACCATGAACATTTGAACAACAGCCTATCACAGTCTTCTAATGGCCAACCATTGTTCTAGTTCAACTAAAGCTGAATTCAATTAAATAATATTTAGCCAGTTAATAATTTGCTGGTCAATCATTTGTTGAAATGTATCATACGGCCTAGTGTCCTAAATTCTATACATTTTACGAGAAGTAACATGCTGCAGCATATCTTATTGACAACACAGGTCTCCTGTTGTAAATTGGGTACAGAAACAAAAGCTATGTTTTTCCGTTGTTCTATTTTTATCACCAATTCAGTTACCCAATTCCAGTTCTGCATGTACTTGTAAGAATTACCTCCCCCCAAAATGAGCAATTTTATTCAAAACTCAGCAGCAGCTTTCTAAACAATAACCTAATTGTATTTTTAACTTAGGGAGGTAAACAATGGCCACTTTGCTGATTGACAAGGAGGGCAAGGTCTTATAAATGTGAATTCTATATTAGTGGCTGTATGTTTGTGCTTCCAAGGCTGTTTGTTAGTTTCAACTTATAAGTTACTTGCTGTTCTTGCTTTTGGCATTAGGAGGTAAATAAGAGCCCACTGTCCTCCCTATCACAATGAGATTTCTTATTCAGCTAGCTGCTAAGTTATGAATTTGCAGTGTGTGGGTTTTTAGCTGCCATTCACATGAGAATTTTGCCTTCATTCTATTTTGTTAGCATGCATATAATGTTATAGGCTTCAAAAAGTGGAGGAGTTCCAACTTTTTTTTAAAAAACCAAACCAAACCCAAACACCACAACCTTGCCTTTACAAGAAATGCAAGATATTTCTTCTATCACGCATCTATGAGAAAAGTACCATTTCTCCATCATAGGTCAGGCACTCTTGGAAGACACGGTCCAAAAATACGTTGGTCAGAGTCCCTGTTCCATATCGAGATAGCTCCTCCTTGCTAAGCATCCCATTGTGGTCTTTGTCAAGATTTAAGTACTGTCCTGCAGGGAGGGGGGGAAAGAAGGGGGTGGGGGAAATGCAGTAACAATTTCTTGTGCCACTTCATAACCAAGGATTCGTGAACAAACATGCTACAACTTGTAGTAAGAGGACCTCTTGATTTCTACTGCACAGATTGGCAAGGTTTTTGTCTTAAAGCTAATGAAGATGGTTGGTAGTGGTGTCGTATAAAGCCATGTCGTCTTGTACTGACAGTACTTAATATTTACAAGTGGGACCTCAACAAAATGTTGCAGAATGGAGTGCTTCTATTCAGGATTTCAGGCAGGCAGCCATGCCCTTTTCCAGGACACACCATTCCCCCGTCCCCCCAACACTGAACATTATATGGCCACTAAACATGTGTTGTTCTGAATAGTCTGTTTTAAGACCCTCTTTTCGGTTTTCTGTACTTCTGCAAGCCTTTGGTTTCCCCTAAGCCTGCTGGCGCCTCCCTCTTGTATGAGTACTGTGAAGGTGCCTGCCTGATCTCAACAGGCAAGGAGTTCCACAGTGTAGGCGCTGCCACACTAAACGATCAAGTTCTTATAAGTGCAGAACGGGTGTAGTATGTGGCAGCTGTAGTTGTGTCAATCTGTTGTTGTGTGGTCAAATGACTAGAGATGTGGAGTGCCAGTTAATGGACAAAGACCTGCATCTCCTGCCTACGAGCACAAGGGGGCAGCATAACCCACCATGCCACAACTAGAGAAATGCTGTCTTTAGAAACTAGAGGAATTCCTGTTTTAAAATCTGAGGTGTGCTAACAGCAAACACCGTGTATTGAGAGCTGTATAAGTAAGGGCTGAATGAAAAAGTTGTAATGATGCATTCAAACAAGATTTTAAGTAGCTTGCATTTACATATAGAACAATAGATATGTAAGGCCCATGAGTCAATCTTGCTTTTTTCTAGAATCTCAAATGTGCCGCTTATGAGCAACTTATCACATGGTGGCAGCATAGAACAGTACATCCATGAAGCACTAGTTATGGTCCACAGCCTTTATGTTTCCCACCCCTGGGTTTACACGAGACAGGAATAAATATATGCTAAATACTTAATCATACTAAATAGCTAATAAAAACTACTAAGATCACTGCAGGTAATCCAATAATCAATAAAAGCGCTGTCATCCTGCACTAGGGACTCCTTGGGGTTCCCAGGGAGTGGCCTTCTGCATGGACGCCAATACAGTTCTTCAAAAAAAATAATTTTTTTAAAAATAAAAATATATATAAATTAATAGAATTCTTCTTCTTCTTCTTCTTCTTCTTCTTCTTCTTCTTCTTCTTCCGGGGAGGGCCTGTGATGCATTTGTTTTTTCCTGGGGTGGTCTCCGGCACACAGTTCCCCCCTGGGCCCCAGCCTGCTCTTTTCGTGCTAGCCACCAGTGTGGTAGGCTTGGGGTCAGGCTTGGGCTAGGCTGCACGATTCCTCGAGGCCTCCCTGGCCTCTTTCTCTTGGTGGTGGTGGGGGCAAGCTAGTGTCCAGCTAGTGGGGGGCTCCTTTTCGCTTTGGAGGCCTCTGGCCTCGGAGTTCCACTGGGCCACCAATGGGGTGCTCCCGGTCCTGGCAGGGTTGAGGCCATTGGGGGGGGCGCTCCGTGCAGCCTCTCTGGTTGTCGCATTGGGCACCCCTAGTCTCCCTTCCCCGATTGTGGCGGTGTTGGCAGCACAGCGACTAGCCAGGCAGCGCAGTTGGTGCTGGCTGTCCTCAGGAGCTCCGCGCGGCCATGGCAATCGCCATCTTGCCTCCTCGTTCCCTGCCCTTATGACATGCTCTAATGGAAGAAGTGCATATACAAACCACAGTGTCATGACCCCTAGCTGCAATTCCAAACTGGTATGGCAAAAGGGCTTTCATTTCTACCATGTAAAATTATAGCCAGAACAAAAGGGGGAAAAAAGGAATATAAAAAATGTTTGTGGGAAATGCTGCTTTGTGAGGATGTGACAATATGATGCAAATTCTTGTACATACCATAAACCCTCAATGCAGAAGGAGCAGAAAACCAATTGGTTTCTTGACTTTCTTTAGAAAGTTCTTCATCCCGTAACTGAATAAATATGAAAATACTGAGTAAGCATTCAGCAAGTATAATGAGGAAACACAACAAGAAATGTAAATATAAATGTAAATGTCTACCTCTAATAGGTCATCAAGGAAACTGCAGGCTAAAATATCCTGTATTTTTATCTTCCCTGGAAGAAAAAACAAAAACAAATTAACCCCCTCAAAATCACTTATTACTTAATGACTGGAATATTCATCAAGAAAGTTTCCACTTAGCATGACAAAGGCAACTGAATGAGAGGAAACGGTTTTAATATTTGGAAACCTTCAAGTCAATCAAAATTATAAGAGAAAAACAAATGTTATTTTAAAATAATTTTAAATAAAACATTCGTCATTAGCACTTCATATAGCCTAGAAGAGCCAACACGGAGAGAATTGTATTTAATAATTTTACTAATTGACCAAGTAAGTATTATTTCAGATGAATATATACTTTTAATAAGAAAGAAAAAGTACTCTGTCCATGTATTGTATTCTCTTGTATTTTTTGTCAATTTCCCTTTGCCTTGCCAAAACATTATTCATATGCTGCCTTTTAGGTCAAGACTTGCCCCAGTTTTACTGCAATATGTGGCCGGGGGGGGGGGGAATCATTCTGCTCCCCTCTGGATGTACATAGTGAAAAATACTGAATGTCTACTTAACTTCAGTAAGTCCAGCAGATGGGAGGAGACAGATGCAGCTACAAGCAAGTGCAGCTACAAGCAGAGTCTGGTCTTGCCCCCAGGGCAGGCAGGCTTTATAGAGCTGCCCCAGCACACCTAGCTGGTCAGCAGGTGTTGCCTGCCCACCTGCCCAGGGTCCTGGTCCCTGCTCTGCTTTCACTGCTCCTGGTCTGCAGTTCCCTCAGAACCCAACAGGTGCAGTAAATGGAAGGAGATAGACATCCAAACCTGGCCAATGATGGCAGAACGAAGGTAGAACTAAAATCTAATTATCAAGACCAAAAAAAAAAAAGGGGGGGGCAAAGTAAATTACCGAACTTACCTGTTCGGAGAGGATCTAAAAAGAAGAAGAATTTCCTGACTGCGGTGCAGACATAGAATGAGTAAAAGGATTTCTCTAAACCATCCAACTGTGGTAATGTGGGGATGAGTTCCAGAATATAATTTTCTAAATCCTGGGAAATGAAACAAGAACATATCTGATTATGGCATAGGTAGGCTTGCCATATTTCAAAAAGTGAAAATCTGGCATAAAGGCTTTTTTCTTTCAGAGTTGTAGAGTTCTTTTTTTTACAAAATCTGTTTTTTAAATTAAGTTTTTGAGCTACTTTTCAAGAAATTTGCCAAAAAATCAACACTTCCGACTGACGAATCCCATGTGTCTGGGAAATTCCGGACGTATGGCAGCCCTAGGTATATGTGTCACCATGATTTGAGCTGCAGCTGTTCATGCTTATGCTGTACTTTACACTGGTCTGGAATGGACCATTTGTCTCCGGCTTCTTCCTACAGGTGCTGTAAGGATGCAACAAGCAAACACTAGTGAACACTCCAGAAGAACATGACTCTCTAGCCACCCTTCATGCCACATACCCTTCCTTCCTGATGCTTGTGAATGCTGAGAGGCTTCACTGCCACAAACATAACACAATACAAGATGCAGCTTAGTTACCAAAGCTTTGTCAAATAATATTCTCCTATCTAATACAGAGCAGTTAAGATAAACCTTGAGCTGTGATTCTTTGGAACTGAACATCAGATAGACTCATTGAACATCAGGTACTTAATATGCCAACTGCGTTAAGCAGAAACAGACTACTGCACTCTCTCCAAGAAACAACTAAAGGAGAATATTGCTTACCTGAAACGTTCTAGTTTGCATACATAACTGTATGTAAACACCAAATACATTCCCACAATTCAAGACACGAAAAAGCACTTCAGTTTATGCAGGCGACATGTTGAACATGCATCACTTACCGATTCCCTGAGGTAACCTTGTCCAGCCACGTCATATAAACTGAGACCTATTCTCGTTTGGTATAGCCACACTGTAAAACAGATACAGATACATGACAGAATCTGTTTTGAGGCAAAGAAAGCCAAGGGCAAAGTGAAACAAAATATGACAATACATTCAAAACAGAACAAGACCCACCTTTCCTCATCACATAATTGAAAAACTGCATGATAGATATCCTTCCATAGGGATCGTTGTGAAGTAACTTAGCAAAGACTTTAGCTGTGAAGAACTGCCTGTGAAATATAAAAAACAACAATTTTGAAGCTCTGCAGAGCCACTATAAGTCTTCCATAGGTTCAGTCAGTTTCATAATTTACACATTTCTCTGATAATTATGTTGTGGGACTCTGATGTATGTGTGGGTGTGGGTCTTTGGAAGGGAGAGTACCATGATATACCTTGGGTGTATCATGGAAACATGGGACAAAACAGGAAACCAACCCACTTAAGAAGCCCACAGATTCCACCTACACTGAACAGCAGTTCTGGAAAAAACCTAGTTGGTGCAATTCATTACTGCTTTTTGTTTCTGATCCAAATAGTAATAATTAACCAAAAGCCTAAGCAATGTCTCAGAGCCAAATGCTAATCTGATGTAAGTTCCAGTACATGAATTCCAGTACATAAACTTGCAGTGTCCAAGCTCAGCAGCATCCCCCCCCCCACCTGATTCACACCTCATTAGGCCTGATTTACACATAGAAACAGAAGGCAGATCCAGAAATGTTCACCATGCAAACAACTATGGGTAAAAACAACAACAGTGTGGTGAAAAATCTACTTAACCATGCACGAAGCTATTCCACAGGTATGGCTTTCCATGTGGCTGGGTTTGCAACTACCACTGCTGCACTGGGAAGTATTGAAAACCACCGTCAAATTGGGTTTGAGGTTGTGGACTGAATGTCCACATTGTTAGAGCCCCTCATAAGGTGCTGTATCCTGAAGAAATATTATAATAAGCTCTGCAAGCATTAAGTCTTGGCAAAATGTATCCTCTTCAATACCTCTCTCACATCATCTGCTTGCTATTTGACCAGCTTGAGCTTTCACCTCAGTTCTGGTAAGAAGCCATGAGTATGCCAAGGATTGCTGTCCTATACTCACTATCAGGATGCTTCTGCCAAACATATAAAAGCACTCTGCTGCCCTACTGCGTACAAGGTCACAGCAAAAAAAGCTTCCTTATTTTGCTACCTATAATGGTACTTCCCCTCCAACCACTTTACAGCTGCTCAAATGATGTTTTTATCAGAACTTCCTTCTGACAGCCAACAATATATCCTTGCAGATCTACATGAATTTTACCGTGAGGTAGAAACTGAGCAATCAGGGATGTAGAAAGGCTTAACTCATTCCTGAGGTACTATTTGCCCACTGCCACCAGTATCAGCAGTACTGTTGCACTGGTCCAGTCCACAGAATTCTACTATCAGGCTCACTAATCATCAGCCACTGCCACCCCCGGCTCTTATCACTGCTCCCCATAGCTGAATTGGTCGGAAGGCAATGAGGAGAGAACCCTCTCTGAAATCCTGGAGAGCCGCTGCCAGTCAGTGTAGACAAATACTTAGCTAGATGGATCAATGAGCCTGGTATAAGGCAGCTTCCTAAGTTCCCGTGTGTTCTAACAGCTCTTCTAAAGAGCTGCCTACAAATTTAAAGAAGCACACATAGGGATAAATAAAAATTAAGTCATAACAACCTGCAATTTGAATGTTGACCAAGACAATCCAGAACTCTTAAGCTAAGGGCAGACTAGTGTAAGTCCTGAAAATATAGGTGCCTTACTTGCATTTGGATCCAGCTTTCTCACCAACTTTCAGGAAGCTTTCATAGTTGATCATTGCTTCATCTCCCATCATGGGTGATGTCTGATGTTTGTCCAGCAGAAACCACAAATTCTTAAAAAGGGGATGGAGGCAAAAAGTTAGGGAACTATTGCAAGACAAAATGATCAATAATTCTTTACCTGAGATTAAGAAACACATTTTTCCCCTTACTTGCAGTTCTTCATTATCTAGTAGTTCTCTGCTTTTTCTCTGCAAAAAGACTGCTCTGGATTCTTCTCTTAGTTTCTGTAATAAAATTTCATCTTCTGCTGGCAGCTAAAGAAAGAAAGAAAGGAATGAATGTTATTTTTAGTGTGGTACAACTCTACTGACCAGAACCCAGGCTGGGCAATTACAGTAAAAATTGCATGCAAACATGGTTTGTGGCCACAACAGAAATTAGACAACTTTTCTTCAATATGCAAAGGGGGCAAAGAAAAACAGTAGATTGATGTGTATGTCAGCTGTCCCAACTATTTTTAAATTGTCTGCATGATGGCATAGCAACAGTGAATTCAAACTCCCAAGTCTAATATGTGCCTAATATAGCTTTTATATAAACACATGATTCTACAAGTTAAAAATCTTTGAGTATTAAAGCTTGACAACAATATGCAAGGTCCCACCACAACAAAATGAAGCAAGCCTGCAAAATAGAATCAGTCCTTTTCACATCCTTTTGAAAACACAAAACTACAATGTATAGCTCAAAACTGATTACATCCGTGCTACAGGAATTATTGCATGAAGTCACTTTATTTGTCGGTTTGTTTTCTCTTTCTTTGAAAAGCAGATGTGTCAAAATGGACAGGGTAAATCTGATTTCCTGAACTAGCCCATCTCCACTCCATAACCAATACAGCTTGTAGCAGGCAGTGGCTAAGAGGCAACAATGAAAAGAGGTTCTTCTCTTGCCAGAAGGTCAGGTGTGTGTCTCCTTCCCATTCCACCATCCTCTGAAGAAACCTCTGTAAGAGAAGGCACAGTTCTGCTACATAAGATTGTAAGAAACAGCCTTATTCAGAGTCAGATCACTGGTCCATGCTGGCTGGGGCTGATAGAAGTTATAGTCCGACTACAACGGGAGGTCATCAGATCAGGGGAGATTATTCTAAGGAGCCCCAGTTAGTCCATCTGATTTGACAAGGGCAGGGCAACCACTGTTCACAAGCCTGTCACCCCTGCACCTTTGAAAATACAGTATGGAAGTCACTTTATGTTAAAAAAATTTATCCCACCTTGTGTACCCATTATACAGTAGGAGATGGACCTCCCTCCGGCTGAGTTGCTCCAGCATACCGAGGCAGAGGGGGCCAAGGATAATTAAAGAGCAAAGGCCTAGTTATAGAGGAAAGTTTTTGCCTGCCACCTAAAGATATACAAATGGTACCAGGTGAGCTCCCCTGGGAACAGCATTCCACAAACAGGAGGTCATTCTTGAGACTTCTCATGCAGGGGTCCACAAAAAAACTTAATCTAAGATTAAGTTTGCAGCATCTGGGTTGGTTCATATGGTGAGCAGCAGTCCTTGAGGTATTGCAGTCCTGAGCCATTTAAGGCTTTATAGGTCAAAAGCAGCATTTTACATTGGACCTGGAAACTAATTGGCAGTCAGTGCAGTCAGGTCAGAATTGGGTTTATATGCTCAGCCCTTCCGGCCCCGGTGAGCAACCCGATCATTGAATTCTGTACTAGCTGAGGTTTCCAAACTGTCTTCAGAGCCCCACGTATAATGCATTGCAGTAATCTAACTGCAAGGATCTTTGGATTTAGGATTTTAGTCAATTATACCAGCTTTTATGTAGTAATAAAAAGCTGATCATATTTAAGAAGATTTTTGATCAAGAATACTATGTATTTGCTATTGCACAGTTCAAATAATGGGGCAAATTTAAATGAATTGTAGAATGCCTTGTGTGTAGCTGAATGTGCACATTCACCCCTTCCCATCAATAATCTGAGCCTAACTGCAAACCAGATTCAAACCTCTACTCACATTTGTAAGGCTCACCTATCAGATTTATGTGCACTGTCACCTGACATTAAAGTATATGACAAAATTTACTGTGAATAAAGAATTTATTGCAGAAACTGAAGGTAAAGAAGAAAATTACAGAATCACTGGAAAGCATACAATAAAAATGACCATTGCTACATAAAGACAAAAAGCAATGCAAGCCGTAACACTGAGTGTATTCAAGTACATTTTAAAAAGTTGAAGAAACCAAAGAGGTTGACAGTCAGTGCAGAAATAAAAGAGGTAGACAGAATGTTGAATAGCACCAGTTCCATGAGCAGACCATCAAAAGCACTAGCTCAGTCACATGGTGATCACTCTCTGTGGACCTGCTTCCTGGTAGCACCACCACGTCTCCTTGGTCTCCCTCTCCTCCCCCTTGAAGGCACACCGAGCACCCATGGGCCTGGAAGAGATGCTTGCACTTCAGTTGCTCTGGGCGTGTAGCCTTCCTGGTGTGATCGAGAAGGGCCAGGACTCTCCCCCTGGGCAGGCACAGGAGAGGTTTCTGCGGGGAAAGATCTTGCTGCTGAAAAGAAATCTATAAAATTGTGTCTAAGGAGATTGAGCTCTTGGCGGAATCGAACTATCTCGGCGTCAGTTCTGTTTGTGTCCAGGATCCGTTGAGTCCTCTGCTGTTGCCACTCTTCCTGGCGAGCCCGGAGCTCAGCTTCAGCAGCCTGACGCTGTTCTCGCCTTGCCAGTCGCATCTCCCGGATGAGGCTGTTCTGAAATGAGCGCTGCTGTTCAAGGAAGAGTCGAAAGGTTGTGTCCATGGCCTCCCTTCCAGCTCTTATCTCCTCCAGCAGGCGGTCTATGGTGTCCTCCCTGGCCCGGCGTCTTCTAGCCCTCATCTGTGCCACCCTGTCCATGGCTGGCACTGGTTGCCTGAGTGCTGCCTCTGGGTCACCTGTTGGTCTCCCTGTTTTTTGGGGGAAAGAAAACACACACACACACACATGATTAATTTACCTCCAAGAAATGAAGAAGCATTAATAAGGAGGAGTAAGAGTACATGAACACAGTTATTGTAAACAAAACAGAAATTAGGAGGGAAGGAATTCAAGGAGATGGAACTTTCTGCTATCACGTCGCTACCTCCAACTGGGTATGTTAGCAAGATAATTTATATTTACGGTTAGCAAATAAGAGGTCAGAAAAAGGAATGCTTTTAGTGGTAATGTCATTGGTAATATGTCTGGTCAGTCTTTGTAATTGGGACCCCTTCTCTGGTAACAACAACAATAGGTTGATTGATGGCAATAGAATATCCCACTATGATTTCATGTTTGCAAGCCAAAATAGTTTCAGTGACAGTTGAAACAAATGTCCAGTGTGCAGGTGAATTTTGTAACCGCCTTCTTCAATCTATAATAAAGGATTCCTTTAGAAAGAGAAGCAGAAGCTTCATCCAGTAAAACCTTGGGCCTGTCAGCAGAAATTAGGTTAAGGACATGACCAATTTGAGGACACTTTACTATGGAAGTGAAATTAACTACGTGGAAGAGCTGAGGAGGAATTTCAAAGACAACTCTAGCCATCACCAAATATAGTAACGTGATGAACCCTCCTCTCTTTCCATACATTGTTAGATTAAAAGCCTGAAGCAAAGAGAAATAGAAGCTTAATTACAGCAGTGGGTATTCCTTCAGAGAGAAATGTGGACAAATGATTAAAAAGACTCACCTATGAGTACTTTGTCCTGGACTCCTGCTTTTAACCTCTGTTCTGAATTGCAACTGGTTGGCAATAGCTGTGGAGCCTGAGCAGAAGCTGACCTGGCAGGCATTAGGGTGTCTGGTTCTTGGAAAGCGGATGGTAGTTCTTCCTCCAAGGCAGATGCAGTTGCCACTGTGCTGGAGGAAGATGAAGAAACAGGCTGCAGGGGCAGCTGAAAGGAAGCAACCTCTTTAAGTTCAGATTCCACCTTAATCTTCAGCACCTCCTGGAGGGGCTGTGTGGCATCACTGAGTCCTTCAAAGGTTGCTTCCATCTCAGAGTCCTCTTCCACCTTCCAGGAAGTTTCTGGTATAGGTTGCCAGGAAGGCCCTGGTTGAACTGTGGTAGTGGAGGGCTGGAGTCTCATAGCCTGACTCACAGAAGAGGGGCCAGTTTCTGTTTCTCCTCCACAGATCTCATCCAGCTCCCTGAAGAAGCGACAGCGAACTGGCGCGGCCCCTGACTTGCCCATAGCATCCTTTGCCTTGCGATATGCTTTGCGAAGATCTCGGATCCGGTTGTTGCACTGGATTCGCGTGCGTAGGAATCCCTCCTCAGCCATCTTCTTGGCTAGGACAGCATACAAATCACTGTTGGTGGGCATGTTCTGAACCCGGCGCTGGATCAGCAAGGTATTCCAGTGACCCAATAGGACTCTGGTCTCCTCATCTGTCCAGGTGGGGCCACGAGGGGCCCGACCAGATGATTTGGATTTGCCTTGCAGTTCTCCCTCCATAACAGTTGGGAATGGTTCCTGGAGAAAAAAGGCAAAGTGGTCTCTGCAGACTGAGTCCAGGGCAGAGATCTGCACTGTTTGTCTGTGTCTGCAGGTCTCAAATAGCTCTGTGCTGCAAAGTCACTTCCAAAAGAAGGGACAGCAGAGGAGAAGAGGACTCTCCCAAGTACTTGCCATGCTAGATGCAATGAACAGAGGGCAGAATCCCCAAGAGAATGGTTAGCACATGAATGTTTTGGACAGGGTTTTACAAAACCCAAGAATTTGGGGTAACAAATCTCTCAGTCTTCCTCAAATACAAGAACAGGGTTTCCCCCTACACCAAGGTAGGCTTCTTTCCCCACACTTGATGTACCAAGAAGCATGAGACAAGAAACCACAGGATAAACTGTCCAAAAATGTAACATGAGACAAGACCCTGCCACACAGGACAGATGCTTCCAGCGTACCAATCTGTCTGAATAGATGTTCAACAGCATTCAATTGAAGAAAACGAGGTGCAGACATTTGCACAACAGAGCAACATTGCAATCTTTGAAATACACTTGTGCTCCCTCCCCATTGTCCTTCCGCCGACAGGTGAAGACTTGCTTGTTCCAATAGGCTTTTGGGAACTGACTGCTTTTAATGAAAGGGCTGGTGCCATGCTGTTTTTATTGTAATTACTGGCATGGTTTTAACAGATTTTATATATGTGAAATTATATCAATGTTTAATTGCTTCTAATGATTGTTTTTTCTGTTTTTAATGGTTCTTAATTTTACCTGGAAGCCACCTTGAATCCAATTTTATATATGTGTATAGTTTTAATTCTATCAATGTTTAATTGCTTTTAATGATTGTTTTTTCTGTTTTCAATGGTTCTTAATTTTATCTAGAAGCTTCCTTGAGCTCCATCAGGGAAAAAGCTGGGGTATAAAGATAAAGATGATAATGATGATGATGATGATGATGATGATGATGATAATAATAATAATAATAAACAATTGTAAATACTAAGTTTCTCTTAAATAATCCTAGTTCTAGAATTAAGCTGCAAGCTTATGGACTCTGGGAGGATGTTCCTGGGACCATAGCATGGATCTGATGTCACAGGGTGCGCCTCAGCACTGGGGATGGAGATCTGATGATGAAGCCTCCCTCATCAACAGTGCCAGGTTACAATCCTACACCTACAGTATTTCCCTGAGAGTGAGCACCATAGAATCTCAATCGGACTTTCTTCTCAGCAGATATGCATAGAATTGCAGTGTTAACTTCACAAACTCTCCTAAGTATTGTTTGTAAGAAAGACCTTCTAAGGGAAAATTGGAAACCTGTGGTGGACTCACCACCATCGGACATTTTTATGCAGATGTCGGATGGTCATGTGTCATGGATGCATTAGTTGAGATTCCTACACTGCAGGGGATTGGACTAGATCCCTTGAGATCCGTTCCTACAATTCTATGATTCTATGTTCCCACTTTCAGTAAGAAAAAAATAACATGCAAAACATATACAGTGACAAAAGGTCTGATTATAAGAATGACACAGCAGTGTAAATAATATTCTATTTGGTTGAACGTTAACATGATTTAGTGGTCATAATTGCACATTTATTCTGGAAATATTTGAAGTAGTATTGGTGGGAAACGTGATTTAAATTAATGATTTAAAGTGGCCTTTTATTGCTTATTTAAATCACACTGATTTAAAAGGCCACTTTAAATCACGTATTTTAATCAATCCACCCTGTTGAACACATAATGCAAAATGGTTAAAGCTTACTGGTGAAACTTTTAACAGGCCCTCTTTAGACCACAAACCTGTAAGAAGCAGCTGCACTCATCAGCGAATTCACTTGGGCAAGTAGTAGAGGATTCGTATCCCACCCCCCACCCCCCATCCAGACACGGTATACATAGACAAAAACTGTAATGCATTATCTCTGTCTACTAAGAATGCAGTATTATTCAGAATGGGTCTGGATAACTAAAGGAACATTGGCTGCCATGTATACCTGCTTGTTTGCCCATACCACTGGGGGTGGGGTGGGAGCTCTACTGGTGGTACTGCTGTTAGTTAAGCCATGATATGCAGCAAACAGAGGGGGTTCCGTTTCTGTAATGGTGCCTGCTCTATGGAACTTGATCCCTTTTGAAATAAGGCAGGCACTGACTCTGATGAGCTTTTCATACCTGCTTGAGACCTATAAGCTTACCTAGGCATTTGATGGTTACTAATTTCCACCTTTGAATAGGACACATTGCTGGCTACAGCAGATAGAATTTTACAGTGGTTTCATGTTTTAATATTATTCTACCTTACTGATTTTTTATTTTTTTTGCAAACTGCTCTGAGATTACTCAGATGGAAGAAGTGTGTGTGTGTAAGAATTAATTATTTGGAGTAGAATCTATGAGTCAACCACAGAAAATCTTAGTTATGGAAATCTGTTTTAAACAACACTTTTGTGCAAAACAAAATAGAGTAGGATTCCTCTCCTTGATTATCTAGGCTATTTATGTCAATGGACTTTGTAGTGAAAGGAACCAATTAATGTGTGTGCTTAATTCCCTTTGGTAATACAAAACTAGTAAATTGATTCCACAGAACAAAGGTTAACACTTTCCCCCTTTTAAACTGGAGAGCAAATGAGCACTGAAAACCATACTTACCCTATAATAAAATCGTGGTATGCTCATATAGGATGTACTGGCATTTTTCCTCCCTCCTTTCCATTCCAGGTAGTATTTTGTAAACAGCTCCATCTCTTCATCCTTCAGCTCTTGATCACTCCTTTTAGCTAGTTAATGTAATATGGGATGCGTTACATTTCATAGCAAAATGTACTCCATATGCAAAATATTTATTTCTGCTTTTGTATAATTATGCCAGAGACTTGCAGCCAAATGATTTGTCAAATCTCACATACCTGTTTGAAACACACACACAAGCAAACACTCTGGCTTCTCTGCCCAATATTCTCTCAGTCTCCAAAGCAACGTTGGCTGCAAAATCCCTTCCTGCTAAGAGCATACAACAGTTCCCATGAAAGCTTTGCCTCCCAGAGTGACTTTTCACTTTGTCCATATAAGCTTTAGTAATTATTAAAAAGCTATTGTTGAGCTCTTTCCCAGAGCTGTTAGAATGTTCTACTACATCACAACAGCTGTGCTAACAGATTGAGAAGGGTTGCAGGTTTTAGGGCAGAACAACATATTATTTCAATTTACTTGCAACAGAAGTCTGATGGATGCTTTGAGACACACATATATTTGTAACTCTACAGGTAGAAAAAAAACATGTCATGGTGAGTGGTTTAGCCAGTGGAAGGGGAAGTTAAGAATCTCCTCTCAGAGCTATTTTCCTCCTCTCAGAGCAATTTATAAATGGGTTTTTCCATAAATTGTGTCCACATGTAGTTCAGTCCCTCATCAATTTTAGAATTCCAGTGTCAATCTTGCATAATATTTTATGCATTTTAGTAGCAACCTCTCTTAGCCATTTAACATAGAGAAATGCAATCCTTACAGCCCCATAGGGAGAGGAACACTGAAGGCCTTTTCTAGCCTCTTAAAAGGGAGCTGAGATAGCACAATGAATCAGTGTTAGAAACTGGGATAGAAAAGCTAGGAGCCAAATGGCTTCTGGAACCTGGGTTGTGGGTGCCAAAACAGAATGTCTAGTCACCACGGGGCAGGGGGGTTGGCAACCCTTTTTATTTATTATTTTGATAAGCATGAACTAATACACAATTCACATAAGTGACACACTGTTAATATCACATTTTTAGAAGAAATTGTTCATACATGTTTAATTTGGTGTTTACAATAAAAATACTGGTATTGTACTTCAGTTTTCAAAATACTCTACTCTTTATTGTTAAACTCCTTAACATTTTGTCTATCCTTAACATATACTTTGAGGCTTCAAAGCACATACATTTCAGTAAACCTAGAGTGTCGCCAGGCACAAAAAATGGCACCCACTTTTTGAGGTGCTCACAAATGTGCCTGGTGCCCTGCTTGCAAATGGTGATCAACTTTTGAGGTTGCTTGGTTCTGTATTCTGCCACCCTTGGAGGTGCAGTTGGAGGGGACACAAGAGTAGGGCTTTGCAGCTGCAGCAGATTAGGAAATTCCCTCCTGAAAGAGGTTTGGCTGGTCCTTTCTCTTCTGACTTTTGGGTGGGTATGCTTTTAATGTGTTTGTGGAGTTCTTTAATCTCCTGATGTGGCACTGTAGTTTTTTAATTGACTCAATGCTCTTCCCCTGTCACTGTTGTGTCTGTTTTTATCTCCTCCCTCTTTTTTATTTTATTTGTGTTTTATCTGGGGATCTGCCTTGGTGGCCTCAAAGGCGGGGCAAAACTTTTCAGAAATAAAAGGAAAATCCTAGCCTCATGTACCATGCATTGCAGGGGATTGGCCTACATGACCCATTCTGTCAACTCTAAATTTTATGATTCTACCATCCATTTTAGGAAACAACAAAAATACATTTTGTTGTAGATCAGTTCAAATTTTTTTTACAATATATGATACAATAAATCATCTAACATAAATACCGGTAAGTAAATATAGAATAGGAAAGCACTCAAGTGTGACAATCCCTAATGGTCATGTAATCAAAGCCATTACATGGAAGAAAATATCAGCTATGGGTACCATTCACTGGATCTACCAGATTGAGATGGAATAGGAAAGTACTTTCCCTGGGGACCTGGAATTCTAAAGTTCTCAAAAAAGTTATTAATCTGCTTCACCCAAACAATCCTCTGAAAGGCTTTCCGTTCTTTCAAAGAGTACTGTATATCTCACACAGCCTGGTAAGCTAGTCTAAACATAGGGCCCAAGACAATGTAATGGCGTAAGCAACTACTTTTGGTAAAGACAATACAAATGCTTGTAACAGGGGTAAAGATAAAGGTACCCCTGACCTTTAGGTCCAGTTGCAGATGACTCTGGGGTTACGTGCTCATCTCGCTCTCTAGGGAGCCGGTGTTTGTCTACAGACAGCTTCCAGGTCATGTGGCCAGCATGACTAAGCCGCTTCTGGCAAACCAGAGCAGCGCACGGAAACGCTGTTTACCTTCCCTATTTATCTACTTGCACTTGACGTGCTTTTGAACTGCTAGGTGGGCAGGATTTGGGATCAAACAATGGGAGCTCACCCTGTCGCAGGGATTCGAACTGCCAACCTTTCAATCGGCAAGCCCTAGGTTCTGTGGTTTAGAACCTTATTTGGCCAGAGGGCTGCCCAAAGGGTTGACTGACCTTCTGAGAGCTATGTGACAGTGATGGGCATTGCAAAATGCACACTCACTAAGAATGCAAGAATAGTCATGCTGGATCTGTCAAAATACCTATCTTATCCTCTTCTCACAGTGGCCAATCAGAAGTCTATAGGAAGCCTACAAGCAGAACAAGAGGCAATAGTACTCTCCCACTTGTGATTCCCAGCATATTGCCTCAGACAATGTTTGTATGCACACACTCACTGCACATAGAGACCACATCCTCAGAGAGGTGGGCAAACACTTGTGATTCCCAGCATATTGCCTCAGACAATGTTTGTATGCACACACTCACTGCACATAGAGACCACATCCTCAGAGAGGTGGGCAAACACATTCAGACATATACCCCACCCTTCAGCCAATCAACAGAGGAGCAAGGCTGGGGATTCCTCCCCATCTTGTTTCCTCAGTGTTAAGACATTTTAGCAATGGCACCACATCAGAACGAAAAGAGATGCCTTTGAAAGGAAAGCAATAGACAGGAGGAAAAGGCACACATTTTTGTTGCCTGATTTTGGCAGAGGGCTGGTGGACCACAGAAAGCTTTGTATGTCAGATGTGGCCTGAAGGCTTGCCACTTCTGGCCTATAATGTCACATTATAATTCCTCATAATTGGAGGGAAAGTGATGACTGTATGGGTGTCATAGGTAACTGCAGTTATTTATCAATGTCACATAATACAGTTACAGGTAGGTAGCTGTGTTGGTCTGCCGTAGTAGAAACAAAATAAAAAACTTCCTTCCAGTAGCACCTTAGAGACCAACTAAGTTTGTTATTGGTTTGAGATTTTGTGTGCATCAAAAGTGTGCAACTAAACAAAAAACTGCTTGGTCTACAACAGTGTTTCCTAAACTTGGGTATCCAGGCAAGCACATGGCCAGGATTTTTGTGGGGGGTTGGTGGTGGTGGTGGTGGGAGAGGATTTGTTGGGGGGGGGGACAGGACATTTGTTTGGGGGGGCAAAACCGACACAACTGGTCAGTTAGTTACGGTAAGTATTCTTGGCTATGCTCATGTAGCCAGCTGTTCTTGGACTACAACTCCCACCATCCTTAGCTAGCAGAAGCAGTGGTCAGGGATGATGGGAATTGTAGTCCTCCCCCCAAAAAAAAACCCACACACAGAGGTCTCTAGAATGACTATGAAACAAGATGCTGTCTTCCATTTTCAGGTAAAGTTAGTTAATACAGATGAGGTCCAATGTGGTGTAATTGGCATTGTGCTGGACTTGGACAAGAGACACCTGATTTCAAATCACTTGTGAAGCTCTCCCGATGAAACGGGGAAAGTAATTACCTATCTCAACTTCACACCTCAAGAAGAAGTTTGCTGTGAAGAATGAGAGAAACCCATGGAAGGTGGCCTGACCTCCTTGAATGAGGGTTACGTCAGAGGTACGGCAGGGGAAAAAATGAATTATAAGGAGAGTAATAAGGTGAAATAAGAGAGTCAGAAAACCGCCAAAGGCAGAGAACGCAGCTATTTCTGTTCACTCAGGGGCCCCGCTAACGAGGGGAGAGAATCCTTTCAGGGTGGGGACTGGAAACTCCTAAAAGACTTCCCTGAAAGGGCTGCGCGGAAGGGACGGCGGCCCGGTGGCGGAAGCGCCAAAGGCCAGCAACCGGCCTCCAACGGTCAGTTGGCCATTCCGCCGCCCGTCCGTGAGGGAAGAAGGAAGGCGCTGACAGTTGTCCTTGTCCTCCTCCTCCCGCCTCACCGCTATAAATCCCTGCGCACGCACTCACGGTCATTGCTGGCGGCCAAGCGGCTCTTCAGCGCCTGCTTCCAGTCCATGTCCCGCGATACTCCCGTCCCAGACGACCCATCAACCGCTCTCCCGACAACCGCCGCCGACAACAGACCAACATCCGGGAAACGGCGCCTGCGTCACGTGACGGCCGCTCCGTCGCCGCCATCTTGAGTACAGGCAAAAAGAAAAAAGCTACAAGGCATACTGTATGTAAAAGAAGAGCTCCCTTAAGTAACATGGCTACCGCAAGCGCTCGTCGTTAATTGATTCCTGGAGACCCGCGTGCTCGTCAGCCGACTTCAATGCAGCACTCCAATTGGCTGAAGGCTCTGAGGGAAAAAAGCTTGAGGGAGCTACTGCTGCGCTTGCCGCTTCACGGCGTTTTCTTGACCAGAGATAGTTCTGCCATGCTGAGTTAATGCCTTCCGTGCGATGAAGAAGGCCGCGTTGATCACGTAACTAGGTCAGTTGGATGGAAAGGGCCGGTAGTGTCTTGAAGAAGCGGCTGCGGGAGGCGGTGCAGAGGGTTTGCGGCTCACATAGACTACAATTCCCAGCATGCCATGTGCTTAGTTATCTCGGGTGCCTAGAGCTTTCACTGTACTGCAGCTTGGGAGTTGTCGTGGCTTGCGGTAATAATGTGTTTGGCTGTTTACACTGAGCATTTTATTTCAGTTCTGTCTTGCCACAAGTATTGAAGGGGAAGGCAAAAGTAGGGCTAAGCCCTGTGATTTAATACTGTATTCATATCACGGATTTCCCCCTCCCAAGGTGCATTAGTTCCCCATCTTTTTAGAGACAAATCAAAACAGAAGCATCCAGCTTTTTCTTGTGAGGAACAGAGGATGGAGATTGCAGTTGCTGCTATTCATGAAATTTCTGTAATTATAGGAGAAAATAGATACAGTATTGGATCGGCCGCTTTTTTCTTACAACAGTGGTCAGTATAAGTAGTAGTACATCTCAAGGCTTTTCACCTTCTGGTGAATCCAGAAATGTAGTCACCTGTGTTCTTTCATCATGGCTTTGTGTAACAGTAAAACTCCATAGCAGGAAATTAAGCTTGTGGACCTTGGTGGCTTGGGGTCAAGCATGACAGCAGACACACTACATTCAGACATAAAGATGATTTAGTGCTATGTGAACGAACTAGCCCTCTCATTTCCTTCTGCAGCATAACCATGAGGCGATCAGGAGCCTCTGGTTTGGTTTTGAATAGCAGTTTGTTGTTTTGCTCAAACTGGAGCAAATTTTAGTAGTTTAAACTATGGTTTGTTCACATATACCCAAATCAAACCATGGTTTATGATCCTGATTTGTTTGAATGAACCATGGTAAAACATTACCCTGTTCAGACAAAATAACAAAGTGTGGTTGAAAACAGAAGTGGGTGTTTATGATCATGGTCATGTGTGAAGAGAGGGGAGAGCAGGGGTACACGAGCCTGAGGTGTGGTGTCTGCAACTTAGCCACAGTATCTTAAGGGTGAAAAATAATGCCAAAACACTTGAAAGTAGGATTGTGTTGGAAACATAACTTTTGTGTTAACCCTGATGGTTGCCTTTAAGGTAAAGATAGGCAATTCCTTCATGCCAGTTACACAATTCTTCTAATTTTCCATGCCAGTTAAAGACCTTTGTAGAGGATGGTTGGAAGCTGCAGAAAGTAGAAGAAAATGAGTTTTCTATTTAGGGATTGAGAAAAAGAAACACTAGTAGATAGGAGCAATTTTGGCCAGAAGTTGCAATTGTGTATATTGTATCATTTTGGAGGGGGGGTATTGATATTTTTGTTCTTATTATTTGCTTTTATGTTTCTTGACAGGATTTGAATGAAAATCTCACATTGTGCTTATTACTTCAGTGTGTAGATATAGCAATTGAAAGAACATCAAAGATGGGCTGATATCAAGCTATTATTCTTTTTCTTTTTTACATTTGGGGAAAGGGATGCTCTCACTTTGAAATGAGCTTACAGCATCTCTTTCTGAAGACTACATGAAGGCTGATTCAGTTTACTGAAACACCTAAATTGACTACTTACTTCTATCCTATCCCATCCCAGGTTTCTCAGTTTTGATAAGGGTTTTAATACACCTCTACTCCACAAGCTACATAACTTCAGGAATTTATCCTCTCTCCATTGGTGTCATTATTTTTTTGCATCATGGTATTTTTTCACCAAACAAGCAGCTTGAGGCTACTGAAGTCACTGAAGAAAAGTCACAGATTTTATCCCATGCCAAAGCATCAGCAGATTCCCACTGTCTTGGGATGCTTCATTTTCACCTCGTCATATCAGTGTGCAAAACCAGTGGATCCCAAAAGAATTCGTCCAGGAACTACCACATTGAGTTTTAAAGGTAAAGGTGAAGGTATAAGGGAGACCAGAGTGGGGAAAGACTATTCTTCTCCACGCCCTTTCAACCTGTTTGCTGCTGGAGCATCGAAGAGGAGATCAGGGCCCCGTGAAGCCATTGAAGATTCAGAGCGCTCCATCCTTTCGAGGCGGATAACACTTCATCCTCCAGAAAAACCTTTGAGTGCTGGTGAATGGGAAGAGCTGAAGGGACAGTTTGAGGGACTGAGGAAGTTTGAAGTGCTTATGTTAGAGCAAATGATAGCTTGCAACAGCCCCATCGACGTGGCCAAATCCTTGTTGGCTGCAGTGGCTAAACGAGAGGGAGATATTCAATACAGTATTTTGCTGAAGTACTTGTGCCTGTGTGTCTCTCAGGGGAGCACGGAGGAGATTTACGATGTCCATGACATTCTGAAAGCCAGATTTAAGACTTTAGAAACATCGGGTTATGGTCTTCTCATCAGAGGTCTGAGTGATACACCACGCTGGAGGGAGGCCTTGTCGCTTCTGGAGGAGTTAAAAAAAGTCATGACCCCTTCAAAATCAAACTATGGAGACTGCATCAGGGGGGCTCTTCTTAACCGGGAAATAAATCTTGCATGCGAACTGTTTCATGAGATGTTAGCTAAGGACCTGGTGCCAAACCTGGATACCTTACAGATTTTCTTTGACACTGGCAGAAGTGTGAAGGATGACATTTTGAAAACTGAACTCATGCACATCCTCTCCTACTTAAGAGATAATCAAGTATATCCTGGGGAAGCTTTAATGCAGAGCATAAAGCAGTGGTTTGAAAGGTAAGTTTGTCCTGCTGCAGGTAACTGGCTGATCTGATTCAGCTAGACTTGCCTTAAGACAATTTCAAATCATACAAGCTTCAGAATCTGATCACTCTAAGCAACTGTTAATCTTTGGTTTTGTTTATTGTTGGTTGTAAATGCATGCCATGTAGGTAGGTCTCCTAATTTTGTGTCTGTGTGTCTGGTATTAGTTACAGCAAACTTAGAGATGTGGCTAATCGTATTTTTTTTGCAAGACAAGGTTCCCTGTGGAGGTGAGCAAAACGCTCACTAATGAAAAGGGTGTTCTACTTTCTAACTCCCTTTGTGTGTGCGTATGGGCGCACGCCTGTACAACATAAGCTGACCCGCTGTGTTAATCACTTCCTCCTTATTTTCCTCAACAATACAAGGAGGTATTTCAACAACCTACCACATTTCACATCCCTTGGATCCACTTTCTGGTTCCTTTGGATCTCTACCTGCACTCCCTCGTGTGTATTAAAGAATGCCATTGGACACAGCCACTTAAGATCATTTTAAAATATTTTTTGTTGCAGCCTATTGACACCCTTGCACAGGTTAAATAACATCTACAACCTTTTGCAAAAGTCCTGCCTTCAGAATACGTACGTACTGAATAGGTAGATGTTAAATGATATTTTCAAGCTTTTGTGGACATGTAACCTTTACCTTTAGTTAAGTCTGGCATACTCCTAGGTATATTTGCTCAGAATTGCAGAATTGATGGGTTTTATGCATGAATAAACGTAGATCAAATTGCAGTTAATGCATTTGATCATATATATATATATATATATATATATATATATATATATATATATATGCTTTCGTAGATTTTCACGGGTACAGGAATGCAGGTTTTGGTGTCCTCGGGTGTCTTCCCGTGTAAAAGTTGGGGTGTCTAGGCGACGTTTCGACGAGGTCTCACTCGTCATCTTCAGGCTGGTGCTTTCGGCTTCTTGTTACTGGAACAGAGCAGGATCTCAGTGTTTGAGTTCCTATAAATACTGTTGAGGGGGTGTGGTGTATAGCCTCCAATGTTCTGGGCAGAGAGGAAGTTCCCAGGCTAGTGTGCCTTTTCTTCTTAAATGCACGTATCGCAGAACACAAGAATGCCGTCAAAAAAGAAGAAAAAACTTCCTCTCTTTTCCAACACATGAAAGAAACAGGACACGAAATTAATTTTGCAGATTCCAAATTGCTCTTTAACATGGAACATCACCACAAGAGAATAATCATGGAAGCCATCGAGATAGAGAAACACCCTCACAACATGAACAAGCGTGACGACACATCCCGCTTGCCAGACATCTGGAAATTAGCCCTCCCCACAAAAACTGACACCAGATCCAGAGGCACACAGAACGCCATCACCAATCAACCACACCAGACCCAAACCCAGACCCTCTCCACAGATAAATTACAGACACCATCCAGTAGCCAAACCATGGTGGCACCTCCGGATGCTGCACCCCCCTGCAATCCCTACACAGATCTGGCTGACACAGGCCACAAAACCACAGCTCGCCCCTATACACGAAGCCAAGCCAGAGCACAACTAAGTGCAGTACAGCCATCTTCTCAGAAAAACTCTTCACAAAGTTCAAGAGGTCAAGACACAAAGACTTTAGCAACTAATCCACACCTAATGACCCACCTAAGTGGTACTCAGGATATCACTCAAGAAATCACTCAAGATATCCCTCAAGTAATTAAGGAACAAAAGAAGAAAAGGCACACTAGCCTGGGAACTTCCTCTCTGCCCAGAACATTGGAGGCTATACACCACACCCCCTCAACAGTATTTATAGGAACTCAAACACTGAGATCCTGCTCTGTTCCAGTAACAAGAAGCCGAAAGCACCAGCCTGAAGATGACGAGTGAGACCTCGTCGAAACGTCGCCTAGACACCCCAACTTTTACACGGGAAGACACCCGAGGACACCAAAACCTGCATATATATATATATATATATATATATATATATATATATATATATATATATAATCTCATGTGCTTCCTTGCTTATTTATTGCATTTATTACTTGCTTATTTATTGCATTTGCACACCACCCTTCTGCCAAAGCACCCAACGTAGTTTACAATTTTAAAATAGTAAAATAAATAAATGCTCTACAATGTAGAGTGACAATTGTCTCTAACTGACAGGGAGGTGGTGGAAGAGGCTCCCTGGCCTGGCCTTGCTTGCTTCTGCCTTCCCTTGAGGCAGATGGCTCTTAAAAAGTCCCAAATGTTCAAAATACTTTACTGACAAGGAAGTACGCATAGAATTGTTGCCTTAGTTTGGAACTAGTCACAAGAGGTGCATCTTTTGGACTGTGATTAAATTTATAATATTATATTCTAATTTTTGTGCATTTTTTTTGTAGTATTCCAGGAGAAAACTGGAAAGGAAGCTTAACTACCATCAAACATAGGTAAACATTTTTTTAAATCTTGAAGCGCTATTTAATAATTTTGCTTATCACTACTTTGATCAAAGGTTTTCAGCCCTGGCTTAAAGTGGTGTTGTTTTTTAATTGTTTCTGACAATTTGGGCATATATAAATTTGTACAGGGGAATTTAGTGGCTGCTCCACCCCCATTGTTCTGCCCGAACACTGATGAGGTCCAGCTCCATGGACCTTCTGGCGGTTCCCTCACTGCGAGAAGTGAGGTTACAAGGAACCAGGCAGAGGGCCTTCTCGGTAGTGGGACCCGCCTTGTGAAATGCCCTTACATCAGATGTCAAGGAAATAAAGAACTATCTGACTTTTAGAAGAGATCTGACGGCAGCCCTGTTTAGAGAAGTTTTTAATGTTAGATATTTTATCGCTTTATTGTTATTATTCTGTTGAGAGCTGCCCAGCGTGGCTGGGGAAACCCAGCCAGATGGTTGGGGTATAATAAATGATGATGGTGATGATGCAATCCTGTACCCATTTATGTGAGAGTAAATCTCATTTAAGTCAATGAGACTTACTTCTGAAAAGACATGTATAGGATTGTGCTTTAAATTGAATGGTGAAATCACACAGAAATGTGTAAGTTCAGTAACCACCAAAATAAAAGGTTAAATTGTTGCAATTATTTTATGATATGTTTAATTATTAAATGTCCTGAGGATTCCTGCTGAATTCAAGTGAGTGAAAATAGCACAGTGTGTAATAGGAGTAGAAGTGGAGACAAAGTAAAGGTATTAGAGAAGGATACATTGCTGTAAAGGAAAAATCAGAAGAACATATTCCAACTGCTGTAAACTACATTCAGTGGCAGACTTCTTCATGCATTACATAGTATATGGAGGTTTCAATTGTTTTCTGGTCCTCAGTCTGTGGTGACAAGTAAAATCATACCCCATCATTCTTGAGTTCAGTCACCTGAACAGTGGAGAAGACACTGCTTTCCTCCCCTCACGGCACTGGTTTCAAACTCCTCTGCCCAGGACTGCAGTGGGGAATAAAATACCACTACAATTCCTGCATAAATCAGCTGAGGAGTTTGTGGAGCGAAAAGCCTCTATGTCTGTGTTATTTGCTACGCTCTGGGTAATGTAGCCCCAACAGCCCAAAAAAAGGTTCACCACCCTGCCTTATAGTGTTCTATAGTTTTGTATACCTCTGCCATCCCCTTATTTTTGCTATTCTGGTCATTCTTCCACCCCACCCCACCCCACCCAAAAAAAGGTCTAGATCAGAGCTTCCCAAACTTGGATCTCCAGCTGTTTTTGGGCTACAACTCCCATCATCCCTAGCTAGCAGGACAAGTGGTCAGGGATGATGGGAATTGTAGTCCAAAAACTGCTGGAGACCCAAGTTTGGGAAACCCTGGTCTAGATTTTTGAAGCTTTAGTTCAATAAAAACTGCATGTATGGCTTGGTGCCACAGCAATATCTGCTAACAGGAGGTGTGATGAATAAATGAACTCTATAATCGTAAAATCTTCATTTTTATATACTCCATCTAACTGTTGGGCAAGGCAGTGTGTGGCCTTTTTGTTTGGTGTACCCATGGTTTAGCTTACCTGAACAAGCCTTGGGCTCATGTGCTTCCTCCTCTCCTCATCTAGCACACCTATGAGGATGACATTTGGGGTTTTCATTTCTATTTTCAGCCACAAATTAGCATTATTCAGCCACAAATTAGCATTATTTCTGAACTTAGACACCTGTGGTCTTAACCACAGTCTACTGCCATAGTGGGGAACCTGTGGTCCTGCGGATGTTGTAGGACTCCTACTCCTATCAGCCCTAGATAGCATGGTCCATGGGCAGGGATAATGACCTGTAGTCTAACAACACTAGAACTTGGTACTAAACCATAGCTTAGCATTACATCTGAACAAGGATCCAACATGGTCCTCAAGTTTTGGATCAAGACATGAATAAATGCACCTTTTGATTTAAAAAATTTTTGGCAATTTTTTTGGTATATAACATTTTTCTTCAATCATTGTTTGAAGGAAAATCAGGTTTACTTTGCAGATAATTTTATAAGCTGCTGATAACTGTCTGTGGCTTGATTGATGTTGCAGTGGGCAGTGCCCATCTTGTAATCAGTTCTTGGAAAGTATTAACCTGAGTCCAGAAGAATACAGCACTCTCAAGGAAAGAATAATAAAGGATGTGATACAAGGGACTGATACATTTAGGAAAACAACCCCCCAGGTGAGTTGCAAGGAAACCAATATTTTTATACTGATTTGCTTATAAGAAATGATGTATTTGCCTATAACCCTGCTGTAATGCTGCCGCCACACTGGCAGAACAGCATGTTTTTTAAAAGTACAGTATTTTTTGCTCTATTAGACTCACCGGACCATATGACGTACCTAGTTTTTAGGGGAGGAAAACAAGAAATAAGGAAGCAACGCAAAGCATCCTGAGCTAAGAGGGAGCGCTCCTCCACCTTCGCTCAGGAGGCTTTGTTGGGGCTATCCCTGAAGCCAGGAGAGCAAGCGGGATCAGTGCGCACTGATTCCTTTTGCCCTCCTGACTTCAGCGAAAGCAAGCCTACTGGCTTTCCCCCCCCCCTCCCGCAAAAGCCAGGGATAGCCGCGCGAAGCCTCCGCAGGCCAGCGGGATGAAGGCTCCCCGCTGCCCTGCGGAGGCTTCGCGCCGCTAAGGCAGAAGCTAGAACAGCTAGAGGGAGCGCTGCGCTGCGATCCTGCAGGCTGTTCTAGCTTCTGGCTTAGCCACGCGAAGCCTCCGCAGAGCACGGGGAGCCTTCATCCCCTGCCCGGGAGAGGCTGTGCGCGGCTAAGGCTTCCCCAAGAGCCGTACTCCCTTTAAAGAGCATGCAGAGTGTGTGTGCAGCTCTTGAGGGCAGCCCTTCTCCCTCCTCAGGGAAAAGCTCCCAAGAGCTGCACACACGCTGCACGCGGCTCTTTAAAGGGAGCGCTGAGCAGAGCCTCCCGCCTGCATTTGCTCCATAAGATGCACACACCTTTCCCCTTGCTTTTAAGGTGGGGAAAAGTGTGTCTTATAGAGCGAAAAATACAGTATTTTGTTTATGTAGCTCTTAATAGGTCCCCTCCTACCTAATTGCAGCCGCTGGGAGAGATCATCAGGAGGTTTGGGCTGGGTGTTCATCAGTATGCAGATGATACCCAGCTTTACCTCTCTTAAATCAGAACCAGTGAAGGCGGTGAAGGTCCTGTGTGAGTGTCTGGAGGCGGTTGGAGGATGGATGGTGGCTAACAGATTGAGGTTGAATCCTGACAAGACAGAAGTACTGTTTTTGGGGGACAGGAGGCGGGCAGGTATGGAGGATTCCCTGGTCCTGAATGGGGTAACTGTGCCCCTGAAGGACCAGGTGCGCAGCCTGGGAGTCATTTTGGACTCACAGCTGTCTATGGAGGCACAGGTCAAATCTGTGTCCAGGGCAGCTGTTTACCAGCTCCATCTGGTACGTAGGCTGAGACCCTATCTGCCTCCGGACTGTCTCGCCAGAGTGGTGCATGCTCTGTCTCGCCAGAGTGGTGCATTCAGAAGACATCTTAAGACAGCCCTGTTCAGGGAAGTTTTTAACGTGTGATATTTTAGTGTATTTTTGGTTTCTATGGAAGCCGCCCAGAGTGGCTGGGGAGGCCCAGCCAGATGGGCGGGGTATAAATAATAAATAATAATAATAATAATAATAATAATAATAATAATAATAATTATTATTATTTGCTGCAATAGCAAGCCATAGCAAGCACAAATAATATAAAAATAGTCCTCAAAGGTTGTGCTTAAAGGTAAAGGTAAAGGTACCCCTGCCCGTACGGGCCAGTCTTGACAGACTCTGGGGTTGTGCGCCCATCTCACTTAAGAGGCCAGGGGCCAGCGCTGTCCGAAGACACTTCCGGGTCACGTGGCCAGTGTGACATCGCTGCTCTGGCGAGCCAGAGCCGCACACGGAAACACCGTTTACCTTCCCGCCAGTAAGCGGTCCCTATTTATCTACTTGCACCCGGAGGTGCTTTCGAACTGCTAGGTTGGCAGGCGCTGGGACCGAGCAGCGGGAGCGCACCCCGCCGCAGGGATTCGAACCGCCGACCTTTCGATCGGCAAGTCCTAGGCGCTGAGGCTTTAACCCACAGCGCCACCTGCGTCCCTGTGCTTAATTTATGACTAATTCAGAATAACAGAATGAAGAACATTTTATATATAAGCTACATCATTAGCATGTGAGTCATTGGTGGCCACCAGATTTTAAGCTGGCACCCACAGTACATACATATTTGAGGCCATTTCCTTTGGAGTGGTATCTACTTTTAGCATCATAAATCCTTAAGCTGTAAACAAAACTATTGAAAAATGTATACATATTGCAACACTAGATGTTGTATCATTAATCTGGACCTATTTATAGGTCCTCTGTGAGCAGACATTTCCATCCTGCCTGTGATGAGTCTGCTTCTGCCCATGAATTCGTTTGTTCCATTTTTAATAAATCATGCCACAGTTTATAAATTATGCCATGTTAAAAGCACCATCTCTAGAATTAATAATTCAAATACTTGTATAGTTTGCCTCCTTGGAATGGAAACGGGCCACTGGATGGCGCTCGTGTTACATCTTGGATATGACGCTAGAGACAAAAAATATTAACGGAGATCAGAGATTGTGGAAGATGCATAACTAGTATTATTTTCCTTTCTTCTGCCCCACCCTTAAAAGTTACAGATAGGGAGCCGTGTTGGTCTGCCATAGTCAAAACAAAAAAATTCCTTCCAGTAGCACTTTAAAGACCAACTAAGTTAGTTCTTGGTATGAGCTTTCGTGTGCATGCACACTTCTTCAGATACTTTTCCCACCCTTAAAGTGTCAGTTACTAATGGATCAGGGCATTTCTTTCAGGATCACATTCATGGAGTTGTGCCATTTACAAATTCTTCACTCTTCTACAAAAGGAACAGCACAGTAATGCTTTGATTTGTAAAGTAGGAATCCTCCTACTGTGAAATATGCTGTTACAGTCGTATCTCAGCTCCCGAATGCCTTGGGAGTTCAACGTTCCGGCTCCCAAACGATCAAAAACCGGAAGTGAGCGTTCCGGTTTTTTAACGTTCTTTTGGGAGCTGAATGTCCAATGGGGCTTCTGGGGCTTCCGATTGGCTGCAGGATTCTCAGTGTTTTGGAAGTTGAATGGACTTCCGGAATGGATTCCGTTTGACTTCTGAGGTACGACTGTATTTCTGATTTAGGGAGTTTGCTGCTCTTTAAACTAGTTGTAGCAACGTAGTTCAATGAGGCCGCTTCCTATGTTAGGACCAACTATGGGCTGAGCAAACTCCCAGTTCAAATCGTGCCTCGTCCATGAAATAATCTTGACAGCCTTAGGCAAATTCTTTTTCTTTTTAAAATCTCTGTTTAAGTTCACTTTGTGCCATGTTGGCTAATAATAGTGGCTTCCCTAGTGGGGCTTTTATCAGAAATAATGAGGAGGTGTGTTTGGGACCAGACGTGGGGGAATCCATAGTTGGATTTAACTTTTGAATTCAGCCCAGGCCTCCCGATCATGATTTGTTGGGGAGAAACAAACCACAAGTACTGGTTTGGCTGTAACACAGAATTAGCCGTTTGATTGGTTTTTCCCTGCTCCAGGAAGAGAGGAGCAAAGTGCTCAAAGTGCGTGGTCACCACCATTAAGGAATGTAAAACCTAATTTTGCTAACTGTGTTTCATGGCCAGCATTGTTTCCAAATGCAGTCATCATTATTTCCATTAATCGTGTGTTTTACTGTACAAATGAGAGTATATGCAAGTGTGCAGCTCCTCTGTATGTACCACTTAACAGTTTTTTAGCTATCAGTCACAGAAAAACACACGTGTTTTTGTGTTAAACATGTCTGTCTCAAAATCCCAAGAGCCTCTTCATTTCCTGACCTGTTCCTCACATGTTCAGGAACAGGAAATGATGGGGTTTTAGGGGGTTGGAGGTGTTTGATACGGAAAGTTATTTTGCTGCAGTGGCCAAGAGTAGATTGACTAGTGTTGATGCTGGTTACGGGGCTATTTTTTCTGTCAAGCCTTTCTGTTGGTGTTAACTCTTTAAGCCCTTAACATTTAACTTTGCTACTTTATAATAATAATAATAATAATTTATTATTTATACCCCGCCCATCTGGCTGGGCCCCCCCAGCCACTCTGGGCGGCTTCCATAGAAACCAGGAAACACTAAAATATCATACATTAAAAACTTCCCTGAACAGGGCTGCCTTAAGATGTTTTCTGAATGTCAAGTAGTTGTTTATCGTTTTGACATCTGCTGGGAGGGCGTTCCACAGGGCGGGCGCCACTACCGAAAAGGCCCTCTGCCTGGTTCCCTGTAGCTTTGCTTCTCGCAATGAGGGAACCGCCAGAAGGCCCTCGGCACTGGACCTCAGCGTCCGGGCAGAACGATGGGGGTGGAGACGCTCCTTCAGGTATACTGGGCCGAGGCCGTTTAGGGCTTTAAAGGTCAACACCAACACTTTGAATTGTGCTCGGAAACGTACTGGGAGCCAATGTAGGTCTTTCAAGACCGGTGTTATGTGGTCTCGGCGGCCGCCCCCAGTCACCAGTCTAGCTGCCGCATTCTGGATTAGCTGTAGTTTCCGAGTCACCTTCAAAGGTAGCCCCACGTAGAGCGCATTGCAGTAGTCCAAGCGGGAGATAACTAGAGCCTGCACTACTCTGGCGAGACAGTCTGCGGGCAGGTAGGGTCTCAGCCTGCGTACCAGGTGGAGTTGGTAGACAGCTGCCCTGGATACAGAATTGACCTGTGCCTCCATGGACAGCTGTGAGTCCAAAATGACTCCCAGGCTACGCACCTGGTCCTTCAGGGGCACAGTTACCCTATTCAGGACCAGGGAGTCCTCCACACCAGCCCGCCCCCTGTCCCCCAAAAACAGTACTTCTGTCTTGTCAGGATTCAGCCTCATTCCATTAGCCGCCATCCATCCTCCAACCGCCTCCAGGCACTCACACAGGACCTTCACCGCCTTCACTGGTTCTGATTTGAAAGAGAGGTAGAGCTGGGTATCATCTGCATATTGATGGACACCCAGTCCAAACCCCCTGATGATCTCTCCCAGCGGCTTCATATAGATGTTAAAAAGCATACTTTAAAGTCTTCTGTATGTTTCTCTTTATATGCTATTCTCTTTCTATGCTCTTTCTATGCTTTATATGCTATTCTCCTTATATGCTATTCTCTTTATATGCTATTGGAGTAGGAGGGCCTACTCCAGATCCCTTGAACTTGTTGGGCAAGGCTGGTATTAACTTGGATTAGGGGTGAGGTGAGTGCTGCACCCCAAAGTCGAATTCGACTAGAATTAACCATCCAGGGGTCCTTTGCCTTTTTACCTTTAGCCACCCTATGTAAAGTCTTGCCAGGCACAATGTGTCAGGACCTATCCTTATAGTGCTGCAAGCACTTAAAAAGATGGAGCTTTTTAAAAAGGCCCTGAGCTGCACGCATTTGTTCACTTTGTGTTTTATTTTGAAAAGAGTTTGGAATTGTTAAATTTGTATTTAGATTTATGGTAATACTTTGACATTGTGATTGGTTTTGAGTCAGGGATTGTTTTTGCTTTGTGTTGTCTTGCTATTTTAATTGTTAGCCACCTTGAGTTTCTTTGGAAAGCTAGGCAAGATTGAAAATTTAAATCAATCAATCAATCTGCCTGAAAGGAAGGAAGTGTATATGTATATGTATATATGTATATGTATATGTATATGTACAGTGGTACCTCGGGTTACATACACTTCAGGTTACATACGCTTCAGGTTACAGACTTCGCTAACCCAGAAATAGTACCTCGGGTTAAGAACTTTGCTTCAGGATGAGAACAGAAATCGCATGGCAGCAGTAGCAGAGGGAGGCCCCATTAGCTAAAGTGGTGCTTCAGGTTAAGAACAGTTTCAGGTTAAGAATGGACCTCCAGAACGAATTAAGTACTTAACCTGAGGTACCACTATATATGTATGGACGTGGGTGGCACTGTGGTCTAAACCACTGAGGTTTGAATCCGTGTCATGGGACGAGCTCCCATTGCTCTGCCCCGGCTTCTGCCTATCTAGCATTTCGAAAGCACATTTGTGCAAGTAGATAAATAGGTACCACTGTGGCAGGAAGATAAATGGCATTTCCGTGCGCTCTGGCACTTGTCACGGTCTTCCATTGCACTAGAAGCAGTTTAGTCATGCTGTCCACATGACCCGGAAAGCTGTCTGTGGACAAATGCCGGCTCCCTTGGCCTGATTTCACCCCATAATCACCTTTGACTGGACTCAACCATCCATGGGTCCTTTACCTTTTACCTATGTATGTGTATTTATAGATATAATTTTAATGTGTGGCTCAAGAAACTTGAGCTTCAATGGCAGTAGTAGAATCATAGAATTGTCAAATTGGAAGGGACCACGCAGGTCATCTAGTCCAACCCCATTCAGTGCAGCATTTTTTTGCCCAAGGTGGGGCTCAAACCCACAACCCTGAGATTATGAGTCTCATACTCTACCGACTGAGCCACCCCAGTAGTAGAAAGAGAGTTCTTCATGAAAATAGTCAGTATTAATGAAATTGGCTGCCACAAGATATGGCGGCAGCTACATATGCACAGGTGGGATAAATTTTATGGGGGATAGGTCTGTCCAACAGAGAAATAAAACCTCCATTATCAGGAGCAGTATGTCACTGAATTCCCATTGCTGAGTGGCAAACTGTAGGGAAGGCCTGTGTCCTCCTTTCCAGGAGGATATGACTGGCCACTGTTGGGAGTGAAATGCTGGACTAGATCAGCCTTTTGTCTGGGTCAGTAGGACTGTTCTTATGCACATGCATCTATAATTAGCAGGCCACTAAGGAGAGAGAACCTATGGGTATGTTATGTTGGTGGGTTGATCCTCGGGGTCCCTGCCAACTCTATAATTTGATGATTGCTAAAAGTGAATCATTATTTTGGGTAATTATTTGGCTTGTGCTACATATTTTGGGAATTTACCATGGTTAGAAATGGCCGGAGTTTTTAACACAAAGCTGGGGCTTTTCTGGAAGGGATTTGTTGTGGGAACAGCTTTAGTCTTAGCCTTGATAATAGAATGTTTGTTTTGAGGCAAGTCTTGGATGTTTGGGGAGATTCCATTTCTCACTAATAATAGCTCTTGCAGCAGCTGCCTGAAATCAGATGTAGATAGAGAAAGGCATCTGTTCCGTTAATGTTTTATTATTATTTTTAAGGCATATTTGCACTTATCCTTGCCCAAATTATATGTTATGATGTAGTGACAGAGATGCCTGCAGTCTCAAGAGGTTGTGTCAGTGACGTTGCTCCTAATTTTAACTTATTTTAATAGGAAAAGCAGTATTTGCTACAGCACAGGGCCTTTTAACTGAAATAACATCCTGATTGTCAGCTTATTAAAAGACGTAAAGAAAGCTGGACAACAGGGGAAACTTCACTGAGCTGTTCAGGAATTAGCGTGGACTGAATTTTTCAGTTCCTGTGTAACATAATTTCTAAATCTTCCTGCTACTGGGAACTGATGTGCATGCTTGCTGTGGAAAATGACTTAAAACCCTTGTTTCAAAGAAACATTGATGTAAAAAAACAACCCTAGAATACTAGCTCCCTGAAATGCAACTTCGATTCCCATATCTCAAGAAACGTATAAATTACTGTTTCCATTATGTCAGAGAAGGCTGCTGGCTCTTCCTGGGCTTGAGAGGATAAGTAGTTTTATGGACGCCGTTATGGAATGGTTGGTTACTAATTTTTCGTACTCAGTGAGGTGATCTGCCTTTGTGATCAGGTGGATGCACACGAGGCCCTTTCTCGTGAAGCCACAGTGAGTCACTGAAGACACATGGCTGGCATTCCCCTCCCTAATCAGTCACACAGTGATCCAACTCAGGTATTTTTCTTTCTGAAACCAGCTTGTGAAACCAAATATAAATGAATGGATGATTGACGCCTGTGAAATCCTTCTTTTGTGCCACCATGTGCGTTAGAGAAGCATCGGTAAAGACATCAGAGATACCACTGCTGTACGCTCTCTCACTTCCTCTGAGCTCAACAGAGTCCGACTGAGACCAGCAAGCAGAGTTTCCAGGTAGACAGCTGGAATCATGCCTTAATCGCTGTCCTTTCCGGATATTTGTTGTTTACTTGTTACTCTTAGTGGAAGTCATCAATGCACCAGTGCACACCTGTGGTCGACTGACTCTTCGAAGCTACTCAGTCAGCCCTATTACTTATCACAAGAAGGAAATAACTAGATGAATTTGACTGTAATGGTAGCTAATTATCACCTTTCAGCCATTTGTTAGTTAGCCAAAGAGCTGCAGTGACAGTTTAATGATTCATTAACTCAATTCTATTTCCACCCCCCTTCTCATCTCATTGTTCGGCTCAAGCTCTAATTTCATTTCACTTAATTAATTTCAGTCTAATTTGGTTGAGTGGTGTTTGGAGAGAGAAAAAGTTCACAGAAAAATTTAATTTCCTGCTTCTGAAGGATGTGCCAAAATATTTCTACCAAGAGATTGAGCCTGTAAAAAAATCACTCTTTGATGCTGTATTCATAGGGAAACTTTTTAAGGCCTAAATCTGTTGGATTCCACTTCACATTGCATCACATGCTTAACAGCTGCTGGTCATGATGGCTATAATACACCACTTCCAGGATCCAAGGCCACATCTTTCTGAATGGTTGCTGGGAAACAGCAGTGCCCTCATGTCTTGCTTGTTCTTAAGCACTTGAATGAAGAAGAAGAAGAAGAAGAAGAAGAAGAAGAAGAAGAAGAAGAGTTTGGATTTGATATCCCGCCTTTCACTCCCTTTAAGGAGTCTCAAAGCGGCTAACATTCTCCTTTCCCTTCCTCCCCCACAACAAACACTCTGTGAGATGAGTGGGGCTGAGAGACTTCAGAGAAGTGTGACTGGCCCAAGGCCACCCAGCAGCTGCATGTGGAGGAGCGGAGACGTGAACCCGGTTCCCCAGATTACGAGACTACCGCTCTTAACCACTACACAACACTGGCTCTCTGAATGAAATGAAACTGAATGAAAACGCTGTCCAGGCAGCTGAAGTATCTGGGAGTCTTCCTTTCATTTTTGGGTTGTCATTTTGGAGCAATACATCACTTAACCTCCTGACGGCTATCTTTCCCCACACGGAGCTGTCACCTCACCTTGCATACAACAAACTCCATTTTAGTTCATTTTTTCTGCTCATAGCATACCCAGGTTCCTACCCAATTGCCTTCTTCCTCCCCTTTTGTGGTCCCCATGTGACCTCCTCTTGGCCTTTCATGAGAGGCAGTTTAGAAAGCTGGCAAAGTAATTATATTATTGATGCGTTCATGTTATAAGTTTGCAAAAGGCCGTTTTACAGACGACACTCTTGCATGTAATATAATCCTACATAAAAAACAGCATGGACATGCAGCATTTCCAACATAATTAAAGTCAGTACTGATTTAAAAATTAGTACTGATTTAAAAAATATGAAAGGTGCAAAGCAGAGCATAGAAAAGCCAATTGGCTCATGGAAATCCTCTGAATTAAGCAAGCCTTAGCAGGCCATAATGAGGGAGCCACAACCAACCAACCAAAAGAAAAATGGCCAGGTTCTCATACTCAAGGTTGTACAGTTTGAGAAACTTGGGAATAGGCGCACTCAGATAACCTGAGCTACTAGCAGAGTTTATAGGGGAAGTGGTTTTTATATGTCTTAGAAGTGGCACTCATGAGGGACCTTCTGTACAGGGTTACAGCTGGTGCAAGAGCGAGAAACTTGCAAAAACTGACTGATTAGATATTTTTTGGTAGAATGGTTGGCAATACTATTGGGTCAGAATGGGAAGTGTTTATGGTGCATCCGCAGGGCTTGTCCCTAGGTGTAAACTTATTGGTAATAAGCCATAGCAGATTCCCCTGAGGGAAAAAAAAAGAAAGTGCTGTATTAGCATGTCAGTTCTGCTTTCCTTTTGTGCTGCAGAAGTGTCTAGGGTAATTATAAGGCTTTGGTGATATGCGTGAGTTGACAGGGTTCATTTCGGGAAATGCACCTGCAATAACCCCTGAGAGGCAGTTTGAGTAACAAAAGCAATAGGGAGTTCCCAGAAGACTTGCTGTCAGGTATTTTGAAAATAAAGAAGAAGCAAGAACAGGATTCGAAATGTAGGTTTTAAAAATGTAATGTGGAGGTAGTGACTAATGTCGGTGACTAATGTCAAACGTTGGAACAAAGTGCACTGTCACATGTATTATTGATAAGACTGAGAGAACTGGATTTTCTCAAGATCTGCTGGTTGCCACGTTGGAGGGCAAAAACGAAAAGAAAATCCTAGCCACCCCAAGTAGTTTGCTTTGCCATCCTGCAATTATCAGTTGATTTCAGTAGTTTTACTTCATCCGCATCCTGCCTGATTGAAAGTGGAACTGTAGGCTGCAATTTAGATACACTTGCTTGGGAGTCAGTGCCAGTGAATTCGTTGGGGTTTACTTCTGAGCAGACATGTATAGGATTGTATTGTTACCCCCACTCTGTCCATTTGGGCCTATTTTATGTTCTTTGATTCTTTGCACACTGGTGAACTTTCCCCTTCAAAATCAGGCGTGTAAATCAAAATGTCCTTTTGTTTCAGGTAATTGAATGAGAAGCCAAAAGAGCTCGGGGTTTTCTGTCCTAGGTGTGTAGCATAGCTTGATCATCTTGTTAACTATACGTTGAGCACCATTGGTACTATTTTGATCACTAAAATAATTTATGCACAGCAAAAGGTTTGGATAATTACTTCAGACTCCTCTATGAAGTTCAGGCCTCTGACTGTACTGCTTCCCTGTCCTGCAATACACCTAGCCCAAAACACGCTCCTCTATTTCCACAGCCTCCAGACCTTCCTGTGTGATGTTCCTTTTTCTATGCTTTCATTTTGGATTGTGCTTTCTTCTGCAGCGACTGCAAAAGAACTGGTAGAGGAAGTTGTTGTTTCTTGGTTGCCCGCTGAGAGGCAGCTGCTACTTGCTATGAGAGAGGTTTTACTCAGATTACCAGGAATTGAGAGGGGTTGGGAAAACCACAGTTTCCCAGTTTCATTTCTGCAAACTCTGGAAGTAATAAATTAAAACAGCACACTTGGATAACTCAACCCAAAGTGGATTGGTGACATCACTCAGAGTAGTTTTTCAGATATGTCTGTACCACTTCATGGAGTTCTAAAAATGATTTGATAGGCTTGATTGGCACCTCCATCCTAAATACGGCAGAGATTAGTTCATAAACCTTAAGTTTAGGCCTAAAGAGAACAAATAAGCTGTGTAGCTACTGCAGGTGTAAAAAATAAAATTTCCAGGATATGTTCCTATCAACTGTTTAGAGTCGGGGCTAATGTGTATTCAGTAATTTAAAAAAATATCAATTCTGTGCTTGGGTATCCTTGTATTGTGGCAACAAAAGTGGATTTCTGAAACTTATATGCAAATTAGCATACATTAATTTTCAGTTTTTTATATAGACTTAGACGAGTGGCAAATAAATATGCAGGCTGTAGAAGTTCTCAATTTCTGACTTCTGAATCTTCATAAGATATTGCCCATACACATTGAAGCTTGCTGTGATGGGACGATGAGCTGCTTGTGCGTAAAATGCAAGTCCCTCAGAGTTTGATCAGGTTTTCAAACCTCTGCCTGTGACGGAGCCCCTCCAGCATGGCTGCGTCAATCACTAGTAGAATCCGAAAGTGGCTGCTTTCGGAATCGTTTCCAACATAAAAGCTCTTTAACGGAAACACGTCGTCTGGCCTCTCGGCGTGACAGTTTCCGGCGAGGTGTGGGTGTCCCTATAGGAGGTCCTGAGACCTCCCCACTGTTTTCGCTGGAAGCGTCTCTGAGCCATCCCTCCGACTCACTTTCCCTTGGAGTTCTTGCTCGCCCTCTACTGGTTCCCTCTTCCGCTGCTACTCCTCTCTCAACCTCAGTGAGCCTTTGCGCCCCCGGTGCTTTAGATGGCAGTTCCCTGACATCCACCTCCCCTCCAGGGCCCCCTTCACCCCCTCCCGTCTCCTCCCCTACTGGCGGTGAGGAGGTAAAACCCCTGAAAGAACCTCCTTCGTCTTCCGACGTCGCGAACACTTCCCTCCACTTGTTGCTGTTCCTACTCTCTCGGTAATCTTCGTCATCGGAGTCCACTCCCTCTTCCAACTCCGACTCCGCGAACCCTTCCATTTCCTCTTCCTCATCGGTGGTGCCGAAATACTCCCTCCTAAACCTTGCTATCGGCTGAGGTTTCCTCGGGAACCTTTGGTGGAACGTTTCTGTTAAAACCTCGTCATTGACTTCCTCTGCATTCACCCAGGTGTTTTCTGACTCCGGTTCCCCTTCCCACGCCACCAAATACTCCACCTGATTTCCCTTCCACCTGGAATCGAGGATTTCCGCTACATGGTTGCGGCGTTCCCTCTCTTCCAAGGCTGGTCCCCTGACGTACTCCCCTTCACGTCCCCCCCTGTATGGTGACAGTAACGACCTGTGGAACACTGGGTGCAATTTCATGTGGTTGGGTAATCGGAGTTTGAAAGCTACCGGGTTGACCTGCTGAATGACCTCAAAGGGTCCCAATCTTCTGGGCCTCAATTTCTTACAACCCCCTTTGAACGGCAACCCTTGGGTTGACAACCACACTTGATCCCCCACCCTTATGGTTTCACCTTCCCTTCTGTTCTTGTCTGCCTGCTTCTTATATTGTGCCTTAGCCCTTTCTAAGTTGAGCTGGAGCTGATGATGGATCGCTTCCATCTCTTCTACAAAATGTTCAGCCGCTGGGACGCTCCATCTCTCCCCTCCTTCCCCTGGAAATGCCCTGGGGTGACACCCGTAATTTGCCAAAAAGGGACTCATCCCTGTGGACACATTCTCCGCATTATTGTAGGCAAATTCTGCCAACGCCAACTTTTCGACCCAATCGTTCTCTCTGTCATTGACATAACACCTCAGATATTGTTGAAGAATGCCATTTGCTCTTTCCGCCTGCCCGTTGGTTTCAGGGTGCCGGGCAGTTGAAAAATTGACTTCCACGTGCAGCAAGCTCATGAGCTTCCTCCAGAACCTGGAAGTAAATTGTTTGCCGCGATCTGAGATCACCCTCAAGGGAGCCCCGTGCAACCTAAAGATGTGTTCTACAAACAACTTCGCTGTTTCTTCCGCTGTGACTGCATGTGAGCATGCTACAAAGTGGCACATCTTAGTTAACAGGTCTACTACTACCATGATGGCTGTTTTCCCCTTGGACTTTGGCAGATCCGTCATAAAATCTATTGATATCGCTTCCCAAGGCCGTTCTGGTGTGGGTAATGGTTCTAATAACCCTGCCGGCGCCCTTCTTTCCCCTTTGGCTCGCTGACATTGGTCACACCCTCTTACATACTCCCTTACATCTTCCCTCACCTTAGGCCACCAAAATTCCCTGGTAACCAACCACATGGTCTTGTGTTGTCCAAAATGTCCCGCCGTGGGGCTATCATGCAACTGCTTGAGTACTCTCCCCCTCAATTCACCTTCGGGTATATACAGTGCCCCTTTGTAATACAATGCCCCATTTCTTTCCTCAAAACCTCCGGGGCTCTCGCCCTCCCCCCTGAGACCTCTGAGCTTATCCTGGGCATATTCATCATTTTCCGTTTCCTCTACCAGTTCTCGTTGCCCCACCAGCGCCGCCCCACACACCCAGCGGTCCTCAGGGATGACATGTCTCTCTTCGATCACCCCCTCCCCTTCCCAATACTCTGGTTTGCATGAGAGCGCGTCCGCCCTGACGTTTTCTGGGCCTGGCACATAACAAATTTCAAAGTTGAATTTGGAGAATTCCTGTGCCCATCTCACTTGTCGTTGGTTGAGCACTCGAGCTGTTCTCCAATACTCTAAATTCTTGTGGTCGGTGCACACTTGCACCTTGTGTTGTGCCCCAATTAATAAATGTCTCCACCTCCGGAATGCTTCGTGAATGGCAAGTAGTTCCCTGTCATACACCGTGTAATTCCTCTCGGATTTATTCAGCTTCCGCGAGAAGAAGGCACACGGTCTCCACTCCGACGCACTCCTCCCCGGTTGAAGAAGGACCGCCCCTACCGCCCGGTCGGATGCATCGGTTTCCACTCTCATGGGTTTTCGTAAATCCACGTGCAGAAGTTGTTCTTCCGAGGCGAAAGCCCTTTTCAGTTCTTCAAAGGCTCGATCCGCCTCTACCGTCCAAACAAATTTCTTCTTGCTGCTGAGGCAGTCGGTGATGGGCGCCGTCAAGTGGGCAAAGTTCTTGATGAACTTCCGATAAAAGTTCCCAAGCCCCAAGAATCTTTGCACGTCCTTCTTGGTCTTCGGTGTCTTCCATTCCAGTACCGCTTGGACCTTGCCTGGATCCATGGCCAATCCCTTGTCTGACAAGCGGTACCCCAGGAATTCCACCTCCTTGGTATGAAACTGGCACTTCTCCAGTTTCACCCACAGCTGGTTGGCTTGCAGCCTGCCCAACACTTCTCGAACGTCCCTCACATGCTGTTCCTCATCTTCCGAATACACCAACACGTCGTCTAAAAAGGCCACACAATTCTTGTAGAGCAAAGGTCCCAGAACGTGGTTTATAAAAGCTTGAAAACACGCGGAGCCCCCTTGTAGACCGAAGGGCATAACGAGGTATTCAAAGGCTCCCAAAGGGGTAAACATGGTGGTCTTCCATTCATCTCCCTTCCTTATGCGTATCAGATTGTACGCCCCCCGCAGGTCCAGCTTTGTAAAAATCTTTCCCTTCCTTACTCTGGTCAAAATGTCATCAATTCGGGGCATAGGGAAAGCCAGGGGCTCCGACACTGCATTGAGGGCCCTAAAGTCACACACCAGTCTTGGTTTGTCTGTGTTCTTTTTGTCCACAAAAAACACTGGGCTGCCCCCCACCGCTCGGGACTCTCTGATGAAACCTCGCTTCAGGTTTTTGTCAATGAACTCCCTCAGCTCCTGCATCTCCCTGTCTGACATGGCGTACAGCTTGCCTACTGGGAGTTGGGCCCCAGGGAGTAGGTTGATTTGACAGTCAAAGGGTCTATGCGGTGGCAGTTTGTCTGCTTCCCTTTCGCTGAATACGTTGCTCAGATCTGCGTATTGCGGGGGCACCTTCCCTTTGTCCATTACTTCCATCCCGGCTAGGGTGACTCTGTCTCCTCCCGAAACCTTCCCCTCCTTGCAGTGTTCTAGGCAATGCGCTGACCCAAAGGAGACCACCCTCTGATGCCAGCCCACTAGCGGATCGTGTAGCGCCAGCCAGCTCATCCCCAAAATGATGGGCGCTCCTCCCAGGATGGCCACATTAAACGCTATCTGTTCGGTGTGCCTTGCCACCCTCATTATCATCGGGACAGTCTGTTGGCTAACTTCTCCCCCCAACAGCTCTCTGCCGTCAATCGTAGTCACCTGCAAGGGGTTACTTAAAGGGATGGTCTGTATCTGGTGCTCAGCTGCAAACTCCTTACTCATGAAATTACAGGAGCTGCCTGAATCCAAAAGCGCCTTGATCTTTAGTGGGTGTCCGTTTGGCAGTTCTAGTAACACCTCTATCACTAAAGCGGGTCTGGGAGGTTCCGGCATGGGCACTTTCACTGCTCTTTGGCCTGGCTGCTGTGCCCCGACGGTGGCAGCCAGGCGTTGGCTTTTACTTGCTCCTTGCCTTCCTCTTCCTTTCCCCCAACAGCTCCTGCCATCCCTTGCCATTCCTTTCTTTGTGGGCAGACTCTGGCAAAGTGCCCTGGCTGTTGGCAGAGATAACATCTCTTGGCGCTCCTTCCCTCCTTCTTCCGCCCTTCACTGGGATTTGAAACTGCGCGCGCCCGCGCTGTTCCAACTTCCATCGGCTCTGCCGGCGGGAAAGGTGGCTCTGGAATGTCTGGAATGCGGAACTCCCTCCAACGGTCTCCTTTCCCTTCCCGCTTTTCCAAAGCCCTCGCCTCCTGGCGCGCTCCTATGCACAGCGCAGATTTGGTTAACTGATCCATAGACTCCGCCCTGGGCCCCCGGGAAAGCTCATCTTTGACGGTTGAAGAAAGCCCCTCTTCGAAAAGCATTTGGATGGGCTCCGCCGATAGGTCCCACCCCAATTTATGAATCAGCATAGTAAACTCAGTCCAGTACTCACGGACAGATCTGCTTCCTTGCTGGCAAGCCATTAACTGCCTTCGCACCACCCCCTGCTCAATATCGCTGGAAAACATCAGGTCCATGGCACGAAAAAACTTCCTCGTGTCCTTTAGGATCTCATTATTCGCTGCCATCAGGGGTCTAACCCAATCTTTCGCCCCGGATTCGAGATGGCCAATCACAAAAGCCACTCGCGATTCCTCGTCGGGGAAGTCATCAAACTGCAAGTTTAGAGCGTATTGCATCTCTGTTCTAAAGGCATGATAGTTCCTGGGATCCCCCCCGAATTTCTGCACCAATCCTGGCACCTTTCTGGCGAGCGGGGTGGTTTTCTCCTTTCCCTTTTCTGCATCCTGAGCCCTCCTCTCCTCAAGCCTCGCCGTTTGCAGCGCCAACTGGATCTCCAACGCCCTGTACCTTTCTTCCAGGCTTGGACCCCCTCCAGCTGCTCCTGCTCCTCTGGTTCCGGCTGGGTTGCTCATGATGCTTCTCCCTGCACAAGCTGGCTTTCGGTGACTTTCGGATTGCTGTGATGGGACGATGAGCTGCTTGTGCGTAAAATGCAAGTCCCTCAGAGTTTGATCAGGTTTTCAAACCTCTGCCTGTGACGGAGCCCCTCCAGCATGGCTGCGTCAATCACTAGTAGAATCCGAAAGTGGCTGCTTTCGGAATCGTTTCCAACATAAAAGCTCTTTAACGGAAACACGTCGTCTGGCCTCTCGGCGTGACAGTTTCCGGCGAGGTGTGGGTGTCCCTATAGGAGGTCCTGAGACCTCCCCACTGTTTTCGCTGGAAGCGTCTCTGAGCCATCCCTCCGACTCACTTTCCCTTGGAGTTCTTGCTCGCCCTCTACTGGTTCCCTCTTCCGCTGCTACTCCTCTCTCAACCTCAGTGAGCCTTTGCGCCCCCGGCGCTTTAGATGGCAGTTCCCTGACACTTACCATTGCAAGCATAAGGACTAGAAACTTAACCACAGTAAAAAGAGCAATAAAAGATAGCTTGGTTGCTGAATTCTGTGCCCATTACCAATTTATTTTCTTTCATTGAATATATAAAATCTGGTTGAAAAAAACAAAAATAGCAGGGTCTATAATAAGTCAGTTACGTTTCATTGTTGCTTTTCTTTCAACTTCTTACCCTCTCTCTATCTTTTTTTTAGGAACTTGAAGAATTTCAGACATTCGTGAATCAGTGTCCCCCTTTTGATATTGTGATTGATGGACTCAACGTTAGCAGAGTTTACAACAAAGCCGTTCCATCTCAAACTGTAAGTACCATTCTAGCTGTTAAATAACTGCGTGTGTGTAATAGCTATTTTACCGCTTCAAATCATGGTTTAACATTCTGGCTTTTCATGGAGCCATCAACCATAGTTTCTCATTTTGTCTTAACTGAGAAACTCTGGTTAACTGAAGATTTGTTTGTTTACTTCCTAGTGTTTAGGAAGCAGGGAAAGGGGCTGCATTTGCTGCCATAAGGCTCTTTCACACCCTCTTATTATTCTGAAATATGATAACTTGGACATGGCCAGCATGTTAGAATCCATGCACAGAATGCTTACACCATTCTTTATAGAGGACCCCCATTCTAAGTAAAATGTTCAGGGAAATGTTAAAGGGATACCAGGGATGAGGACCTGTAGGAGAAGAATGAATTGACTGCAGACAAGAGTGAGAGAGGTGTTTCCAGACAGGCACAGCCCACTTGGGCACTGTGCTGATCATTGCCACTTCCAGCAGGTATCCCCATGCATACAATCAAAGTTTAGTGTGAAATCTGTGATGAGAAGCAGCCACTGGGATGGGAGGACTTCAAGGTCTCCTCTTGACATCAGTTTAGTTAGTGATTGGGCACAAAAAAAGAAGCACCTCAGAGGTGAGGTACCTTTTTAAAATCATGAGTGTCTAGAGTTCTTGTTGCCACTTTTTTGGCATAATGGATGCTGTCCCTCTAGCTCCATATAGTCTTTGGACTAAAACATCCATTGCCATGGGAATTGCTTGTTTAGCTTGCGGTTGTTTGACAGGATGATCTCTTACCTGCTTTTGACAGAAATCGTACAGCTTTTGCATCTGGCAGAGTATTAACTGAGGCTGTGGTGGTGCACAAAAGCCTTATCAGAAACATGGCGTAATGGCAGCCCATGCTAAGGTCTTGCTATTACTCTCCTTAACCCTGTAACATATCTTTCCTGTTTTTTTCATATCTGTGGCTAAGTCACTAACATGTTATTGGCTGGTGGAAGCAGGGATTTACTTGTTGTGTACTGGTAAGTTGAACAAGTTTTGCAGAAGGTGCAGTAAGAACTCAGTATGGTTTCTGATAACTGGCAGCTCAACCCTGGTGTAAGGAGAAGAAGCTCATAGTTGATATGAGGAGCAGTGGTGAGCCAGTATAGAAACATGCAGTACGTCAATGCAAATCCAAGACATGTGCCAATTTGTGTCATTGATTGCATACTCACTCACTGGATCACCACCTTGTTGTGTTGAATGGGCTTGCATGTTCCTGTGACCCTTGTGAGTGAAGCCCTCAGGAGACTCGTACTCCCAGCAGGGTCACCCAAGGCAGTAAGGTCAAAGGGGAGGAGCTAGACAAAGAATGATCCAAAAAGTCCTCAACGGCAGAACAGGTGGAAGATAACAGGCAGTATGTTACAGCGGCTGTGAAGGTGGATGAAGGCTGCAGCTGATAAGAATCTACTGGTCATTGTGATTACTCATATCATTGGAATAGAGCCTTACTGCGAAGACTGTGCCTTGGTCAGCGTGCATTGATCTACACACATAAAACAAATTCACGCACAGGTGCCTTCCAAAACCCCATCCCAAACCCAAACACTGTGTTTATGAAGGACAATCTTACTTGGCTGCGAGTGATCGCCAAAAAAGAAGAAGATTAGTTGCATACACCCCCATGACAAAAACACCCTACCAGGGTGTTTCCCCCACCTTGGTTTCAGTTTTGGCAGTAGGATCATTGGGCATCAAGACTAGGGACGTACCTTGGGGTTGGTCAGGCTGGTGCCTGCCAAGGTCACAGACTCAGAGCTGTGTGCAAAAACCAAGCCTTTTCCACTCTTTCCAAATCGGGCATGCGCTCCCTGGGCCACTGTTCCGCTGCTCTGGACACCTAGACAAGGTGTGCAGGATCCTTTGCCAAGTGTGGAAAGGAGCCTAGATATACCTCCAATCAAATCAGATCAGCCCCCCTTTGCTTTTTTAGCCAGTAATTCATTATTTGGAAAATAAAGACATTGTTTCTCCAAAAAAAAAAAAAATACCTCCAATCAGGACTATATTAATACACAATGTAAGAACCGAATCACATGGCATGTTCTACATGCAAAGGGGCTACATTCCGAGATTAACTTCTGTGTGCACCCCCTCCCCCAACACAACATGTAGTCAACATTTGGGGTTGATGATAATCGTGGCAAAAATGATAATTTTAGCAGGCGTATGTAACTGAAGAGGAATGCAGCCCAGCAAAAAGGAAGCTATGTACTGTTCTGACTAGAAAAGAAAATCCCTGGTGTCTTCTGCAGAAGCTGCAAAATCATTGTGGTAATCTAACACAACATCCTGTTAGGTCTCCAGATATGTTGCTTTTAAGTTAAACGAAAGTAATCTCTCACAGGCCTTTAATTTCCACATGAAAAACTCCAGTCAGAACGAGGATAAGGGGAAAGCATCCTCACCCCACATTTGTACCAGTGGTTGTTGTAAAAAAATTCTTCTAAGTCTGGAATTGTCAAGCAAACGCATGTAGGAGTTGAGTAGAATAATAGGAAGGAGATTCTAGATGTGTGTGGAGGAACAAAAGAAACAGTCTTATCAGACACATCGATGGAATTCCCAGTTTGGAATGGGAGCACTTTTAGCATGTTATGAGGTAAAACAGAAAGTGTACACACTGTTCTCTTACATGTCCAAGCTAAAGGAAGTGGGGTGTTATCTAGGAGTCATCTCTGTTAATCAGATACTGTGTGTTTTTGTTTTGTTTAAACAAATAATTCTGAGAACTCTGAAAGGTCAGTGTCAAAACTTAAGCTACTCCCGCAGGGCCAGGCTGAGTTTGTGGGCAGCCATACCTGATTTCCACACCTGGAGGGTATGTTCTCTAGCTTGGGGTCCCTGAGTTCAGTGGCTTGAGCTGGGCAAACTGGAAGCCGGTGGCTGAATTGTGACAAGCGGAAGGGACTGCTCCACCATCAGAGCAAAGGCAGATGGTCTGACTGATCCCCACTTGCACCTGGTGACAACCGTGAGATCTAAGCATACAAGATCTGCAGTAGATCTCTGCCCTTGGGCTTCTGCATTCAGGCCCCAGAGTACCCAACAAGCTATCGCACAGGCTGCTGTGATGTAAATGTGAACCACAGAATTATAGACTCATAGAGTTGGAAGGGACCGATTGGGTCATCTAGTCCAGTGTTTCCCAACCGGTGTTCCGCGGCACACTAGTGTGCCGCGAGACGTTGCCTGGTGTGCCGCGGGAAAAATTAAAAAATTCGAAAGATATCCGGAGAGGCGGCCTTCAGGCGAGTTTTAATTTTAATTTTCCTTCTCCCACTTAATGCCCCACGCTCGCCCGAGCAGCTTGCAGTCCTCGGTAACCACGGCGACCCGAGGGAGGGGAGGGAACAGGGAAGTCGAGGGCGGCGGCGAGCCGCGATGACGTCAGTGGGCCGCGCCACCTCGCCCTGGCACGGTGTGAGAGCCCCGGCTAGTGGCGCGAGCTTCGGAATAAGTGGGATCCGCGTGCGCGAGACCGAGATCGCGGGTAAGGAGCTCAGCCCTGGGCAGGAGGAAGCGGGACTGCGCATGCGGGCCACATCCCCACAGAGAGCGAGCCTCCCCCGGCCCACCACTCCGGGCAGGTCCACTCGCATGAGGGGGTGGCGATGGCGACGGCGGCAGCTTGCCTGCAATGCCATCCCTCGAGCAGGCGAGGAGCCCGGAGGCTACCAGATGCGAGTCCTCTTTCCCACCCTCCTCGGGAGTCCAGAGCACTTGGTCGCATTCAGGATCTAGAGTGGGGAAGCGGGGCTTGTGTCTGGGCTGGACACATTGGGCTGCCTGTGCCGCTCGACCTGCGGGGAGAAATCAGGGTGGGAGTCACGACCGTGAGGCAGGGCTGCCAAGTGTGGCAGAAGAGGACACGGCCGTCGCACCTGTCCTTAGGTAGGAGCTTCTTCCGTGTTGACCTGCTGCCCTAAAGTCTTGGCTTTTTTCTTGGCTTTTTAGCGGTTGGCACAGAAGGAAGGCAAGGGGGAGGGGGAAAATTGAAACTTACACTTTCGTGCGTCCCTCCCGGCGTGACGCTGTGCGCTGACGTCACGGGGCTGTAATGGTGGTGTGCCTCGAGATTTTTTTCATGAAACAAGTGTGCCTTTGCCCAAAAAAGGTTGGGAAACACTGATCTAGTCCACCCCCCCCCCCCGCAATGCAGGAATATGCACCCATGTGGGGATCAAACCCGTGACCTTGGCATTATCAACACCATGCTCTAGCCAGCTGAGCTAACTGGCATGTAATTTGTCTTCAGTAACCAGCCGACGAGACGCTGTCACGGGGCAAGTGAGGAAAAGAAGAACTTCTAGATTCAGTGCCTGCAAGGCAGCATTGGTGGGCTTCACTGTCAGCCTGAACTTTGAGTCCTTTCCTTCCCCTTGTTTCTTGCAGTCGCCCAAAAGCTGCACCATTGTAGTCTCCCAGGAGGAATGCAGGGGCTTTCCGCTCCACCCCTGCTTCTGTCGTTGCAAGGATATGGTGGGAAATGCCAGAGATCTCATTTCTATTTTTCCTAAGCATTAGGGAGGCTTTCTGGCGCAACACTTCCTCCTCTTCCTGTCTTCCTTGCTCTGAGTTTAGAATTGTTCCTCGCTTTCGGGCGGGGGGGTGGTGCACCCAGAAAGAGGAGAGAGAATGAAGGACTGATATTATGGTGTGCATGTAACACAACTTAAAAACACTCTTCGCTGAGATTAAAACAGACTAAAAGACCTGGGTGGAAATACAAAATACACACAAGGCAAACCTGAACAAAAGGCCACCTTGAGATGTGTATCAGAGGCACGTGATCCTGTATTCTTACTTTACATGTTTCGGGGCTGATACTGGAGGCATTTAAAACCAGCTCTAGAGCTGAGACATAACTTGATAAGCAAACAATTCTGAATAATTCCCATGGGAGTCTAACACCGAGGGATCTGAACAAAAATGCAGCGCAGGAAAATAGCGTGTGGCTGTGTGTTTGGCAATTTCAAGACATCAGGCAATTTTAGGCCTTGTATTGTAACACAGAGAGCTTGCCTTTATTTAATAAGTGGCACACAACTGTAGCAGAAGGGAATAAAGTGGTACCTCGGGTTAAGAACTTAATTCGTTCTGGAGGTCTGTTCTTAACCTGAAACTGTTCTTAACCTGAAGCACCACTTTAGCTAATGGGGCCTCCCGCTGCCGCCGCTGCACGATTTCTGTTCTCATCCTGAATCAAAGTTCTTAACCCGAGGTACTATTTCTGGGTTAGCGGAGTCTGTAACCTGAAGCGTATGTAACCTGAAGCATATGTAACGCAAGGTACCACTGTATTGTGAAGTGATGCTGAGAAGGAAGAAAACTGATAGGTGGGAACTGTGTGTATGCGGAACCAAAATCTGCTACCTGAGGGGGGAGATCTCAAACCTGGTGAGCAAATGCAGTCTTCCAGGTTTCTCTGTCTGGCCTTTCCTCAGGCCACCCCTCCCTTCCATGCCACGCTCTTCACTGATTCTGCTCTACCCATTCTTTGAGTGCTATTTACCTGGCTGGAATGAAGAAGTGTATCTGAAGAAGTGTATCTGAAGAAGTGTGCATGCACACGAAAGCTCATACCAAGAACTAACTTAGTTGGTCTTTAAGGTGCTACTGGAAGGAATTTTTTTTGTTTCACCTCACAGAGTGTTTGTTGTGGGGGAGGAAGGGAAAGGAGAATGTTAGCCGCTTTGAAACTCCTTCGGGTAGTGTTAGGCGGGGATCAAGGAAACGTACAGATTGATTGCACACATTCATCCCTATTGTATTTTGAAATTTAGGAAAATTAGATGCGTAATGTAAAGGTGTCCTGCGGCAACTCAAATATTTCTGTAATGCGTATGTAGGTGGTAGGCAATTGTAGGTCATAAAGCACATTTTGAGTCATGTTTTTTGAACAGCTTTTCTTTTGTGAAGCGTTTGCACTATTTGTAGATGCAGGCTGAAGGCTGAAGAAATGAAAGCTTCCCCACACAAGCCAATTTTCTGCTTACAGGGAAAATTCATCAGGGGAGGGTTTCTTCTGACTGTGCTACTTTTCAGCTTGCTAGGAGGGTTCTTGCTTTAGGCAGGGGAGCATTCAGAATGTGTGAAGTGGAACAGTTCACTCTGCAGTGCCCGCCCACTCCCAATTCTGCTGCTTGGCCTACACTCAGGAGAAAGTGGGTGAAACGCATAATCTGCTTATGTCAAGCTTATTTTCTAGGTCACATGAGGCTCAAACTAGACATAATAGTGGCTGATGCAGGTCTACTGAAATCAAGTATAAGGCAAGCAGGGGGAATCCAGGGACTCATTCTTAGATGGTGATAGGCAAAGTGAGTGAGAGGGTTCCCATAGTCTGTTGCCCAAACTCATTTCCCCCCTACACTTAGGCTCTAATACCAGAACTGTGCCCAGTTGGGAGGGAAATTCATTTGGAGGGGGATGGCTGGGGAGAAAGCTGCAGACCTTTGCTTGCATTTCTAACAGGGCAAGTTAGAAAGAGGATGGGTGTCTTTGCAGTAGGAAGGTAGTTTTGGAGGCCTTGTTGGAAGCTCCGAGGTTCAGCCACAGCACGATCATGTCCTGTTCTTAGTGTATGTTCCCATTTGAAGCAGTGTTCCAAATTAGCCAGGCGTGTTTTGCAACTGGCATGTTTCCAATTGCGACTACAGTGGTACCTCGGGTTGAGTACTTAATTCGTTCCAGAGGTCCATTCTTAACCTGAAACTGTTCTTAACCTGAAACACCACTTTAGCTTATGGGGCCTCCTGCTGCTGCTGCACCGCCGGAGCCCAATTTCTGTTCTTATCCTGAAGCAAGGTTCTTAACCTGAAGCACTATTTCTGGGTTAGCGGAGTGTGTAACCTGACATGTATGTAACCTGAAGCGTATGTAACCCGAGGTACCACTGTATATGGAGATCTCTGGATGTCAGGTTTGCGACTGACATCTCCATCTGGCTGGTCTCGCCAGCTTTCTTATGCCGGTAAGCAGAAGAGCTTATTTAGTGCATTTATATCCCACATTTTTCTCCAAGGAGTACATGGTGCACTTCCCCTCCTTAGTTAATTCCTACAATGACCCTGTGAGGTAGGTGAAGAGGCTGTGACTGGCCCATGGTCACCCAGTGAGCTTCATGACTCAGTGGGGATTTCAGCCCTGATCTTTCAGGTCCTAGTCCGGCACTCTAACCACTACACCACACTGGCTAGAGTACCTCTGCTATGGGGCAGTTATATGAATTAAGTAGGGAAATAAGTATGGGCAAAGCAAAATGTCACTTAGAGAAGTATTTCTAAAATATTTCCCTGGAAGCTTGAATTTGTTTTAGTCTAGATTTTTATTTTTTATTTTTTAATGAGTTGTAAACCACTTTGAGATGTATTCTTTAAAATATAAACTGGTACGGAAATGAAATTAATAAGACTAAGAATAAACTCCATGGGGGGGAGGGGGGAATAGTGTCTAAACATACTTTAACCCAGGTTTAAGGTTCCATTTAGCAATTAACTTATATATCTGAGTTTCTAATACCGATTTGAAGACTGAAGACATTGTTTAGGGCAATGTAGTTCAGTAACAGAACACCTGCTTTGCATGCAGAAGGCCCCAAGTTCAATCCTTTGCATATCCTGGTAAGACTGGGAGGGAAACCCCATCTGACATTCTGCAGAACTGCTGCCAGTTACTGTAGAAATAACGGATGGACCAATGGTTTGACATGGTATCAGGCAGCTTCTTATGTTTTGTAATGTTTGGCCGTGCTGTAGAGAGTATTTAATGCTTGCCATAGAACAGACTTGCCTCAGTTGCTCAATATGTATTGGTGGTTGCTACAGCAACCGAAATGTGTTCCCACTTGTACTGTACACAGCGAGTTTCTTCCTGGTTTGCTCAGGGAATCTTTCTAAAACATGACGCACACTGCATCAGGTTGTCTTACCTTCTTCTCTTTCTCCTCAGATGAGAAGTTCATTTTTTCTAAATCTCTCATCTTTAATCCTTTATGCAATCTCCCATTCTGTGTCAACTCTTCCTAGTGCAGCCTTTTTGCCTTCTAACAATCAACCTGTCATGAAATTATCACCTAAGACAGAAACTAGTTACGTAAGTCCAGATCTGGTTTGTTCTTGATAATACTGAGAAGCAGGAGGGGTCGTGGAAAGAGCCAGGTTAGTGTAGTGGTTGAAGTGTTGGGCTAGGACCTGAAAGACCAGAGATAAAATTGCCACTCAGCCACGAAGCTCATTGGGTGACCTTCGGCCAGTTATTTACTTTCAACCTAGCCTACCTCATAGGGTTGTTGTGAGGATAAAATGGGAAGGAGGAAAACTATGCATGCCACCTTGAGCTCCTTGGAGGAAAGGTGATATAAATCATAGAACTGGAAGGGACCCCAAGTTTCATGTAATCCAGCCCCCTGCAATGCAGGAATCTCAGCTAAAGCATCCATGACAGATGGCCATCCAACCTCTGCTTAAAAACCTCCAAGGAAGGAGAGTCCACCACCTCCTGAGGAAGACTGTTCTACATAAAAATATAAATATAGTGAAGTGTGGGAAAATAATAAAATCCAATAGGAAATTCCCTTTGGTTTTGTTTGTTTATCTAACAGGTTTCACTTCTCCTTCCTACTTCCTATGGAGGAAATAGTTACGTTCAAATGTGAAACTTAATGCTGTTGATTTGAGTAGCCCTTAACTTCCTCTGAAGACTATAGAGCAGCCTTCACCTATCTGGTGCTCTCCAGATGTTTTGGACTACAACTCCCATCAGCTGCTGGCTGGGATTGATGGTAGTTGTAAGTCCAAAACATCTGGCTGGCCAAGCTCAGAGGCATTACACAGAAGATCCACAGTTCTTTAGGTCTAAAAACAGGAGTAGGCAACCTAAGGCCCGTGGGCCGGATGTGGCCCAATTGCCTTCTCAATCCGGCCCACGGATGGTCCGGGAATCAGCACATTTTTACATGAGTAGAACGTGTCCTTTTATTTAAAATGCATCCCTGGGTTATTTGTGGGGCTTGCCTGGTGTCAAATACCTTGACAGGATCTTTGCTATGAGGCTTCCATCCTTTGAAGACCGTGTACCCTGTGGCTTTTCCTGAAAAAATACTAGCTTAAGTGTCCAGCTTGCTACATAGCTGCCTGCAGTGAGTGTAATGATTTCAGTGGAACGAACATGTTGGCACAAAAGCAAGTATTTAGAATAGGAAATCCCTTTTTAGTGGGAAAGTTGTATTTACATTTCTCTTTTGCATCAGTAGTTCTTCTGTGTCACCGAAAACGTCACTCGAATATCTCTGAATTGTGTAAATGCTCAGGGAATTGTCGTGGTGAGTCACTGTTGAATAAGTGATTCCTATAGCAACCTATTTTACGTTGGGTGTGTGTATTTAAGCTGAGAGTTCAAGGAACAAAACTAAGTATCACCTTGAGAAATATTTGGAATTTGAAGGATTCACATGTTTTTTTAGGTGATGATGATTTTTAGGTGTGTTAAATTCTTCCTTTGGTATTTTTATGTTTTATCTGGGTCACTACTCACATACTGGGCATATTGAATTCATACATAGAAATGCCTTTAAATTTTGCCGATTCGTGTTTAAAGAGAGAATCTCTTTTTAAATGTCTTCGTACAAAGCTGTTTGGTCTCAGATTAATTTGTTTTATTACCATCCATGTACATTGAGATAGAAAACTTTTTCAGCCTGAGGGTCATAATTCTTCATGGGGCTGGGCAACAGCCTTCTGGGTAGTCTGGGTGGGGCGAAGCCAGAAGCAAAACTGGGCAGAACAATGGATGCAATTTTTTTATTTTTTTTTTGTATAATAGCAACACAAGTCTGAGGTTTTTGCACTTACTCACTGCCCTCCATCCCCTGCTCCCGCCTGCCTTATTTCCGTTTTCCATCCATGCAAGAACTATGCATTGTCACAGGTCAAATACCCACTCCAGGAGATTGTGACACTGGACTGGTGAGGGACCTAGGAAGCGTTCCAAGGCTAGATAGAAAAGCCTGGAAGACCGCATTTGGCCTCCAGGCCGCATCTGGCCCTCAGTTCCCTTGTTTTGCAAATAATGAGAGGACAGATCCCTGCCCCAAGTGGTTTACAGTGTAGAAATTAACACAGAGCTGGGAGGGGCAGGGACAAAAAGAGAAGAAGCTGCAATGATTGCATACTCTTATAGCTTAACCTAAGAATGTGCATGTTCTCAGAATTTTAAGGGTGGATTTGAAAGAAGTTAGAGGCACCCTGGAGACATTCTTGCAGGCAGTTTCATCTATAAAGGAACAAGATTGGTTGGAGGAATAAAATGTTGGGGTAGAGAGGCAGAGCTGGATTTCATCAACATACAAGAGTTACTCAAAGCCATGAGGTCATCTAGCTGTCCTTTGGGAGCACTTAAAATTGGGTAGCTACAGGTGAGCATCCATGCCTCTTAGCTGGTTGCTCAAAGTACACCTGCATCCACAAAGGAACTTTGTGGGGTTTGCATATCTTTCTTCTTCTTTGGTGTTTGGATTTACAACAGCTGGTTACATAAGAGCCTGGGTGTGGTGTTTGCACTTTCACTGATAACAACAGTGCATGTTGGGTAGGTTGTTCTGTAGATTAATATCCCTCTTTAAAACACAATGTACTTGTAAGTAAGCTCTATTGATAAAGATCACTGCCTAAGAATAGGGGTGGCTAAACATTTCTGACCCGAGGGCCTCATTTGCCCTTGGCCAGCCCTTCAGAGGCCGATTGCCAGCAGTTAGTGCAGTTTGGGCATGCACACTCTAGCATGCAAACACGTAGGCAGGCACAGATACAGGCGGATGGCCACCTCCTCAGCTGTTCTGTGCAGATGGCAGAGGAGTGGCTTATCTCCCCTGCTCTGCTCATCAAATGATTGATCTGATGACCAGGGGAGGGGCAATTTGCACCTCCAGCAAGGCACTGAGATCCACCTACTTCCATTTTTCTTTTTTTCACTGCTACCAAAATCATTGGCAACTCAGGGGGGGGGGGGCAGATTGCAGGGTGTGTGTTAGTAGTGGTAGGCCCTGCTGGCCTAAGATACCAAATGCATTAAAATTGATACGGAGTTGTCTTGACAGGTATCCTCATGATGTGGTTTGTTACTCTAGAGATTATAGGGCGGTTATCAATTTAGGGAAACTTTTTTCTGTGTTAGTTTCCCTGCAGAGGCCCAGCAGGCAGGCAGGCAGGCAGGCAGACACTCTGTTTGCTGCAGAGGATCCTGGTGCATTAACCATGCCCATTGAGCGTCACCATCAGCACATGTATACAAGCAATTCCTCATGGGCGTGCGATTGGTGCTGACGCATGGACCATTTTTGGCACCATAAGGGGGACAGAACAAACATGGCCTTCAGCACACCACGTGCTCCACTGAAGCTGCAGAAGGAGGTTGGTATTGGTTGGCAAAGTAGATGGTTTCTTAAGAACTCTCCAGAAGGCACATTTTCCTTCCATTTTGTGCCAGTGGCAGTACAGTGGTCCCTGGACCGTAACAGCTGCCAGTAACAACATGCAAAGGCTGAAATTTTTATTTCTTGGCAACCCTTCTCATGAACATATAGTGTGTTTCAAGTCTTTGTGCCTCATTGTGGGGAAGGCATGGCTACTGCCGAAACTTAAGTTGAATAAATATATTTTGACTTTTTAAAATAGCTGACTCAGGACACAGATTTCAGCTTTTCTGATCAATATAGCTTGTTTGATGTCTTCTTTCTAGCTGCTTAGTTTCTGCTTGATAACATTTTTTTTGGTAATTGGTCCCTAGATAGATATTGGGTGACATTCCTATTTAGCGCAGACTGCCTCTCATATAATGTATATTCGCCTGCTTTTCAGCCCTCTGTCTCCTCAACCAATCCAGTGCTCTGTGTGTGTGTGTGTGTGTGTGTGTGTGTGTGTGTGTGTGTTGGGGGACTAGAGTAAGGAGAAGCAGGAAAGCACAATTCCTTTCCATCAGGAAATGCTCACTGTGCTGGATAGCTGCCATTGGATGTCACCCTTTATAAGGGATTTTTGAACTGAATTCCCTTTCTGCTGTTCCACTTCATGAGGTTATCACGTTCATCTTGCATAACTTCTGCATTCTTTTCTGCACGTTTCGCCAGCACGCTCCTACTTCCTTCCCCAGGATCGACGGTAAAAAGAATGAATAAAATGTATTTCCTGGTTGAAGGCAGAGAGACTTTACCAATTGCATCTCTCGCAGCCGGATTGTTTTAGGTTAATTTTCATCTTTGCCACTTTATCATATGATGTACTAAAATTCGAATGAACTGCATTTCTTGTGGCTAGAAAATCAAATTGGAGCTTTGTGCTCAAAAACTGCTCTGCTCATTAAGTGGGGGAACACCCTTTAAAACAAAAAACCAACCCATTTTCTGTATCACCTTGTACTTCCCAAGCCCCAGGAATAGCTTTCCACAGTCCCTGTGGAACAATTCAGGATATGGTGCAGAGGGCTGCAGTAAATGGGAGGGAGGTCAGTGTAAACTGGGTTCCTTGCTTTAGGAAAGCAGATGTACTTTCTTGGATCACTCTCTGGTAGGCACAGAGCCACCACTGAATACAACCCACTATTCAATTTTTTAAGGCTTTTAGATTACTTTTCATATGCAAAAGGAATCAACACGTTCTTAATCTTCCTGTATAAACAGAACCGTTTAAGAACCTAATTTAAGAGAAACACAACATGAAATATATTTGAATTTCTGGTATGACATTGTGTTAAAGGTCAGTGTGCTTACTGTAAATCAGGGGTGGACAGAAGATGTATCAGGATCTACTGTAGCATCATGTGGGTGATTTGCAGTAGATAAGCAAGGGGTCGTGACTCCCATTATTTAACAGTAGCAACAGCAAAATGACTTTTTCCATCTCTGTAAGGCTGCTGAAAATAAATAAATAAATAAATAAATAAATAAATAAAGTGGAGTCTTATGCAACAACTATGGGCTCAGTTCATTTCTGGTATTGAAAGCATATTCCTTGGCTCAGAATATGGTCAGAGGCACTGTGTTCTTCAGTTTCAACTGTATGCTTTTTGCACCCAGCTCTGGGTAATAGGTCTTGGGCTTCTAGTAAGCCAAAAACCAAAATGAAGATTCTCCAAGCCTGGAGTTTGCTTACTCCTGAGGCATGAGACAATATAGGGGTGGTCTTCACTGTTTAGTCTTCTGTGAAAATAATACTGAAGGGCCAATATCTCCTAAGTATTCATCGCTGTGACAACGTAACAGTAGCAAGGTTAGATAGTTGGATATGCAGGATTCCATAATCTCTTCACTTTAGCTCCCATCTGACGCCCAATGATCTTTTAATGAAACCCCTAAAAAAATTTAAAATGTGGTGAGGGAGGATTGATCTTTGGTCTATCAACCCTCTTATCGTAGGAAAAATGTGTGAAATAGCACTGGTGGGATGGTAGGGAGTGTTTTCTATTTTTATCCCCTTTTGAATTTGATTCTGATCCCCAAAGCCGTAGAAAGGCAAAACAGAGGAAGCTTTTTTCTTGGACTTGCAGCACAAGCCTGTACATGTCTACTCAGGAATAAGTTCCATTGAGTTCAATGGGACTTATGCCCAGATGAGAGTGTATGCAATTGCAGCCCTAGTAAGCAACTAAAAGGAATGTTAGAAACATCAATACCTCAGTTTGGCCACAAGAAGGAACCATAGCTTATGAGATATGCCCAAAGAAAGATTCTGGCATTGCTCATAGGGTGGTTTTTTAAAAAAGACTGTGCCACCCCTTTCCACCTGCCTGACCCCTCCTCCATCCAATTGTAAAAACTTAAAAAGACGCAAAACTTGTATTCAATGAAGTGAAGATTTTTAGATGTATGTAAAACTGTTCACAGTTTGGAAAAAGTAAATGGGGAACCTTTGTCAGGAGGCAACTAACACCCAAACTTTGTTTCTTAAAAAGGTGGCTTGGCAGCTATTGATCGTTCAGCTTTTTCTGCTATTAGCTGTGATGTAGCTCTGTCCTGGGGTAGCATTTATGTGCTGGGATGCCACATCAGATCCTGGGAAGCGGGTGTGGGTTTGATCTTCCTGGAGAGTGTAACTGGGAGGTTAACCCTTTCTATCCAACTGCTATCTCCAAGTCGACCAGTCCGCTTCCCTCTCCCCCGCAACACCTAAAAGAAGCTGTCTCTTAAGAGCCAACAGAGGGGTTGATGTGTTAATCAGTAGCAACAAAAACCAACAGAGGATTTGGTGGTACAGTACAGTACTTTAAAAATGAACAGATTTGTTGTGATAAAATCTTCTGTCACAGAAGAGCCTGTTTCAGATGCAGTGATATCTTGAGAGAGCAGAGGGATATCTATTTAATTAATTGGCTTTGTTATTTCCGGGGGGGGGGGGGTTTCATAAAAAAGAGAATGAAACAATAAAATTGTGAAAAATGCACAATAAACAACAACTTCAGTAAGTTCATCAGTATATTGGTAAAAATACCACTCCCAAAATGCAAAATAGTATCAGGGGAGTGTAGGTGACCACTGTGCTCTTTGTCTTATCACATCCAACAGAAAAGGAGTGTCTGAATGGGTCCCTCCTTATCAGAGGGAATGTCTCCTGCTGCCTTAGCAAGACAGTGCCTTCAGAAACCCTTTTTGGGCAGGGTGCTTGAACCACTCCAATCACTCTTAAATGAAACTAGTGGCAATGATCTATTTCCATTTAGTTTCAGGCATGGAAAATGCTCTGGTCACCCATGAGAATGATCTCTGCAGGAGGGGAGCAAGTGGAACGTGACACTGCTCAGTCTCCTGAACATCTCAGTGGAGGCTGTTTGTGTTGACTTTTAGGTGCCTAGGCCAGTGTTTCCCAACCGGTGTTCCGCGGCACACTAGTGTGCCGCGAGATGTTGCCTGGTGTGCCGCGAGCGAGTCCAAAAAAGGTTGGGAAACACTGGTTTCTCTTTCAAAAAGGAAACGTGGGTTAAAGCGGCAACGCCGCCTCCCACTCACTTTCCTGCTCTGGCTTCCCTAACAGTTTTCCGAGTTGCGTCACTGGATCCAGCCCCCTTTTCCACATGTGACACGGGGCTGGAGGGAGGGAAAGAGGGCTTTACGTCGCGCACAAAGGCAGCCTCCTAGAAGCGCTCTGGGCCGGCGCCGTTTCACCGAAGGCGCCGGAGGACCCCCACCCTCAGCTCCTTCAGAAAGGAAGCCCCGCCCCTCGGCTCCCTACGCCGCCAGGCAGCTCAGCTGACTGACGAGGACGTTCTGCGGCGGCGGCTGCCGCACAACCACCGCAGTTGCTGGCAGCGTCCGCAGCGCAATAAGTAACAGCGCCTGGTGCTGCCAACTCTTTCTCTCTCTCTCCCGCCCCGCCCCCAAGCTCTCATGCGCCCCGCGTCAACATCGCCGCACGCAGCTTCCCGAGCTTGAGGCCAGCCGCTGCACGCACGCGCCGGCTCGTAATCGGCTCCGGTTGTTGCCTTTCTCCGCCGAGGTCGGTGGACCCCGAGCCTAGGCTTCCTTCCCGCACCCCGCTTTCCGAAGACCGCACACCAGTTGGGCCAGTACATATTCCCCTCCCATGACTGGAGCGGAATAGCCCTTTCTCTTCTTCCCCAACCCTTGTCGTTGGAGGAGTCCCTCAGTCCCTCGCTTTGCTGCCTCCTCCCCCGCCCACCCCCAAAGCTTGGAGGTTCCCCGGCAAGGGGGAGGGGGAAAAAATTGAAAGTTACACTTTCGTGCGTCCCTCCCGGCGTGACGCTGCGCGCTGACGTCACGGGGCTGTAATGGTGGTGTGCCTCGAGATTTTTTTCATCAAACAAGTGTGCCTTTGCCCAAAAAAGGTTGGGAAACACTGGCCTAGGCTTCCAGTGGGGAATGTGAGCTGGCTGAAAGAATGCACCAGTATAGAAAAATAGCATTGTTTGGCTTTGTGTCTACTTAATTGGTTTTATATTTGTGTTTTTATTAGTTATGCACCCTCCTCTGTACTACCCTGAGCAGTGAAAAGTACTGGGGGTAGCGGTGAAGCATTCATAATGCTATTTTGCTGTGTGCTGCCCTGATAGTGAAGATCACTTGCTGAGCCCAGCCTAAACATCATTTGAAGAACTATAAGTATTTATAACTGAGAGAGAAGATCCAAGTACCTGATAACACCAAGATTAATAAAATATTCTGAGGTACAGATAATTTTAATATCTCAGGGAAAATTTTATATGTGTTCTCTTAGTCCTTATGGGATCCCTGAAGGAGCAGGAGATGCACTAAATAAGAGTTCCCATATCTCTTTAGTCCTGTCAGTAATTTAGAGTTCCATGTTTTGTAATGAGTTGACTTCTGGTGCACCTTTACAATGGGATAACTAGGATGCCATGCGTCATTCAAGGTGTGCATACACAAATAGCTGTAATTTCCCTTTAGTGTCACTGATGAATTGGATGCCACAGTCGATTCTGATACATCTTCTGTCCACCCCTGATTTACAGTAAGCACACTGACCTTTAACACAATGTCATACCAGAAATTCAAATACATTTCATTTTGTGTTTCTCTGAAATTAGGTTCTTAAACCTTATGGGATCCCTGAAGGAGCAGGAGATGCACTAAACAAGAGTTCCCATATCTCTTTAGTCCTGTCAGTAATTTAGAGTTCCCTGTTTTGTAATGAGTTGACTTCTGGTGCACCTTTACAATGGGATAACTAGGATGCCATGCGTCATTCAAGGTGTGCATACACAAATAGCTGTAATTTCCCTTTAGTGTCACTGATGAATTGGATCCTTTTCTCTACAGCATGGGATAATGCCACCTGTCAAACTCCTTCTCAGGAGGATGTGAGGTTTTAATCTGGTATATTGTTTACCAGAAGCTCTGAAGGTGAAAAGTGCTCTTTAAGCGTTCCTAATTAATCTAATAGCTAGTTGTACCTGGTAAGGATTTCGCCTTGTGATTTCATTGCAGCCGTAACATGTGCATCCTTGGGTGCGGCTGTTAGAGGTCACGTTTTCTGTTCCTCCAGTTTCAATAATAGCTTTGTTTATCCTACTTGTGTTTGCTTTAAAAAGAACAGGCATAAGCTGGACCTGCCTTGAGGTTTATCCAAATAAATAAGGCAGAATGCTGCAAAGTATGTGATAAAATTAACAGTGCAGGACTCCCCTTTTTCTTTCATAGCTTGATTTCACTTTGAAAGGAATATTCCATCATGTTATTAGAAACATTTATACCATATGCTCAAATATTGAAGAGGACAATGTTTAGTTGGAAAAGCTGAACCTCTGGCCTTCTGTTACTATCAGGAGTATATCTTGTCCCAGGAAACCTGCCCCTAATCATTAAATTTAGGTATAGTGCTGCTCTGCCTTCACATACTTTGTCCTTGGTGAAGAAAACCCAGGGTGAGGTGGGGAATAATCTTATGGGATTAATACCTGCAAGCAATGTCTTATCATTTCCCATTTCATAAAGACTTGCTTCTGTCTCCTCTTTCTCTCTTTGTGGTTTAGAGCTGAATAGCCAGCCACATGAAGAAAGGTCAAGAGTTGTAAATTCTCCATTTGGAGCAGAGATCCAAATTAAGCATTAGCTAAGTTTATTGAGTTATTGGACACAGCAGGGAAAGGGGGCTCAAGACAGACACCATAAAAGAAAGCAAACTGGTCTGTCCAGTCTTGGAGTACAGTGGTACCTCAGGTTAAGTACTTAATTCGTTCCGGAGGTCCGTTCTTAACCTGAAACTGTTCTTAACCTGAAGCACCACTTTAGCTAATGGGGCTTCCTGCTGCTGCCGCACCGCGGGAACCCGATTTCTGTTCTTATCCTGAAGCAAAGTTCTTAACCTGAAGCACTATTTCTGGGTTAGCGAAGTGTGTAACCTGAAGCGTATGCAACCTGAAGTGTATGTAACCTGAGGTACCACTGTAATTTGATAAACTGTCAACGAAAAGAAGCTGTGTTGGATTTAGGGTGGTGCGGACAGCTGAAGAGGTGCAAAGTAGAGAAGGTCCATAATTGAGAAGATCCATTTGGGAGTGCCCAATTTTGGCCTTACTCTCCTCTGAAAGAAGTAGACACTTGTATGAGGGAAAGCTATCATGAATTTGAAAGAACTGACAGTCTCCCCAGGAAAAAGTGTGACGTTAACCAGTGGGGTGTTATTGGCAAACCGGTCAGTTTTTTGGAGGTGGAGGTAGGATACTCTGCATGGAAGCATAGCAAACCATGAAGCACTCCTGACACCTTGACAGGTACAATACAGAGATGGAAAGTTCAAAAGGAGTGAAGACAGGGTGAGTCCTTGTGTTAGGCAGGATGGTTTCTCTAGGACTATATTGGCTTGTATATCTCTCACACCTTCTGTCTTGGTAGGAGCAAATCAAGGGTTCTCGTCCATGACATCTTACTTAAAGTAGACCTATGGAAATAAATGAACCTAAGCTAGTCATGTCCATTCATTTCGATGAATCTGCTCTCAGTATGACTAAAATTGTATACAACCCTGAGTGCTTATGAGGCCTGAAAAACAACTTAATCTTGAAATCACTAAGTCTTGCTCTCCTTTGGGAGGAAAAATGAGAAATACATTTAAGAGACAAAAAATAAGTCAAAATTGATTAAGAAAATGTCTCTAAGGAAATTGAGCTTTTCTTCACAACTTCATGAACAGGTGTTGGTTGAAGGACAGGTCCAAAGCACCTACCAAATTTGAGGGGCTGCTTTGTTCTATTGTTTTGTAGATTGCATCATTTCCATAATTAACTAGGGATAAGCTTTACACATATTCCCAAAATGAATGTGCATACATATTTTTTTACATGTATCACAAGCGATGCTGTATTCAAGGAAATTTTTATCACTAACCATCCTGAACCCTGGTTTGCACTTCTTTGGTTTGCTAAATGTCTGGTGGTCTTTTATCTCAAAACAGCACCATTCAAACACAATATTAAAAAAATCCCTCTGTATCTTCTAAATTTGGTTTGATTGAGTTAATTTCTTTCTTGGACAAGAGACTACAGTGGTACCTTGGGTTACATACGCTTCAGGTTACAGACTCCGCTAACCCAGAAATAGTACCTCGGGTTAAGAACTTTGCTTCAGGATGAGAACAGAAATTGTGCTCCGGCGGCACAGTGGCAGCAGGAGGCCCCATTAGCTAAAGTGTTGCTTCAGGTTAAGAACAGTTTCAGGTTAAAAACAGACCTGCGGAACGAATTAAGTACTTAACCCGAGGTACCACTGTATTATTTCATGCAGGATAAAATACTTCTCATGTTCAGATCAGAATCATTTTACAAATAATCACATTTAAATACAAGTTACTGTATAATTTGTGTATTTGGATTAAGGAAATTTTCTTATAGGCCAGGACTTAATATCAGAAAATCCCAGGTCAAGAACTTTTGAATGGTGATTCCCCTAATTTCATGTGTACCAACCCGTAAAAAGCTGTTGAGTATTTTTGGAACACTTTCCACACAATGGAAAGCAAATATGCTAATGTCAGACACAGCGTTTTAATCTATAATTCATCTCCTGAGTTTCAATCTTATACAGTTTAACCGAACCTAAATTGTTGGTTTTTTAAAAAAACACCCACATCAAATATTTTCTTTCCCCACCCCTGAACTAGAATGAAACCTGAAATGTTGGCTGAAAATCTCTGTTGGACCAAAATGAATCTTAAACAAATTCTTTTTTGTTCTCTTTTATTAACAAAAACCAAACCAAAACTATTATGAGCATTGTTTCCAAACTCAAAGAGTAATCCCTTTCGATATTTGCATGTAGGGTTACAATGTGCAGATATTATTGAGGTGGAGGAAGGACATGGCACACCCTCTGTTTGCCCTTGCAGAGAAACAGGAGTCAGAATGATATCTACTCCACCTCCAACCCTGGAATGGACCCTGCCTGGGAATTGGCACACAAGCACTTCCATTGTATCCCCCGCAGTGAGCAGGCATTAGCCCTCACAAAAGTGGGACAGCAGTTTTATTTGGGTTTATTTATTTAACAAAAATTATGTACTGTTTGACTGTAAGAGAACCTTTTAAGTGGTTTACACAAATATAAAATAAAGCATGAAAGTTATCAGTTAGCAGGAATTTGAAAACGTTCAAAAGACGATTTAAATCAACAGTAGGATAGGCTTACCTAAACAGAAATGTTTTAAGCCAGCACTAAACAGAGAACAGCGCAGTGAAGGCACCTGCCTGCCTTATGTTAGTTAATAGGCAGGTAGTTCCCATAGGTGTAGGTGTTGCCATATTAAAAGATTAATTTATTACAATTACTGAATGAATATTATGTGGCACCCATAACACAGCCAATTCTACAGCTTGAAGCAGGTGGGTGGGCATATATTGCATCACGTCCTAAGAGGTTAAGGGCTTTATAATGAAGAGTAACACCCTGAACTTTGCCTGGTAGCAAATGGGCATCCTGTGCAGATCTCAGAGCAGAGGTGTTATGTTCTGCAAGATTGTAAAGCCGTTTGGACAGAAAAAAAAGAATAATCGTCCTCAATTGTCAGGCCAGCAGGCTTGTGCTAAATTGCAGCCTGGAGGCATGGATGTTTTTGCCTTGCTGGAGCGAGCTGTTGCTGTGTAAATGCCACAAGGCTTTCTGTGATCTTATTCTCATCTCCCTCCATCTGTCCTTCGCTAGAGGCCAGGTTTGAAGAATTGCACAACCATTTCTGTGTTCCCAAAGGGGCTTTGGCCACGTTTCCGAATATTCCCCACCTTCCTGCCAGGGCTGTATGGGAAAACCATTTTTTGAAACAGAGAGTAGTTTCAAAAACAGCATGTGAGGTCTGATGTTCAAAGGCAATATCCTCCAGGGTGTACACAAGCCCTTTGATGTGCTTATAGTAGCTCTTTGGATCCAGACCACAATGTGGAAATTGAAAAAAATGGGGAGGGGGGTTTGCAGGGGAACGTTCTGGAATATTGCATCCTCAGGTTACAGTCTGAGATGCACTTTTCTTACACATTGGCATAATAAATCAGGGACCAAATTAACTGTTTTCAAGGACAGTGTGCCACGATGCAAGTCAAGCAAGACTGTAAAATGGAAGCAACCTACATAACGTAATGTGCTTCCCCCCGCCCCACACAGACAAGAGAGCAAGAAGAGCGGCGTGCTTGCATTTGTGCATGTGCAGCAGGTGTCTGATGGATGGTGTACGTTATCTCTTGCTCCTACTTCTCTTTGTCTCTCACTGATTCCCCCCTTTTGTTCATTTAGATTTAAATTTACTTATATCTTCCTATGTTTTCTTTGAAAAAATAATAATAATAATAATAATGTTTTTTTTAAGAGCAAACATGTAAATCCTAAAATAGCTAACTTCTGGTGAGTGGGTGCTTTGTACACACCATACAGTTAAAGCACATACCCCACCACATCCCAAAATCCTGCTAAGTCCCCAACCTCCCCTTTCTCACCTTCAGCTTGTCCTGGTGTGTACCAGTCATGGCTGGGATCCTTTTCCTCATCCTTGGTGTCCTTTCAGTTCATGACAGTGTCCTTCCTTCAGCCCACCTCCAATGCCACCATGTGTACTGCCCTGGCCCCTCCATGATGGAACTGTTGTCGGTTTAGCAAGGCTGGATTCTTCCTACACTTACAAGTTGAGACCATAGAATCATAGAATCATAGTGTTGGGCCATCGAGTCCAACCCCCCTGCCAAGCAGGAAACACCATCAGAGCACTCCTGACATATGGTTGTCAAGCCTCTGCTTAAAGACCTCCAAAGAAGGAGACTCCACCACACTCCTTGGCAGCAAATTCCACTGTCGAACAGCTCTTACTGTCAGGAAGTTCTTCCTAATGTTTAGGTGGAATCTTCTTTCTTGTAGTTTGGATCCATTGCTCCGTGTCCGCTTCTCTGGAGCAGCAGAAAACAACCTTTCTCCCTCCTCTATGTGACATCCTTTTATATATTTGAACATGGCTATCATATCACTCCCAGAGGGAGTGGAGCTGGCACAAATGGCAAAGTTGGGAGAAGTCGGTGCACACCCACATCCCCCCACCCATACACGGTTTGAGCCATTGCCCATTCACCCGAATGCCTGAAGAGAGCTTCTATGTCCTCACCAATCAGGACCAAATGGCTGACTTAGAGACCCTTTAAACTCTCCCTTAGCCAATTTGCTTTGAAGTGGGAGAAGCTGTAGCTCAGTGGGAGATCACACACTTCTTGTGGAAAAGATCCCCAGCTCAGTTCCCAGCATCTTCAGGGAGGGCAGGGTCAGTATAAGCTTACAGTATGAGACAGCTTTATGCAAGTCAAAGGGAAATGCATTATTTTAAGAGAATATATGCAAGGAAAGGCAATATCCTTACAGCGCCAGAGCCCTGAGAATTGGTAACCAATAGTTTTGTACAGTGGTACCTTGGGTTAAGAACTTAATTCGTTCTGGAGGTCCATTCTTAACCTGAAACTGTTCTTAACCTGGTACCACTTTAGCTAATGGGGCCTCCTCCTGCTGCTGCTGCTACTGCTGCTGCTGCTGCACTGTCGTAGTGCGATTTCTGTTCTCATTCTGAAGCAAAGTTCTTAACCCGAGGTACTATTTCTGGGTTAGCGGAGTCTGTAACCTGAAGCGTCTGTAACCTGAGGTACCACTATACTGAAAATCAGGGGTGGACAGAAGGCAGGCTAGGATCTCATAGTAGATTTCTGAGCAATGATTTATGTTATTTCAACAAGAGTTTCTAATGCCCGGTTGTTTTAACATTTAGCAACAACAAAGGGGCACCTTTTCCTCCTTAAATTCAGCTGCTTAAATGCAGGAAACTTGCAGGGCATTCAACTAAGTTTTACTCAGAGTAGACCGATTGAGATCAATTGACCAACCATAGCCATGTTCATTCATTTCAATGAGTTTGCCTTGAATAAAACATAGTTGAATGCCACTCCTAGAATGGACTTTTGTGGGGAAGGATTATGAGTATGGTTCAGTTCTGGTACTGAAAACAAATTATTGAACTCAGAATATGCTCAGAGGCACCCTGTTCTTTAAATCTAATTGTATGCCTTTTGAACCTTGTTTTGGTTGGTAGATCTGGGACTTCTGGTAAAAAAGAAAGAAAGAAATGTTTGTGTATTTGCATCTCAGAACTGGGTGCTCCTTGAGCATTTTTGGGAAACCTCTTTTTGAAACAGTGGTGTTGCAAAAGAGACTGTTTCCTTGTCTCAAGATGAATGCTGGAACTCAGATTTCTGAATAATCCATGTTTTATGGATTGTGACATCTGTTTAATACTGAGCCATAGCAGCTTACCATTTAGCAAGAGTAATCTGTGGAAATTAGGCAATTGAGGAAAACTCTCTTCTTCTCTTGCAACTGTATGCCTTAAAAGTATTGTAAGTAATATGCTGCTGGGACTCTGAAAACAGTTTTTTAAATCCAGTGCTTCAAATACCCCACCTTGAAATATTTCCTATGAAAGTACTGTTTGTAAATACTGAAACAAAATACAAAATTCCATGTCACCTTTTGCAGAAGAAGACCAAAGAGGATTGTGGCACCTTAAGGACTATTAGGGTGGCATAAATTTTCATAGACTAGAGTCAGTTAAGATACTAAAAGGCTTAGTTTTTGCTGCTGCAGCCTATGATAGCTACCTCTCTTTGTTCTGTAGTATATTTTGTGGCCTCTCACAAATCCTCCCATGAAATGAATGGGAAAATTGTGTATTCCTGAACTCATCCCTCATATTGTCCTCTTGAAGCTGAAACTCACTGCTTTTATTTGGCAAAAAAACACAAAAAAAACCCACCTCCTGAAGTATTCCTTCTCGTATCAGCAAAGGTGAATTCACCCAAAGGTGACTTCCTTCTATGTGACAAAGCTATGGCAGGTGAGTTGCCATTTGGCTGAGTCATAATTTGTAGTGTTTTCCTACAAAAGCACTCAGGGAATTCCCTTCTGAGAAATGTTCCCATATCCTGAGGAGGAAGATAGTTGTACAAAAAGTCTGACCTTTTAAAAAGTATGACACACTCTTTATGCTATGTGGTGCAACGATTATGAGCCCATGACTGGGAACTGGGACTGTTGGCTGCTGTTCCTTGCTTGTACGGATAACCTGGTGCAGTTTTGATTCCATCAAACTGATGTCTAAATTCCCATCGATTGCAGTCATCTTGGGGTTGTACTATCACTACTGTTGATTACATAATGTTGTAGTTTTTGTATGTCAGCCCGGATGCACATCTATGCACCTGTGTTCTAATCATGTGTTCCATCCCCGGTCAATTGTGAGACATGACAATGCACTCTCTCACCCATTCTCCTTGTGTCACATATCCCATTTCTGACTGTGGGGGGTACCGTATATCTACACCCAAAAGTCAAATTCTCAGTTTGTGGTGGGGCAGTCTCCTCCCCTTCTGGCAATAAGGCTCCACTTTCTATCAAAGGATTTCAATTACACAGTGTTTACAGTCTTACTGTAGCTGTTTTAGATTTCCTGTCTTATTGCTGATGGTTTTTGAGAGACTATGACAAAACAGGGAAGGGAACCTCTTTGCTCTCTAGGGCAATGACTGTGGGGCAGCAAACCACGTGCAGGTTTTTTTTTCATAGCTCCATGACAGCCATCCTCTTGTGGCAAGTGATTTGAGTGCAATGGCTCATCAGGAAATTGTCTCCACTTCTCTGCCAATGTTCTCTCTTTTTTAAAAAAAATTTGCCCCATTCACATGGTAGGACGCTGTCTACAAATGCCTTGTATTTAGGGGCACATCTTCTGCACAGAGCAATTTTGAAATACTTGTTTTACTGAACAAAGCAAGAACCAAATCCATTGCTCTTCAGTATTAACAGGAGGTTTTCAAATAGCTGGTGATGGCTTTCACCATATCAGTGCAGTGGGTGGGATCATGTGGGCCACAGAAAAGGGGTGGGGATCTGGCCAAAGGGACAAACCTAGAAAAGCCAACAGAAGCAGAGAGGTTGGATGATGTTTTTATATGGCAGGTGCAGTGTAGTTTGAGGAAAACAAATGCACATCTGTGGGGAGGAAGTCCACAATGGAAAATGCCCTCTAATTGCACCATGCATAATTTGGAGTGTCAGTGTAGTGTAGTGGTTAGAGCAGGGGTCCGCAACCTAAGGCCCATGGGCTAGAAGCAGCCTGCGGAGGTCGTTTGACCGGCCCATGAGCCGCCTGCTCGCGCACTGCACTAAACCAGCGCAGCATGGGGACTCGCTTCCACAGTACCAAAAATCATGTCTGTGCGTGTGAACACGGTGAAAACTGCGGGCGCATGCACTCACGATCTGGCCCATGGAGGGATCTCCGTGGGACCGATCTGGCCCAGGCAAGATAAACCTTGCTGACCCCCGGGTGAGAGGGTCAGACTAGGACCTGGAAGACCAGAGTTCAAGTCCCCACTTGGCCATGAAATTAACTGAGTGACCATGAGTCAGTCATGGCCACTCTGCCTAATCTACTCCACTCATACTGGTGGGTCTTCGCTTCACCTGCTCATCATCAACTTTGGATGATTCATCTATGCTCTTAGAATTCCATATTGCAGTGCTAACCAGAAGCATGTTTCAGTAAACATCTGGGAGAAACAGTCAGCCTTTGAACCAAGTGTGAACGTTATATATTTTAATGGGATATTTTTATATCTATATTCTAACTTGAATGCCTCAGTGCAAGGTGGGGCAGGATTCAAAAGCAAATAAGGTAAATGAATCACTATTCCTCTTCTGCCAACAGACAAACAAGATTTGGGGAGGGCCCTGTGCAGGAGCCCATCGGTGGTGTCACCTTGACCATTGAGGAAGGAGGAACAGCGAGGGTGGGGTGCTAGGACTGAGAAAACACCCAAGTATTATCTGCGCAAAAAACTTGGAGAGGCACCTAAACTTTTAAAATATTAAGGCAAAAGCCAATATTACAAGGTACCTTTTAGTATCATGTGAACTTGGACAAAGCATATTTTGTGCATGTGAATTCATATTTGCCATTCACAATGCTGACAGACTTTCTTTGTAGCGATGCAACCATCTAAAAAAAACCAGGGGAATTTTCACCACACTGTAAACATGCTTGGGCATTACCCAGCCGTTCAGGGGATGCATTCAAGTTGCCAATTCCACCTTTTCCTCTTGAGTTCCTTTCTTCTTTCACCACCTCTCTTACACACACACACTCACCTCATTTTCACATTTGTTTCAAGCATTTCTTATTGAATTTGATTGTCTGCACTTCTTTTGCTAATTAAGTTTTCCCCCTCTCCCTTTTTTAAAGGTTGCATTATTTAAAGTATTTTTTAAAATTAGTTTTCTTACCTGCCCTTCACTGTAAGCTTCCAGGGCTGTTTTAAAAAATCTATACATTAAAAAAATGTATGAATAATGTCATGCTGTAGTTTCCTTGGCTGCTGTGAACTACAGTGTGACAGCAAATGGGGCTGTCAGCATTTTTGGACCATCACAGCAGAATGAGAGAGTGAGGAGACGTCAATAGAACTGGTGATGGAGGCAGGCAGGTGGTTGGGTGAAAAGTAAAAGAACGGGGTGGGTGGCTTTGGCGAGGAGTAGCTTCAATGGGGACTGAAGGGAGGCAGCAGGTGGCTTAAGTGAGATAAAAGTGAGGCAGTGGGTGACTTTGGTGAAGGAGATTGTGGCAGGTAGGTGGAGTTGGTGAGTGCAGTGAGCAGGGACACAGGCCCTAGTTAACTAGTATAATCACACAATTTACTTCATTCCTGAAAAGCAAATCATTTCTTCTAGTTTCCCCTTGGTTTTTCTAAATTGACCATTTGTGCTTGACGTGCCATGGAAGCCTGCTAAGCATCCTGGATCTTATTGATCTATGACGTGAGGAGAGAATTCAGACGAAACTGGAAAGCACAAAAAATATTGACAAGTCTCTGAGAATGGCTGATCAGATGGCTCAGAGAGATTACAAGTGTGCAGTGTTATTAGTGCCATGGTAAAAATAAGGCCCTCAAGTGCAGCTACACATTTGTTTTGTCAACCCTGCAATCCAGGTTTCAGTTTTCTGATTTTACTCTTATTGTTTGATGCAAATTGCTTTGGTTAGGCTTTTAAATGATTGCAGGATGCAAAATTTAAAACATAAATGCCTGTTCCCTCCCCACCAAGGTGTGCCTGGCTTCTTCACTATACAGTGGAACCTCTGGTTACGAACTTAATTCGTTCTGGAGGTCTGTTCTTAAGCTGAAACTGTTCTGATCCTGAGGTGCGATTTCGCTAATGGGGTCTCCCGCGGCATGATTTCCGTTCGCATTTTGGGGCAAAGTTCACAACCAGGAGCAGTTACTTCCGGGTTAGCGGAGCTTGTAACCTGAAGCGTTCGTAACCAGAAGCATTCGTAACCAGAGGTACCACTGTACAGCTTTCAGCGAATGCTGAAGACACACCTTTTTAGCCTGGCCTTTGACACCAGAAAAGTGTTTTCAGGGCCTACCTTATTCTTGGGATTGTAATCTATTTTAACTGTTTTTAATTTTAACCCACCCTGGGTCCTGTTGGTGAAATAGGTAATAGGTTTAACATTGAATAATACAGTTTAAAAAGGCAAATGCTTCCAAGATCATATTGACAAATCCAGTACTGATCCCCAGGTATACCCATTGGATGCTGGCTCAGGGTAGTGTTGTTTTGTAGGGAATAGGAATGCAATATTATACCAGGGTATAAAGAATTACAGCATCTCCTCAAAAATATGTTATATCTGTATTCACATTGTGTTTGAAAAACTTGCTGAACCACTCCTAGAGTCCTTGCACTTGGCCTGCATTGGTGCTTTCTGGAAGTACTATCACCTATGATATGTTGTGGTTTTCATCTGTTTTGTCTTTCTGCTTTTATCTTTTTTTATGTGTTAGCTGGCCCATGTGCCCTGCTGCTTGCCCCACCTCAGTCCCTTCCATTTTTCACATTTGGCCAGAGCCCCTTTCTCAGCTACTATATTTTTCTCCATAGGTTCATATTCTCAACAGAAAAGAAGCAGACCGCTTCACATTTTAAAATGAACTTCCATTGGGTTTCTTAAGAACAGATTGTCCCATTGAGCTTTGAATATTTTCTATTCTAAAGCAACAGCCCTTAGCATTTGACTAGTGTGAGTGCCAGCCATTTCTCGGAACATTTTTCTTTGATTCAGTCGTTTGAAGATTGGACTATAAGTGAGTGGAAGCTTTCAGACATAGTCTGATGAATATAAAGAAACAGCACAGCGAAATTGTTTCTTTCCCCCTTTTATTGTGGGCTTTTATGTTTTCCTTAAAGATCTAGAAGTAGACTTTAGAAAGATTTTAGCAGTGTGTCATTTGTGGCCTGATCTTAACATTAGAATGTAAGAAGAAACCTGCTGGATCGGATCAATGGTAATGAGAAATCTGCAGTGTGTTGGACACCCAAAAATATGGTTTTTGCCTTTTGGAAATAATTATTGACTATTATTTGGTGATTGGAAGGGAGAATATATGTGCAATTTTAAAGCAAAAAACGTTTGCTTTAAAATCCACTCATTCAAACCATTCGAACCATTCAGTTTTCTTTATGACTAAAAGAAAGTGGTTTCTCTTGTGTGTTCTTTTTCTAAGAAGCAGTTATATGTGGGAGTAGTATAACCAGACAGGAAATCTCATTGTAGCTATGTATAGACCACCACAGTAATATCCACACCTAAAATTAGAGGCAGACTATTATAAAAGGAAACAGGTAGAAGGAGGCATTCAGCGGTTCTAAAACAAAACAAGAACACAGAATTTCCTATTTACCATATCTGAGTACAGAGAGCTTTTTGTCATCCTGAATTCTTGCAGGATTTGTTTTCAGGTAGTCCACAGTGATCACAGGTCTTTTCCACTGGTAATCAGGCTTTTGAAGACTGCCTTCAAAGTTTAGATAGGGCCAATTTAGGTTTCTTCAAACAGGACTACTGCTTTTGCGCAAGGCCAGTTTGACCATACGGATGGGGTAGGCAGAAGCGACACAATTCAAGGGCTATGCTAGAAGCAATGTCCAAATCTGGACTTTTGTGCTGCTTCCAGCACAGCTGGCTTCCCAAAATGCTGTGTGACATCTTGGGAGGTACTCTTAGTTCAAGCTGGGCCAACCTCGCCCTGTATGTGGCGGAAAGAGAATGTGAGCTGGCCCAGGCTTTGTGCTCATCCTTGCTGTGATTCAACTTCCAACCCTCCCTTCCTATTATAACTTTGGCTTCCTGTTGTGTTTCACTGCCAGCCAACTCCTAACCATTTCTACAGTTTCAATGCAGTCTCTCCCCCCCCCCCAGGATATTGAGGGTGGATGGTGGTAGGAATGCAAGGGGAGAGAACCAAAATGTGAGCCAAAAATATGAGAAGGTGGGAGTTAAACTGCAGTGGCAAGTGAAGGAAGAAGTGTAGGCACCTATATTTATATTCTCTTAAGGCTGGGGTGGCAACCTTTTTCAGCTCAAGGGACACATTCCCTTCTGGACAACCTTTGTGGTGTGAGAGGGCATCACAAGGCAATGATCAGAAGCAAAAGTGGGAAGAGTAAATGTTATCTTTGGATAGTAGGCTGGTGAGGGTTTGGCTTGGGAGAGTATGTAGCCTAGGGAATGGTTTTCTGGCCAGATAGAAAGGTCTGTATTTGGTCCTTGAGCCTGAGATACCCGCCTCCCTGTGCTAAGGGCTTATTTGTTAAATGTAATTTCAGCTTCAGCAGTGGCCTGCAATAATTCAGAGGTTCAGATCTGACCATAGAGGACAATGTGTTATCCAGTATTAAGCTAGAAATACAAGAATGCAAGATGTGGTCCATGTATTAGAAGCTTATGTCTTCATTGTCTTTAATTCTGGTTCACTGAATGTTTGCTGCTTCTTTTTCTTTCTTCCCATAGCTGCTGAATGTTGTCAGCTACCTAGCACAGCAGAATCCACGGATGCTTATACTGGGGCGCAAACACATGCTGAAGAAATCTGCTCAGTGGCACAGAAATGATATGGCTGCTCTGCAGAAGAAAGCACACTTCTTCTTTACTGAAAACCTGTATGTTCTGATGTTTAACAATGTCATCTTCAGAAACATTTATACTGTACTAGATTCAGGTTGTAGCTTTAAGACACTTTGACAAGCAGACCCTGAGTTTGATCATTTAAGGCAAATGTTTTTAGTTGTACAAGCAGTACATTCTTGATGGGTTGCATTTCTTAATTTTGAACTTCTCTGCAATATTTAAATCCTTTTCCCAGCCCAAGGTAATATAAAACAAATGCAGGTCTTTTGTTGTCGCTGTTCAGTAGTGCAGCTTTGCCTTGTAGGTATTTAATCAATGATCAGCTACTTTGTATTCCCAACCACATTTGAACACAGTAAGTGTGCCATCCTAGCCATTAAGGCCAAGCAGCCGACGAGGTGTTTATCAGACTAAGCTGAGCTCGTTAAAACATGCCTCTCTCATCCAAAAGATCAAGCAAATTGGCATCGGCGAAACTGTCCAGAACTGCTAGATGAGCAGCCTGTGATAGAGAAATTAGGTTGACTTGAGCATTCAGCCGAAAGATCAAACACCTCTCATTATCCATTTAATCTCTTTCTCTAATACTTTCTCCTCCTTACATCCATGTATAGTTCATTCTGGAAACACAATGAAATGAAGCAGATACAGTGGGCTGTACCCAACTAATTCAAAATATACCCATTAAAATTAATGGGCCTAATTCAGCCACGTCTATTAATTTCAATGGGTCAATGATTAACATTGGCTACAACCTTGTATCTAGGACATAGCCTTGATTTACTATTAGGTGTTGGCAGTGCTCACATGCACACTGGGAAAAATTACATTTCTCATCACATGGAAGCGTCTGTCAAAACAGAGAAGATAAAAGAGAAGCTTGAATACTATTTATTACGTACGTCTGCTGGGTGTCTCATAAAATGAGTTCTCTAGTCTGGAGGTTGTACTAAAACATAACACAATAAAAAGTGTCATAGACTTTAAACATCCAGCTCAACATAAAACTCAAGTACAAAAAATCCAACATACTAAAATGCGGTATAAATCACAGGAGTTAAATCACTAATAAGGGCTAAAATAACATGACCTTAAAAGGCTGGAGTGTGTGTACCAGAAGGACAGCAATGGAGGGGAGATTCACTAGGGACAGCATTGCTTACCAGACCGAAAACAATGAAAAGGCCCTTTCTCTTATGGTTATTATTTAAACTTCATATTGAGGAGGTGCATGTAGAAGGTGTCTCAGTCTTCGCCATTAAAGGCTTGGGCTGGTAGGTATCCTACCTGGTACTGAAGTTTCTAGTTGTGTAGAATTTTATAGGTCAAAGCTGGCACTTGGAATTGGGCCCAAAATTGATTCCAGCATCAGTTAAGCCAAGAGAGAAGCAGAATATCCTGAAATGCTTAACAAAGAGCACTCAACAAAGCTTTACCTATTTCAATTACCTCTGGTCATAAAACAACACAGAATTAGCATACAGTGTTATTTTTGCAGCAAAACTCTATAAAACTTAATCGCTTGCCTTATTTTAGTACAATTGAATGTGCTTCTGTAAAATTTTGAAAATAAATCCGCTGTGAAACTGAGAGACACAATTTTGTTAAATGGTTAAATTTTGAAAGCTATGCAGCAGACCAGGTGTGGGTAATCTGTGGCCCTCTGGATGTCACTGGACTACCAACTCCATGAGCCCTAGTAAGCATGGCCAGTTGTCAGAGGATGGGAGTTGTAGTCTTGCAGCAATTGAGGGCCATGCATTAGCCATCCCTGCAATTGCTGTTGTTGGCCTCTATCTCTTTTGAGAGACAGTGGAGTGCGTCTCTGGGGAAGTGATCTCCCCAGGGCACAAGCCTGGGCAGTGTGTATGGAGGTCCTGGGCTGCCCATAGAAAAATACCGCCCCCCCGGCCTCATTGATGTGGTCCAAAGGAAAGCAGAACAATATGCTTCGCTGCAGAAGTTGCTGGAAGGAGGCAAGTTGCCATCCAACAGTCTTAGGGACTCCACTCTGGATTTGTGTAGGGTTTACTCCTTAGCCTTATTTTTCTCCCAAAGATATCCCACAAGGCAGCAGAGGTTTAGGATCAGCTTTTTCCTTCTTTTAGACAGACTACCTTCGCAGGTTGACAAGCCCCAGCTGCCCCTAACTTCCCCCTGCAGCACATGCAGAAACCACTATTGGTCTTGTCTGCTCAATCCACTGGAGCTTTTGCATACACAGGAAGTCCCTAACATGCTGAGGGTTTGTGGCTCACCAGCTACCCTCACCTGGTTTACTAACCAATCAAAGCCATTACTGGGGTGTGGCTGCTGTTGCATGCTGACAGCTTCTAGGAGCCACAGGTGAGAGTGCAGGGTGGGGACCAAAGGTGGACAAACTGCCCCAGAAGCATGATGTATCCTCCACCAGAGGTACTACCCCTCCCCTAACACCCCCAAAATCCCTGTAATAGAGACAAAAAAATCCCTGGTGATTAAAGTTTGGATGGATGATAGATTGTTTCTCATGAAAGATAGTTTTTACTTAGAATTAGCTACATTTATGTTTTGGTTTGGATAGTTATTTTAGATTGCAAGCTTATATTGTATCAGATTATAGTGAAAAGAGGACAATGGTTTTCTATTTTTAAAAATACTATTTTCTTAAATGTGGATGTTAAAAATGTAGATAGGAAAGGGTCAAGCAACTTAGTACAGTCATACCTCGGGTTAAAGTAGCTTCAAGATGAGTATTTTCGGGTTGCGCGCTGTGGCGACCCGGAAGTAACGGAGCGTGTTACTTCTGGGTTTCGCCGCTCGCGCATGCGCAGACGTTCAATATGACGTCACGCGCATGCGCGGAAGTGGCGAATCGCAACGCGCAGGTGCGGGTTGTGTTCACTTCAGGATGCGACTGGGGCCCCGGAACGGATCCCGTTTGCATCCAGAGGTACCATTGTAACTTCATAATTAACAAATGAGAAGAGTTTAAATAAGCTCCTGAGCAGTTTAGCAGTGTGTGATGTTCCACCTTCTTTTTAAAGGTCTGAAGATGATCCATTCCTGCTCTATGCCACTCTTCACTCAGGAAGTCACTGTAGATTTGTTACCAGAGATCTATTACGTGATCATAAGGCTTGTCTCTCTGACAGTCTAACTCGACGGCTGTTCTTTAAATGGCAGCGGGGACATCAGATGGTGCTATCTGACTACATACCAGGAAAGAGGATAAAGTTTGAGGTATTTTTTATTTTAATGCACTCCTCCTGCTGATTTAGTTTTAGTAATGGAAATGACTGCATGTGATCATCACAGAATAATAAACTGATTTAAAATATGATTAAATTATAACATCAATGGATTAAGTTGGTAATGTGGAGTGGGTGTAATATTTACTGGCCATCCCCCAAAATAATTTCTTTGGGATTTTATTCCCGTAGTACCTATTCTGCTTACCAAACATATCTGTGCATGTATGTTGGGAGATGTGCAACACATATATTTTTATAGGAAGTAAAAACTAACAGTTGTTTCTCTTTCTTTACTTAACAGTCTGTATTGAATTTTGATACAATCGTGCAGACCACAGGTAACACATGGCATATTCCCTATGATGACAACGTCTTGGAAAGATCTTCTTATGAAGTGCCTACAAAATGGCTTTGTCTTCAACAGAAATAAAGGATGCATTTCTCCGAACAAAAATGTACTGTTGTCTCAAATAAAGCAGATACTATGTACCTATTATGGAATTCATGTTTTGATGCAAGAGACCTGCATTTGATCAAACCCTGAAACTTATCAACTCATATTTTATTTCTATAACGTATTGTAAATGGTGGAGAATATTATATAGCCGATTTTAAAATAAAATTTAAAAAAATCATCCTTGATTTTTGATTTCTGTGTTAAAAAAATATTCCTGATTTTCACCAATGTCTCTATTTCAGATGTTTTGTTCTGATGACTTCTTTACCAGAAACTCCACACAGGTGCTTCTCTGCACCAATATTTCTCGGTTTATGATGAAGAAAGTGTTACCCACTTACTTTAGTAGTACTGCTCATATTCTCCCAAGTTCTCAGTTGGGCACCTCTGTGACTTTCTGCTGCTGCGGTTTTACTAGAGGCGGTGGAGGGCATTCGGGTTATATACATGCCATTTACAGGGTCCCACCACATTTTACCATAAAGTGAGCCTCCAAGATACACCAGAGAAGGGCTGGTGGTTCGGTGCTTCTGATTTTCATCTATGGGGCGCAATGAACTGCCCACAGTACAATATAAGGAATCATTAAAAATGGACTAATGGGATGTGGGTGGCGCTGTGGGTTAAGAGACTGAGCCTAGGACTTGCTGATCAAAGGTCGGCGGTTCGAATCCCCGTGACAGGGTGAGCTCCCGTTGCTCAGTCCCAGCTCCTGCCAACCTAGCAGTTCGAAAGCACATCAAAGTGCAAGTAGATAAATAGGTACCTTCCTCTGGCGGGAAGGTAAAAGGCGTTTCCATGCGCTGCTCTGGTTCGCCAGAAGCGGCTTAGTCCTCCTGGCCACATGACCTGGAAGCTGTGCGCCGGCTCCCTCGGCCAGTAAAGCGAGATGAGCACCACAACCCCAGAGTCGTCAGGAGTACCTTTACCTAAAAAGGGACTAACCTTAAATCTCGCCCTCAGTTACGTTCACTAAAATGGGCACGTACTATGACAGATATTTTGATGGACCCTTACACTGTGCAGGCCTTGGAAACTGGGGGGGGGGGCTACTGCGAGGGAGGGGGCTTTTAATTCCCTGCACACGGAATAGAAGTTTTTCGCAGGCACAGGAGGCGCCCGCTTGAGCTTCGCGCATCCCTTCAGATAGCGGAGCCAAGGAGACGAAGGAAGCCTCGTCTTTGCGCATGCTCGAAAGCCTGGCGGTAGCTGTCGGGGGGGGGAGCTTACGCTACTCTCCGGCCCGCTCGCTCTTGCTGCGCTTGCGCGTCGTAGACAATGACTAAGGAGCAAAAGCGGAGCGGAAGTGAGTGGGAGACTGCACTGAACCTTGGTCGGCTGCGCCTGCGCGGGAACCTGTGACCCCGGAAGTACTCCCCGTTGCCCGAACTGCGGCTCTTGGAAGCTGCCCCTTGCATGCTGTGTCTGCAGACGGTTCCCCCCCATCGCCGCTACGACCACTTTTCATCCTCCCGCTGACCATGTCCCGAGGCTCCAGCGCCGGCTTCGACCGGCATATCACCATCTTCTCCCCTGAGGGGCGCCTCTACCAAGTAGGTGAGTGTCTGGCAGGAACTGCCCCGTCACGGCCCAGGGCCCCGCCTCTCTCCGGCCCCATCGGAGGAAAGGGGCAAGGTGAGGGGAGCAGCCGCCCGCTCCCGTGTATTGGGAAGAGGGAGCACGTGATGGATATGCGGGGCGCCTCTGCCTCTCCCGTAGCCGCTTGCAGAGGGAAAGTGCCAGGAACGCGGTAGTCATGGGTCTCCGTGCAAGGTGCCTGGGCATCTTGTGAAAGAAGGGCAGGACCGCGCAGCGAAAAAGCTGTCTTTGTTTAAAAGCGAAACCGAAAGGAGTCTGCTGCAAAGGAGAATGCACCCCAGTGCTTGCGAAGGGGGGCATTGTCGCTAGCCTTTTCATGACGAAGTTGCACTTGCTGAATATTCCCCTCCCATGGCAACTATTGAAGTTTCAGCGCTCTTGATTTCTTTTGCATCAGATCACCCTGTTCGTTGCACATTTACGATAATTGGGACAGGGGATTGGAACGGGTTTCAGCTTAAAAAACAAAAGTAAACTCCCAGATGCTTTTGCAAAACTGAAGTGAAGAGAGAGTCTGAACCTCAGCAGGACACTCCAGCATTGCAAAGTTAACTCAAGTATCCAGTAGTATGGACAAAAACACGTAACTCTGGAATGAGAGAGGTGTAAAACTATAGAAATTTGGTTATGTCAAATGCTCTTTAGATTGAAATATGAAAAAAAAAACCTAATGTATGCCCACAATGATTTCAAGCTGTGTAACACTGTGTAAGTACTACTGAAGATGAGTAATCGGAGTTTGCATTTGGGAGCTTCTATATATGCTATGTAGCATTGTTGTCAAATCTCCTGACTATGTTTAATGTACCATTTAGAGTATGCATTTAAGGCCATAAACCAGGGTGGCCTTACATCAGTAGCTGTTCGTGGAAAGGACTGTGCAGTTATTGTCACACAGAAGAAAGTACCTGTAAGTAGCAGTATCCTGAGCATCTGATTCTTTTTTTATTATTATACGCTTGGATAATTTGCTTCCTTGTTGATCCTTAATAATTAACTCCTCTGCTGTTTATTCTTGTTACTTAAAAGTACCAGAATTCTCTGGAGCATATAAGTAGGCTTATAAAGAATAAGACTTGGAATTCTTGGGAAAACACACTTGGGTAAGGCCACTCCCACTGCAGAGTATCACAGTTCCAGAATGCTCAGCCCCAAAGTGGGCACTGGGCATTGCTTTCTTAAATCTTTTGAATGGTGGCCAGATTGATCCTGGTGTCAATCAAAGCCTTATGAAGAGTTCAACCCACCATAGACTAACTCAGTCAACACTTCCCACTCCCACCCCAGTCTGGCTGTCACCAGCCAGGGTATTTCGGGGTGAAGAGAAAGAGAAGCTGGTTAGGATCATTCAGGCTTTCCATTGCACCATCTTATTTTCATCTTAATAGCAGTGGACAGTGATGTTATTTGAAGGCAGTGTTAGTGACAAATACACTTTTTAGTTCTTTTGTTTTTTTAACGTGGAAACCTTTATTTGGCTGTGTAGAATATTGTTTAAAACTAATCTTTGGCTTTCTCCATTAGGACAAGCTACTGGATTCCAGCACAGTGACTCACTTATTCAGAATAACTGAAAACATTGGCTGCGTAATGACAGGAATGACAGGTATAAAAATTACCCACCTGGAGAGCTACTGGATGGTGATGTGCAATGTTGATATGGAGTCAAAACATAATACTTCTTCTCAATATCCAGTGAATTGTTATGAGCCAGAGGCATTTGATTTAGTTCTGCCTCTGAAAGTAAGCAAGTCTTACCAATTTCTGAATGGGAAACTTTCTCATAACCCTTTGCATATTGCACAGATATCCCTGGGAGGGGAGAGGGTGGTCTAAATTATTTTATTAATCCAGTCTACGGGAGGTGTAGGAGAAATATTTCAAATTAGTTTTGTATTCAGATTTTAAGTACAGTCGTACCTTGGTTCTCGAATGGAATCCGTTCTGGAAATCTGTTTGACTTTTGAAAACCAAGGCATGGCTTCCGATTGGCTGCAGGAGCTTACTGCACTCAATTGGAAGCTGTGTTGGACATTTGGGTTCCAAAGAACATTTGCAAATCGGAACACTCACTTCCGGGTTTGCGGCGTCCGGGAGCCAAAATGTTCGAGTCACAAGGTGTTCGCGAACCAAGGTACGACTGTACAAGCAACTCACATTTTACATGGGAGTTATGTTCCAAGGCACCATGTGTTTAAATGAAATCACATATATTTGATTGAAAAAAGCCTACAAATACCCAATTCTGCCTCTTTTTGTAATGTTTTGGGGTCACTCCGGGTTCGGCGTGATGTGTATATGCACTGTAGCTCACATATTGAACATGCGTAAATAGGGAGTTGCCTATAGCTTTTTTCTTGAAACTACATTGACTACATGAAGCATGGGAATGATTTCAGTTCTTTCTTTATGTCAGCTGACAGTAGGTCCCAGGTGCAGAGAGCCCGCTATGAGGCTGCGAACTGGAAGTATAAGTATGGCTATGACATTCCAGTGGACATGCTGTGTAAAAGGATTGCAGACATTTCTCAGGTCTACACACAAAATGCTGAAATGAGGCCTCTTGGTTGCTGTAAGTATATAAAATATAAACTGAAAGTAACATTTCAGAACTTGGGGGATGCTAAGGCTGAAATATTGTGCACATGGACATCAGTGGGATGGATACTGCTCAGAAGATGCTGCTTCTGCACGGAGCAAAGTGTAATTCAACCCCATTGTGGTTCTCCGTGGTTCTCATGAATTTGTTTCATGATGATATTTAAAGGCTGCCAATACAGAAACCTGGAAAGCTTAAACCTCACAGGAAAATCCTGATCCCTTTGCCCAGGAGCAGTGTCTTCATCTCACCTACAACCTCATCCCACTGAAGAAGGGAGACAGTTTCTCAAACAGATACTTGTGCTTTGTATCTCTGAGGAAAATGGAACAAGGGTCATACCAATTTGTCACTGGTTAGCTGCCTGTTAATTGCACAAAAACACAGATAAGATTACAAAGGCAATAATTTAATCTGCTGAAGCTGAGTTAGAACAGAAGGTACAGTCTGCTTGTCAAATGAACTGGTGAAAAGAATTTCATGCTGCATCTTAGTATGCATCAAGGTTACTAGGTCCTGTTGCTAGGTGTTTTTGCTCTATATTTTGGGACCTACCAACTAGCATTATCTTAAGTCTTCCCTTTATTCAGATTTGCCTTGAGATTATTAGGTTATGCAACAGATTTGCTTATGTCTTGTGCCAATACTACATATTCTACACAACCTTCTAGTCGTGACTGATAGATACGTATTTGAAAAGCATCAAATGAAATTGATTTTAAGTATTTGAGCATTTTTTAAAAACACTGTATTCAACGTAGATTTTATGCTTTGAGGTACTTTTAGGGTGATCTGCTTAATTAGAAACTGATTTATTGGAAGTACCTGCTCTTAAGGAATCTGGTTTCAGGTAATATTGTTGCAAGACGCTCTGAGAGGAAGTTACTTCCATGTAATGCAGTTACGTTTTTCTCAATCTCTACTTTCTAATAATACTGGATTGCAATGCAAGATGCTTTGCAGATGTTCAAGAAGATTTTGTTTTGGTTTTGTTCCTATCCCTTTTTTCAAATTTGGAAGTTGGCATTTTAAGAAAAACGTATTTTGAAAAAGGGAATATATTTCAAACTACGTTCTAAAATAGAAAACAGTTTCACCTTTAAAATTGGCATCATGGGGTTTAGGTCCTGCAAAATAAGCAATCAAGTTTAAGAAGCAGACGACCCTTTCTCTAGTGATTCAGTGCAGCGTTGGGCCTGTAATCTAATGCAATTAATGAATTGTCTGTTGTGCAGATATGGGTGAGCCATTTGTTAATGAGTTGTGCATGGAGGTCTACAGTCCTTGCCTGGCCAAGCTAAAAACTAGTCCCCATCTGTCATTCTACCTCCCGACACCATTTCTGACGGGAAAACTATCAGGGAGCATGCCAACTTGGAAGCAGCGCCACTCAACATCCCCTCCCCCCCACCAGCATGTCTTTCCTGCAAAGAGGCTGAAAAGCCTGTACTATTAGTTACTGCTTGAAAGTGCCCCAAACTCTTAACAGGAGCAGTAATGAACCTTTCCCCTGTCCACTTTTGCTGCTCTGGAGCCTCCTTTTCTGAGGTGCTTTGACCATGCAGTTGCCAAACATTCGCCAGACTTCATCCGAACCCTGAAGCTCAGAGGTTCGTGAAAATCATCAAGCAACTGTCTGGACAATTCTCCACCTACCTCTGAGCTTTGGAGCTGGGATTAAGGCATCACACTTGCCAGAGATCTTGTTGCACACTGCCCATGGCAAGTGGAATGCTGCATGTTTTGCCTGTTAGAGTAATAAGAGATTGACTAGAATAGAATGAAGCCATTAAATGAGAAAAGAGAATTCCACTCATTTTAAAAAATAAACCTTATTTTCCCAAAGGCATGATTTTGATTGGCATTGATGAAGAAAACAATCCTCAGGTATACAAGTGTGATCCAGCAGGATACTACTGTGGGTTTAAGGCTACAGCTGCAGGAGTCAAACAGACAGAATCAACTAGCTTTCTTGAAAAGAAAGTGAAGAAAAAATTGGACTGGACATTTGAACAGACCGTGGAGGTAAGTCAAATGTACATCAAATTTTGTTTGGCATCAAAGATGTGGGCAGTCCTTATTTGAGTTTGCTGGGTGACAGTGACATACATTCTCCCCTCTAGTTCTTCCATGTGGTTATTGTCAAAATGTCTTGAGTTATTGTCAAAATGTTTGCTTAACCTTTCACAAGTTTGCTCTGCAAAAGCCAAAAAATCCCATCCCACCCCCAATTGCCTGTTTAATTTCATGCCTTAAGTTGCTGGTACTTCAGTTTTAGTTGTGGCACTGGGGAGCAGAGGACAGTTGAAATCACTAACCGAAAGGTACTTGTCCTAGTAAGTGGGGTGCCCACTGATAAAGGCCTAATTTTTCTTGCACATTCCTAGGTATCCACTTTCTGTAACAACGCCTGTGTAGTTGGCTTATTGGGTAGGCAGGAATGCTAAACCAGTGTCCTAGTCTAGAAGTTTGTGGTTTCTGCTTTGCGACCTATTCATAAAGTCATAATAGTAAGAACATATATATGAAGCTGCCTCAAACAGAATGAAACCATTGATCCATCTAGTTTAGTAGCGGGCCATTCTGTCTGCAGAATCTTCTAAAATCCTTTTGGGGTGGGGTAGGGAAGGGGGAATGGGGAAATCTTTCCCCACATTTTCAATGTGTCTCCCCCTCCCACCATCCCTCGTTCTTCACATCTCTGCACTAGCATCACAATTGTTGCATGTGTGTATTGAGCAATAGATTGGTGGGGCTGATACTCAGTGACATTAAATTTTTAAGAATTTTGTGGTTCAGATGCCCAATTCTTTCTAGACTGATCTTGCCTTCATCAAACACTGCTTTGACAACATTATATTAGCAACATGCAACCTTCAAACAGTTTGACTTCACCCCACAAAGGCTCACTCCTTCCCTCAACTATAGTGGCTACTTTCAAACTGGAAAGTAATAATTTAAATAAAGTTGCTGTACGCTGCAGTGTCGGACTTTTAGCTTTGAACTTTGCTAGAAACACAGCTGTCTTGACAAATCCCAACTGTAAGGAATGACTGCTGGCATAGTCATCTTCACAGCTCTTCAACAGAGAAGTTTAAAGTGTGCTAGAACTCTGCAGCATTTGAAATATTCTTAATTCAGCTTTGCATGAACAGGGCATAAATTTAACAGAAGTGAAAGATAAGTTTTGAATGTCAAAGTAGTATTTTTAATTTTGATTTTATATGCTGTGTTTCTAATGTCTCCTATATATTTCAATTCTAGACAGCAATAACCTGCCTCTCTACTGTTTTGTCCATTGACTTCAAACCTTCTGAAATAGAAGTAGGAGTTGTCACACTTGATAATCCTAAATTCAGGTAAAGAGTAAATGCAGAACTTTCCCTTTTTGCTTATGCACAACTAAATTTCATTCTTCTTAATGAGACAGTTTAGGTGTGACCTCAGGGTTCCATCCAGTGTGGTCATCCTGTTGGCACAAGGGCTACTGCTTGCACAATGGATGTTCCATTGCACCCTCTCCCCCATGCACCTCCCAAATCTGTTTTGGTGGTTTTCCCAACCTTCCAGAACAGATTGGGGGGACTGGAAGAGGAGGAGGGGAAGTCCTGTTGTGCAGGCAGAAGTGCTTGCACATATAGGATGACTTCCTTGAATAAACCCTCATCCCTTGCACTGGAGTTCTAGAGCATTTCATTTTACTGTATACGATTGCATGGATAAGTACACGTGCCTGTAACTGCTATTTGGGATGTGGCCAAGTACTTGAGGAGCTGCTGTGTTCCTTGCATATTTCACTTCCTAGGGTATGCATTGTTTATAAAAGGTAAAGGTACCCCTGCCCTTGCTGGCCAGTTGTGTCCAACTCTAGGGTTGTTCACCCATCTCACTTAAGAGGCCGGGGGCCAGCGCTGTCCGGAGACACTTCCGGGTCACGTGGCCAGCGTGACGAAGCTGCTCTGGTGAGCCAGCGCAGCACACAGAAACGCCGTTTGCCTTCACGCTATAAAGCGGTACCTATTTATCTACTTGCACTTAGGGGTGTTTTCGAACTGCTAGGTGGGCAGGAGCTGGGACCGAAAGACAGGAGCTCACCCCGCCACGGGGATTTGAACCGCCGACCATGCGATCGGCAAGCCCTAGGCGCTGAGGTTTTACCCACAGCGCCACCCGTGTCCCTTGTTTATACACGCTGCTAAATTCATCCACTGGCTCAGAACTGGAGTATAACAGGGTTTAAAGAGATTATTAGCATCCCTGAATTAGCAGTGGGAGATTGTCAAGAGAAAAGTGTTGCAATGCCAGCATCATGAGTGGTAACAATATAAGGGCATCTGTCAAGAGAATCTGCAGCCTTGAACCAGGCATAGCATGGTGCTCCATTAACAGAAACACCAGCACTTCCCCTTGTTTTAATTTATTATCCTTGGTACACAGAACTGACTCCTTACTGTTAACACTTTCTTGGTGCATTGAACACTTTTCACTAAGAGCAGGCACCCCCAACCTGCGGCCCTCCAGATGTTTTGGCCTACAACTCCCATGATCCCTAGATAACAGGACCAGTGGTCATGGATGATGGGAATTGTAGTCCAAAACATCTGGAGGTCCGAAAGTGGGGTTGCCTGACTAAGAGCAAGAAAAAAGTGGCTCATTAGTGCTTTGAAGGGCGGCAGTTTTCACAGCTTAGTAGACAGCCATAATTTGTGGCTGCCACTGGCCTTGCTTCTCTCCTGTCTTGGGGAAGAGCAGGATCTCAGTAGAAATCCCACTGGGCTTCAGAAATGCTTGGAAGTAGCAAGTCTCCTGCTTCCTGGCACTATGAAGCCCAGTGCAGTTGCAGGCATAAGCTGCTGTCCTTCTCCCAGACTTGAGAGATTGGTAAGGAGGCTCATCCTTGTGATTGTGCTAGGCTTCAGGAAAGCTTGCCAGCTGCTGTTTCCAAAACTCCTGTGAAGCAAACCACAAAGCTAGAGACTAAACCAAAAGAAACAAAACAAGTAAAACCTCAGAGGTACCACAAAACGGTTTTATAAAATGTTCATGTTTTGATGAAGGCCTTCAAGAGCACAAAAATAGATTTCCTATTATGAAAACATTTCTCAACTGAATTTTCTAATTTTGTATTTAATACAGCTATTTGAGGCGCAAAATTAATAGTTTCCATTCTTTTCACTCCTCTTTTAGGATCCTTACAGAAGCAGAGATTGATACACACCTTGTCGCTTTAGCAGAGAGAGATTAGCTCTATTTAGAATTCCTAATTCTGTGACTTCGGGCTAGAATGTCTGGTGAAAACCAACTTGTTAATGGCTCTGGATTATGGGCTGAAAATGGAATGCTCACTATCTGATGTATTTTACTCTGTACGAATAAAATGGTGGTTTTGGAAAGCTTTGTCATTTCTTCATTGCTCAACAATTAACCTTCTTACATCAGTTGCTGTGTTTAGATTTACAGTGTTATAGCTATGAGCAGTTCCACAGTAACCACAAGTAACAGCTTTGAGAAAGTACTTTCAGAGATAACTGGGAGTGAATGTACTATGTTTAAACCTGCCTGCTGCAGAGTAATGGCTTGGACATTAGGCAGGAAAGCTTGTAACTTTTCCAGAGCTAGCAATAAAGAACTCAAAAGAACAATTCTATCTCTGTCTACAGTGGTACCTCGGGTTAAGTACTTAATTTGTCCGTTCTTAACCTGAAACTGTTCTTAACCTGAAGCACCACTTTAGCTAATGGGGCCTCCCACTGCCGCCGTGCTGCTGGAGCACGATTTCTGTTCTCATCCTGAAGCAAATTTCTTAACCCGAGGTACTATTTCTGGGTTAGCGGCGTCTGTAACCTGAAGCATATGTAACCCGAGGTACCACTGTACTCAGAAATAAGCCTCATTGAGTTAAGGTGTTTTGTTTTGCTTTGCTTTCTTTTCCTTTCTTTTCTAATTTTAAATGTTAAAATCTTCCAAATAAGATTGACATGCAAAATATAATACAGTAATAAAAATGTGAACCTTTATGTATAGTAAGCATTCAATAAACCCATATTTGGTTGTATTAAAATCTGAATTAAGAGATAAGGTTCTGATATTTTCAGAGAATCATCAAAGTAATTAACAGGTTCTTCCTTGAGAAAGAATGAACATATAGTACTATAGTTTACTGGTTTGCATTTTATTTGTGAGTTTCCACTGTTGTCTTGCATTTCCAAAGGAAAATCCTTAGAAAATTGTTCCATCCTGGTACAAGTCTGTAACTGGAGATATTTACTCAAGGCAAAACCTTAACCAAAATAGGCTGCAATAAATCTTTTCTATTACGATTTTAGGACTGCAGTGAACTACAGAAAAAGGTTTCACACCACACCTTCACCCCTGAACTGCCTTCATTCTTTTTTTAACCATGTAGCTTTAGGAAGTTCTGTATAATGTGAGAATCGCCACATTACAATATTTGATGCTATTAAAGGATTTAATTTGCTGACCCTGTCAAGTTTCACTGACATGAACCTTCACAGCTGCCAGTTTTTATTACCATTTTACGGCAAGTCTTCTTTTCAAAGCCACTTAATGCAAATCTGTCAGGGTGTGGTTGCCTTTGAATCTTTTAGAAATGTATGATATGAACTATGTTGACTGACAGGAAACCAAAAGACACTACAGTTTTATACTTCACTAAAAACATGTATATAAGTCTAGACTGCTATAAAGCTAATAAGTTCTTGGTGTTTCAGATGCGTGGCATGAATTTAGTTTCAGAATATACAAAAGCAAGTTCTGTAGCACCTTAAAAGCCAAACAAATTTAACAAGTCTTAAAACTTTCCAGTTACCAATATGTAACCATATTTGATCACTGTTAATAAGGCAAGTATGACAACTTCAAATGCATAACATGTATGAATCACAAATGGAACTATATTATAACCACAAGAGGCTTAACTCAGAATAACCCTGCAGTTTATTCATACCTTTATTCCAAATGGACCCAAATAATTAAAACCATAATTTCCCCTTGTTTATTTTGTCAAGTGACTTAAGTTTTGCCATATCAGTACTGTTTTCCATGTTTTCTTTAGTCATTCAATAGATTCCCTCCCCCCGCCAAGTTTTTGCTTTAATTGCTTTCCAATTCTCTTTAGCTGGACCAGGAGGCCTCCCCCATGTTATCGCAGCTGCTATTTCTTAACAAAAAGCAGTTTTTAAGGAAGTCCACCATTTTTATGAACAGCACACTTCTCAAGTTTACTTGTGTGTTGAAAAAAAACCTATAATTCATGTTAATAAGTGAGTCTTTAAATTAGTGGATGGCGCAATCCTACTTTGAAGTAGGTATATTGATTGCTAAGGGGCTTACTCTTCAAGAGAATAGGTTTGCAGTTAAAGTATCACTGTCCCGTCCTGTCCCGCCCCTCCTCCCCGGGCCCAGTTTATCTGTGATATACCCAAGGATACTGTTCAAACCTAAAACAGTAATTTTGTTGTTGTTTAGTCATGTCCGATTCTTTGTGACCCCATGGACTAGAGCATGCCAGACACTCCTGTCTTCCACTGCCTCCCGCAGTTTGGTCAAACTCATGCTGGTAGCTTCGAGAACACTGTCCAACCATCTCATCCTCTTCTCCTTGTGCCCTCAATCTTTCCCAGAATCAGGGTCTTTTCCAGGGAGTCGAGTCTTCTCATGATGTGGCCAAAGTATTGGAGCCTCAGCTTCAGGATCTGTCCTTCCAGTGAGCCCTCAGGGCTGAAAACAGTAATTTAAGTATATGTAATTTTACCAAAGCTAATCACTCCATCCTTGTTTTTTGTTTTGCCCAGTTAATATTGCTTTCTTTTAGTACTAGGATAGGTAGCAACCACAATTTTCTTTCTACACTGGCTTTTCCCCGAGTGTATTTCGTTAAAGCTCTTAACTTCTACAGTCCTGTTACAAGTTATCCCAGCAGCAATGTATTTCTAAACTGCATTCAGAACATGGAACAATTGGCCTGTTATCCAGATATTCATTTCCACTCTTTTTTCCTTCCTCCACTTCTTAATCTCTTCTGCTATTGCAACAGCTTGAGGCGATTGTGAGCTACACTGTTACCTGTGTATCAAGAGATGCTGAAGTAGAAATAACCCTTCATCCTAAGTGAACAGTGCACAGTTCTAGTATTCGATGAGCAATACAAAAACCTGAAATATGAAGTGTATTGCTCAGCATTATCTGGGCTTCTTCACACACTTTTCTAAATATGAACAGTACTGTAAGCTTCCTGTACCTCCACTAATTCTCTGTTCTCCAAATGACGTTCTGTAAATCGCCCTTTGTTTGACACCTATATAGAATTCACAAGTGGCAATTAAATGTTGCTGTCCAACCAGTTTATCTAGTGTGTAGCTTGGTGTGTGTATAAAATGATGAAAGCTAGTCATTTTGCTGATCTTAGCCTTCATAATTCTGCTCAGAACAGTTTGCTTTTTGAGAGGACTCAAAATATTTTTTTTAAAAAATCCTAGGAGTCAAAGAGCAGCATTAATCAGCCTGGAAGAATGTTTTCCATTAAAAATCCAGTGTATATGAAACTCAACCTAGTTTTGCAATTCTTTGCCTACTTATCGAGCAGCAATAACCCATGGTTAAATGTTGCATTTCTGATAAGAGCCTGGAGGGAATTCCCACGTTCACTTTGTTTAAGCATTCCTGTCCTAATCATGAGCTTTGGGCATAAAGTCTGCAGTTAGGCTAGAACACACTGGTTTAGCCTGTTTAGAAGGAAGCAACATCCTTGATTTGAAACTTAGCTCAGTTTTGCATGTAGCACAACTCAGTTTTTATTCATTAAAGTACTTTGTGCAACAGTGATTTTGGAGGGGCCATACTATCCCTAAGTAATAGTTTTCTCTTGCAGCATAAAGGGAGCCTGGTTGGGTTTTAGGGCCCTATAGTGTGCTATAATTCATTCCACAGTATATGTGAAAATACAGGGTTTTATCCAACCAAGTCCATTAGTGAAAGGTCTTCCACATGCACAACAGGACTTCCTCACCCTCCATGTCCCCACAAACCATAGCTGTCAACTTTTCCCTTTTCTTGCGAGGAATCCTATCCGGAATAAGGGAATTTCCCTTTAAAAAAGGGAAACGTTGACAGCTATGCCACAAACCTGTTCTGGGTTCCCCCGTAACCTTCTGGAGGAGATGTTGGAGTTGGGGGGGGGCAAGCAAGAAAATAAAGGGGAGTCCTGCTGTTACATGTGGAATTCCATGCACTAATAGGATGGTTTCTTTAGAAACAACTTGTAGCTACTGTCATACCTTTTAAAATTCTGTTGCAATGCTGTGGGATCGTAAACACATTCATTAACCTAATATGTTTTATGAATGTACTAGTTGTGCATACTTAAATCTTCATGCCAGTATGAAAAGACCGCTCTTGTTTGTCTCCAGCCTTAAATGGAGCTGAGTTCTGCCAGTGCTGCAATAAACTGCTGCGTCTCATATTTCGTACACCCACACTGTGGACTCTGTTTGGACAAAAGGAAACCAAATTTTAATCAAGCAATCAAAGCCAACTTATAAACAAGACACTTCTGCCAGTTTTCACTTTACATCCAGGCTCTTAGCACATCTGGGAAAGACATAGGCCTTTCTTACTGTTCTTGACTTGATGACAGCAGTGTCCACCACTGTAATGGAAATGACAAATAATATTTGTCTCTTGTTCTGTTCTCTCATCTCTGCCATGATTTAAGGCAAGAGATGGGGAACATGCGTCATGTTGTTAGACTACAGCTCCTATTATCGCTCACCATTGCTTCTGTTGGCTGGAGCTGATGGAATCCAAAGAGCCACAAGTTCCCAAAATTGAACAGATAATTTACTGTGGCTTAGCAAGAAGCTCAAGGAAAGGCTGTGGGCAGTAGAAGCCAACATGGTGCCCACCAAAGGTTGGATTCCAACTCCCATCAGCCCCAGCCAGCATGGCCCATGGTCAGGGAGGATGGGAGTTGTAGTCTTATACAACATCTGGAGGGTACCATGTTAGTTACCCCATGCAGTGGACAGGTGTGAAGCAACTACTAAACAATGAATCAACATTTGCACTCTCATCTCTACAAATACTGGACTGGAAAGATCTCCACATGCCCAAATCCTCCATTTTCTGGGTTATCCTAGGATGGTGGTGCAGTGAGAGAATCCCAGGTGTGTGACCATGACCTACTCCCACAGAATAACCTGCCCAGACAAATTCAAATATGGCTGCGTTTGTATTTCCCTCCATTAATTAATTAATTAGTACTTATAACCCAATTAATTAGTACTTACAACCCACTTTTCATTTAATCCCAGAACAGGGAACAAATAAACAGAGAAAAACAGCAGCATACAACTATCACAGAATCATTCTAGTTAGGCCCCAAGACCAACGAATTAACAATTCTCTCATAAGGCAACCAAAACTAAAACGACAAAAATCAAAATGTCCAATTTAATCAAAAACCTAAATAGAAAAGAACCACAAGACTTTCAGACAGATTTAGCACCCAATGGTCCTAGCAACACATCCCACCTGTTTTTCCCCACTTGGGACAGTCCACTCCTCCTCTGTCTCTCACTTAAAGAGGGCCCCACTCTGTGGTTTCTGAGCAACTGAACAGCTTTCACCACCACCCACTTTCCAGCCCATTCAAGCTCTAACCCAGAGTGGTATGAATGGTTGCCTACAAACGTCCAAAGCAAGAAAAACCTCTTCCCTTGTCCACAGAAGCAACAGGCCAAAACACAGAAACACACAAAAGAGAGGACAGCAATAAGCCACATCTGGTGTTTCTCTCCCCTTCCTCACTTCCTGAGGAAACTCATATGTCTGAAGGTCAGTAGGGCTGCGAGGGAGGGATGTTGAGGCGGATTGGCTAACATCTCCCACCTTGCCGCTCCTTACCAGTCAGCACAAACATTGAGTAATCCTCAATGAGCACTTGTTACGCCCCAGTTTGTTTTTCAGGAATGTTGTGGGCCAAGCTGGGATGTTCCTTGGTACCTGGCCTGCAGTGCAAGAAAGAGTAAGCTGCCTTTCTCAGGATTGACATTAAGGACAGGCATATTTGGGGATCTGCCAAGAGTCCATTGACCTGCTTCTCCTCTCTCTCAGAAGATGGTAACTCTTCTTCATTGAAAGTTTTTAAGCAGAGGCTGGATGGCCATCTGTGATGGATGCTTTAACTGAGATTCCTGCATTGCAAGGGGTTGGATTAGGGTCCTTTCCTTTCAACTCTACAATTCTGTGATTCTATGAACTTCAAGAGGTCTTGTGGGCCGCATAAAATGAAAGCAGAGATGCAGGTTGCTTACTTGGGCTTGACATCAGCCAAGTTACTTCCAGTATTTTGTGGAGGGGATTCAATCACATATCAGAAATGTAAAGGTAAAGGTACCCCTGCCCATACGGGCCAGTCGTGTCCGACTCTGGGGTTGCACGCCCATCTCGCTTAAGAGGCCGGGGGCCAGCACTGTCCGAAGACACTTCCGGGTCACGTGGCCAGCGTGGCAAGCTGCATCTGGCGAGCCAGCGCAGCACACAGAAACGCCATTTACCTTCCCGCTAGTAAGTGGTCCCTATTTATCTACTTGCAAACTGGTGCTTTCAAACTGCTAGGTTGGCAGGCGCTGGGACCGAGCAGCGGGAGCGCACCCCGCCGCAGGGATTCGAACCGCCAACCTGACGATCGGCAAGTCCTAGGCGCTGAGGTTTTACCCACAGCGCCACCCGCGTCCCTATCAGAATTTTAGGTTTCCACAATTAAAACATGACTCTGATTAAAGCACTATACAAGTGGGAAAACAAACAAACAAACAAAAACAGTAGATTTAAGTGCTCTGCTATCCTGGCACAACACTTTCACTTTTTAAAAAAGCACACATAAAACAAAAACAGACTTTTTTCACTTAAGAAAGTGTTAGGAAAATGCATCGAAAAGTGTGGAATGAATGAATAAAGACCCCGCCATGAGCAAATAAGGAAGAATGCAGAATAAATGCTCACTGTTGTACAACTTGCTTGCCTGGCAAGCAAATAAGAATGAAGGCTCAATAAAGAGCAGATATATTATAACATCCACATTAAGTTCTGCGCAAGCACATCAGAACAATTGTTCCATAATAAGCAGATCATCTCAAGGTTGGGAAATACTAATCTAGAGGAGCTCCCGGTCTATTACAGAGATTGGCATCAACCTGTCTCTTGCACGGGGCAGATTTTCAGCTGTACCCTCATATAGGGGAGTGGCTATGGGATGAGGGTTTGACCCATACCATCTATTGATGTGAACCACTCCTTCACAGGGTTATCCAACAGTCAGACTGGGTGGTACATACTGTCAGCAGTTCTGCTAACAGCAACAACTGACTCGTACCTAACTTCTTTATGCCACATCATCAAAAGCACTCAATAAACTTCAGACTTGTTTTACACTCAGCTCTTTTTACCTGTGTCAGCAAAAAGCTAGGTGTTAACAACTCAGAAATGTCTTTAGATCAATGGGACTTTCCCCCATGGGTGACCCATTTTGCCCATCTAGTTTGAAATCAAGCCTTGCAGGCAAAGTTACCGTGCTTTGCAAGCCCCACAAAGCTGGTCATAGCGGCTTATGAGGTGCATTGCACAGGGTTATGCAAGATTCAGCCATCACTGTGTCTTTTACCTGTTCCATCACTAATGTCTTGAGTCTTGTTTAGTTGGTGTTAGTTACAGCAGTGGTTATACTTCCTATCTGTATATATCTGTATCTGAAAAGCCTACAAGCCAGAACTTATTTTTCTGAACTCCACCCAGAGCTGTTTGCTGAGCCTATTCTACACCTGTAAAAGATTTAGACACTACTCTGCTTCCGTGTGGTGACTGGTACTGTGAGCAAGAGGCAACCTTCCATTGCATACGTATCTTATATCAGTTTCCCAACAAAATGTGACATCAGGTATAGGGTAGGTGGGCACCAAAATGGCCTCATGGGCCAAATTAGACCTGATTAGGTCCATGAGGTGACAGTTCCCCACCACTGCAATAGATCACAAGGCATTCTAAAGTAGCCTTCAAAATGGCATAGTTCTGAACTCTTTTGCCATTCCCCTTGTTTCATTTCCTTAATAGTGTTTTATTTATTCCTTCATGAGTCACAACTCAACTGCTGTATAGTACTGTGCCCAGTTCTGGGTCCTGCATTTCAAAGAAGGATGTAAACAAAATGGTTGCTGTCCTCTGAACCTCTTCTGAAGATGGTCAGGAGAATAGAAAACAAGCCTTGGGACAAACCACCCACAACTCCCGCCTGTGTTGCAAGCCTTCCATTACTTTCTAGTTCTTCTGTTAGGACCAGTTCTGATGCAACTGTTTGGAATAATTTCCACAGAAATGCATACCTGGAAAAAGGGCTCAGTGAAGTAGGTCATCACACAGTTTGCCTCATTAGCTGGCTCAAACTACAGCTCACAACATATTCCAGCCTAGCACAAGTTGTATGACTGACCAGTTCCAACAAACCATCGTCAACACACAATTTGGTTTCAAATGAGTCTAAAAAGCCCAGGTCACAAATTTTCATGGTCCTCCAGCGGCTGTGGTGGCTCATTTATCAGAAGCAATGTATTTAGTGTTAACTCTGGAAGTGTATATTCAGTTCTGACCAAGCTTAGTCAGAACTGAGTACAGTGGTACCTCGGGTTACATATGCTTTAGGTTACAGACTCCACTAACCCAGAAATAGTATCTCAGGTTAAGAATTTTGCTTCAGGATGAGAACAGAAATCGCGCGGCGGCAGCGGGAGGCCCCATTAGCTAAAGTGGTACCTCAGGTCAAAAACAGTTTCAGGTTAAGAACAGACCTCCAGAACCAAGTAAGTTCTTAACCTGAGGTACCACTGTATACACTTCCAGAGTCTCTCTAAGAAATATGTCTTATCTGTAGTTGAAGCTTCCCTCCACTCCCTGGATGTACCATATTGGCCCGAATATAAGCTGCACCTGCAAATAAGCCACACCTTCAAAATTCGGGGGGGGGGGGAGAAAAAAAGACAATACTGCTCCCTTAAAATTCCACAGGCACTCACACCCATAAATAGCAAATTTAAAAGAAAATCCTACAGCGATATCCTCTATTTGAAACCAAAGGGGTTCATTGGTTTCCAGATGTGAATTTTTTTCAGCTCTCCTACCTCACTAATATATACACAATATATGCAGATTTTGGGACCTGTTAGTATAATGAACTGTAGACATTACAGTGGTACCTCTGGTTAAGAACTTAATTCGAACCGGAGGTCTGTTCTTAACCTGAAACTGTTCTTAACCTGAAGCACCACTTTAGCTAATGGGGCCTCCTGCTGCTGCTGCTGCGCCGATGCTGTGCGATTTCTGTTCTCATCCTGAAGCAAAGTTCTTAACCCGAGGTACTATTTCTGGGTTAGTGGAGTCTGTAACCTGAAGCGTCTATAACCTGAAACATCTGTAACCCGAGGTACCACTATATCAAACACTCAAATTTGTTAATTTTCTGCTCTGCCCCACCTTCTCTACCTGTCCATTCTCTTTTGAGGAGCTATTTGTAGTTTACCATTATATTATTTTAATCTATATTTCTAACCTACCCTTCTTCCAAAGAAGCTCAAAGTGGAGCACAAGGTTTTGCACAGCCATCACCTTCTTTCCTCACATTAATATTGGGGGGTAGGCATGGATGTAGCCAAGGGGGGTGGGGCTGGGCAGCTGCTCCCCAAATAAATCAAAATCAGTACAAATCAAATGAATATGAATATCAAGTTTTGCTCCCCCTAACAAAAGTCCCCCCCAACAAAAATCCTGGCTATGCCCATGGGGGGAGGTTGTTGTTGTTGTTTAGTCATTTAGTCATGTTCGACTCATCGTGACCCCATGGACCAGAGCACACCAGGCATTCCTGTCTTCCACTGCCTCCTCCAGTTTGGTCAAACTCATGTTGGTAGCTTTGAGAGACCCAAAGTCACCCAGTGAGGTTCATGGCTGACCTGGATCTTCTTTTTCTTCATTTAGTAATCTTACCACTGATTCCTCCTAGGTTTGCAAGAAGCACTATCACACCAGAGGGCTTCCTGCAGGCCCAGCACATCATAGTCCCTCTGCTGCTATTGGCTTACATGCTCTGACATCACAGAAGAAACTTGGGTACAGTGGGCTAGTCAGCTTACTTCTTTATTTGGACCACACAGAAATATTTCACTCTAACTTACAGGGTCTACATACACCTTCTGGTCACATTAGATGCCAGTAGCATCTATTTACACTTGGGACTTTCAAATAACACCTTGCTAGTGCATATAAATTAAATCTTCTTGGAGCCTTTTGCTAAGAATAAGAGATACCTGCTGCTTACAAATTAAGATATTACATCAGCATTGGCTCTCAGTCTGATGAAACGCTGACTATCTTCTTAATCTTTTTCTCGAGAACTGACCAAAAATGCTGAAAGAATTTTGTCCTAAACCTCCACAGTAACAGCTGCAACACCAAAGAGGGAAATATAATGGCATTTTGCCTTAAGAAAATTTTATTGCACTATAATGTCAAAGTGATTGAATTTCTTCAAGTCAGCACTGAAGAGGAGGAAGGAAGCCATGTCCTGGGAATTCCCTAGTTCAGCAAAGGCCTAATTCTGGGGGAAGGGGGAGATCTGTAGATGTGGCTCACATAATTTAATGTTCTTCCACAAACAAAGAAATCCTTGCACATAGAAAACTAAGATGTCAGGGAGAACAACAGACAATGCCTCTTCTCCTTACAAAGTTTGACCACTAACAGTACTTGGATATCTTCTGCAGACCCTCCTCCTCTGACCAGCTGTTATCAACACCCTCATAGCTATTTCATTAACTAGATAAAGGTAAAGGGACCCCTGACAGTTAAGTCCAGTCACGAACGACTCTGGGGTTGCAGCGCTCACCTCGCTTTACAGGCTGAGGGAGCCAGAGTTTGTCCGCTTCCGCAGACAGTTTTTCTGGGTCATGTGGCCAGCATGACTAAGAAACGCCGTTTACCTTCCCGACGGAGTGGTACCTATTTATCTACTTGCATTGTGTGCTTTTGAACTGCTAGGTTGGCAGAAGTTGGGACCGAACAATGGGAGCTCTCCCCATCATGGGGATTCGAACCGCCAACCTTCCAATCGGCAAGTCCAAGAAGCACAGTGGTTTAACCCACAGCACCAGCCGTGTCCCTATTTCATTAACTACAGTCCCATAAAATGGCTACCAAATCCCGTTTCTCTGAGGCGGAACTTTATGTCTGTGGGACCCTGTGTTATATGTAAGCCTGGAAAACTACACGTTTTGGTGGTCATTGGTGCTTGTTATGAAGATCCTTCATTTACAGACTGAGGCTGTAAAAGTGACTTACAAATGTTATGACCTGCTATGTGGAGCAACACCACTTGCAGGCTTCCTCCAGTGACTCGTGCTATGCCTTAGGATAGCAGAAGAAATGGACAGCAAAATGCCAAATGGGCTGTATCCAGTGCTGCAGCTGCACTCCTACAACATACTTCTGTGTACACAGTGGGAGTCCCTCTTCCTTTCCCATAGGAGCCAACTCCTAGAGGCCAAGGCCCTTTTGGGCTCCCCCATAAAATATTCAAGGCCGAACCCTCCACCCCCAAGTTGATGAGCATTGCCATTCAAATGGTGTGTGCATACCATGTCTTGTGATTGATGATGTGGGGTGGGGCTTACCTGCCCCGCCCCAATATTTTATTCAGATTGGCACCGCTGTTCTCTCCAGCCCTCTACACCCCCCAAAAAATTGCTCTCTTCCCCAATTCTGTTGATGGAAAGCTAACTGTTAGTTGAGCAACACCATTAGACCCAACCCTTTCAAATCTAGTTCACTCTGCCATAGGACACATGATTTGCATGTGCTAGGTCCTAATTCTAGGTTTAGTTCCTAGAATTAAAGAGACCAGGAAGAGCCAGTGCCTGCCAGTCAGAGCAATCAGTACTTGGCTCAATGGCCAAATAGTTTGACTTGGTATAAGGCGGTCTCCTATTCTCCTATGACTTAGCCTAGGGTGGGCAGACTTCATGTTTGAGGAATCTGGGGTTGCCATATTTCAAAAAGTAAATACCAGGACACCCCGAAAGTAGCTGATCGTTTTATAGGAAAACCCCAAATATGCCCCCAAAATGTGATTATTCAATTGACTTGCCACTTTTTAGATTGACTTGACAAAGTGCCACCTTTCGGAAATTCTCCCTGGATGTCAATTCTGGATGCATTAGATGGCAACCCTAACTTTACATTTTTGTAAAATAAAATAAAATCCTGATCCAATAATAAGAGCCAGGTTCAAAATGTGGACATGGAGAATAAAAGAACTTGGTTCATTTGAACAGTTGCTGGGAAATGGGATTTGATTCAATGTCTAGAACTAAACTGAGCTTGCAGTTCTTGGGCACAGAAATCCTTACCTAGTCAGCCCATTCTTTCACAATTTTAGCTGTCTGATTTGAAGGGTGGCAGTCAGAATCTCCTACTGCAAATAACCCTGAAGTCTACCAGGAGACAGCGACTAAAAGCGCGAAGTTGATGGTATGGGGGGGGGGGGGGTTTCCAGCAGCAATGGGAGCAACCCATGGGTAGGCTGTGTGTTCCTTCCGTCTCATCGGACTGGGACTGTTTCACAGGCCATTTCCTGTATGCTCTTCTGCTTGCTTCCAAGGGACTTTTCCGCCAACTTTCTTTTCCTTTGTCTGTTGTGTCATATTCATTCCTCAAGGAGGAAGGCGGAAGAAGAGTGAGATGAGTGCCTTTGAAAGTTGCCCCGAGGCAATGCAAAATAGATGCGGGGCAGGACATTTCAGAGTGGCAGAAACACCAACTACTAATTTCTACCTTCCTTTCTTTTTTAATGGTCAGGAATGACATTTTGTTGCACTTGTGAAAATCTCTAAGGGTCCTGTCATACTGCAATAAAGGGTAGGCGATTCTGCAGCACCGTAATCATTGCTATTCAGCTTTAAGGTGGCTTAGTGGGATGTGGTAGGATGGGTCATTCTTCTTCCCGTGTCCAATCTTCTCCTACAGAAGGAAATGGGAGGAGGCAAACTGCATGGAATGCTCTTCCAGGGTAGCCCACCCGGCACCAATCTTGGCACTGTTTTTATTTATTTACTTATTACATTGATATCCCACCTTTCGTCCCAGGATCTCAAGATGCAGTAGGATTCCAGTAGGATTCCACAGTAGGATTCCCCCACTCGTCGTTTACAGAAGCATTATGAAAATCACACCCCATTCCTACAAGCTCCAAATCCTGTACGCAGAGAACCAGATTTTGCAAGATGTCTGTGCCAGAGATAGCTAAATACACCAACGTAAACAAACGCTCTTCTGGCAGTTTTGTATATTTTGCTGCATTGTTTGTGGTTGTACCAACCAGTTCTGCATAGCAATCTCTAAAGATCAAATGGACTGTGAGGAAAAGAAAGGGAGCAATTCATTGTGGAGCAGTTTTGGAAATTCCCAACATTAACTACATTCCATCTAACGGCTTGTTTCCTCTGCGATTGGCATCAATCTTACTCCCCTGATCCAAAGTTGTTACTAGGAGAGATAAACACATTCTATGAAACCATTTGGAGAGATTTCAATCAGAGATGGTTTTAATTGGTTTATTGACCAGTTTCACTGCTAGAAAACCTTGCAAGCTGAGGCTCCCTTTAGTCAAATATGAAATTCCTCACCCCCCAAGATAGGCCAGCTTTTTGCTTCATCAACAGTAGTGATGATGAATGCTTGATGCTGTGGTACCCTAAAAGGCTAGATATTTCTTGTTGTTGCTTGAACTCAGCATACCAAAATGCAGCTGAAGAAAGCTCACACATCAACATCAAAAGATTAATAGGACAGAACAACACACACAGTCTGAACAACTTTGATTATTATTTTTAGGATCACCAGGTGTTGCTCTGACAATCAAGTGATCCATGATCCATAATCCCTGATTCACTTTGCATACTACTGTTTTTAAGGTTCCAAAATACCTCTTCCTTTAAGGCAAGGGTAGCCAATACAGTGTGCTTCAGAAGTTGTGGGCTACAATTCCCATAAACCAAATAGCCAGGGATACTTTAAAGGAACCATTCTTCATTTCTGGAGCAGCTCAGTTCTGTAGTTTTAATTTAAAATTAGAACTATCTACCCTATCCTCAAGCCTTAAGGTAACAGTGCTGGCTTTTGGGTTTTGGGTTTGTGTGTGTGTTCGCATAATTCAAGCTTATGAAGAAGGTCACCACAATTCCCATTTTACAGACGAATAATTGTGTGTGACTTACACCAAGTGTCAAGGGTATTTACAGCTGATCAAGGATTGGAACTCAGAAATTGTAAGGGCCTCTATTCATAACCACTTCCATACTGTCCTCTGGGTGTGCTGGTAACGGTGTCTTGAGGCAACGGTGAGAAGGCCAATACTGACTACTGACCACTGTGGATCAACAGTGTGCAAAAACTCTGTAGAGAGTTCTGGTGTGACAAGAACTTCCCCATGACAGCTTCAACACGGCCCTCACAGCTGGATGTCAGAGTGTGCAGAGGACCCCATGCTGGAAGCAGCTAAGAAAATGACCTTTCATGAGTCAAATGCTATCCTATCATTAGGGTGACCACTAAGGCCCTGAGCTGGACCTTTGTCCAAGTATTGCTTCTCATGCAGGAGTTAAGAATAACTGAACTAACCAAAAGCCACAATTCTACCCAACTGTTGTCCTTATAGTCTGTCTGATCATCCTACCTGTCATTCAGAGTTGGGGGTATTTTCCTCAAATGCCCTTATGCCCGCAGCATGCCGAAGGGAAGTGGCTGAAGGCCAGGGGTACAGCACCTGCTTTTCATGCCAGAGGTCTCAGGTTGACTCCCTGGCATCTCCAGGTAGGACTGGGAAGGACTTCTGGTCTACAACCCTGGTGAGTCCCTGTGAGTCAGGGAAGAGCAGGGATAGGGAACCTTTTCAGACTCAATATAAGGCAGTATAAGGCAGTCAAAGCTCAGCATTCTGGAGTGTCTTCTTCCATTTTGATCTGGTACTCCAAGCTGGAAAAGAAGTAAAAGCTAACAGAGCAGCATTGTCAGCTAGGTTTGCTCCAAAGAATAGGGGCTGACTGGTACAGAAGCAATCCAGTGGTGCTTGACATCTGCCCTTTCTGGCTAGCTCCTTTCCACCCTTACCTGCTCTGCTAATGGAACTGGAAGGCAGCCAAGAAGGGAAGGGCAGTCTTCAGACTGCAACAGTACGCACAGAAACTGTGAGTGAGAAACAGTAGCTGCCCATTGTTGGGAAAAATGCATCGCTTCCTAATGGAACTCAACACTGGCAATGATGTCATATTGAAAGCCTTGTCCTACTTACTGCTGCAATTCCTGTTATTACCATTGATCCCAGGAATTTATTTTAGTATTAGGGGCTCCACCTTTGCTCGCTCTGCTTGCCAACTCCACCTACCTCCCTTGCGAACTCCCCATGCTTACACATCACCCCCAAACACCACAGCTCCTTCCACCCCACAGCCACCTCCCACAGCTCATTTCACCCCATACTAACTCCCCATATCTCCTTCCATCCTCATATGCACTTCCTACCTGCCAATCCTTCTCAAGGGGTTTGAAGAAGAGTGGTGGGGCTAGGTGTGAGTTTCCACCTGCCCATCAGTTTGCCAACCCCACCTGAAGTGAGGTTTAGTGTGTGTGTGTGTGTGTGTGTGTGTGTGTTCATGTGTATTTCACACTGCAGCTGCTCTGTGAATTACCTCTCCCCTCTGTAGGCTGGCTAAAGGGTCCCCCCCACCCTCTATTGAACCTTGCTGCAGGCACATTTAATGGAAGGTTCAACACCACCACCACCCATTATACAGCTTGCTTGGGCCAGGATGCTGTTCCTCATGCTGCAGTTGCCATGGCTGCCTGCTGATGGCCACTCAAATTGCAGAGCGTGATGACGTGTTACGTTCCTATGTATATAGGAGGATATTTCCTTGTAAGGGAAATCTTGTTCACTAGCTAACAACTGACACTGAGATCATCTTAATGACAAACTAGTATGCATATTAGAGAAGGTGGGAGGGTTATCATGCTAAAACTTTCCAGGAAAAAAAATTGTTAACCCATATCTTGTGTTCTTTGTTTTTTTCCCTCCTAGAAGCAATTACAGTGGCATATGATGACGATTTGAGATTTGGACAGATCATCTCAGGTATCAAATCCTTTGTCCACATTTCAGTATCCACTACCGGAATATAGTGTCTAGTCCTTGTGACTGTGCCAATAACTGTAGTGTACATCAATGTTTCTTCCACAATTATAATTATTCACAGGAAACAATACTTTCCATTCCAATAGTAGTAGTCGCAGTAGTAGTACAGTAGTAGTAAATATTCTTGCAAAGTGCTGCTACATCAGAAACAAGGGTAACCAATATTATGGCCTTCAGAAGTTGTTGGACCACATCTCCCATCATCCCTGACCAGAGCTGATGGGAGTTGTAGTCCAATAATACCTAAAGAATTCCATGTTGGCTACCCCTGCATCAGAACAGCCAATATTTTTCAAAAGTATTAATTACACGGTTATTGAGAGATTCCTGTGATCCTACTTCTTCTTGACAAAGTTCCCAGCTTTAGCATCCCGTTCTCTTTGGCAAACTGTTGTTGCCAACTGTGACTTCCCTTCTGGAAGTTGTGGGACAGCTCGCTTAGGATTTCCTCGTTTCCTGGCACTGCAGCTGGTATTCACTTTAGCCTTTTTAGCAACACAGATCCATTCTCCACATCTTTTTTTTACTCGCCTTTTTTTTGGCAGAGCAAGAGCATGTTTGGTCTACGATCCAGCCATCACTGCGAAAGAAATGGGGCCATACTAGAATATTGCATATCAACATGCTCAAGTGGTTTTTCTGTGTGTGTGTTTTTAAGGGTTGGCTGAAGAGCAAACGCTCCAAGGATTCTGGCAGTCAAGTTGGCACAATTCCAAAGCCAGTAGAACAGACCTTTCTTTGTGCTTGCTCCAGATTCACAGCAAACAGCTTTAATACCAGTGCCAGACTTAAGTGTTCAAAATATCATGTAGCTGGCTTTAAGAAACAAGGTGCGGGTGGAGTGGAGGAAACTCCCAGGACTTTAAAAGCCATATTAAGATGTGGATTCTGAGAGCTCTTTTGCCATTTGATTGGACTCGGGCTGCCTTTGCCTGCTCTACACACATAGCAGAAGGAAGTGGTGGGAATCCTGAGGAGATGGTACCATTTCAGACTACAGAGAGGGGAGCCTGTTCCAGATGTTTTCCCCGTGTAAATTCAACTCCCTGCAAGTAAAAATTACACAGCAGGAGAGAGGTTGTCCGGCCCAACTAATCCCTTGTTGTACTGATTTCTACTGTAGGGCATTTCTCACAAAGGGAACATTCAAAAATCTTCTTCTATATAGTCATACCTCTTCTTGTGAACGCTTCATGTTGCGTTTTTTTCGGGTTAAAAACTTCCGGGTTTCGCCACATGCACAGAAGTCCTCTGGTTGAGGACTTTTCAGGGTCCTAACGGCACCCCAGAATGGATTGTGTCTGCAACCAGAGGTACCACTGTACTTAATTCGTTCCACAGGTCCATTCTTAACCTGAAACTGTTCGTAACCTGAGGTATCACTTTAGCTAATGGGGCCTCTCGCTGCTGCCGCTGCAACACCGCCGCACGATTTCTGTTCTCATCCTGAAGCAAAGTTCTTAACCCAAGGTACTATTTCTGGGTTAGCAGAGTCTGTAACCTGAAGCGTATGTAAGCTGAAGCGTATGTAACCCGAGGTACTTATTTATACCCCTCCTTTTTCCCTGACAGAACTCAAGGCAACTTACAGATAAAAATAAGAACTTTTTCTTAAAAAAACAAAACCTATCACTAAAAAGCAATTCAGCATTGATAGAATTAAAGACACACACACACAAACACAAAACAGCACAGCACCAGCTCTTTCATTAAAAGCAGTCAGTTCCCAAAAGCCTGTTGGAACAAGAAAGTTTTCACCTGCTGGAAGAACAACAAAGGTAGAGCCAGTCTAACTTCTCTAGTAAGGAGGATGTTCCAAAGTCTGGGAACATCCACCAAGAAGGTTGTTTCCTGCATCTCCACCAAGCAGGCCTGTGAGGGTGGAGGGACTGAGAGAAGGCCCTCCCCCCAGAGATCTCAAAACTCAGGAAGGTTCATATCAGTGAATACGGTCTTTCAATTAGCTTAGACTTAAGCCATATAAGGCTTTATAAGCGATAACCCGTGCTTTGACTTGTGCCTGGAAACAGATTGGTAGTCAGTTCAGCTGTCGTGGCAAGGGAGCTGTATGCTTCCTATAGCCAGCCCTGGTTGACAATCTGGCTGCATCTCTTTGAGCCAGTTGAAGTTTCTGAGCACATTTCAAAGGCGGCCCCATGTAAAGCACATGTCACAAACTGGCTAGATGCAGAGGAGTGGGGCAGTCACCATCTGGGGAACCCCCAAGGGAATCCCCAGGGAAGAAGGCTCAGAGCCAGGAGATTGGTGGTGGGACGATGAAGAGTGGTCAGGGTTTAGTGAACAGGGAGAGGCTGGGGCAGGGAGCAGTCCAGAATCAGAGGCAGGAGAGGAGGGGGCCAGGAGACGGAGATGAGACAGGCTGCTGAAGAACGCAGGAAGCCTCTCCTTCCTGCTGCAAACAGATCCCCTACGCCCTGGTCTCCAAGAATATGTAGAGGAATGAAGAGAGCAGAACAACAAGAGACTAGACAAAAGAGCCTGAGATTGCTTGGGAAGGACCTGGGGGAAGAGGAGTCTTAGGAGCAGTGGGAAGGCAAGGACCTTCAGTCCTCACATCTGCCTCATTGGGGCAAGAGTTGCTGTGATCACTAGGCCTGCACTGTTTTGGTTTCTTTGAATAAAGAGTTACCTTCACTAACCTACTCCTGGCAAAATATATAAAAAAATAAAAAATTGTCCAGTAGCACCTTAGAGACCAACTAAGTTTGTTCTTGGTATAAGCTTTCGTGTGCATGCATGCTTCACCAAAGCTAATAATAATAATAATAATAATAATAATAATAATAATAATAATAATAATTTATACCCTGCCCATCTGGCTGAGTTTCCCCAACCACTCTGGGCGGCTTCCAATCGAGTGTTAAAAACAATACAACATTAAATATTAAAAACTTCCCTAAACAGGGCTGCCTTCAGATGTTATACCTTATAAGATACCTTATACCTTCCTATAGCAAGAACAAACTTAGTTGGTCTCTTAGGTGCTACTGGGCATTTATATATATATATATATATATATATATATATATATATATATATATATATATATCGACTGCATCAGACCAACACAGCTACCTACCTGAATCTACTCCTGACAGCACGTTACAGTAATCCATACGGGATGTAACTAAGGTGTGTGTCACTTGTGACCACTCTTATTCCCCTACCCACCATAAGGACTGATTCAGCCCACTCTCACCCTAAGGAATTCTTCCACATCATTCCATTGCATGTGCCAATGATGTCATTTAGGTAGTGTCTCTTGCCCACCCTTCACCTCAAGGTGGAGTGCAACAATATAATACAGTGGTGCCCCGCAAGACGAATGCCTCGCAAGACGAAAAACCCGCAAGACGAAAGGGTTTTTCGGTTTTTGCGACGCTTCGCTAGACGATTTTCCCTATGGGCTTGCATTGCAAGACGAAAGCCCATAGGGAAATCTCGGGGACCTTTTTTTAAATGCTGGTGGTGGGGAGCAAAGCCTTCCCCCCCCCCTCCGGACTTCAGAAGAGGTCCAGGAAGGCCGGCAGGGGCGAAAGGCTTTGCTCCCCACCGCCAGCATTTTAAAAGCGGTCCGGGATAGCAGGGAAGCGCTTCCCGCTATCCCGGACGGCTTTTGAAGGCAGGCGGGGGGAGCAAAGACTTTTGCCCCCCGCCCGCCTTGGGAAGAGGTCCAGGACCTCTTCCCAAGGCGGGCGGGGGGCAAAAGTCTTTGTCCCCCTGCCTGCCTTCCCGGGGGCTTTAAAATCGCCCCGGGACAGCTGAGAATTCCTCCGCTGTTCCGGGGTGATTTTAAAATGCTGGCGGGCGGCAGCGCTGCCGCCCGCCAGCATTTTAAGATCGCCCAGGGACAGCGAAGGACTTTTCCGCTGTCCCTGGGGGATCTTAAAATGCTGGCGGGCGGCAGCGAAGGCTTCGCTGCCGCCCACCAGCATTTTAAAAGCCCCTCGCCCACGGGACTGGGGCTTTTAAATGCTGGCGGGCGGCAGCGAAGGCTTCGCTGCCGCCCGCCAGCATTTTAAGATCGCCCAGGGACAGCGGAAAAGTCTTCCGTTGTCCATGGGCGATCTTAAAATGCTGGCGGGCGGCAGCGAAGGCTTCGCTGCCGCCCGCCAGCATTTTAAAAGCCCCCGGGACTGTCCCGGGAAGGCAGGCGGGGGGAAGCAAAGACTTTCGCCCCCGCCAGCCTTCAGAAGAGGTCGGGGGACAGACTCTCCCCAGACCTGGTCTGAAGGCGGTTCGGTTTCCATAGGAACACATTAATTGATTTTTAATGCATTCCTATGGGAAACCGTGCTTCGCAAGACGAAAAACTCGCAAGACGAAAAGACTTGCGGAACGAATTAATTTCGTCTTGCGAGGCACCACTGTAGTACACTCTTAAAACCAGTTAAAACAATTTACACCAGACCAATAGAGTGGTTCTGAAAAATATGTATCTCAACTATCAAACACCAGGATAAGAAGATGTGTCTTCAACATGCAATGGACACCATGATTATAAGGTTTTTCTTTGGGGGGGAGATGAATGCCTTGGCCCCCTTCTAACTCTTGGAATAGTCAGGCTTGCTTGCTGGTGAGGTGGGAGATGGGCCATTAAGAGGAACAAAGGAAAGGGCTTCGTGCAAACGGTTGACAAATGGGTGGGGTCCCCTCCCTCAACTCACTGATAATTAGGAGGTCAAAGGCAGAGTTGAAAGGAGAGAGTTGAGTGATGTGAGCTAGAAGCTGGAAGAAAAGATGCAAACTGGGAATCCAGAGAGAGTCAGAGTGATGATTGAGTTGAATCCAAGGCTATGGGGAAAGAGTGTTAATGCTGGGAACCCCTCCATTGTCGTCGTCCTCTTCTTTTTCTTCTTCTTCTTCTTCTTTGGCAATCACTCGTAGCCAAGTAAGATTGTCTTCCATAAACGTGTTTTCTAATACCAAGCTGTCCCACCCCCCTGCCCCTGCTAGACATGTTTGTGTGCACCTACCATGCGAAGGTCTCGCTCTCCCTCAAAGAGGAACCTCGTTTTGCATGTAGAAAAGCGGAAACAGCAGACGTTCTTGTGATGTGGTGGGAATTGTGCCCTTCCTCACGCAGAGAACAGCTGCTAATCACACACAGAACTGTTGCCGGCACAGACACACCTGCTTTGCCAAGGGTTGAGGGCATCAAGAGAGACCGATTTTTAGAATCTTCTCTGTCTCCCGAAGGGCCAGGAAGCTGCACAGCATTTAAGAAATAAATATAAAGGACGGGGAAGTCAGGTGTTCATACAGAATTGTTCATTTGTGATTTGAAGACTTCTCACTGGTTTTACTGGAGGGTGACAGTGGAGAGAGAGACATCAGCAGTAATGAATGCGATACCCTTCAGATGTTGTTGGACTACAGTTCCCATCATCCTCAGCGAACATGGCCAATAGTCAGTGTTGATGACTACGGTGGTACCTCAGGATGCGAACAGGATCCATTCTGGAGCCCTGTTTGCATCCCAAATGGAACGCAAGACGCGACGGCGCATCTGCCGCCGCTTCCGCACATGCGCGTGCCGTCATTTTGAGTGTCTGTGCATGCACGAGCGGCGAAACCTGGAAGTAACGCGCTCCGTTACTTCCAGGTTGCCATGGAGCGCAACTCGAACACGCTCAACCTGAAGCACATTCAACTCGAGGTATGACTGTATTCAAATCATGCCATGCTCTTTGTATTCTTATCAGTTCATCATTGATGTGACATCGTGTTAATGTCTTTTACCAGTGCTAGAACAGCTGAATAGCCTGACCCTCTTCACTGACATGCTGGCAATAAATGTTTATCGCACGGCTGACATGACAAAAAGCTTTTCTGTACCAAAGGCCTTCACTGGTGACTCTCTCTCTGTGGAACACTCTCTCCTCTGGGATAGACTAGGCCCCCAACTCTGATGTGTTTTCAATGACATCTGTGTAGGCGTTTGTTGAGTAAGTCATTCTCTGGTGGAATCTACCTACATATAAAAGCTATTCTGAAAATGCCTTTTTAAAAAGCATTTTAAAAAATACATTGAATTTTCCATAAGGCTCACCATCGGCATCTAGTTTCTTAAACAGTGTCTCCTCAAGCTGAATGGCAACTGCTTTGAGTTTCAAAAGCAGACCTAGGGATTTGCTTTAAAAAAAAATAAAAATAAAAAATTCTCACCAGACATGTGCCAACCTTTAGGTATGACTGATATAGTAATGTCTTATATCTGCCATCCTTAGGGCTCCCTGGATATACATTTAAAAATCAATCAATCAATCAATCAATCAATCAATCCAGAACTATGAGCAATAAGCTAGTTTGGGATACAGATAAGTTTAATGATACTACATCTCCCAAACTGGAGCTTGTGATATTCACGAGTTTCAAGGATCGCTAACACAACTTCAGTTGAATAATTGGGGAGGAATACGGAGGAAAGACAATTCATTATTCTGAAGTGAGAAACTTGGGGGCATAAAGATTTCTTTTTAAAGGACCTCTTCCTCACTCTGTGATGGAATATGAAAACTACTGGCTACAGTAGACCATTGAAGTAAAATCTGGTGAATAAGCTTTTTCTTCTTAATAATTGCAAGGAAGTCAAATCACTTTGAGCTCTGTGCCCAGTTCTCAAAAGTGACTAAAGGTTTCACGTCTGACGATGCTATTCAAAAATCTCCAAGAACTATTCAACATCATACTTCCCCTCCAGCTTATGAACTCTAACTGAATGACCTTTTTTGCTCCAAGTGCTAGGAAGGAAGGAAGGAAGAAGTCACTTGTGCATTTTGAAATAATCAAATCTAGCATTATTAATCTCTATTTCCTTTTTATAGAATGGGCAAGGGTGAGTCATGTGTCACTCCATGTCTGAGTCCTAGTCATTTGACTCTGTGACAAAGTCCCCAAATATATTTCTCCCCCTTCTCTAGCAGTAAAATTGGTGGGAGGCAAACTTGACTGAATAGGGGGGGAATTTTTATGAACCAGAAGGAAATAGAATATCATCCTTTCTGTGAAATGAAATGACTTGAGGGGCAGTCAAGAAAGGCAACTTTCCCACACCCAACGCTGAGATGATGTCATATAACCCATTCTCTACTCCCTGTCCCCCACTCAATGCATACTCAGGCCACCGGGAAGAGCCTTCCGGAACTTCCCTAGCAAGACGTCCAGTAGCCAGGAGTTACCATTGCATAACTCCTGGCCAGTTTGCTGCCTTCCTAAGATTCCTGTCTTAATTCATAAAGCCTTAAACAATTTATGCTCCATTTGATCCTTAAGATCTTCTGATGGGGCACTTTTGGTGAGTTTTGGTTGGCCTCTACCAGGAAAAAGGTCCTGTGCTCTGTGGAACTCCTTACTACTAGAAGTCCAGCAGGAGTCATTCTTGCTTTCTTTTAGATTAATTTTCTTTTAACTATACTGTTCAGACAGGCCTTTGGAACAGGTTTTTTTTTTTAAAAAAAAAGAACCAGATTTTTTGATATGCTATTAATGTTTTTATTGACTTTTTGGAGTAGTATGTTTTTATGTGGTACATCACCTTCCTATATTTCTTTTTATGAAAATGCAGTGTATAAATATTTCATTTTTTAAAAAAGTCCCACATTTCACAGGAGGGGAGCTTGAAGCTCCACTAAGTACCCCCCAACAAACAATGTTCTTCATGATGGAACATGTTCTAAATGACGACACAAGCATTTTGCAAGGGAGAATACTGGGAGTAAGGAAGAATGGAAACCTTAATAATTTGGTCCCAGGAGGTCACATGGTGGCCTGATTGGGCAAAGCTCGGTGGGAAAGAGTACTGTAACAAAAAGCAAGAGTTGTGGCTTTCGTGTGCATGCACACTTCTTCAGATACACAGATACACTTCAGAATTTGTGTATGTGAAGAAGTGTGCATGCACACGAAAGCTCATACCAAGAACTAACTTAGTTGGTCTTTAAGGTGCTACTGGAAGGAATTTTTTTGTTTTGACTATGGCAGACCAACACGGCTACCTATCTGTAACAAGAGTTGTGGGTTTGACTCCCTCTTCTGGGAAGTTCTGAGGTAATTTCCACATGGCAACACCTACCTCAGTCTGTCAGGATTGATAATTTTGGACAGGAAAAAGAAGAAACAGTGGAATTAGTGACCAGCTCTCCCACACTTAGAAATACCCACAATAAAGCCTCATGATGGGACCTTGTCCAAGTGGCTGAAGACATTTTACTGCCTGAGATGAAGGACAAGATGGCGACCTCACTATTCAATGCACAGGTGCTGATTAGCCTGCCATTTGACTGTTACATGGAAAGCTTTGTCCTCCACGAATTTGCCCAGTCCTCTTTAAAAGCCGTCCAAGTTGGTGGCAATCACTGCCTCCGGGGGGCGTAATTTGAAATTTTAACTATGTGCTGTGTAAATGCCACTGCTAGTCAGGGGAGCCCTGCCAGTGAGGAGCACCCCAGCATAGCTGCCCAAATGGTAGACAGGCAGAAGCTACAGCCTGCCGCTGGGGGAGCAAACATGGAGGCCGGCTGACGTGGCCCCATGCTGCTTGTGTGGTTTCATGCACTGTACTCTGTGGGTGAGGTTTATATACTTCTGAATCTGCACATGATTGACCCCCGAAGCTCTCCTCCAACATTGCTGGGCCTTCTGAGCAGAGGATGTGGAGGTGGCAGAGCTACTGGGCTTCTCTATGGCTTCTATGCAACTGGTATTTAGAACAGCCACCTGCGAAGGGAGAGCTGTAACTTAGTGGAAGGCACCTGTCTTGCACGCAGAAGGTCCCAGATTCAATCTTCTGGCATCTGCCGCTGGGGCAGGGAAATACTGCTGCCTGAAACCCTGGCAGTCTGCTAGTCAGTGTAGATCAGGGTTTTTCCACCTGGTTCCTTCTGCACACTAGTGGGCGTTTCAGGATTCTAGGTGGGCGGTAGGGGGTTCTACAGCACAAGCTGAATCCTCCTTCCACCGAGCACTGGTGAGTGGTAAGGAAATTTTACCATCAAGAAAGATGCATTAGTGGGCGTAGGTATAGAAAGGTTGACTACCCCTGGTGTAGATGATACTGACCTAGATGGACCAGGGCTCTGAATTAGAATAAGGCCGCTTCCTATAATCCTATTTTGCTGGTGTAATGACATACCAGCACAACACAAGCATTTGGCCAGGTCTGGATTAACCATGAAGCAAAATATGCACTTGTTTAGGACATTGAGGGAAGGGGGGCACCACATAAATCTTCCATTGCCAGATTTACCATATGGTGCAGCTGAAAAAAGACTCCCACAATAAATGAACACACACACAAGAATTATAATAAAAAATAAAAAATAGTACAGTAATAATAAAATAGTAATAATAGAGATTGATGATATACATTAATATTGGGAATACAACAAAATTAGAATCTGGTAACAGGTAAATTGCCACTCGGTCTACTGAGGCTCACATGTTTCCTTTTAATTTGATATATATGGGGGCACTAAAGTCTTTTAAATGCTCCAAAGGTCTTAATCCGGCCCTGGATTTGGCCAAGGCAGTCTTCTGCTGGCGCAATAGTATCACCATGGTGTAAATCTGTTGTGCTGGCATAACTTTGTGTTCTGCAGGAACAAGAGGTTTTTGGTTGCATGCCAGTTTTGCCAAGCAGATGTAAGTTAAAGATTATGATCACTCTACAAGTGATGCAAGTTCCAAATTAACCATCTTTTCTTTTATCTCCACAGTCTCTTACTCCAGAACAGAATTCTTTGAGCAATCGACTCTTTCAGCAGGGCAATCACGTTTCCTCTCTTTAAACCCTGAGGCCTCCCATGTAAGCTTCACTGAAACTGGGAAAACTTTGTAACAACTAACTTTCTCAATCATTTAATGCAACATGCCACGAAACATATTCCAGCTGCAGCATCACACTACTGTGTCTTATATATTTTCATTTATTTTTTAAAAAAATATAAACTCATTGATCAAGAAGTTTTTTCAGGTAGTATACAAACAAAAAATACAGATAGCACATAGTTAAAATCCCCAGACTAATTAAAGATGAATATACCATCATCATTAAATCAGTGAAACTGTTAATAGATAAATAGATGACAGATATAGATAGATAAATGATAGATGATAGATAGATAGATGATAGATGATAGATAGATGATGGATAATAGATAGATAGATGATAGATAGATGATAGATAGATAGATAGATAGATAGATAGATAGATAGATAGATAATAGATAGATAGATAATAGATAGATAGATGATAGATGATAGATAGATAGATGATAGATAGATAGATAGATAGATAGATAGATAGATAGATAGATGATAGATAGATAGATAGATAGATAGATAGATAGATAGATAGATAGATAGATGATAGATAGATAGATGATAGATAGATGATAGATAGATATAAATAATGAGTTTATTTCTTGCATAGGATTACAGCAGGGGTCAGCAAACTTTTTCAGCAGGGGGCCAGTCCACTGTCCCTCAGACCTTGTGGTGGGCTGGACTATATTTTTTTGGGGGGGGGAATGAACAAATTCCTATGCCCCACAAATAACCCAGAGATGCATTTTAAATAATTCTACTCATGTAAAAACACGCTGATTCCTGGACCGTCCGCAGGCCGGATTTAAAAGGTGATTGGGCTGGATCCGGCCCCCGGGCCTTAGTTTGCCTACCCATGGATTACAGCTATGTCTACATTTGAGGCAATAGACTAATTGAGAAACTCTCAGAAACTGTTCATGGAAGTTAAATGATAATGCAAACAAAACTGCTCAATCTATCTGGAAGAGAAGAAAAGTTGCTGTTTCAAACAACTCTATTCATTCATTCTGCATTCTGCTCTGTCTGCTCTGGATAGTTAAAAGGCCATAACTGCCAGGAAGCACAGAACATAGTTCAGATTGCAGCCATTCAGGCTAGGTGCACATTAAAATGCAACGCAGATGTTTTTCCCTGGCAGGGATGTCTTGACCCAATGCACATTACCTGATTTGTTTCCCTGCTCCTGAACTCCCTATGAATTCCTATTCAATGAAGCTGTGCTCTGCACATGCACAACAGATGTTGGAAAATGGACACACCTCAGCTTAACCACAGCCCATGTTTTTAAATCAGATGGAAGCAGGTTTCAGGGAGAGTGCCCCAAACAGAAGTATTTCTCAAGGGAATGTGACTAATGTCATGTCATGTGCACTCAGCTTTGAACGCTAGAGGTGGGAGTGCACTGGAGCCAGACTAAATGGTCGTGTGAAAATAGGCTTGATGTCATTGCCAACATGCTGTGGCTTTGACCAAGAAATCTAGCTTCACTGTCTCAGTTCCCTTCACATGGTGATAATGCTTCTCACAGCCGTGTGGCTTACTGTGTGGGTGGTCTCTGGTTACTAATTATACAGTACTCTGAATCTATGAAAATGTGGTAGATATGGACTTTATCATGGTTACATTCCACACTTCTGGGGGCTAAAAATAAACACTCTCAAAATTGTGGAAATCTAATGTCCGCCTCCAAATATGCAAAATTAGATTTCTATGTGATAATGGTCCAGGGGAAAACCAGTATTTACTGAGCATGACAAACTGATAAAATTGGGTGCTTTCTTAGAGTGTTTCATTGAACCATCCTGTATTTCCTCTTGGTCTTTCTCCATTTATCAGATTTTCCCATGGCTGTATGTCCCCTCTCCACCCCCCCCCCAGAATAAACTGCTTATAAACAGTGCAATCCTAGGGCCTAGTCACAGTGTTGATGGCTGGGGTGGTGGTCAGGATTGCAAGCAATTGTTTCTCTCATGGCCTGGTGGAGAGGAGGATGGTGGCTCCTTTGTGGTGGAAGCCCCAGCTTTGCCCAAACAGGTTGTATAGGCTGCTAATCCTGGTGGTGCTAGCAATAGCCAGCTGAAGGCCATGAAAGGGTCATTGTGGAGTGGGAACTGGCAACTTTGGATCCACTCAGATCCTGGTTTTGGGCTTCCCATGGGCATCTGGTTGGCCACTGTGCAAACTGAGTGCTGAACTAAATGGGCCTTTGGACTGATCCATCAGGTCTCTTATGGGCAGTATCTAACTCACTCATTCCATCCATGCAAGGATTTCCACTTGTGAAGTGGAACATTGCCCCCCTCCCCTCCTCCTCCACTCCTTATATTTGTTCTGGGGTTCCCCTCAACCTTCAGCAACAGATTTGGGGTGAGGGTGGGGCAAGCACAGGGAGAGGAGAGGGGGAGCATGAGTTCATTAGATACTACCCTATAGGTAAAGGGACCCCTGACAATTAAGTCCAGTTGTGAATGTCTCTGGTTGCAGCGCTCATCTCGCTTTACAGGCTGAGGGAGCTGGGGTTTGTCCGCTTCCACAGACAGTTTTTCCGGGTCATGTGGCCAGCATGACTAAGCTGCTTCTGGAGAAAGCAGAGCAGCGCACAGAAACACCGTTTACCTTCCCACTGGAGCGGTACCTATTTATCTACTTGAACTGCGTGCTTTGGAACCGCTAGGCTGGTGGGAGCTGGGACCGAGCAATGGGAGCTCACCCCGTCACAGGGATTCGAACCACGACCTTTTGATCGGCAAGCCCAAGCGGCACAGTGGTTTAACCCACAGTGCCACCCGCGTCCCTGCGCCACCCGCGATACTACCCTATATTCTCATGTTATACCAGTCATGCCAGCCTTTGTCTGTTTGCTTACATACATAATATATACCCCATATTTCAACACAAATTTATGCTTCCAGGGCAGCTAACATAATGGTAAGAGACAACAACAACAAAAGTACACCATCATCAACAACATCATCATCTAAAGTATGCAAACTAATTCCACCCTTGGCTCCCTCAGGAGGAAGGGTGGGAAATCAAGCAATTATCTCTACATGGAATGCAGCAAATTAAGCAGCTCTTAAAAGCCTGGGGAAAGAGAAATTGTTTTCTTGCCTGGTGTCTAAATGATAGTAACCAAGTCTCCAGGAGGAGCTTCTTAGGGAGGGCATTCCAAAGTCAAAGAGCCATCACACAATAGGCTCTCTTTGATTATCATCCACAACAAGATGGAGGCACCCAGATTGAGATCTTAAATTATAATCTCAGTCGATGGGGAGATTGATATGGAGGAAGGTGGTCCAACAAATAAGCCATGTAGGGCAGGAGTAGGGAACATATGGCTCACAGGCCTAATTCATACTGGCATGGGTTCCACTTTGGTTCATGGGGCCATTTATCGCACACCACAATCACCCAACCCATACCTGATGTCATACGAGATGACAGGTGTGGGGCAGGTAAACATGTGGCTACAAAGGAACCACCAGAAGAGGAAACCAAGCTGCTAATTGTTCCCTTGCAAGCAGGGTTCACTGACAGTGCCAGTTAGCTGTCCAGAGGTCCCACTGGGATTGGTTGCACTTTCAAGATCCCATTGGGTGCTCGCTAGCACAGTTGATGGGGCTTGCTGCTGCTTGGCACTGCCAGTGAGTCCTGCTTTATCCATTTTCAGGTGTGGTTTGGATACAAAGGGTAAGGGGTATTATCACTGAAAAGGGAATCATCATCATAATGACAGTAGCTGTATCTTCCTGATGACTGATTACACAAGGCTGTAGAACTTCCTGGGAAACTGCTGAGAACTGACCAAATTAAGGCCAAATAAACAACACACATGTCCTTCACAACTGATGTGGTGACCATACACGTGGTGACCTGTCTATAAGTAATTATATGAGATACATGCTAAGTGTTACTAGTTTTCTGCATCTACAAATTCCCCAAATTATTGCGTGTGTATGACAGACAATAATCATGACCTCCAACTTCCTGTCCCATGGCCTCCTAAACAATTGCATGCAACTCCCAACATAGTTTCTCTCAGGCCTCCTCCCTCAGCCATACATCTGGAGTGTGGGAGTCCTCTCCTGCCTTACCCAAACGTGACCTCTGCCATCTCAAAGTCTTCATGATATGGGGAAAGGAATTGTTTCCTTAAGGGACTGCCATGAGCCAATAATTTGGTTTCAATTCTTGGTTTTCACCCACCCTAATATACAAATAGATTGCTCCACTTTAACACTATCTTCCAGTGTTTTGCTCCTGAGAGCCAGAAATCCCCAATTAGTCAAGTGACTCCCCTGGTAATGTTGACAGTGACTGGCTTAGTTGTTTCATATGGGGCAAAGATCAGTGGCCACTCCCCAAAATCAGGAGGGGGTGCATTTATTTCCAGACTGCAATGGCTCTGCAGGTGGTATTTTCTTACCCATGAGGTCCCAAGGGCAATTCTTCCATCCTTTCTCATATTCTAGTTCCTCTCCTCAGTGGCCCTCTGTACTATGCAAGCATCTGTTGCACAGGGCAAAACCACATTCCATCCTAATTGCTGTTTTCTGCTTCCCATACTGGACAGGTGATGTGGAAGAAAGGGAGACAGAGTCTCTGCAACACTGGTGGCAATCTGGGCTGTATGTTCCTGTTGACCAACCGTGGGGCTGGCACAGAAAAGTTTTGTGCAGATTTTTCTGAACCTGATTTGTGATTTCAATTTGAATTTCCAGTCGCTTAAGTTCCACATTCATTGAAAGGGGAGCAGCTCCTCAGCCATAAAAGGACACCACACACATGTGTTTCTGTGTGTACAGTGGCTTTTAAATAAATCTGAAAACATTTGTAGATGGGTCAGGATTTCATGTGCTATCAACACAGGATAAACTTCTCTCTGACACACACACACACACACTTGCCATGCTCAGAGTGACAATATGAACACTGGCTATGTTGGCACTTCACAATAAACCAGGGCTGCTACTGGCTCATGGTGGTTTATGTGCATGAGCAGAGTACCAGTGCATACTCCCTCTTTGCTGCTGCTGCGCTCCTCCTCAAGTGCAAGCATGAGGAACAAAGTGGGCTCACTTCCTGTTTATTGATCATTCACTCTGATTCATTTGCAGAAAAATTGTGGGGAGGTTAGGCTACCTATCCTGATTTGTCTGCATTAAGTTTATATGGAGGCTAGACAATGGTGCCCATTGAGAATTCTGATTTGTTTGCAGAAAGGTTTTTCTGAGGGTATTGAAGGGTATGCAATACTGGCACTCCCCACCCCCCTGGCAAAAAAGAAAGAAAGTGTGGCACTGTAACAACTTAATGGTGAGTTACCAGCACCGTTTTTTCTTTAAAAAAGCACTGGTTATATAGAACATTGAGTTAGGCAAGTGTTATCTTAGTTTTTTCGGTGTGATTTCCCCATCACTTTCCTTATCACAATAAGTCTGGAGGCTTTTTTGGGGGGGGGTGAGTTTGCTGCACAAGAGCGCACATCAGCTTTAATTGCGCAACCTGAATTCGCTGGTATGTGACTGAATCCCATCCAAAAATAGCAGCAGTCAGGACGTGCTTTAAGAAACTGCAGATAGGTCTGCCTTCCCATTACATCCAGGATAGTAGTTTTCTGCTCCCCAACAAGCCACAATTGCGCATCAGCCGTAAACTTGTGGAAATGTAATAATTCATTAATTAAATATAAATGTAACAAACAAACCATAGTTTGTTGCCTGAGCTAAGCCTACTTGCATTCCCTTGATTCCAATGGGAGTCTTAAGCATGTGCTTAACTCTGCCATTGCAATCCACGGAAAATAAGAGTGCATGATTCTATGTTAGCTTTTAAGTTTTATTTTTAAAACTGAGCTTCTCCAAAGCTATTTTTTTGGCCATATTCTACTCAAGACATAAATAGTAGCAAGTGTTTGAACATCCCCAGTGGCAAAATGCCCTCTTGTTGTACGTAGTAGTTGGGTGTACCTGCTTCTTAAGTTTCTGTTCTTTAAAAGAATAATTATTCCCCTTTTGTAAATATTTTCTCTTGCCTCCCAAAAGGACATAGCTCTCTCCAGAAGCATATAAGACCCTCTGTGGGATTTGCCTGCAAGTAACTGCCAGTTTTTACCCTGACTTTCCCTAAAGGCTCTGGGATGCGATTCAACAACTTTATGAAACCATCAAAATAGAAAAGCTGACCAAAGCTTGCTTGACATACTTTGACAAGAAAATCTCTCTCAAACCGCAAGATTAAAAGCCTGAGCCCTTTCACATGCTTACTGTCTCCACCTTGCCCACTTAGAGGCACCTGGTATAACACTATGGAAAAATGCTGCCCAAACAATGGTGGGATGTGGAACGTCTGTGATCGGATGTACTCTTTTCATCTACCTGTATTTTCCCCCTTCCTGAGCTACAATTCTGAAAGTGGTTTAACAGTCAATCCCTCTTCCCTGGGAACTCTGGGAATTTTAGCCCTCTGAGATGTCTCCTACAAACTTTCAGCACCCTTAACAAGCAGTAATTCCCAGAATTCTTTGGGGGAAGGCACAGCTTTTTAAAGTGGTGAGATACTACAGTGGTAGCTCGGGTTAAGAACTCAATTCGTTCTGGAGGTCCGTTCTTAACCTAAAACTGTTCTTAACCTGAGGTACCACTTTAGCTAATGGGGCTACCCGCTGCCGCCGCAACACCGCCGCACAATTTCTGTTCTCATCCTGAAGCAAAGTTTTTAACCCGAGGTACTATTTCTGGGTTAGCAGAGTCTGTAACCGGAAGCGTATGTAACCTGAAGCGTCTGTAACCCGAGGTACCACTGTACTTGACATGTATAGTGGGGTCTCACTTAACACATACCTGTATCTGCACAACACAGGACCTATCAAGCAGAATGCAGCTCATCTACCCTCTAAACAGTGACCCACTATGGGCTTAATCAATTTTTTTTTTTACTGCCTGCCTGCCTGGCAATGAAAAACTGAGGGGGCTGGAAGGTTTCATTCAGTTTGGAAGATCACAAGTAGAGCAGTATATACTGAGTATATACTGTATACCCACACGGTACTCGTTGTCACAGTGTATATCCTTATATAGCCAAAATTACATCCTCCATAAACAAGAGAGGGGGGTGTTGACAGACTTGGGAAAACCCCAAGGTTTACAGAAGTACAAATAATAATAATAAGACCTTTAGGGGAAAAACCTTGAAGGGAGGGGAACCCCGAAACAGCTGAACGAGGAGAGCAGGCATGCTCAGAGGACACACAATTCTGGCTGGCCATCAGAGAAGTGGGAGGGGAGAACATGAATCTAGGCAGGGAGGGAAAATTGAATGGAATATCCTGGAAAGGGGCTTGGAAACTTGGCTGGCTGGAAACCTGAGCTGTAGTGCTCCACACGCTGTCACATTTTGTTGCAAGGCATACTTGTTTAACATACAAATAAGCTCTTCTCTTTTCTCTTTTTTAAACGGTGGAGGCATAGCTGTCAAGCGTCCCTTATTTGGCGGGACAGTCCCTTATCCCAGCGCCGTGTCCCACTGCTGTCCCTTATTGATGATGTCCCTTAAATAAGCTACTGAAGGTGACGGAGCCCTTTCTATATCCAGCTGTCCTTTGTCAACAACAAATTGTTGCTGTTTTTTTGTTGTTGTTGAATATATGCTATATGGTAATTTATGGACCTAATAGGTATCTAAAGCCATTTGCACGCAACAAAATTTGTATTTTATCATAGTAATTGTTGATCCCTTATTTTGGCTGCTGATCCCTTATTTTCGAGGCTGCTGGTCCCTTATTTTCAAATCTGTAAGTTGACAGCTATGGGTGGAGGGACTGGATCAAGAGGCTAGCGAGCAAACACATTGTCCACCCTTTCCTAGACAGCTGCTTCTAAGGAGTGACCCCACAGTTGCTTTCTCAAGTTCAGCCGGCTGCAAAGCTGCCAGGAGCACTTCCATCTCCAGTCACATCCGGCTTGTCTTCAACAGGAAACCAGACGTTGTCACTTCCTTTTTACACTAAGCAATTTACCCACCAACCCTGTGCATAAGAAGGCCAACTGGGGAGGCTTGTGCCATTTCAAATAACTTTAACCTTTAGCGGGGAGACTTTCTTTCCTACGAGCTTGATACAGAAAGGAAAATTACTAAGATACAAAGGTAGATATGATGGCCGACTAATTTCTGTTTGAGTAGTCGTACAAGACTCTTTATTATGCAGATTCCAGCCGAGTCATATCTGCCAGAGCGCTGCTGCAGAATTTGCAAGGGCACATAACCTCCCCCACCAGTTGAAGCTGCACCCGTAAAAGATCACAGAACCAGAGATGTTTAGAGCACTATCTAAAGTGCCCCACCGGCACAAGGATATCTGCTTGTGCAATGCAACTTCCCCTCCTTCTCACACCTTTCCCAAATCTGCTCTGAAGGCCTAGGGGAACCCCTAGAACAGATTTAGGGTGGCATGTGGGTGGGGGGGAAGGAGGACGAGGAGGGGAAAGTCCTGTTGCACACATGGTGATCCTTGTCCTGATAGGACACATTGCTCAGCACTACTTTAGATAAAACCCCAAGAACTGGAAAAGAGACTTTGGAGTTTATCTAGCTCAACAACTCCCTGCTTGGTGCAATCTGCAGGATGCAACTCCCTGCTCTCTACAATCTGCAGGATGCAACTAACAGCATGCTATGCAGATGGCTGGCCAGATCCTGCTTAAACATCTTCAGGAAATTAGAACCTACCACTTCTCAAGGCTGTTTATTCCACTGCTGAACAGCTCTTACCACTGAGTTTTTCCTAGTGCTTAGCTGAAACCTGCTTCCCTGAAGTTTCTACCCATAGGTTATGGTCCCACCCTCTGTAGCAACAGAGAATCTGCCTGCTCTTCATTATAGCCCTTCAGATAAACACCCTTCAGATACTTGAATGCAGCCATCCAGCTCTTTCAACAGCTCCTCATAGGACTATGGCTGTGTAAACATCAGGGTGCTCTTGTACACATGTGCAGTTTTGTGCATGTTCACCCACACAGGGGAGCTTTCAATTGAACTCTTGTCTCAATGTTTTCCATCCACTCTACTGGGTGGTGCTTGATGGGAAGTATTGTGTATTATTGCACCTTCCCCTCACTTAGCTCTTCCCCATCCTCTCTGAGTTCCAAAAATGTGAGGTCCATTGTGGGCATGTGGGCATCTTTACCTGTGTGCAGGGCCAACCCCCCCAAATTTTTTAAATACATATTTTTCAATATATCAGACTTGCTTAAATCTGTGTGCTATTTTTTTGAAAAAAGAAAAATCTGAGTGTGTCTTGCCATGTTCCACCCGTAGCCCCCAACTCAATTTCTGGGAAAAGTGAGGTCTGTTGTGGGCATGCACTCAGGTATTTGTTTACCTGTGTGTGGCCTTTTTTGTTTTTTGAGATACAAGTTTTCTGATATATACCAGACCTGCACAAAACATCAAGTTAAAAATTAAACAAAGAATAGACATAATGTTGCACCCGGCCCTGCTAGCAGCCCACAAAACAGCATGTTTTCAGTGGAAGTACGAGGTCACACTCTAGCCTGTCAATGTCCTTAAAATGAAGGACTTGACCCAGAACTTGACATAGTAGACCAGATATCTCTGTGACTATGGGGCAGTTCTTATCTTTGGGAGCCAACTGTACATTTACTGTGTACTTTGGAAACTAACTAAAATGTGGTGCAATGAAATACACCTGATTGCAATTAAAAGTAAATTCTCCCATGGGTGGGGATGTGAAAAGAAGATCTTGTACCTCTCGCTATACAAATTCTGTGATTATGCCTGAACTTGCAATAATGAATATAAATGAAACGGAAAAGCAATGAATTACATCAGTTTGAATCAAGAGCAAGGACTTCTATACATCAACAAGATTCAAAGATTGTTATCTCCAGGATGTTATTGCTGGCAAAAAGAAAAGAAAATTCTCGTTGCCAACCATACTGTTGTTTGTGAGATTGTGACATGAAATAAACTCAAGAACACTGATCTTCCTAGGCACTGTTAATTCACTTCAATACTGGGGCTAAGGAGGCACTCTTCTTCTGCAATCAAATGGAAGTGGACCTGTCCTTGCTGTTTTACCTTAGGGTATGTTCATATGACCGTTTACCCTGGATCCAGTGCTCTTCCACTGCTCATTTGTGAAGAAACTTTCATATGATGTGAGCCACAATCCGTATCAGTCCTATAGTTTCTCGACAAATACTGTCGTTTGATGCACGTTTTTCTAAAACCAGTTTCAATCAGGTTAGAACACTGGATGCAGAATAAGCACTAATTTGAGCATCCCTAACACCCATAGTGTTGGCACAGATGAGTGTACAAGCATAGATGACACAGTTTAATGAGCAGGAGTTGCAAGGGAGAGGAATGAAAGTTCAAGAGCGTCAGGTGACAATATCCCCACTCCCTCTCTGATGTGAACAACTCTTTGCAAATGTAGCTTCTAATGCAATGTGTATGCACAGGACTGGGGTGGCCTTTCTACATTGGAAGCCGCTAATGTGACCATACACTGAGTCTGTTTCCAGATAATCCGTTTATTGAGATTCATTTTAATTTGTGTGCACAAAGTTTGCAAGGAAGTTAAGATGGCATCCACTATTTATTCTGACTGGTTTGTTGTGGTGAAGTTAGACAGTGTTGCATCAAGTAAATATTAGTGCACTCTTGCATACCATCCAACATTTTTTTGATGAAAATAGGGACGTCTCATCTTACTAGGTTGCCCCAGCCACTCTGGGTAGCTTCCAACATAACATAATAAAATATTAAACATTAAAAAAACTTCCCTATACAGGATTGCCTTCAGATGGCTGGGGGCTGGATAACACCATACTCTTCAACATTTCTCCAATGAAAATAGGGACATCCTAAGGAAAAGTGGGAAATTCTGGGATCAAATCAGAAACCAGGACAACTTCTCTAAATCAGGGATGTCCCTGGAAAATAGGGGCACTTGTAGGGTCTGCTCTTGCCATTGTGTGTTCCTGTCACTGGCCTTATCCTTTGCTGAACAAGAAGCTCCAGATCACTTTAGTTGCACAGTTTGCATCTGAAAATAGTGAGCACCTGGAAGTGCCCTCAGGGTGCAATCCCATAGACACTTACCTGGGAGCAAGCTCCTCTCAAGACTCAATGGTATTTACTTCTGATTAGATATCTATAGGATTGCACTGACTGTATATACTAAACATAGCTCTCTATTCCCCAGCAAATGGGAAAGAATTGATATTCAGCGTATCAGTCACAGAACCATAACAATGCCAAACAAAAACTTGGAACATTTGCTTTTTTAAAAAGGCATTTTAGTGCAAAAGCAAAATGAATGTTATGAGAGAAAAGGCAGATGTGGGTGTTGAAAAGCAACAGAGGAGGCGGCAATAGCTGAGCATGTGTAATTGGAGAGGTGCAAGCAGTCAATAAAGACTAAAATCCTGCTGATCAGTCTTTTGGTGCAGAGCAGAGGAGGCTGAGTCTCATCCCCCGCTTCCTCTCAAACCGATTTGGAAAATTTAAACCCTTTTGTTCTGCAGGCTCCCTGGGGCGTGGGAATCAGATATGAAATAGTTACAGTACAACAAGGGCATACAGGAGAATGCAGAAACTTAGGGGTTTTCTCCAACATCTTTTAAAGTTCTTCTGTTTGTTTGTTTTTGTCTGAAATTAGTACTATCCTCCCTTTGTTTGGCTTAGCTGATGCAACAGACAAGGACCACTTCTTCCCAACCAAGTGAGTCAACAGCACTCTGGTAGTCCCCACTAGGGACGAGGGAAATATTCAGGATGACGCAGAAATTTGATTCAGTTCACATTCAAAGCTAAATCTTATCAAATTCACACTTTCTGAAATAATATGAAAACTGAAAAACAGCTGCCCTTCAAAATGTGCACTTATGTGAATTTTGTGATGCAGTTCTCCAACCAAACAATGTTTACAACGATGCATATATTTGTGATGTATACTCCCAATATGTTATTGTGAGAGTGTTCACAAGCATGGTCTTCTATAGAATGGTCCTTCTGGTCGTGGAAGAAAGATTACATGGTAATACAGAACTTGGAGCTTCTATCCTTGTCCCATCTCAGGTGTTGAACTCTGGTTTCCGGTAAGCAACATTCAAACCTCTACAATACTGATAATTTAAAGGGTGAGAAACATTTTTGCTCTCTTGAGCCACACCTGCCAGTGGATGAACGGTCAAGAGTCACATGACAAAGGGACGTGGCTGGCATCCATGGAATGAAGAGGCATTCACACACACACACACACACACACACACACACACACACACACACTATCCTTGTGCACCTCCCTAACCATCTCTGTTGCACTGCCCCAGCCGGGCAAGCTGCTGGATTCAGAACTGATGTGCATGCGCTTCAGAGTAGGGGACTAAGCGCTAAATTGGATGAATGTGCAACAGATGACTTTCAGTGGGAGAGATCAGATAGCTGTTTGGAAACTTAAGGCTGTCTGTAGGACAGATGGAAAATGTGGGTACTGTACTGTCCTCTAAAGGTAGCAGTGGGTGGAGAAGACAGGCCTGAAAATCTCCAGGAAGCCTAAACCTCCGATAAGTCAGAGAAGGTGAAAATGTGCTCCACCAAAAAGCTGCTTTACTCCCCATTTTAAAATTGTTTCTTTCTTTTTTTTTAGGGATGTGTGTGTGAATGTTTAATTGTTTTAATAAACGTACACTGGGACACTTTGAAAAGAAAGAAAAGGCATAGAACCTGCCTGAAGTATTGGAAAAAGAGCCAGAAAGACAACATAGCATAGGAGGAAGTTGTGCTTACCTAGGGTTGCCATATTTCAAACAGCTTGGGCTGCTCCTGCACTCTAGGGCAGGTGTAGAGAAACTCCAGCCCAGTAGAGAAACTCCAGCCCAGTAGCCAAATGCGCCCTTTCTGCCTTTGTCTATGCCCCCCACCCCCCTCGTGCCACCTGAAGCAGATTGCTATAGCTCCCTGCTGAATGACAGGGCTGGGTCCTGCTGGACTCCTAATCAGATGCTTGTTTAAATGCTCTGCTTTACATTGCAACTGAAATGATAAAAACAGTCAAGGTTTCCTAGTGTAGCAGTACAAGCTTTAGTTCACTGGGTAAATTATATGTCACGGACCATAGCAGGGAAACGAAAAGGAAAAGCGTTTCTTACTAGCAAGCAAGTTCATGGACTGTGTGGCAATCGAAGTTGATCCATCTAATCTGCGAAGCAGGGAGGAAGAATGTTCACTGTGGCTGAGTGGGGAAAACCCTCGCCTTCATCCCATTATTAACTGGAAAGTCCGATTTTAAAAGGTGCCATCCATAGAGATATGTGAACTGCAGGCTTATAAAGCAACACATTAAAAAGGGGGTTTTTCTGATTCAACTGCAGATGCTGCTGGTGTTTGAATTCAGACCTGCATCTATAACTATTTTAAAAGGACTGGGTATAGGGCGGTATATTAATAATAATAATAATAATAATAATAATAAGAAGAAGAAGAAGAAGAAGAAGAAGCCAAGCAGTTTACATTGGTTAATGCTTAAGTGGGAAAAGGTCCAGAGGTGATATTATGTGAGTGTTCTGGAGGTCTTTCTGAGATTCTCTGGGCTAAGGGGAAAGCAACAGAAGCTTATCACAATTTCTCAAATGTATAGGGCGGGAGAGGGGGAGAACATTTCAATCTCCAGCATCCACAGCTAGGCCTGGAAATACCCTGTGCCCTAAAACCCTGGAGAGCTGCTGCCCGCCAGAGTAGACAATATGGAGCTACATAGGCCAATGGTCTCACTCTACAAATGGCAGCTTCCTGTCCCTCCCCCCTTCCTTGTGTGAGATCACTGCTACTTGCAGTTGGTGGAAAGGACAGACGGGGACCTTGCGCAAGCTGAAGTTTTGCATTCAAAATGGAATTCACAGGGTCCAAGGAAGATTATACGCGGGGTAGGATTCCAATTCTCCTCTTTCCCAGTCTCAGGTATTTGTGCTTCATTGGGTGCAAGGGCGTTTTCAACAGAGCAGCATCACACCCTGTCTCAAATTAAGCTCTCTACGCATTTTCACAGGATTTGCTCTCACAGTTTGGACTCTGAGCAGAAAGGCAGAGGGGAACCCCCTGCTTCCTAAGGCACAGCTGTCCCTCCCCCCACCCCCAGCTGCCTAGTTCCTGTTTAACTTTCCATGCCTGGGTACTTTTTGGCTCACTCCAGTCACACTAAGTATAAATCATTCATTCTCCAGGTTGCAAGTGTGAAAGGACTGTTCTGCCGCTTCCTCTCTTGGTTTTGTTTCCCTCGAAATGGTAGCACCGTTTTCTCCTCTTCAGCGCTGGGAGTGAGGTGGGGAAGAGAGGATTTGACAGGACTGTGTGTCCCTGGGACACAATCAATCATAGAATCATAGAGTTGGAAGGGACCCTGAGGATCATCTAGTCCAACCCTTTGCAATGCAGGAATATGCAGCTGCCCCGTACAGGGATCAAACCTGCAACTTTGCATTATCAGCACCACACTCTCTTAACCAGCTGAGCTATTCCCTCTGCTTCTGATGTTCATGTGCTGAGGCAATTACTTTTATAGGCAAAATGGTACAACACACACATACACACCACCAGTAGAGATCGGCAGGCTTGGGGAAAGGTTTGTGTAAGTACATAACAGCTTTAGAAAAATAACTTCATGTTTTCTGGTCTGGTCCTGAGCAGTGGTGTAGCGTGGGTTGTCAGCACCCGGGGCAAGGCAAGTAATTTGCGCCCCCTAACCCGTGGATTTGCGCCCCCTAACCCATGGATTTGCGCCCCCTAACCCTAACTCCCAGATGTTGCGCCCGGTGCGGCCGCCCCCCCCCGCCCCCCCACGCTACGCCACTGGTCCTGAGCAGGATGGCTCCTGCAAAGAAAGGTGGTGAAAAGAAGAAAGGACGATCAGCCATCAATGAGGTGGTTACTTGGGAATATACTATAAACATTCGCAAACAGAACCACGGTATGGGCTTCAAGAAGCAGGCTCCTCGTGCTCTCAAGGAGATCCATAAATTTGCAATGAAGGAGATGTGGACTCCTGATTTACGCATTGACACCCACTTGAAGAAGGCTTGGCAAAAGGAGTAAGGAATGTTCCTTACCGTATCCATGTGCGTTTATCCAGAAAACGCAATGAAGATGAGGATTCGCCTAATAAACAGTATACAGTGATACCTCAGGTTAAGATCTTAATTCGCTCTGGAGGTCTGTTCTTAACCTGAAACTGTTCTTAACCTGAGGTACCACTTTAGCTAATGGGACCTCCCGCTGCTGTGCTGCCAGAGCACGATTTCTGTTCTCATCGTGAAGCAAAGTTCTTAACCCGAGGTACTATTTCTGGGTTAGTGGAGTCTGTAACCTGAAGCATCTGTAACCTGAAGCGTCTGGAACCCGAGGTACCACTGTACACTGGTCACATATGTGCCAGTTACCACTTTCAAAAGCCTACAGACTGTTAATGTGGATGAAAACTAATCTTTCATTACAATAAAAATGTTATGACATTAAAAAAAGAAAGAAAATTAAAATACTGTAACTTCATTGCTGGGGATGGGGGTAGGGACTCCAGAACAGCTTAATGGGGACTGAGCATGCTCAGTGACCATGAAATACTGATGAGGGGGGGAGATAGGAATGGGAATTCAGTGGGAAGGAGAATGAAGTGGATATTCCTGAGCAGGAACACTCCATACAGCAGCATTTTGTTTTCAAAACCAAATTCCTGTTCCAGTAAAGATAAAAACTTTTTTTAGAGTTACGCCAGCAGCTTATGAGCAGACATCATCTTGTGATCCCGATGCTGCTCATTTTCCAGTTTCCTGCAGCTACAGGAGGTTTCCCCTTCACGTCACTGCTTGTTAACGTTCAGATGACAGGCCTTGCTTTCTTAGAACAGGGAGTGATGTCACCCACATGAATTGCAGCTTTTTAGTGCTGGTGTGCTGGGAAGTCCTTTAGTAAAGGCAGAGGCTGCCCCTCAACAATTCCCAGAATTCCTTGGGAAGAGGGACCAATCATTAAACCACTCTGGCTCTGTGAGGAGAATGGAGCCATACATAAAAATACAGTGGTACCTCGGGTTACAGACGCTTCAGGTTACAGAGTCTGCTAACCCAGAAATAGTACCTCAGGTTAAGAACTTTGCTTCAGGATGAGAACAGAAATCGTGTGGTGACGGCAGGGCAGCGGCGGGAGGCCCCATTAGCTAAAGTGGTACCCCAGGTTAAGAACAGTTTCAGGTTAAGAACGGACCTCCAGAACGAATTAAGTTCTTAACCTAAGGTACCACTGTAGCTCAAAAGCGGCTTGTTTGCGATTTTGGGAAGAATGAAAAGAAGCTCAACAACTATCCAGATTTTCACTGTATGAAATAAGGCAACCCTATTGCAGCTGGCGTATGTGGGAAGAAGCAATCTTTCAGGTAAGGGCTTTATAGGTTAAGGCCAGCACTTTAAATTGTGCTCAGAAAAGAACTGGAGATTGATACAGCTGGTAAAGCACTAGCCTAAAATGCCCAGTTGTTATGACCTTGTTTTGAACTAACTGCAGTTTCCAGGCCATTTTTAAGGGCAGCCCCACATGCAACACAATGCACCAGAGCATTGTGACTGGAGTGTGGGTAACTCTAAGCTCTTTTTATCCTGGTATGGGCATAGCTGGCTTATCACCTGAAACTGATGAAAGGCACATTTGCATAGAAATCTAACACAGTGCAATAAAACACGAACCCTGACAAGTAAAATAAATGTCCACACATGAAAATTTCAAAGCAGGCTGAGGAATTGCACAAATGTAAATTGCCTGGCTAAATAAACAAAAGCTCCTGAAGTAGGCAGCAGGCGGGTGGCGTTGCTAGGTACTTACAGGACTCGATGGGAGAAATTTGCATGGATACATAGAGTGCCTCTGGGCAGATTTAGATGGGTGCCTGGCCCTGGCAGAGGTCTCAGCTGCAATGCATTTTGCAGTTTGCCCTATTACAGGATCATGTGCCCTGTCATTGTTCATGTTGGCTGAGGATGATGGGTGTTGTAATCCAACCATGGATGGAAGGTACCACATTAGCTACCACCGCTGCAATATATTTTTTTAAGCCTTTTTTAAGTTTAAAAGGAGGGAGAAGGAACAGGAACCTGGGGCTCAGCACAGAATAACTAAGGGCTTGGGCCCTGAGCCTTTCCAACCACCCCCTTGGTGTCAGGGGTACCTCTTGCAACTCCTCCATAGCTGCTGAGGTCCTCTCACAAATTCCACAAAAACAAATTAGATATGAGCTTGCAGTATCTCCAAATCTGGGAGAGTTGTGTACAGCTATTAACTAAATGAAAAACAATGAAGCCAGTGGACCATCTGATGGGCTATCTGCTGAAGTCCTCAAAGTGGGCGGAATTGAACTTACACAACAACTTGACAAGCTCATCGAAAAAATTTGGGAGAGAGAGGAGATACCAGAAAACTTTAGGGATGCCAAAATTATTACCCCCCCCCTTTTTTAAAGGTGATAGAAATGATTGTGGAAACTATCAAGGCATCTTTTATTAGCTGTGGCCAGCAAAATTCTTGCAAGGAGCTTAGCAAACCATCTCCTAACTATATCCAAGGTGACCCTTCCTGAATCCCAAAATGGTTTTCGACCTTCTATAGGGACAATGGACATGATTTTCACCGCTCAACAGCTTCAAGAAAAATGCAGAGAGCAAAACCAACCCCTGTATTGATCTGTATTTATTGACTTGACTAAGGCCTTCAACACTGTAAATTGCAATGCCCTATGGACTGTCCTTCTGAAAATGGGCTGCTCAGATAAATTTGTTAACATCTTTCAGCTCCTCCATGATAATATGACAGCAACAATCGCAGATAACAATGGGTCTCAAAGTGAATCATTCACAGCAGGATTGGGTGTTGAACAGGGTTGTATTATTGTCCCAATTCTATTTATTATTTTCATTGCCATGATCCTACATATTGTTGAAGGGAAACTCCACACTGGGTAGAAATCATATACTGAACAGATAGAAAGCTCTTTAATCTGAGTTGACTGAAAGCAAAGAGTAAGGTTATCATAGCGTCTGTCATAGAGCTTCAGTATGCTGATGACAACGTAGTGTGTGCACACTCAGAGGATGACCTCCAAACCATTCAAAATATCCTCAGAAGCTTATGAAAAGCTTGGCCTATCGCTCAACATATAAAAAACCAAAGTGCTTCACTAACAAGCACAAAACGACCCCTCTGCTGCACCACAAATCCAACTCAATGGTGTAACGTAGAAAAGTGCCGATCACTTTTCCTACCTGGGGAGTTATCTTTCCACAAGGGCTGACATTGATGCTGAAATCCAGCATCTCCTGAGCTCTGTGAGTGCAACTTTCTTCCGACTGAAGCGCCAGAGTATTTGAGGACCGGGACACTCGCAGGAAAGGAAAATGCTTGTTGACAAAGCTATTGTATTACCTGTGTCTCTGCTCCTGAACCCCTGACACCAACCTTACTGTATGCTTGTGAAACATGGACCACTTATAAACACCATCTCCAACTCCTCAAAAGATTCCATCAATGGTGTCTCCGGAAAAAAAATATTATATATCACCTGGGAAGACAGTCAAACTAATGCTGGAAGAAGCAAAGATTACCAGTGTTGAAGCAATGATTCTTCAACATCAACTTGTTGGACTGGTCATGCTGTTCAGATGCCTGATTATTGTCTTCCAAAGCAACTACTCTATTCCGAACTTAAAAATGGAAAGCGTAATGCTAGTGGTCAACAAAAGAGGTTTAAAGACTCTCTCAAGGCAAAATCTTTAAAAATGTAGTATAAACACCAACAATTGGGATGAGCGCCGCAACCTCAGAGTCGTTCGTGACTGGACCTAACAATAAGGGGTCCCTTTACCTTTTAGCCTGTGAGCACTCCAATTGGAGAACAGCCTTTACCAAAGGTGTCATGGACTTTGAAGATGCTCAAACTCAGGACGAAAGGGAGAAGCATGCTAAGAGGCAAACCCTCTTGGCAAACCCTCACCATGATCAACTCCCACCCGGAAACTATGTCCCCGCTGTGAAAGGACGTGTGGATCCAGACTTGGCCTCCACAGTCACTTATGGACTCACTGTTAAGACCGTTTTCATGGAAGATTTTACTTGGCTATGAGTGATTGCCAAAGAAGAAGAAGACCTCTTGCACTCATGTGCCTCTGATAGGGAAAGCGCTTGGAAGAGGGCACTTAAAAACAGGAAGCTGTCAGGCCATTGGTCCATCCATCACAATAGTATCAACTCCATTGGCTGGAAAATGCTTTCCAGGATTGCAGGATCCCTGTCCTACCTGGAGATGCTGGGGCTGAATTTAGTACCTTTTGCATGCAAGCAGGTGCTGTACCACTGTGCTGTAGCCCTTTCCCAGATCTCTGTATTGCACTGTACACAGGCAGACGGGCATAGCAGATGGGCACCTTTGCATATTTGGATCCCAAGCCATTTGGGCTTATATATAAGACCAAAACCTTGCATCAAGAAATGAATAGGCAACAGGTGCACATATTTTAAGTTTGTGAACAAGCCTGGGCATCACCCGTTGAAATTCTGGCAACCAAATTATGCAATAATAAATCTTCCAAGTCATGTTCAAGGGCAGCCCCATATATAAAACATTGTAGTAATCCATTATAGTAATTACTGTGGCCAGACTAGTCCCACTCAGGAATTTATATTTGTGTATGTGTTTTCTTGCATTTATATCCTGCCTTGTTTTCTATCGTGGTACCCCAGGTGACATACATGTGGTTTCTAGACCATCCCTTTTCAGAAGGTATGTGACCATGTCCACAACAGCCTGGAATATCTTTTCCCTTCAGCTAGAACTATCTGTCCATCCACAATGCCTCTGTCTTGCCAAGTTTCACCTTCTGTTTATGGGCCTTCATCCAGCCCATTATCAAATCCAGGATGCAGCACCTGTACAGCCTCACCTGACCCAGATGACAAAGAAAAAACTGACTAGTTGTCATAAGCATACTATTGACTCTTAACTCCAAGCCCTCGAATGACCTCACCCAGTGGTTTCATATAGAAGGAAACACAGTGGAATCCTGCAAGGACCCATAACATAAATGGCTGAATGCCTGGACTCCCTTCTAATTCCAAAAGGAAACATGAACCTTGGGTAATTGGAACCCCTGAAATCTTGCACCACTTGGATTCCAGGCACTTACTCAGGGTTCGTGGTTCCTTCAGGAAGGAGGCACAGCAGAGACTGTGTGTCTGTATGATAAATGGTTTGTTTGCATATATATACAACCTGAACCGACAATGGAGGGTCTTGTTTCTGTCATAGCCACAGCCTTGGATTCCATAAGAAATCAGGCTTGGCTCTCTCTCTAGCCTTTGGCTTCTAGCTCTTATCACTCAACTCTCTACTCTGACCTTTTGTCTTTCTAACTGATAGACAATTGAGGGAGGGAGGCCCACCCATTTGTATTCTGGCACAGAGCCACTCCCTTTGTTAGCTTGATGACTCATACTTAGCGGACCATTGCCAGACTGGCCTGGCTATTCCAGCAATGACATTCATGCTGGATACAGAAATTAGAAGGGAGCCTAACTACCTCCACTCCCTCCACAGAAAAAAATTGCAAAAAATTCATGGAATCAAGCAGAAATCCTCTACATCTACAATGTTCTGAGAACCGTCCTGCAGGTAGGAGCAGTCAACATATCCTCGTGCAAAGCTGCAAAGCAGAAGTGGTCAAGGAGGAGCTTAGGGAAAATAAAACTCTCAGAAAATATGTGCCTCCAAATTTATGCCTTTGTAAAGGCAAGATTCAACACCTTCCCATCGAACGTGCTGAGAAATAGATTCTCCAATGGACAGATATCGCTCTTATGTGATTGTAATTGTGGGGCACCGGAATCGTTGCATCACATAATTTTTGACTGTGCTTTTCACTTACCGGCCAGGAGCAAGTTTCTTGCTCAATATCTTAAGGGAATTGCCGATGATACAATTGAAGCCAAACTGAGATATCTACTAATTGATGATGACCCCCTAAAATCACTCATGGTTGCCAGATTCCTGATCAGCGTCCTATCCCTAAAGAAGAGAAACGGTCTGCTGTGTGATTCGGATAACCCCTTTAAACCATGACCTATGTTTTAGGTGATATCACCATTGTTTTAAACCATGATCTAGGTTTTAGGCGATATCACCATTGATATCCTTGATTAATTTATGAGCAGAGGGCGATGTATAGGTTACAAATTTATTGTAATGTATGATGGTGGTTTTTACTTTTGTTTTGCTTCGGTTACTGTTTGTCTTTTGTAAGTTTTGGCGATTTTAAATTCGGAGGTTTAAGTAAAATATGTTGGTATGGGAAACTGTCGTGTAACGGGCCAATGGCCGTAATAAAGATCAATCCAATGTGCCTTCAAATCCAGGTTTTCTATCTTTCCGAACAGCTGTTTTCAAAAAAAATTATGAGCAAGACAAAAATTCCTCTGAAACAGCAAATGAAAAGATGGGTCAGATTTCATGTATTTTATGTGCAGTATTTCCGACATAGTATTGCTCATGCATTGCTTCTGAAATAATTGCCAAATTCCAAGTATTTATATATATAACTTTCTAGAATTGGGGCATTTAAAAAAAATTGTTTTAAGCAATTATTAAGACGGGCAATAAATAATTTGTCTCTTGGACTAAATTTGAATTTCTGCAAACTTTGGCCCTGTACTACTTTTACAAAACCCTTAGGGTTACATACATTTGAAACCATGCAGGTATTGTCTCTGGAAGAGGTACATTGGTAATGCGATAGATCGGGCGTGTCCAAAGTCCATTTTGGGGGCCTAATCCAGCCTGCCGGTCTTTTTAATCCGGCCCCCGTGGCAGTATATGTCCTTGGGTAAAATTCTTTTTAAAAAAGCTCAATTCATCAAATCTGGTCCTCTTTGAAAAAAGTTTGGGTACCCCTGCAACAGATGATCCAACAGCTTGGGCAGTGAGCTGGGGTGGATAAATTTCATTGTAAGTTCCTGGTTTTGATTTGGGGGAATCAATATATTTTTGTATTCGAAAACTATCATGCTCTTTTAATATTTCTTAAATAAAACAGGGTCCATTGTTCAGTAAATGAGCTGTTCGTGTACCTGTCCTTCCCTCTCCATGTGTAGTAATGCTTTCTGATCTGTATTGCCCCTCCTTATCCCTGCTTCCTTTTTGCCACAGCAATAACTACCAAATCCCATTTAAAATAATAGTAATCATCAAATACCCAATTCAAACGAGCAATTCAATTTCAGAAAGTTTCTGCAAAATGAGTTAAATTATACAACGGTTACACAGCATGCTATTTCAAATGAAAAGCTGCAGAATTTTGGTTTCTTCTTTTAAAGTCGAATTCAGTTATTTAACTGCAGGCTGAATTATGGATAACCAAGCATACATTTTCTTCTTCCACCAGGAAGTTTCAAGGCATGACCTTTGATCATACAAAGAGAGGAATGGGAATAACCCTGACTCAGAATGACACTTGACTTTAATCATTTCCATGCAGCTAGAGTTCCAATGCAAAGCAGAATGGAGCTAAATCTCCTGATTCAGTGTTCCTCATGCAAAGCAATTGAGGCTAAAGTTCAGGGGCATTTATTGAAACTGTTAACAGCCTACCAAGAACCCAAATTATACAAATTCAACTCAGCCTCAGGGAGATAATGGGAATGGATCCAGCCTGCAACCCTGGCTGACATCTTCTCTTGTAAGAGGGCTGGGGAACCTATAGCCCTACAGATGTTGGAATCTCCCATCAACTCCAACCCATATGGCCGATTGTCAGGAATGATGGGAGTTGGGAGTCCAGCAACAGCTGGAGGGTCACAGATTCCCCATCCATGTCTTATAAACTGCATTGGTACAATGAGACTGGACTAGAGGAAGAGACCTGTGGCTTATGTGTTCAGCATGTGAAGCATCTGCTACTGCAAACCACAGGATAGGCTATTAAACCCACTGGTGTGAACAAGGAAATTCCACAATGCTGCAGTGAAAACTGCAGTTAAGTTAAATCAGCTTGCCCGTCTTCAATGTATTAAGGCAACCTGGTGAAAGAGCTAGGTTTAAGGAAGTTTGGACACCAATATTTGTAAAGCCATTATGTTGTTGACATCTGTCTGTCTCGAGAGACAGCTGAGTGAACCTCAGGGGTGCAAGTCAAAATGCTGTGTCAGCAGCACCAAAGTGACCTCTCTAGGGTGCAAAGCTGGGCAATGTGTATAGAGGTCCTGGGCTGCCCAGACTACAATAACCCCCTCTCAGCCTCGCTGATGTGGTCTAAAAGAAAGGAGAGCAATACGTTTGGGACCAGCTTGGTGGCAGGAGTTGCCAGGAGACGTACAAGGCGCCATCCAACCATCTTAGGGACTCCACTCTGAATGTGTGTAGGGTTTACTCCTTAGCTTTTTCTTCTCCTGAAGATACCCTGCAAGGCAGTGGAGTTTCAGGATCAGTTTTCCTTCTCCTAGATGGGATACCTTCCCAGGTTGACGAGCCCCACTTGCCCCTCACATCCTTCTACATCACATGCAGAAGCCGCCTTCTTGACCACTGTTGGCCTCACCTGCTCCTTTATATGCTGGCCATATGAAAGCAGCAATATGGTAGTGAAGATAACCTCGTAAAGCCAGGTCAGGTAATAACTGTGGGCAACACACCAATGGCATGGGGCAAACCTCCACCTGACAAGCCTGAGGGGTAGCTTCAAATTGGGAGTTCTCGAAAGACCCTGTGGAAGGGTCCAGGAATACCCCTGTGGTGGACACACTTGACTGGTGGATACATACCTGAATGGATAATGGGCAGGGATAATGGCTTTTATTTGTGGCACAACCTGGTAAGAGTTGGGCCTTGACAAATCCCAGAGATTTTAATTGGAGGGAGTTAAATACATGCTTTAATTTCTCCATGGAAACCAATGGGACTGCAAAGAAGAGCCTTATGGCACCTAACATACCATGAAGGATAATGGAGGCTTTATTTTCAAAGGAACGCTGACAATTGACTGATGTGATCAGAAATGGTTTTTGACCTGGCTCCAATATGAAAATGAGTAAACGGCACGTGGGTGCAAATATATCCCTATTCGTCCCTCTCCACCCCCTGCCCTGGGTTACTAATACAGGACACTAGTGGCTTTCTTTAATGTGAACGTGTGCAAGAATGAACCAATTGCCTGAGATGTTTGATTTTACCTAACTGGGCATCAGAAAGGAGAAAGCGGGTGAGCAATTCTTCAGCAGGGGGAAGAGTTTCATCAATTCAGTGCATTTCTCATTTGATTTGATTTTTTAATAAATATACACAAGTACCAAAAAAGCTATTCACAAAATATACAATATTTACACACAATATACATATTGCAAAGCATAGGGCTTGCAATATACAGCCTGAACGTTAATTGCTACCCTTTCCTGTGGATAGAGAAGAGGACATTCTTTGGGTTGCAACCGCTCTGCCTGCCGTGCAGCACAAAGGGCACCTGAGCTCAGTCTTTGGGATGGATTGTTATCAGTCAGTCAGAAATATATGGAATGTCTTCCAAAAGGACACAACAGATGGTGACTTGGGCCAGCCCCCTTGTAGAGCATGCAGTGAAAACGTAGGTGAACCGTCCAAGTTCTCACTCTGTTCGTTTATTTGTACAATCTACTCTCTGGTGCAAATGAGCCCAGGCTTCTTCTGGTGTCTGACAACCAAAGTTCATTCCTGCCCGAACTGTGCATTGAACTGCAGGCAGCACCTGCTGTTCTAACAACATGCTCTGTACTGTGCTGTGTGTTCGGTAATTGTTCACATTTTGCTCGCCTCTGCTTCGTGCAACGCTCCCACTTTAGCAAGGCACATGTCGTCCGCCAATGATGCAGTCGTCATATAGGAGCTAGACGAGGGGAAGAAAAAGCAAATCAGGCTTAATGGAAGGCTTTAAGAAAGAGCATGAAGTAATTCTCTAAGGGGAATACAGGGCTACTTCCCATTATCCCAAGGAAGTGTTCCATTAAATTTAGCTGCACTCACATGAGGAAAATAGCACCTGATAATTAACACTGGAGCCTGCATTTCTAAAAACTTTAAAAAAAAATGGGGAGCTGCTACATATAATTCAAGGGACGGGAGTAATAACTCAGTAGTTAATGAAAATTGTGGTGGTACATTTTATTAACAGACAAAAATCTGGACTAATATGATGCTTATAATATTAGAGGGAAGTAGAAATAACAAATGGTAGGTTGCAAATAGTACCACCAGAAAATATATGTGCAAATGTGCTTCCTTTGTAATAACCCTACTGTAATTTTAAATCCACTTTTGAAAATTTATTAAAAGATGTCCTAATCATAACATGTCAAATGCTTCCTTAAAGCCAGTTTTCCTCCTTGTGTGAAGTCGATGCAATGATTTGTTAGATTCAAATGAATCTAATTAATGCATTTTCTATACCTTTGAGTATTCAGTGCTTACACCGATGGGTGACTGGTAATAACTCTGTTACCAGGCTTATACCTTCAGGGTGTCAAAGGCAAGCAAAACCTAGTCTAAGGACCCTTGTTGTTTACAACTGCTCCCTAACAACCTAATGGGAAATGTGTGTGCAAATTATGGTAGAAATCTTTTTCGCGCATAGAATGGAGAAATGGCCACTCACTTCATCCTCTGTGAACTCTGACTCCGATTCACAGCTCTCTTCGTCTTCACTTTCTGGTAGCATCTGCAGGTCCAACGTCGTAAACTGCCTCAGCTGCTCCTGTATGAAGGTGTTGTTTCTTCCCCACGTGAGCTGGTATGGAGAGTAGCCCTGGTAGGTTACTTTGTTTACATCCGCGCCGTGTTTCAACAGGAGCGACACCAGTTCTTGATTCTGTAGATCGACAGCCAAATGCAAGGCAGTCCTGCCGTTGCAAGGCTCCTGTTTATTGAAAAAAAAGAGAGAAAAGGGTGCATTCAGTTAGGCCGGACACATGCTAAGATGTTCATTCTCAAATTGCTGGGATGAGGTTTGCTTGTTTGAAAATGGCAGGTATCTTACCTGAGCATTGACATCTGCTCCCAGGGACAAGAGGTGTTCTACTATGGCCAGGTAACCTTGAATAGCTGCCAGATGGAGACACGTGTGTCCTATGAAACAGAAATGGAGGAGATTAAATTTCATGTGATACAAGTCATTCCAACACTTGGCTGTAATTTTTCAAATCATATACACTATAGCCATTTAAAGATGGCCTACTCTGATCAAAGAAGCTTGATTATTTGATTCCAGCAGGTGACTACGAAGCAAGAACAAGGAACACCCTCCCCTCCCTACCTTGGCTGACACTTGCTATACAGAAAGAGCTGGAAAGAATTATCTGAGTCACAAGGCAATGTAGCACAGTGCCAAGGGTTGGAGTACCCAGTGAAGTGGCAGCTCAGAATGTGTGCTTACCATTGTAATTGGACGACTGTAGGATAGAGTCGATTTGTTGTTTCTGGCAGTACTGTGTGAGGACACCGACACCTCTGAGAGAGCCTTGTTCGCAAACGATATGCAGCGGGGTGTTTCCTCGGAAATCTCTGATATCTGCATCACATCCAGCTTTCAGAAGAGTCTCTGCGATTTCTGGCTGGTCTGTTATCACTGCCAAGTGAAGTGGAGTCTGCAAATTGGAAGTTGAGAAAGCATTATAGTTAACTAGAAAAAAGAAAAATCTCCTAGACTAGCCATTACACAAAACCGTCTTCTTAGTCATCACTCCTGAACCCACTTCTTGAGTAAAGTATGTTTTTTCAGGATCAACCACTTTCCATAAATCCTTTGAAACATTCCTCAATGTTTTGCTTTTTGTCATGCGATATACTGAACAATCAGACTGTTGTGTTGGTGGTCCAATCCTACTATACTTGGGAGCCAACCATGAAAAGTCACTTCCACAAATTGCTGATTTAAAGCTCCTTGCAGCCTGAAAGACTTGCCCTAATAAGGCAGAGGGAGCTTGTGACTCTCCAGTTGTTGTTGAACTTCAACTCCCATCAGCCCCAGCCAGCATAGTCAAGAATTAGGGTTGACAGTAGTTGTAGGCCAGCAACATATGGAAGGCCACCAATTCACCCCCATTTTCTTGGGAGCTCAACCCCATCAATGAGCCAAGGTTACTGATGGGGATAATTATGCTAAAAGGTGGCAAATTTATGAGTTACTTAAACCCCTTGAATTTTTTCCTAAATTTATCTCTTCCTCCCACCAAAAAATGTTTCTTTTTGGAAAGCTTCCAAGTCCCCTAGGGCACCATGTTTGATCCCTGCAGGAGAGGAAAGAAAACTCTGCCGGGTAAGTACCTGGTTGAGGTTATTTTGGGTATTCAGGAAGGCTTTGTCTCGTCCTGCCTGGCGAATGATTTCCAAACTCAAGGCCTTTTCTTCATGTATAATTGCCAGATGGAGAAATCTGCAAAGAGGAAAAAGGTGGGAAAAACCCGATGGTGAGTACTTAAGAAAGAAAAAACAAAGGACAAAAAAATTCCCAGCCACCTCTTGCTAATCAGCTCTTTTGCTCTTGCTCGTCATCCCGCGGGCAACGTGCCCAGGATCCGAGTCATGATGGAGGAAGAACATCAGCCTCAGCGGCAAGAGAGGCGATTTCGAAAGCCTGGGGTTTTCGAAGCCGCGTGCTCTCGCTACCTGGTGTTTTCCGCGGAGTTGTTGTGAGCTGAGTGTTCCGGGCAAGGCGCCAGGGACTTTCCAGAGCGCTTCCCCCCTCCCGTGCGCCCCGCCCGGCGCCTCCTTCAAGCCCCGCCCCCCTCGCAGCTTGTGAGAACACCCCGTCCCGGCCCCTATCCGCTGGCAGCCGGCCCAGGCACAAGGCGGAGCGGGCGGGGAGGGGAAAACCCAGACTTGCAAAAATCCCCGGGCTTTTATGTAACCAGCAGAACGCGAGCGACATCAAAGGACCTCTCCCCCCCCCCGCACACCCCGCGTTCTATTATTAAAGATCTACATAGTAGGCTCCTCGCTCCCCCCTGCAAGGCAGCCTGTGCAATAAACACAAATGCGGATGGAGTCAAAACACGAGCACTAAGAATCTACATTACTGTGTGGGGGTTTTTTAAAAAATGCGTTTGGCTCGCTCTACTGATTGTTCTACTCTGCTCGGTCAGTAACTCAGAACTATTATGAAGGGCCGCTTTAAAAGAGCCAGCGAATTTCCTGCAGGGTCTTTTTCGCCGCTGCAAATGCGTAATTCCCGGGGATTCACTGCGCTCAAGCAAGCTGAAATTCAACCGCGCACTGCGTGCATCCTGGGCTCTTTTACATGCATGCCGCCATGCTAACCTCTCAAACCTCTTTTAAAAACTAAAGAGGCGTTTAAATTTAAATAGCAAATCTGTCGCCTTTCAAGGGGGGAAAACAAATCAAAAGGATCGCGGTCTCCCTTGCAGTGCCCAGCTGCCCCCACCCGCCACATATCCTTCTTCGCGATAGTCTCGTAATGCATTTTCACATCTAGGGAACAGAGGCCACCAGGCTCTTGACCACATTTGCTTGGAAATAAGCCCCATTAATTCCAACCAGATCTATTTCCAAGGAAAAGCATTAAGATCACCACTTTGCTAACTTCCGAGGGAACGCGAGGCAAACGACCACAAGAGGTCAAAGTTCCGACCCCCTTCCCCGAATTTGCAAAGTTCTCCAAGACTTACGTGTCTCCGTCTTCGGTCACTTGCAGTTTCCAAGCCTGCGCGCCCTGGCCGGGGCCGCTTTGGAGCCCCGCGGAGGCTTCCGCCGGCTCGATGCGAATGTCTCTCAGCTCGTTGACGAGCTTCTCGTATTCCTCCTCCTTCATGGAGTCCAAGCCGCTGTCGTGGCGGTCGTCCTGGACCAGGCTGAGCTGCCTGTCCTTCTTCAGCGCGTCCCGGGGGTGGTTGTCCATCGTTATATCCATAGGGTAATCCAGGGAGCCGGGGCTGAAAAACATGGCCTGGGCGAGAACGAGCCGCGGGTCCCGAAGCGTGCAGCTACCTTGCGAAGTCTTGGCGAGAAGCTGACGGGCGGCGGCGGCGGCGCTTGCCTATACAGCCTCGGCGTAGGGGATTTCTGCGCCGGGGCGGAGCTTGCGCGCTCGGGAATTTCCCGGCCGAGTCGGGCCAACTAGTTCAGTCCTGTCTGGAAGTTGCTGCTGCTGCTGCTGCTGTGGCAGCAAAGGCTGTGGCCGAGGAATTCCCTTCCCTAGTCACTCGCTGGAAATTTTTTGCTTTTTCCACAGAAGGGAAAGTTTTTTGGATGGCTTTCTGTGACTAAGGCGCCCACCCCTCGAGGCCTTCCACTCCTCCAGGCTTTTCCTCGATGGGCTTTCGGGATATGCAAGAAAGAAGAGAGAAAAGAATTCACGTCCTTCTTTTGGGGATTTCCCTCCTGCCTTGATATTTTAGATATATATATAGCCCTAAAATGCCCTGGTATTTTGGTAAATATTCCTGGCCCTGTTTTAAAAGGGAGGAGTGGAAAGAGCAGGCAAGCCTTGCAGGACGGACACCAGCACTTAATAAGGCCACAGTGCAATATTTGCAGGGGTGCCTGAACTTAGCACTGTGGAGGAATAAGCCCCTCATACATTGCAAACGACGCAATCTTTCCAATATTGCAGAGAAGGCTGCAGAGTGGTGAAGTGCAAGCCTTTTCCTTAAGGCCACCTTTTTGCAAAGGAGTATGGTGCACACTGAGGACTTGCCAGATTGTGGGTTGTGTGCGCCCCCCCCCCCCCGTTAAAAGCATAGGAACCCAACATGAAAAACATTGTAGGATTGCCTCGGCTTTATAATAGATGTACATTCCACCTTTGTGTGAACATCCAAAGCATCTAACACAAAACACTACGCATCAGGTTACTGGGTTCTTCTCAGCTTTTTATTAATTATATTGATTATACAACATGGTTAAAGAGCAACAATGGGTCTCTGCCCTGAGGAACTTACATTAGAACCTTTCTTTTGTTGTTTGCACTGGAAACCCCGGGCCTCGGCATAGTGGAATGGGCTTTACACGTCATTGTCCGAAGCATGTTCTGGGAAAATTTCAGGGTTTATTTGCTTCAATCAAGAGTTTCTGAAGAAGGATGATCAAGAAATGCAATAAAAAAGACTTCCCTGAAAGATAGCGTGCCTGCTGTTACTGATCCATCCCCTCTGCAGGGAGGTGGGACCGATTCGGATGGTCCGCCCCCGCCACTTAATGGATCCAAATGGTTTCCAGAGAGTGGTAGGGGATGCTTTATCCCATGTTGATGGCCTTTCAGCCGATTCCCTGGTGGCCCGCTGGAATGTGGAGTTAACCAGGGCTATTGACTGTTTGGCTCCGAAGCGCCCTCTCCGATTGCATGAAGCCCGGGGAGCCCCGTGGTTTTCCACAGATCTGAGGGCAATGAAACAATCGTTGAGACGGCTAGAGCGCCGGTGGCGGATAACTCATTCTGAATCTGACCGGACACGGGTTAGAGCTCAACGTCGAGCCTACCAAGTGGCGATAGCGACGGCGAAGAAGACTTTCTTCACCGCCTCTATTGCATCTGCAGAAAACAGCAGCAGGAGACTCTTTCAGGTGGTTCACAATTTAGCAGAACCACCTGCAACATCGGGGCCCAGTACGGGCCACATGTTCTCCTGCAATGATTTTGCAAATTTTTTTGCAGATAAAATCGCTCAGATTCGGGAAGAAGTAGACTCCACCGTGGGAGCAGGGCCGGGGCGGGAGAGTGCTAGAGTCCTGTCTGGTCAAGTTGTGTGGGATCAATTTCAATCTGTTACCTCGAGTGAAGCCAACCACCTGTCTCCTGGATCCTTGCCCATCCTGGCTTATAAAAGCTAGCCGGGAAGGACTGGGCGATGGGCTTCGTGGGGTGGTGAATGCTTCCCTCCATGAGGGAGCCTTCCCAGACCCGCTGAAAGAGGCGGTTATCAAACCGCTTCTTAAAAAACCATCTTTAGATGCGGCCACGATGGCCAATTATCGCCCAGTCTCAAACCTTCCATTCTTGGGCAAGGTGATTGAGCGAGTGGTTGCTGAACAACTCCAGGCACGCCTGGAAGAAGCGGACCATTTGGATCCCTTCCAGTCGGGATTCAGGCCTCATCATGGAACTGAAACTGCCTTGGTCGCACTGGTTGATGATCTCCGGCGGGCTAGGGACAAAGGTGAGAGCTGTTTCCTAGTTCTGCTGGATCTCTCAGCGGCGTTTGATACCATCGACCATGACATCCTTCTGGACCGTCTTGAGGGGCTGGGGGCACTGTCATACAGTGGTTCCGCTCCTTCCTCCTGGGCCGTGTTCAGAAAGTGGTGGTGGGGGATGAGTGTTCAGACCCCTGGCCGCTCACTTGTGGGGTGCCTCAGGGTTCTGTCCTCTCCCCCATGCTTTTCAACATCTACATGCAGCCGCTGGGAGGGATCATCAGGAGGTTTGGGCTGGGTGTTCATCAGTATGCAGATGATACCCAGCTCTACCTCTCTTTTAAATCAGAACCAGTGAAGGTGGTAAAGGTCCTGTGTGAGTGTCTGGAAGCGGTTGGAGGATGGATGGCGGCTAACAGATTGAGGTTGAATCCTGACAAGACAGAAGTACTGTTTTTGGGGGACAGGAGGCGGGCAGGTGTGGAGGATTCCCTGGTCCTGAATGGGGTAACTGTGCCCCTGAAGGACCAGGTGCGCAGCCTGGGAGTCATTTTGGACTCACAGCTGTCCATGGAGGCACAGGTCAAATCTGTATCCAGGGCAGCTGTTTACCAGCTCCATCTGGTACGTAGGCTGAGACCCTATCTGCCTGCGGACTGTCTTGCCAGAGTGGTACATGCTCTGGTTATCTCCCGCTTGGACTACTGCAATGCGCTCTACGTGGGGCTACCTTTGAAGGTGACCCGGAAACTACAACTAATCCAGAATGCGGCAGCTAGACTGGTGACTGGGAGCGGCCGCCGAGACCATATAACACCGGTCTTGAAAGACCTACATTGGCTCCCAGTACGTTTCCGAGCACAATTCAAAGTGTTGGTGCTGACCTTTAAAGCCCTAAATGGCCTCGGTCCAGTATATCTGAAGGAGCGTCTCCTCCCCCATCGTTCTGCCCGGACACTGAGGTCCAGCTCCGAGGGCCTTCTGGCGGTTCCCTCCCTGCGAGAGGCCAAGTTGCAGGGAACCAGGCAGAGGGCCTTCTCGGTGGTGGCGCCCGCCCTGTGGAATGCCCTCCCACCGGATGTCAAGGCGATGGACAACTACCTGACATTCAGAAGACATCTGAAGGCAGCCCTGTTCAGGGAAGTTTTTAATATGTGACATTTTAGTGTATTTTTCATTTCTGTTGGAAGCCGCCCAGAGTGGCTGGGGAAACCCAGCCAGATGGGCGGGGTACAAATAATAAATTATTATTATTATTATTATTATTATTATTATTATTATTATTATTATTATTATATGATCACTTCCTGCAATGTGTGGTTAGGGAGGAAATATTGTGGGTGTTCTGGGCTGCACAACTCCAGTCTTTGAAAGATCAAAGAATCCTGAAAAGTTAGGTTTGCAACCTGGTGGAGACTAAGGAGCAAAAACAGACAGAATCAAGAGCTTGGCAGAATCTGGAGTTTATTGCCTTTCCAAATCTGAGTACTGAGAAATGCCATTTTAATTTACAGACTAGTAAAAAATAGAGGAGTTTTTTGCCATTTTCAAGACCATTGCCATCAGTCTCAGTTGCTGTCATCTAGATAGGCTGTTCGTGTCCTCCCATCTCCAAATTCCTTTATGCCTTCTCTCTTCTCTCCTGCTCTTGAATTGTAATCTAAGCCACATACTGTACTTTGCACTGACAATGAAACCAGGATGCTAGGGGCTTTCAGATAAGTCTGAAGAAACAGCCTCTCTGCTGCCTTGAAGAGGAAGAGGAGTCTATAGTCGACTATCTGCAGTGCCATCTAGTGTAGAATAAATCATAGGACATTTAACACAGGAGACCTGGATTTTCCTTAAACCAGTTTGTCTGCCAAGGAGCTGTATAGGGACTGGTGTTTTTTAACCTGCCCCTAAAAGAGCTGTGCCAAGTTTGCAGGTGACGCCCAGTTATTCAAGGTTGATCTGGGCGAAATGGGAATTAAAATGGCAAATGAGGTTTATTTATTATGAGGAAGTGTAAAGTGATGCATATTGGGGCAAAAGATTCTAACTGCATGCTTACACGCCTGGTGTGTGACAACTGCAAAAAAAAAAAAAAAGAGGTGTTAGGAATCAAAAAGCACAACTTCCAATTGTAGAGGCATTATACAAATCTTGGATATGCAACCACATTTGGAACACTGTGTCCAGTTTTCATCAGCTCATCTAAAACACAATATTGTGGTGCTGGAAATGGTGCAGAAAGGGACAACTAAAATGGTTAGCGTCTTTGGACGACTCCCTATGAGGGAATGTTTCACTGTTCAGAGCAACTTAGTTTAGGGGGGAGAATGCAAGTAATGGGGGATATGACACAGGTTTATACAATTATGCATGGCATGGGTTAAGTGTATTGATAATTCCCCCCTCTGTCTTATTAATACTATCTAGGATTGTTGAATAAAGATGAATGGTGGGAGATTCAGGACAGGCAAAAGAAGTGCTGCTTTGTACAGTGCAGAATTAAATACAGTGGTACCTCAGGTTACATACGCTTCAGGTTACAGACTCCGCTAACCCAGAAATAGTGCTTCAGATTAAGAACTTTGCTTCAGGATGAGAACAGAAATCGTGCTCCGGCGGCGCAGCGGCAGCAGGAGGCCCCATTAGCTAAAGTGGTGCTTCAGGTTAAGAACAGTTTCAGGTTAAGAGCAGACCTCCAGAACGAATTAAGTTCTTAACCCGAGGTACCACTGTAATGGGATTTCCCATTCCAAAATGTCATTAGCAGATGGAATGGCAAGGCATTGTTACTCACCTGACCTCCTGCTTATCAGAAGATAGAGGTTGAGGGGTGAGGAAGAAGCAAAATTGATGCTGGTGTTCCTGTTGTGGGAGATAGTGTGCGGCCATGTTTTCCCCTTAATAGACCTATCATTGGTTTTAAACTATCACATATTCTTGTATCAGCTAATAATAATAATAATAATAATAATAATAATAATAATAATATTTATTTATATCCCGCCCTCCCCAGCCGAAGCCGGGCTGATCTGTATCATCAGCATTTATGTGAATCTAGAAGGTCAGCATTTATTCAGTGGAAATGGCTGGAATGTTATGTCATTGCCGAAGTATGAGTGGCAGGGACTATTTGTCTGAAAGAGTTTAAGGCGGACTGAGGCCCACAAGAAGATCATGGGCTCTGTACACTTACCAAGCATCTTACATGCATGAGATCAGCAGGAAGGCCTATCTCTTTTGACTGGTTGCCACATCTCTCAAGGCAGCCTATGGTCTTGGAAGATCAGAACCATGAGACTGATAAGCTAGTTGCCAAGGTGACTGTGAGCAATTACCCACATCAGCCTCGTCAGTGTAAGGCAACGGTAGAAATAGGAGGGTTGAAGGCACTGTATTTGGGAGCCCATCATCAGAGGAACCTGGGATGGTGCTGTGTGTGATCCAGTGCCAGCTATGAGAGGGTTTGCCCACTGCCGTGCCAGTGGCTTTTCCTGGTAGCTGTTTACCGTATTTATTTTAGTTTGATAGAATCGTAGAATTGGAAGCGACCCTGAGGACCATCTACTCCAGGGTTTCCCAAACTTAGGTCCCCATCTGTTCTTGGATTACGATTCTCATCATCCCTGACCTGCTAGCTAGGAATGATGGGAGCTGTAGTCCAAAAACAGCTGGAGACCCGAGTTTGGGAAACCCTGATCTAGTCCAACCCACTGCAGTGCAGGAATATGCAGCAGTCCCATATGGGGACCAAATCTGCAACCTCAGCACCACGCTTTATCCCACTGAGCTATCTGTGCAGTAGTATGTTTTATGTAGTCTGTTTCTGTGAACTGTATCTAGCTGTTTAGTAATATATCCTATTCAGTCTGCTTAGATGTAAGTGTGCATTATTTTAATTATTCTTGCTATTCTTACAATCCTCAGCCACCTATTGCCTTTCAATCCAAAAGGAGCCACTGCTTTAGGCAAAACAACGACATTTGGCCTTGGCAAAATACTCCGCTGACTGATGTTCACTGGAGCACCAAATAGGGCTGCCCACTGTCCCTGGTGCTCTTTGTGATTTTAGCTGAAGTACTAGCCAAACAGGGAGTCAAAGACAAGATCAATTTATCCATAGATAATGTGGTATTAATGCTCAGTGAACCAAACCAGGTGCTGGCTCCGCTGAAAGAAGAGCTGGATTAGTTTAGCAGGACAGCAGGATTTGAGATTAACTGTTCTCAGTTGGCTGTAATGCCAATAAATATGCCTCAAATTGAGTGAGACAAACTCTTCTCCATGCCTTGTTACAGAGTGTTCAGCTGCTTGGGTGTGCTAATCCTGAAGGACCAGAACCAGTTAAGGAAAAGGAACTATGGTATGTTAAACAGAAGACAAAAGCTGGCAACATTTGCACTTGTCATGGCCATTATTCCCAAGTTTTTGTATCTTCTCTTGATCCTCCCTGTCACATTTCCAAAATTATGGTTGATGAAATGGCAGCCTATTATGAAACAAGTTTCTAACAAAAGGAATGAACGGCAGAGTGGGTAGCTGCATTTTGTACAAATAGTGTGATGTTGTGAGGGCTGGGGGGGGGGGCTGTTAATGCCACACCTTAAATACAAAATTGTATTTTGAAGCTTTTGCAGCACATTAAGGTACAAAAAGGGACGGGGGTGGCACTGTGGGTTAAGCCATAGAGCCTAGGACTTGCCGATCAGAAGGTCAGTAGTTCGAATCCCCGTGATGGGGTGAGCTCCCGTTGCTCAGTCCCAGCTCCTGCCAACCTAGCAGTTCGAAAGCATGTCAAAATGCAAGTAGATAAATAGGTACCGCTCCAGCGAAAAGGTAAACGGCGTTTCCGTGCACTGCTCTGATTCGCCAGAAGAGGCTTAGTCATGCTGGCCACATGACCCGGAAGCTGTACACCGGCTCCCTTGGCCATAAAGCGAGATGAGCGCCGCAGCCTCAGAGTCGCCCACGACTGGACCTAATGGTCAGGGGTCCCTTTACCTTTACCTTTAAGGTACTAGAAGGCTCCATACACTTCTCATGGGTACAGCTGTAACTTGCCCAAGTTGCAACTGCTCCTTTTGTTGTCAGTCTCTCGGGTTAAAATATGCAGCATTCCAAACCTCTTCCTAAAGGCAACATTAATGGTATAGTAATGCTGGAGATTAATCCCCCCTCCATTCATCCATTGTTCTTGATGCAGTTATATTTGTGGTTCAAGGGCCCGACCCCTGCGAAGTGAAATGAAGACACAAGGACATGTGATATAAGGTTAATGGGCTAGAAAAGGCCACAACTTTATTGATTACAGCAATGAAAAGGTATTGGCTTAGGCACTGGATCGCGAAACAAGTGGGTTTATTCACCAGGGGTTCATCACCTGTTGATGCTAATCCAACTATAGGCTCACCCCTGCTGTCACCGCGGGTCGTGCCATGGCCTCCCACCAAGCAGGCTTCGGACGGAATACACGACCCCCAGATTCCTTTAACGGAATACCCCTAAAAATTGAAGGCATAGGCGATGGCCACACCTAGCACTTCGACACACCACAACACATTATTCCAATGCCTAACCTACCCACCAATACCACAAAAGTTGTGACGATTGCTACGAGGTAGGCGGAAAAACCAAAAGCCTATTGCCTAATGGAAAAACTTCTACCAGGCCCCCCGGGCAACCAGGGCGACCAACCTAAGGTCCATAGCAAGGCCAATGACCTAAGCCCTAACTAAAAGGGAGTGGAGGGTGGGTGACTCGTGATGGGACGACGATGAGGAATGAGGCCAGGGAAAGGCTGGTACTGCAGCAAAAGGCTGCTGAACATGCCCCCGCCGCGGCACCTGGTTGGGTGGCCACCGGGGGGGGCGTGAGTGCCAGCCAGGTGAGCTGGAGGCAGGGGGCAACGCCCCCTGCTGGGCGGTGCTCGGGCTCCCGCCCACAACCACTCCCCTCTCTTTCAGGGAGGAGAGTCTTTCCCAAACCTGGAAGTAGCTTCAGACGTGTGTAAGCTAAACCAAGCCCCCCCCCCCAACCCCTGTTGCTATGGGTGTTTGTGTAGGGATGATTTAATATCAGTCTTGTGGCTGGAGAGGGAAGGATTACCCTCCCACCCCCGTGTGTGGTGGTCCTGATGAAAATCTGAGGCTATGATTAAATTGTAAAAATCCCCTCTCATGACTGCGAGTAATGCAAGGAAAGTAACCCCTAGTTTCGCCTCCCTGAGTGGCTCTTTCTCACATAACCTCAGTTCCAAATCTGTACATCAAGGATATGATTAGTCATCTATTTCCGCAAGGTACCATGAGGATGATGAGACAAGAATTGCAGCACATGGGACATTTAAAATGTTACATACACTTCTAAATAATTGCACATGATGTCAGGTAACCCAACACATGTTGACTGTTAAGTTAGAAAGCAGTAACCCTACCTTCTGCCAACAGCAGCAATTCCAGCAACATCCACCCACCCCATACTTAGCTAGATCGCCATCTTGGGGGAGGGGAAGAGGCCTATACGTTTAGTCCCCCCCCCCACTCCTCCCAAAGTTACTGGTAGCTTATCTATTGAGCCCTCCAGTTTAGCGGAGCTGTTCTTGAATGCCATGTCAGCCGGTAATAAGACTATGCTCATCCACAACTTGATCATGGGTGAAAGGACTGACCTGGTGCATTTTATCATGACTTGGATGGGTGAACTGGATGGCCCAAATCTAACTCAGCCATGCCCATCTGGGTACGTGGTACAGTACCAGGCTAGACCGGAGGCTCAAGGTGTTGCTATGGTACTTCTGTGGACAATATCATTGAGCCGAAAACCTCTTGATCTTGCGATGGGCTTAGATGCTCTGCCTCTGCACTCCTTTGTCATGGTCAGACCATGACCTAGTGAAGTTTGAACTTGGAATGGCAATGTATGGGTGGTGCGCCGATTTGGAGACTTATGGGATGGGACCTGAGAAGTTCCTGAATGCTCCAGCAGAAAAAGCTTGATCCCGTTGATCCCCTGGTCTCGCTATGGAATAGCAAGATTTAACAGACTGTTAACATGATCATTCCTGAGTGTCCTCTCCATTGTTGCAGGAAGCTATAACTTGTTCAAGCGCTATATAAATTTTGTTATTTCTATAACAAAATTTATTTGCTATTAAATAGATGCTATTTAATAGTACCCAAAATCTGGCAGGGCCAGTCTTATCTGAGGTGGCTTTTTTCTCGCAAGACCTGCTCCAAATCACAAGAGACTAGGACCATTTCCAGCTTTTGAGGCTCGTTTTTGCCAGAATAAAATAAAAACAACAACATAGACAAGCAGCATAAGGCAGCCCCCTCCAAAAAAGAATGGTTTGTTTGTATAACCAGCTGATCTGAGAGGGCACATCTGTCATGGCCTAATACTGCACCATTAGAATGTGTACATTTTAATTAACATTAATGAACATTAAAAACTCTTCAATACAGTACAATCACATCTTATGCAGGTGTTTGGTTCCAAGGGTTCTGTGTATATGCAAAAACATATACAGTGGTACCTCAGGTTACATACGCTTCAAGTTACATATGCTTCAGGTTACAGACTCCGCTAACCCAGAAATATTACCTCAGGTTAAGAACTTTGCTTCAGGATGAGAACAGAAATTGTGCTCCGGCGGCACGGCAGCAGCAGGAGGCTCCATTAGCTAAAGTGGTGCTTCAGTTTAAGAACAGTTTCAGGTTAAGTATGGACCTCCGGAACGAATTAAGTACTTAACCTGAGGTACCACTGTACTCAAAGCATCCTCTTGGAATTGCCCTCACACAAACAAGGCTGAACGGGCCTTGTCCCCACCAAGTAAGGCTCCTCTGCACAGTGGTTTTGTGATGCTCTCATGAGATCTCGCAGGACTGTCCCAAGTTCCCATGAAACCCCGTGTGAGCATCCCTAGGATTTTGAAGCTGGTGCACTGAGAGAGGCACTTTTTTGTGCCAGGTTTTCCCAGTGTGAAAAGAGCTTTAGAGCTCTCTGCCTTGCTTGCGTTTAACTTGCAGAAATTCAACCAGGTGGTCTTCAACCATGTATGGTTGAAGTTAAAGGTGCGTAAGATACAATTGTACTTTAGGAGAAAATCGGCATCAGTTCCCTCTTCAGAATCCTCAATCTTAGAAGCATAGAAATGTACAGTTGGAAGAGATCCTAAGGATCATCTAGTCCAACCCTCTGCAATCCAGGAATATGCAGCTGTCTCATACGGGCATCAAACCTGCAACCTTGGTGGGTGGTTCTGGTGGCTACTGACAGCAGAAATGCTGCTGGTAGGAGCTTCTGGCTGCCCACTGTTTGGGCAGGTGCATCAGGGTGCTTCTTGCCAGTGCCCCCCCACAAGGGCAGCCCCCACAGGCCTGGCTGGAGGGACACCTCAGTTCCATTCAGCCTGTTCAGGCATGGCACTTTAAGCAAAGGTCCGTGAGACCTGGAATCCATAAGTTCCTGCGTCAAGCAGAGGAGAGGCACACCCACAGAAATAATAATTGCTGTGTTTTTAATACCACGTTATCCAGCTTCCTCTTTATACTTTAGTTGAGATTCCAGCAGCTCAAGGGGTTGGACTGGATCACCCTCGGGATACCTTCCAAATCTACATTTCTATGATGCAATATTCCGTGTAAAAAGGGTTCGATTCTCCGGGGTCAAATCACACTCCTGTTTTATGCAAGAAGGTGCCTGCTGAGATCGTTTGGTTATACACATTCATAGAAAAGGACCTTCTACCCAGATTAGTTGAGGAGAAGCCAGAATTTGTTCACCTCTCCATGACTCAGGCTGCTTGCTTCAGGTGTTGGCTGCTGCACTTGTAAGGCACAGATGGCAGGGGCTGTTGAGAAATAATCTTTCCTCAAAGGCAAACAGTGCAATCCTGTACACGTCAACTTAGTTGTAAGCCCCATTGACTTCAGTGGATCTCTCTCTATGGCGAGTATCAGATTGCATGCAGCTACAGTTACTGATTGCATGCAGCTACAGTTACAGTTCGTATAGTTAAAGCTATGGTTTTCCCAGTAGTGATGTATGGAAGTGAGAGCTGGACCATAAAGAAGGCTGATCGCCGAAGAATTGATGCTTTTGAATTATGGTGCTGGAGGAGACTCTTGAGAGTCCCATGGACTGCAAGAAGATCAAACCTCTCCATTCTGAACGAAATCAGCCCTGAGTGCTCACTGGAAGGACAGATCGTGAAGCTGAGGCTCCAATACTTTGGCCACCTCATGAGAAGAGAAGACTCCCTGGAAAATACCCTGATGTTGGGAAAGATGGAGGGCACAAGGAGAAGGGGGCGACAGAGGACAAGATGGTTGGACAGTGTTTTCGAGGTTACCAGCATGAGTTTGACCAAACTGCGGGAGGCAGTGGAGGACAGAGGTGCCTGGCGTTCTCTGGTCCATGGGGTCACGAAGAGTCGGACACGACTAAACGACTAAACAACAACAACAACAGTTACTGAACACTCTAGTTCTTCTCCTGAGTAAATACACCAGAAGCACCAGATGGGTCACATCAAACTCCCTACCAACCTGCACCAGCCTCCCTGCCTCAGTGACCTACCTGTCAAGAAGCTAATGGACTGGCACTTACCCACTCAGCAAACCAGTTCTGTAATCCACGCATCCATTATTATTATTTTAATTTATTTTGCATTTAGCAAAACCCCATGGCAATTGCTACTTGGGCAAACGACAGAGACTGGTAGAAGCCGATCTCTGTGTTCTCAAACATAATCAGTCACAAACAATGTGGAATTCTAAACTTTGCTTAACTCCTAGTGGTTCATTTGTCATGTTAGTGGTCCCCCCCCCCCCGCAGGCACTTAACACTGAACAGATGAAGCTCATGCCATGCTTTCCAGTTCCCTTTTACCAACAGGGATGTATAAAGACAGGAAGGTTTCACCTGAACATTCTCAACAAGGAAACAGAACTTTTGTCTGAGGTGCTGGCTTCTGTTGAACACAACCCACGACCATATAACTGCCCCCCAAGCCCAGTATCTTGAGATCTTTTCTTTTAGTATCGCTGACCTAGAGAAGCAATATTTCTGTAATGACTCCAGCTATCTTACAGCAGCTGAGAGAGAATTTAAAATCAGCCTGGGTCCTGGAGCACTAGAAAGAGGCTGCATGGGAAGATGAAATGTTCTCGTGCCACTTCTGTGAACAAAAGAATTAGAGGGTGTATTTTTTATTATTTTCCTTTCAAAGAGCTACCTAGAAGTTCCATGGTGTGGCTATAATTTACAAGAGATGTCTTCCGGCTGTTACCTCCTGAGATCCACCTAATTATTCCTGCGGAGATCAGTTAACTCTATCCTTTCAGCTAAACTTGAGGGCTCTGCAGATCAACAAACAGAGGAAGATGAAGAGGCGACCATCTCCTTCCCTTGCGGCCATGGTATATTGCATAGGTGCCTGGGAAGGGTTCAAAAGAACATGCAACGCCACCCTCATTGCTTAGAGTAGCAATCTGAAAGTTCAGTTAGTCAAGGAGAAGGTTTTTTTGAGGCAAGACAAATTTTAGAACCACTCGACAGTGGATGGATGAAAAGAAATGTCATTTTAAAAAAATGTGGCCAGATCGTTTCTATTCCATTTGCAAAGAACAAACAGGAGGGCAGGTATAGGAGCCCTGCCAGAGAAAAAAAAGTTGGCAACTCAAGGAACAAATGTTTCCCAGAAATGCAGACCCTTCCCCATTTTATTGTAAAGCATTTCTGATCAATGCAATGTCTTTTTGGATCATGACCCCACTATGAATGGGGAAGAGCTACCAGAATTGCTTTAATCAGAGAGACTGCATGATGAAGAGCAATCCTCCCTAATGCAGTGGTTTTCAGCCAGTGTGCCATGGCACCCTGGGGTGCCTTGAAGGATGGCCAGGGGTGCCACGGGCAATACTGGCCTATGTCCCTCTTTTCTTCCCTCCCTCCTCTGATGCCATCTCACATCTCTGCCTCCCAAAGGCTTGCACAGCTGTTTGTTGCAGCAGGCCTGGCTACAAGCTCTGCAGGCGAATGCTGCCTCTGGGGCTGGCCAGGGGGTGCTGGTTGCCAGGAGCTGAACAGCCTCAGAGTAAGCAAGCAAGCAGGTGAGGAAGCCCAGCTAGCCAGTTCACCAGCCCTTGCTGTTGGGAAGGGACTGACAAGTCCCAGGCCCCTGTGGGGCTGTGTGAAGGGCACCTCTCTTTGGGACAGAGAGGGCAGCTCAGAGACCGGGGGCAGCAGCAGCAGCTGCTCAGAGGTCTCCGAGGAGAGGAGGCCAAGGGAACACTCCACAAGGGAGGGTGTTTGAAAAAGGGTGAGAGGCTGCCAGCTTTGCCAGCAAGGGGTGACATAACTGGGCTCCTGAGCCCCCAGGGGTGCTGCAGAAAGAATGCAATTGGTCAAGGGAGCTGTGGACTCAAAAAGGTTTTCCCAGTAGTGATGTATGGAAGTGAGAGCTGGACCATAAAGAAGGCTGATCGCCGAAGAATTGATGCTTTTGAATTATGGTGCTGAAGGAGACTCTTGAGAGAGCCATGGACTGCAAGAAGATCAAACCTATCCATTCTGAAGTAAATCAGCCCCGAGTGCTCACTGGAAGGACAGATCCTGAAGCTGAGGCTCCAATACTTTGGCCACCTCATGAGAAGAGAAGACTCCCTGGAAAAGACCCTGATGCTGGGAAAGATTGAGGGCACAAGAAGAAGGGGACGGCAGAGGACGAGATGGTTGAACAGTGTTCTCGAAGCTACCAGCATGAGTTTGATAAACCTGCGGGAGGCAGTGGAAGACAGAAGTGCCTGGCGTTCTCTGGTCCATGGGGTCACAAAGAGTCGGGCACGACTAAACGACTAAACAACAACAAATGCACTGTGAGCTTGGTAGGAACACAGCTTTTGAAAGCAATCACCAGTTGCTGCTCAGACACCCCTTAGCAGCGCCACCGTGTGGTGTTCCATGGCTTTAGGTGCACCCTTGTCATGCATATTCAGCAGCCAAAATAAAGCATGGGCAGCACATTATGTTTCATGCAATTCCATCATATCTATCACTCAGTTTGTGGCCAGACAGGCTGGGCTCATGCAGTAGCCAGAAGACCAGCAGTCACTCAGAACTTTTGGGCTTCCTTGTCTTGTCCCCAGTCACCAGCCAGGTAGGATCACCATGTTTGTGTAGGTAGGAGAAAGTGTCCCCCCCCCCCGAGGGCTTTAAAAATGCACTAGCGCTTTGACTTGGAGATAGAAAACAGTTAGAAATCAGGGTAGTTCCTTCAGTAGGTATTTTATGTGGCCTCTTTGGCTAACACTGGTCGAGAGCCTAGCTGCTGCATTCTGGAAGAGGTGCACTTTATCCATACTTTTATCCATACTTTTAAATGGAGCTTCATAAAGTGTGCATGGCATTAATCCCACTCTGAGGACACAAAGGTGTGTATTAGGTGAAACATTGCGAAATCCCTCTCTTTGGATGGCCAGTAAGAAAAGGTTGGGGAGGCTCCTTCTGGGGAATGCCTTAAATGCAGAAATAAAAAGATTTACACTTTTTTTTTAAAGTGCTCCAAGGTTTAGCTATTTACTTACAACATTTCTATCCCAGTATGTTTTGAAACAATACAGCAGGTGGCATACAGTCACTGACTTAAAATGCAGACAAAAGAAGCCTATCTTTAAAATGGGCAAGAACAAAAATCAAAACATTGAGAAACTAAGAAATCTCTCTCTCTCTCTCTCTCTCTCTCTCTCACACACACACACACACACACACACACACGTACGTTCAACAGCATTTGATTTCTAAACACCAAAGAATACCAAAGAAATAGGTCAGCACTATGACTGGTGTTAGGGTCTGACATTGTCAGGCACCTTCCAAGGCCCACTTCTACTAGCCCCCATAACTTACCAGTCATGCTGCTACTTCTTTTTTCTTCTTTCTTTTTTTAAAAAAGATATTTATTAAAGTTTTACAAAAAGAAAGAGGTTACAAAGTAAAAAAGAAGAAAAAAGAAAAATAAAAAAGTACAAAAATACAAAGAAAAAATACAGAATACAAAAAAACCCAGTTAAAAACAAATCAATCTTTTCATATCTTATATTTCATTTACTTGTTTCCCTGACCTCCTCACGCCTCCCTCCCTTTTTTGTATTCCAGTTCAATTAGTTAATTCAGCAAATCCTTTACCTCTTTGTTTTTATCTTAATCCTTTACCTTAATGTATTGTAACTTTACCTTCTCGCCTAATAACAATCCATTTTTACATACTCTTTTATAACATTACTGCCAAAACCACTTAACTTCATTCCGACATCATTCTAACATTCCTTAATTTTACAGTATTTATCTAAGTAGTCTTTAAATTTCTTCCAATCTTCTTCCACCAACTCTTCTCCCTGGTCATGCTGCTACTTCTTCTTGCTGCTGTTCCCCTTTCACCTGTCCTCAGTTGGAATGTAGGAGCAATGGCAGGAGTGCAGAGAAAGAGCAGCAGTCGCCACTTGCTTTGTTGTTGGACACAGGAGAAAAGTCAGACAAATGGGAAGCTGGCACAGTGATAAGGGGGAGGAGAGGTGACTCAAGGAAAGCCCCCCCCCCAATACATCTTCCATCCAAGTGCCTTCCATAACCTGGAGCCAGTACTGGAGGATAAGCAGGGGGTCTCCTAAGAGAAAAAAAAGAGTACAAACATAAAATACCTAGAGCTGTGGTTCCCAACATGGGGCACATGCCCCACAGAGGGCAATTTGATTTTTAAGGGGGGGCAATTCGAGAATGAGTTAGACCAAGTTAATGACCTTTTAGCCTTCTTCCACGTGAACAGGAGTTCACTTCTTGAATAATAAGAATTTTATGTCATGGGGGGGGGATCAGGGTTTTAGAGATGACCAAAAAAAGGTTGGGAACCACTGACCTAGAGCAAATATATTCCACATATCCAACAATCCAGATATTCTGGAATTATGTACTAGTGGAAATATTTTTTTATATATATAGATCTCCCTTTGGAGGTGGTTTACCCTCCTTCCTTGGAGGTTTTTAAGCCAAGGTTGGATAGCCATCTATCATAGATGCTTATTTGAGATTCCTGCATTGCAGGGGGTTGGACTAGATCTTCTTTGGAGTCCCTTCCAATTCTACAATTCTATGGTCTCCCAAGAGATCCAATAGTAATACTATTTGGTTATCTGAAGTATAATATACCAGAGGAGGATGTAGAAATTACTAATCATTTGCTAATGGCAGCCAGAATGATGTCAAAACTGGAAAAGCACCATCCTCTCTCCTATAGGTTCTTGACTAGTCAAAGTTTGGGATATGACATGCATTATGAAGTTAACAAATCTGTTTAAAGTGGAAGAGGGTGGACAGTGAGAATATGCTTTTCTAGAGAAATGGAGCTTTAAGGAGTGTTAATAGACCTCTATAATTATTCTAATGTCCATTAAATGTTTTAGATTGCTACAGCCTCATAATCAGTTGTGAGGGCGGGGATGCCAATTAAATCATAATGACCTTTGGGCTTAATTGACTGCATATAAAATAATTAATCTGCAGTAGTGAAACAACCCTTTGTAGAATTATGGCTTTTGTGGTATTGTAAAATGTAACACTCTGTGGTGTGTAGTAGTCTGCCTTCATATAAGGTTTTCCCAGGTAACTGAAGGTAGGTTTTTCTTTCAGTGGATGGAGCAGTCTTTTCCGAAGAAGGAAAAAAGGGAGGGAGATGTGTGCTTCAGAAGTGGGCAGCACATGTTTCTTGAAAGGTAGTCTCAAAAATGTTGTAAAGAAATAAAAATAAGAATTAGGGGGAAAGGGGGGGGGGAATCTGCATATTCCAGAGTCTAAAATCTAAAGAAACTCACAACACTCCTTCAGAAATGGCAGTATTTCTTAAATTCCTTCTGCAATGGGAAGCAGTTGAGATACAGGAAAACAGTCCTCCATCAAGCTGCTACCAAGAAAGGGTTTGGACTCCTGATTCTACAGCTTTACAGTGACAGAAACTATTGAGGCATCTCTCTATTAGCTGCGGCCGGCAAAATTCTTGCAAGGATTTTAGCAAACTGTCTCGTAACAATATCAGAGGTGACCCTTCCTGAATCCCAAAATGGTTTTTGGCGTTCTAGGGGGACAGTGGACATGATTTTCTCCACTTGACAGCTTCAAGAAAAATGCAGAGAGCAAAACCAACCCCTGTATATGGTGATTATTGACCTGACTAAGGCTTTCGACACTGTAAATCGTAATGCCCTGTGGACTGTCCTTCTGAAAATTGGCTGCCCAGATAAATTTGTCAACATCATTTCGGCTCAACAATTGAACAATCAAAGATAACAATGGCTCTTAAAGTGAACCATTCACAGTGGGATCAGGTGTTAAACAAGGTTGTGTTATTGCCCCAACTCTATTTGTTATTTTCATTGCCATGATCCTACACTTTGTCAAAGGGAAACTCCCCACCGGAGTAGAAATCATATATTGAACAGATAGAAAGCTCTTCAATCTGAGCAGGCTGAAAGCAAAGAGTAAGGTTGCCGTAACAAATGAAGCAGCTAATTCATATCATTCATGATGACATTGAAATACCATGGCTCACTGACACTATTGCTGGGATTTCATGATCAAGGCTGAGGTTGTTCCCCATGTTCACGATGACTTTATGCACCGTCTGACATTCTGAGCATCTCTTCCTGAAGCTCACCTTGCTGGTCTAGAATTGCTGGGCTTGAAGACTGGCACCTCCACTGTCCCCCAGAATGATCCATTTTGGATCATTCTAAGCTTAGACACCCTGATAAATACAAAGGGGGCTGCCGACTATGCAAGATTTGTTTGACAGAAGGACTCCTATACAGGCAGCCAAAGTGGGGCAACTCCTGTCTGGAATGCAGTTTACCAGGATCCAAGTAATTCAAGGGAGAACATAAGAATGTGAAAACATAAGATGAGCCCATTAGATGATTTATTATTATTATTATTATTATTATTATTATTATTATTATTATTACCCCACCCATCCGGCTGGGTTTCCCCAGCCACTCTGGGCGGCGTCCAACAAAATATTAAAATACAGTGGTCTGTTAAACATTAAAAGCTTCCCCAAACTGGGCTGCCTTCAGATGTCTTCTAAAAGTCTGGTAGTTGTTCTTCTCTTTGACATCTGGTGGGAGGGCGTTCCACAGGGCGGGTGCCACTACCGAGAAGGCCCTCTGCCTAGTTCCTTGTAACTTGGCTTCTCGCAGTGAGGGAACAGCCAGAAGGCCCTTGGAGCTGGACCTCAGTGTCCGGGCAGAACGATGGGGGTGGAGATGCTTCTTCAGATATACTGGACTGAGGCCATTTAGGGCTTTAAAGGTCAGCACCAATGGCCCATCTAGTCCATCGTCCTGTTCTCACAGTGGCCAACCAGATGCCTGTGGGAAGCCTACAGTGTGGTGGACATTTGGGTCTCAAATTTCAGCAGTACCCTGTGTGATGCCAAAATTTGGTGCCCCTCCGCCTCTCACACTCTATTTAGATAATAGTTGTGGTATCCCCAGCTGTGTCCCTGATGCTTCACACCCAGTGCGACCAAATCCTCCTAAGTCCACTTCTGAAGTCTGCAATCTGGACATGGGTGCAATAGCCCTCTGCCCGCTTGTGTTTTCCAGCGACTGGCATATTCAGAGGCATAACTGACTGCGGAGTCAGAACATAGTCATCATGTGTCAGGGACTGGGCAGAGGAGGAATGGTGGAGACCGCCTCCCCAGCCTGACCCTTTCAGAGAAGAAGAAGAAGACAGTTCAGAATTACAATGGGGGTTTGAGGGAGGTCACAGCTCAGAGGCAGATGAGAGGGGAGAGCTGGGCAATAATGGGAGAGAAGGAAGAAGAAGCCCCAGAGGGGGGACAGCTTTAGAAAGCATTCCAGACCCCTCCCTCTCCCAGAACCTGGCAGGCATTGAAAGTAGGAGAGCAGAGAGCTCAGATGCAGAGGGCACTTCTCAGCACCCATAGTAATAACACATGAAGGGAAAGAGGAAGGGGGGAAGACCCACTCGGGGCAACACCATTAGTCCAAGAGGCTGCATTCCCAAGCCTCTCTCTGTAAATATTGAATAAAAAGCAGATAGATAGTAAGGACTTTTCCTTGTCTTGTCCATTCCTGGCAACCTGCCATGGAGGTTGGTTCCTCTGACGCCTGACATCATGGTTAGCAGCCATTAAAGGCAAAAGTCCTTTGCACACACAATACAAAGGAGGTTTGCCTCAATCTTTGCATTCAAAATTTTAAGTCAACCTTGTCCTAAGTGTCCACTCTATGATGATTAATATCCTGCCTTTCCTCACAGAACGGGACAGAAGGATTCATTCCCAGAGTGATTTAACAGTCAATCCCTCTTCCCAAGGAATTCTGGGAATTGTAGCTCTGTGAAGGGAATAGGAGTCTCCTAACAACTCTTAGCACTCTTGACTAACTAGATTTCCCATAATTCTTTTGGGGAAGCCATCATGGCTGTTTAAAGTGGTATAGTGCTTTAAATGTTTGGGGTGAATGTGGCTTTGAATGGGAGATGACCTTTAAGCTCCTTTTCCATTTGGTGGGATATTCCTCCCCGCATCTTTCTACATCATTTTCTAAAGAGAAACACATTTGTTCTGTGTTTTATGTTTTGCTTAATGAAAATGAGAATAAAAAATATTCCAACAACAACAACTCACAACATCTCAGTGTTATGTTTGTCATTGTCTTGCCATTTAGAATTCATAGGGCTCAGAGTTAGGAGTGCCACTTGATTTACTGACCTTGATCTATAAAAGAACTTGAGAAGAGAGAGAGAAAAAATAGTTCTATTGTTGTAGTTCCATCATAACACAGCAGGTGTCAGCAATACATGTGCACAAACCGGGACCACTGTGGCTTCAGCCCGCAATAAGCTCCCTGTTACTGAAAGTCTTCTTTTCAGGTCAACCAGTGTCACAGTTCATTTTCTTGCCGATCAAAATCTTTTAAAAAAGTAATAAAATAATAAAATAAAATAAATGCAAGCTATTTGCTGCAATCTAATTGTGACTGAGTCAAATTCTCGTACCTAATCAAATGAAACAAAATGTTATTCACTAGATTGCAATTAGCATTCACCAACAAATTTAATTGTAGAGCTCTATCCCCACACATGGTTAATGGGAAAGCATTTAGATAATTACAAGTGTCTAGTGCCTTTCCACTGCTAATTGCTTTTACTGAATGATTCATTTCAAGGCCTGCAAGTGAAACTTTTATTAGGGACGTGATGGAGAGACAGCCGTATGGCGAACACGTGGAAGATGTGCATTTGCATTCCTGTCCTCTCTCAAAGTCATCCTCGATGGCTTTGGGTACCATGGACTGACTCCCTGGTACTCCTCCTTCACAAATTGATAGACTACCCTTGAAACTTGCAGTTTTTGCCATGTGTGGTGCTCCATATCATGCGACACAGGAATGGGGGACCTTTCTCAGCCCAAAGGATGCATATCTTACCCTTCCTCCCAAAGGAGCCCAGGGCAGCAAACAAGAAGTAATAAAACAACAAAAACATCTTTAAAACAATTCCAACGCAGACACAGACTGCAAAAGACCTCAGATTAAAAGGCTTGTTGAAAGAGAAAGGACAACAGAGATGATGCCTGTCTAATATCCAAAGGGAGGAATGTAGGGGGCACATTACTAAAGGCCCAGATCCCAGACTGTGTGGAATGGACCTCCTGATAAGGAGGCAAATGCAGGCCCTCTAAGTCTCCCTATTTTCCAGGGACAGCGCCGGATTTACAGAAGCCATCCTGGTTTCTGATTTGATCCCGGAATGTCCCACTTTTCCTTAGGATATCCCTATTTTCATCAGAGAAATGTTGGAGGGTATAGAGCTATGCAGCTCCTGATCCAAGGAGATAAGTAACTATACAACTTTTAAAAAATATCTGAAGGCAGCCCTGTATAGGGAAGTTTTTTAATGTTTAATGTTTTATTATGTTTTTATATATGTTGTAAGATGCCCAGAGTGTCTGGGGTCACCCAGTCAGATGTGTGGGGTATAAATAATAAAATTATTATTATTATTGAATTATTATTGTTGAATAGGACATTCCATCAGCGAAATGTTGGAGGGCATGCATCTGTAGGAGGCTGTCCCTTACAAATCACAGTGATCAATGGAATATATAAGGGGTGAGATAAACTTTCAGTAAACAGGTGAGGTGGGATTCAATGTCATGCCATGACAAATGTTCTGTCTGTTGTTTTTGTTTTAATTATTTACTTGTGGTTTTTATCTTGTTTTTTATTGTGTGAGCCGCCCTGAGACCTTGTGATGAAGGGTGGTATATAAATTTAAACAACCACCACCGCAACAACAATTCTGTCCCATGAATGTGTATACGCCTGCAGGCTTAATAACTGGTTCATCTTTCTGGCACCTCTTAACACACCAGTGCATAAATCCACCCTAAGCATGCTTGCTTGGAGCTCTGCTTCATTGAAATCATGCAGTCTTGCTTCCAAGCAAACATCTTGGGTGGCGAAATCACATGGCATTTAGCTATGATGTCACCAACTCCCAAACATAGTGGTGCAGAGTAGATGGCAAAAGCTGCTCCGAATAATTAATCCCTCCGAACCTAAGCCATCCATTTCAATATCTGCTTTCCACTTCTGTGTTCCTGGAAGACTGTAGACTTAGGGCACGGTTGGGAGAGAGAGAGGGGATGACACACATATTGCCAGGCATAGATTGGGGGCTCTGACTCTGCAAATGGCAGCCTGCCTTTGCTGCAGTTGCTGTTTCTTCAGCAGCTCAAGCTGTATGGCTGCGATCTGCACATTGGTTGGCCTTGAATCTCGTCAGGGAAAAAGGCAGGGTAAATGTATAATAATAACGTTTTGTATCACAGACAACATACCCACCCTTTATAGGTGTAATGTCTTGTCCAATGTATTCTGCTGCCACAAATGTTCCAATGAACTATCTGACCGGTGTGTTAACATGGGTAATGGTTTTTAGTTTCTCCACAGCGACCTGTCTCTTCTCTGCTTCTGCAGTTGCTTCCAGAGGACATGCTCACTGAGCGCTCATCCTGATTTGTTAGTCGAAAGTTCAAAGGGAGGTTAGGTCAAGCCTGCTCTTTACTTGAGCGTCCATTCTGATTTCCTTGCAGGGAAGTTATACAATGCTGCATCAAACAATTGTTATTCTGCGCATTCCAGTGTCTTTCCTTGTCACTTTTCTTATTGCAAAATGTCCAGTTTGGGATGGAACTGGGTTTATTGGCCCACAGCATCAGATCAACTTTATTTGTGCAACCTGAATTTGATGGGATGTGATTGAATCTCTCTCTCCCCCCCCCCCGCCCCAAAATAGCAGCAGGCTAGAAGTGCCTTGTGTCAGAAGTGGCAAGATTTTGAGCACTGCTGGGGAGCCATCCACCCACAGGCTGCAAAGTCTTTCGAACCAGCTTCCATCATAGGTCCCACTCCCCTTCTTGCCAGGACTTACAATATGCAAAGCTATTTGGTGATCTAAAGGCAATGCCAAAAGTGTGCACCTCTCTATGATCTCTAATTCTTTATATTCAGGGAAAGAGATCAGAGCCCAGCTCCCAGCAACAGTGCCAGCTCACCTTAAATTCATTCCCACAAAATTAGGGGAGGGAGGAATTCACGAATAAGTTCTGGGTCTTCTGCTCTTAGGAGAGAAATCCATAGTTCATACAGGAGCATTTCCTTGTTTTCTGAAGTTGCAGACATGGGTGCCTCCAGGCAGACTTTTTCTTTATCTCATTGTGTCTCCTGCATTGTTGCCAAATGGGGAAATGTTCATCACACACATTTGACATCTACTACCAAAGAAATCTCGTACACAAAATACATAGCAAGAGCTTACTCTTTGAATTGATTGTCTCCTGCTAGAAAACCAAAGGTTCATTCTTGCCACAGCCTGTTGCTCGCCTTTCATCATGCATTATGATGATAAGTACATTGCATTAGTGGTTTACTACATGAACTTGTGAGAGTCAGGAGCACATTGTTTTCAGAGTTCCCTGTCAATAGCCTAGCATCCTTCTGGGTGCGATAAAAGTGGCAGTGATCAAAGGAACAAAAGCGTTAATTACAAAGGCGTTTGGATTTGGGGGTTGCTCATAATTAGCCATATTGACCCAAGTGTCTCTGTGTTACAGACACAGAAAGATTTTTGCCCAGCTGCTGTTTGCAGAACTATGATTTCAGATAAGAGAGAGAGAGATAGTAAGGGCACTGCAAATAGTGCTTGTCTTCCAGCAGCAGTGGATAATCTCCAGAGTCCTAGCACTTACCATTCATCAGGTGGTCTCAACCCACAATTTGAAAACCGACGAGTTAAAAGACTCATAGTAGGGATGGGAAACCTGTGTCTCTCCAGATGTTGGACTGCAACTCCCATTAGCCACAGCCAGCATGACCAATGGCCAAGGATGCTGGGAACTGGAGTACAACAAAAAGTACTTCTCCATGCATTGCATAGTTAAACTATGGAACTCGCTTTAAAATGGGACTAGACATGTTCATGGAGGAGAAATATATCAATGGCTGCTACTCATGATGGCTGTGCTCTTTCTCCATTGTCAGAGGCAGTTGACCTCTGAATATTAGTTTCTGGGCATTCCAGGTGGGGAGTGCCCTGTTGTACTTAGGTCCTGCTTGCAAGTTTTTAAAGGCATCTGGGTGGCCACAGTGAGAACAGGATGCTGGACTAGATGGGACATTGGCCTGATCCAGAAAGCCTTCCTTATGCTCTTGTGTTATGTTCTTAAAAACATTTATTGGGTCAGAGATTTCCCCATCCTTGTTCTGGAAACAACATGCTCAGTGAGAGAGTACAAACATTCCAGTGTAGGATAAACAGCCTCCTGTACCCAAAATGCTTAAGTCTGATTAATGCATAAAGGGGTTAATGCCACAGAGTAAGCTGTCCTGCCAGACTTAGCTAAGTCACTCCTCCTCACCTTGAGAGGGAGGAAGTCAAGTCTATTGTTTGTCTCCATCTACCATGTGACCTCTGACATGTAAAGAAGTCTGAGCTGGTTACTCCAGCTTTTTACAAAGCCCTCCTTAATTTCCTGTAACAATAATTTAGGAACTTTCACCACTTTGGACCAACTGAACTTTTGCTGCCTATGTTTTCTGAATGCTGTATAGAAAAGAACATGAATCTGACATTTGAAGAGTTTGTAAGTAAACCATTTTTAACTCACCAAACATATGGTCTTGTTCTTTGCTGGGGAAGTAGAAAATGTTGGAAGGAACTTAGAAGGGCATATTTTAAAGGTCTAACAGCCCATATTCCCATGCTTTACTTTGCTGCATGTTTTGTGATTTTAAATCTCTGCTGGAGTTCTCTCACCAAAGAGCACTTGCCCCAAACCTGGATTTTGGCATACCTTTTTGTTTGCTTTCCCAACCAACACCAAATTCATTCTGTCTTCTCAGTTACAGAGGATCAGCTAGCAGGAGATATGAGAGAGGCCTGCTGGAGACTCTGGAGAGCTGCTAATAGCCAGAGTAACCAATACTGGGATAAATAGATAAGTAGTTTGACTATCTCCTACATATCTAGGGCCTAAAGACACACGAAAAAAAAAAGACCTGTAAAGATTACTGAGGCTGCAGTCCTATACCCATTTGGCCTAAGAGTATGCCTCATTGCAATCGCTGGGTCTTATGTATGGTAGGTATGCATAGGATTGTATAGGATGTCATGGCTAAAATGGCCGCTGTTTCTTTAATGCGAATAAAGCTGGGTCAGCATGACTCAGCGGTCTGCACCAAGTTGTATATATAAGTGAGAAATGTTAGTTTGTTGCTGAGGCTGGTGTTTGGGTTGGTTGGTGCTGGTGTGTGGAGTTATTCAGTCGTGTTTTGCACAAAGACTTTTAAGAATAAAACTGCAAGGATATTCTCGTGGACTCTTTTTGTGCCGACAAGGGTCCGAGGACCAGGCTGAAGAGGCAAAGGGAGGTCAGAACCTTTTCCTCCTTTTTTTTGCTTTTTACAAACACTGACAGGTTATGGGCCCAGTGTTTCTGAGCATGTGCAGAGTGCAAAACGACTGACAGCATCTCAGCAGGGAGCTGGTGAGTCCTGGCTGTGCGTTGGAGCAGTTGGTGGCAAGCTGTAACTGTCTGCAGCGACGCTGGAGCAGCTAGGATCTGAGGACCAGAAAAGCACTCAGCGTCGGCTACTGGAACAGTTTGAACTGCTAGAGGACCACAGTAGGCGACTCACAGAGCGGCTACACCAGTTGCAGAGCCAGGCGGGACCTGAGGGTCAACAGAGGCAGCAGCTAGAAGCCGGTGAGTGCCAGCCAGGACCATCTAGTGGGACTCTAAAGAGAGAGTCTGGAGAGTTTGCTGGAGGCCCCACAGAAGGGGCTCAGCAAGCACCAGCAGAGATGGCAGATTTCCAGTCTTCCCAAGTTGTAAATATTGGGGGAGGCATCCCTTTTGAACTTCTCTCAGAAAGCAACTGGCTGAGTTGGTTAATTAAAATGCAGCAGTTGTTAAGGAGAGATGGACTATGGGACTGTGTTGAAACTGAGGTTTTGAGGACTGACTCTGCTGAGAAAAAACGGCTAGATGAAAGGGCTCGTGCCCAAATTATGCTGTGTTTGAGCAACTCTCAGTTATTGCATGTAGCAAATGCCAGCACAGCGTTTGAGTGCTGGAATTTATTAAGGGCAATGCATGTCAGAGAAACTGCTGGAACTATAATTTCTCTGACCAGAAGGCTGTTCAGGACTGTTATGAAAGAAGGTGAGAGTTTGGCAACTCATCTTCAAACGCTGAAATCTCTGTTTCTTCAACTACAGCAGAGAGGTAAGCGTTATGATGAGACTGACCAAACCTACATTATTCTTTCAAGTTTGCCTGAAAGCTGGTTGCCCGTGATTAACAGCATGGAGAGTATGCGTCCCCGAGATCTGACCCTTGAGTATGTGGTTGGAAGATTGACCGAAGAAGCAGAAAGAAGGTCAGATAAACAAGCTGAACTCCAAGAGCGGAGGAGTTACAGTCGAGGGGGCCAGCAGCAGAATCTGCCAATGGAGCAACGCCAAGGTTTGGACTTGGCCATGGCAGTGAGGAGATGCTATAGATGCAACCAACCCGGGCATCTCCAACGTCAATGCAGGGCAAGACTTCCAGGAGACGATGTGGAGCAGAGACAGCAATCAACGCAGAAACGTAAGCAGAAGGGGTTCTCTTCAGAGAAGAAGAACACGCGTTCTGCTCAGTTTGTTTCTGCATTTTCTCGAGAGGAGAGGAAGATACCTCGAGGAACATGGTTGCTGGACTCTGGGAGCAGCAGGATTATCTGCAACAGTCGGGAGGACTTTAAGACCCTGGGGAAGCCAGCTGATGGAAAAGACTCAATTTATCTTGCTGATGGTCGTAGAAGCAAGATTGATGGCCAGGGAACATGTTTCCTGCAGTGCTTGAACACTACTCTACCAGAGACTCTGTTTGTCAGCAGTTTGGACTATTGTTTGCTGTCTGTAAGCTGTTTGATTAATGCAGGGTATAGTGTTAACTTCACACGGGATGGCTGTCTGATAAAGAATGGAACTCAGGTATGTGGCCATGCAAAGTTGGAAAATGGGTTATATGTAATGCAGGACAAGCCTGTTAAAGCAGCCCAGGTGGTTCAGGATAATTTGCCAGTTCATAAGGGGTGTGTACATGAACTGCACAGAAAACTGGGTCACGCCAATTTCCGTGTGCTTTCAGAGATGCAAAAGGTGTGCAAGAACCTAAAAGTAAACAGCTGTAACTGTTTCCTAGATTGCAATGTATGTAAAATGGCCAAATCTAAGAGGAAGCCTGTGGCTTCTAAAAGTGACAGAGTATCTAAAGAGGTTTTAGAACTTGTCCATTGTGACGTGATAGGCCCTTTTCCACAGAAGACTGAAGGAGGCGCCAGATATGCTTTTCTGGTAATTGATGATAAATCACGTTTTAGTTGGTTGTTTTTGTTAAAGCAGAAATCTGAGTCTTTCCCCACATTCAGAGAATGGGTTGCCCAAGCTGAAAAGCTCTTTGCTCGCCCTGTTGTGCAGTTGCAAACAGATAGGGGTGGAGAATTTCTGAACAAACAATTTGGGACATGGTTGCGACGTAAGGGGATCACTCATCGTTTGACTAACCCTTATAGCCCTGCTGAAAATGGTCTGTGTGAAAGACGTGGGGCTGTAATACAGTCAGTAAAGGACTGCCTGCTAGTGGATGCAGGATTGGGTCACAACCATAGGCTGTGGGGCGAGGCTTTTCTGACAGCGAACTTTTTGATTAATAGAACCTGGTCTAGCTCTATAAAAGATATTCCTTATCGTGTGTTGTTTGGGAAAGAACCAGAGTGGACAATGCTCCATAACTGGGGTGCTTGGGCACATGTAAACATCCCCAAAGCTCAGCGCCAGAAAGGGGGTGCTAGAGCGCAGAGACTGCGGTTTGTGGGATATCAGTCCTATGGCAAAGGGTGGCGTTTCAATTTACGCCCAGGACGTGTGGTTCTGTCACGAAGTGCAGACTTCGCTGACCAGGACAGATGGACTGTGATCCATGCCAACCCAGATTGCCTACTGCCCCTGCAAGTAAGAGAAGAGGCTTCTTCTCAGCCATTGGCAACGCAGGAGCAGGAGGAGGAGGAGGCACAGATTTCCCCAAAAGATGTGGCAAAAGATAATACTTCTCTAGAGGAAGAGGAAGAAGAGCCAGAGATAAGGGGGGAAGAAGAAGTAATAGTGCCTAGGCGCTCCCAGCGTTCAAACAAGGGTGTACCTCCTCAGCGTTTGACCCTAGGAGGAGTGAGAGTATGCAATGTGAGTTGTGTGGAACCACAAAGTTATAATGAAGTCTTAGACTTACCCCCTGGGGAACGTGCTTTGTGGGAACAAGCTATGAAAGAAGAAATGGACTCTTTTAAACGTAACAAAGTGTTTGAGGTCATAATGCCGCCACCTGGTGGCAGAGTGGTGTCATGCAAGTGGGTTTACAAAAGGAAAACCCTTGCATCTGGGGAACCACGTTTTCGAGCCAGATTAGTAGCCAGAGGGTTCACTCAGATTAAAGGGGAGAGTTATGATGAAGTGTTTTCTCCCACTGTAAAGAGTGAAACTTTTCGCTTAATGCTTTCCATTGCTGCTGTAAGACAACTAGCAGTGAACCATTTTGATGTTGATGCTGCATATCTGCATGCAAATTTAGACCATGAAGTATTAATGAGACAACCCCCTGGGTTTGAAGAGGAGAATGGTGCAGTCTGGCGTTTGAGAAAGGCTGTTTATGGTCTCAAACAAAGTGGAAGGTGTTGGAACCAGTGTTTAAATGAAGCCCTTGTAAAACTTGGTTTTAAAAGGAGTGTGGCTGATCCATGCCTGTACACCAAGGGATCAGGCAACAAATATCTAGTGCTCTTAGTCTTTGTTGATGATTTGCTTGTGGCAGGGAGTTCCACAGATGAGATCCAGAAGCTCACAAGTCAACTGGAAAAGAGGTTTAAGCTTAAAGCCTTGGGGCCTGTAAGCAATTACTTGGGAGTAGAAGTAAGGCAGGAAGCTGATGGAAGCTTCCTATTGAGTCAGAAAGAGAAAATTCTTCGTTTGATCGAGCAGTTTGGCATGGAAAACTGCAAGCCAGTTCAGACTCCCATGACACCAGATTTCCCAAAGACAGTGTGTGATGATAAATTTGATCAGCCTGAGTTGTATCACTCAAAAATAGGATCACTGTTATATTTAAGCCAGTGGTCAAGGCCAGACATTGCATGTGCTACAAATGTTCTGAGTCAACGTGTATCTAAACCCAGTACTGCTGATTGGTGTGCTTTGAAAAGGCTTATCAGATATCTAAAGGGGACATTAAATGTATGTTTGAAGATATCTAGTACACAAGACGAAAAACTAGAAGTATTTGTTGATGCGGACTGGGGAAGCTGTGTAGCTACCAGAAAATCTACAAGTGGAATGGTTATGATGTTTGCCAATTCCATAATTGGGTGGAGGTCAAAGAAACAAGGATTTGTTGCAACCTCATCCTGTGAGGCAGAATATGGGAGCCTGTCGCTAGCATGCAATGAAATCATGTGGTTTATACAGATACTAAAAGATCTAAATTGTAAAGTTGATTTGCCTATCCAAGTGTATGAAGATAGCCAATCGTGCATTGCATTAGCGGGCTCGGAAATAATGAAATCCGCATCAAAACATATTGCTATCCGTCATGCGAATGTTAGAGATTGTGTACAGAATGGGGTAATCAAACTGGAGTATTGTCAATCACAAGATAATATTGCTGATTTGTTCACCAAGCCTTTGCCAGCAACATGCCATAATGAACTGATGACAAAACTGGGTTTATGTATATAATGTATGTATGTATTGTTTCTGTTGGGGTTTTTCGCATTTAAAGAAACAGAAGGGGTGTCATGGCTAAAATGGCCGCTGTTTCTTTAATGCGAATAAAGCTGGGTCAGCATGACTCAGCGGTCTGCACCAAGTTGTATATATAAGTGAGAAATGTTAGTTTGTTGCTGAGGCTGGTGTTTGGGTTGGTTGGTGCTGGTGTGTGGAGTTATTCAGTCGTGTTTTGCACAAAGACTTTTAAGAATAAAACTGCAAGGATATTCTCGTGGACTCTTTTTGTGCCGACAAGGGTCCGAGGACCAGGCTGAAGAGGCAAAGGGAGGTCAGAACCTTTTCCTCCTTTTTTTTGCTTTTTACAAACACTGACATAGGACACAGGTGATGGCTTGCAAGTTCCAAAGTAAGCATTAAGATTTCCCTTTTAAAATATAATGCAATGGACAACACATCATAACTTATTAAGCAAAATGTAGGAGTGAGATGGAGTAATAACGCAGGTATATTTATTCAGTTTCCTTTCATCTGGCATTGTAATCAAGCTGGCCAAATGCGAAATGTTTTAGCAGCTTCTTGAAAAAAAGATCTCAGCTGACACATTTTATCATCAGCTTCAGAGGGTTAGTCCAGGCAAAAGCCAATTGTTATCAGGTGTGAATTAGCATACATTGGGTTCACTGAAAGTTGGGGAAGGTGATAAAAAGTAAGGCATATTGGAAACACTCATCAAAAGACATGATTGCCATTAGGAACAGTAGGTGGATAACCACTATTGATTCCAAATGTTTAATTTGATTTGATGGATTTTACTGTAATTAACACTGGGTTTTATAAGAGCATGGTTCTTAACATTATTAAGTAGGAAGACAAATTGTGAAATTAAATCTACATTTGATTTGTAATGTTAATTTCGTAAATGTTTTATAATGTTAACAGGTTGTGCTAATGATACCTGGTTCTCATCTTAGTTTCATTCTACTCCATTGACTGGATTGATTTTTCTTTCTTTCTGCATTCAGAAAGTACAATGATATTTAGGTGTCATATATATAGATACAGATATATACATGCGAATGAAGCACATATTGTGAGATTAAACTTCAACAGCATTTTGGAAACATGTTTGATTGACTACAACTCCTCTTACGTATTGTATGTAAATGTTACATTCAAGATCTAACAGGTGTCACGTGGGGATAAACTAACATCTAGTTTGCATTGTACACTGTAAACACCAAGAAGTGCTGATACTTTTAAAGTGTAATTCTATGTGTGTTTACTCAGAAGTGATTCCAGCCAGGGGAGCAAAAGAGTGGGAAAGTTGCTGGTGGGCTCCAGAATGGCGTGATGTTACTTGCCTTATTTTTATTTTATTTTTTTTAAAATATTTTTTATTAAGGATTTTCTTGTTTTACAGAAGTGTAGTGCCTCGTATTTTTTTTCCTTCTTCTTCCACGTAGCGTTTTTACAAATCTGTTTCATTTGTTGAGGCATTAGGGGGAGAAGAAAAAAAGAAAGAAAGAAAAAAGAAAGGGGGGTGGAGGGAGGGGAGATGGATGGGGTGGGGTCGGGTGGCGATGTTTCTATTATGCTTAATGTATGTAGAGTTTGGTGTCAGCGTTGCTTGTGTTGTTCACTTGTGTTCCTTTGGTGGTGAGAGAGGTTGGGGTTGGCCCAGGGTGTGATTGTTTGCTTGTGATTGGCTGTGGTGATCTTTGTTTTCGTGTGTGAGTGAGGTGGGTGGGTGTTTTGGATCAGGTTAGCCATATTGATTTGTATGCTGTTGGTGGATTATTGTCATTGTCCTCTTGGGCTGTGTATGTGATAAAGGGGAGCCATACCGGGGTGAAGGCGTCTTCTTCTGTTTGTCCCCGTGTCAGTTTCAGTTTATTAGTTAATTTTTCTAGTAGGGCTGTTTCCCATACTATTTGGAACCATTGGTCCATGCTTACTCCTGACAGGTCTCTCCAGTGTCTGGTTATGATGTTTCTGGCTGCTGAGAGCAGGTGGGTTATGAGTTCTTTGTGGTGTAAATGGGCATTGTTGTCTTGGAAGATGTTTAGTAGGGCCAATTCTGGGGTGATGTCTATTACTTGCTTAGTTATTTTACATATTTCTTGTATGGCTGTTGTCCAGAATAGTTGAATTTTGGGACACTCCCACCACATGTGGAGGTATGTGCCTGTGGAGGTGCACCCTCTCCAGCATTTTGGTGAGGTTCCTGGGTGTATTAGCGCTAGTTTCCTTGGTGTTAGGTACCACCTGTAGGTGAGTTTCAGTGTGAGTTCTTTTCTTTTCGTTGATATGGATTTAAAGGGGGGTTTAGACCACATTCTGGTCCATTGAGTGGGGTTAATCTCATAGCCTATGTCATTCTCCCATTGTTTTTTGATTGCGTCTAGGGTATTTGCGGGATTTTGGAGTAGTATTTTGTATATTGCGGATACCGTCCCTTTACCGTTTCCCTTTGTTGTTAGGAGGAGGTTTTCGAAGGTTGTCAGGGGCCTAGTTGCTGCTGATTTTACTGTTGGGTTGTTTAAGAGGGCATGTAGTTGGTGTTGTGTTAACCAGGTCATTTGGGTGTCTTCTAGTTTGTCTTGTATTTCTTGTGTTGACAAGGGTTTGTTATTTTTATAAAAGTCTATTAGGCGATATAAGCCTTTGGTTCGCCAGGTTTTTGTCTGGAGGTTTTGTGCCGCATGGTAGAATAATGGGTGGTGCACCAGGGGGATTAGTGGGGATGGGCTTGGGGATAGTTTGCCTATTTGTGTTTTCCATGCTTTGAGCATGGTCTGTGTGTACCTGTTAAGTGTTGTGGGAATTTTCTTTAGTTTGTTTGGGAGGAGTGGGTATGTTGTGGTGCAGGTGTTTTCAATTGTGTCCCTCTCTAGGTGTACCCATTGTTTTGTCTCATCTTCTAGTATATATGGGATTATATGGCGTATTTGGTTGGCATTGTAATATGCTTCTATGTTGGGGATTCCCCATCCTCCTTCTGAGGTGGGGAGGTGCAGGCATTTGGAGCTTATTCTTGGTTTTTTATGTGAGAAGATGAAAGAATGTAGTTTTCTCTGCCAACTGCGAAGTTGGGTTGAGGGGATCCAGATTGGGAGGGTTTGGAATAGGTAGGTTAGTTTTGGGAGTGTGATCATTTTGATCATGGCTATTTTGTCTGAGAGAGTGAAATTCATGTTATTCCATCTCTTTAGGTCTTTGTTAATTTGTCGCCACAGGGGCTTGTAGTTGTGGAGGTACAATTTATTGAGGTTTCTGGTTATTTGTACCCCTAGGTATCTGAACTTGGTGTGGCAAAGTTTTATTTTGGTGACCTTCGTGAGTTCTTTTTGGGTGTGAGGAGGGGTGTTAAAGCACATAGCTTCTGACTTTGTAAAATTTACCTGTAGGCCCGACACCATTGCAAATGTGTTGAGTTCTCTGATTAGGGAGGTTGCTGTGCTTATGGGGTCTGGTGTTGTGACCATTAGGTCATCTGCAAAGAGCCCTAATTTATAGGTTCTGCCTTTTATTTCCACTCCCTTGATGTCTGTGGCTGCTCGGATGCGGATTGCTAAGGGTTCCAGAGCCAGGATAAATAAGAAGGGAGACAGTGGGCATCCTTGTTTCGTGCCTCTTTGGATAGCTATAGTATTAGAATCCATATTGTTAGTTCTGCATTTTGCTGAGGCTTGGGAGTATATTTGTTTGAGGATTTGTAGGAAGTTGGGGCCAAATTTCATGTTAGTTAGTACTGCTAATATGTATTTCCACTCCAAGCAGTCAAAGGCTTTGAGGATGTCTAGGGACATAATTGTCAATGGGAGTTTGGTTGCCTTGCTGTGTTCGATCAGGTTCAGTAGTTTCCTGATGGGGTCTGTTATATTGCGGCCAGGGACAAAGCCAGTCTGGTCTGGGGCTATTAATTTGTGTAGGAAGGTTTTTAGGCGGTTGGCCAAGATTGATGTGAATATCTTGTAGTCTTGGTTTATTAATGAGATTGGGCGGTATGATTCTACTTTGAGGCTATCTTTTAGTGGTTTTGGGATGGAGACTATTTTGGAGTGGGTCCAGGTTTTGGGGATGGGGCCCCCTTTTATGATGTCGTTGAATAGGCGGGTCATGTAGGGCATCAAGGGTTCTTTGAATTTCCTATAGAATTCTGCTGTGAAGCCATCTGGGCCTGGGGCTTTGTGTGGTTTCAGGTTTTTGAGGACCGCATCTATTTCCTCTGGGGTGATAGGGCTGTCCATGAATTCCTGTTCCTCATCAGTTAGGGTAGGCATGGTCAGTCCTGCTAGGAATGTTCTGATTTCCTTCTCTGGTGGGTTATGGGAGGTGTATAGGTTGGAGTAGAATTCTGCAAATTCTGAGGTTATTTCTTCGGGGGAGAATGTTGTGTTGCCGTCTCTTTTGGTGATGCAGTGTATTCTTGTTTTGAGTGCTTTTTTCCTACATCTATTTGCTAGTAATCTGGAGTTTTTCCCTCCATATTCGTAGAAACGTTGTTTAGAGTATAGAATGTTGATCATTGTTTTGTTAATTTCTAGGGAGTCTAGTTCTCTCCTTTTTTGTTCTATAAGTTTGAGGAGTTTTTTAGATCCTGTTTGTTTATAGCGTGATGAGAGGGCTGTGACGTCTTGTTCTATTTTGCTAATTTTTGAGGAGGTTTGTTTTTTAAGGAATGTTTTCTCTTTTATGCAAGCTCCTCTGGTGACCGCTTTCATTGCGTCCCATAGGAGGGGGGTTGTTATATTGTTTACATCGTTTTCCTTGAAGTAGTTTTGGAGGGTTTTTGTGAGACTCTCTCTAATTTGTTTGTTTGTAGTTAGGATGGGACTGAAGGACCATGATGGGGTGGTTTGTGTTCCTTCTCCTATTTTAACAATGACTTCTACTGGGGCGTGATCTGTGATTTTAATGTTACCTATGTTTCTTTAATGTTACCTATGATTCTACTGAGGGGATCAGACCCTGTGTGAGTAGAATGCTGTCCAGTCTGGACACTGTATCATGGCGTCCTGATTGGAATGTATGGCTGATGTCTCCCGGGTTTTGCTCACCCCAAATGTCGTAGAGACCCCTGTTTTTTAGCATTTTTAGTAACTTGTAAGAGTTCCTAGTTGTTGGGGGTTTCCTTCGGAGGAAGGTTGCCCATGGGGTTGTGGGGTGGATATCTTTCAGGGATAAACCTTTCATATTTAGATTGAGGTCCCCTCCTAGGATTGCTTCCCCTTCAGAGAAGGAGAGGAATTTGTTTAGTATCTTCTGGAAGAATTCTAATTGTTTCGTGTTTGGGGCATATATGGAGCCAATTGTCAGTTTGATTTTGCCATCTAGTGTCCCTTTAGCGAAAATGAATCTGCCTTTTTTGTCCTTGAGGACTGTTGTGGCAGTGAAGTTCAGGTCTCTACTGAGTATTATGGCTACACCACGAGCTTTCCCTGAGCCTTGTGCGACCCACTGTTGATTGAAGCGGGGGTCGCTCAGGAGTTTGCTGCCTTTGGGTGGGTTGTGTATTTCTTGTAGGAAGGTGATGTGTGGTTTCATGGTGTTTATGTATGAGGTGATGCGTTTTCTTTTGATGGGGTTTCCCAGCCCCCTCACATTTAATGTAATTGCTTTTAGGTTAGCCATCTTGCTTATCTATTATGTGGGGCGATTCCCTGCCAACCCGTTCGGGTTGTCTTGTGTCTCTCTCTTCGTGTTGTTTAGAGAACCAGTGGGGTTGCGCTGACCTAGGGTGTGGAGGGTGGGGGGCTAGTGGGATTAGAGTGAGATTTGTGTTAAAGAGTAGGGGGTAAGTTGTAGGGAGTTTCCTATATGTAGTCATATAGGCGTTTGTTTGGGGTATTTTGGGCCATCTGGCTTTTAGCCGGTTGGTCCTAGGTCTCAGCTGGTGTGGAAGGCCATGTTCAGGGACAGGCCATCCCCCCTGTTGTTTGCGATGGGGGGTGGTCAGCGAGACAGTGTGAAGTGACTTTGTAACGTCGCTATCAGGTATAAGGTTCGTAAGCAATGTTGCCAATGTTATGAGCAACATTGTTGGTGTGTTGGGGTGGGGATGTGGGTGCTGGTACGCTCTGGTGCCACCATATTGCTGGTTGGGTATCAGATTTTAGCCTGATTGTGGGTTGTGTTATTAAGGTTGGAGTTGTTTTTCCTTAGTATGGGGTATGAGGATGTTGAAGGTGTGGGTGATGGGGAATGTGGTTGAGGTCGTCTGGACTGGTGTTGGGGTGGGGGTTTCTGTGGGGGTGCGGGGCTGGGGGGGATGTTGATGGTGTTAACTAAATCTATGTTTTTGGGGGGGGAGAGGGGGAAAGGGGGGGGGAGAAATCACCAGTCCTTCGGTTTGTGGTTTTTTCCTGGTTGCTTCATTCAGCTGCGGTTGTTGTTGTTATTGTAGGGTTGTCCATCTACGATGAATTGGTTTGGTTAATCTTGGTCTGGTTTCTTGTGTCGTATGGCCGGCGGGACGGTTCTAAGCATGATGCTTGCCTGTATTGGTTTGCGTTGTTCTGCCGCTTCTGTTGATTCTTTTTCCTCTGTACCGTCGTCCAGTTGTTTGCTGTTGTTTCCTCGTGGTTGGGGCTGTCACTTGGTGGGTTTGTCGGTTGCCATTCTGGTGGGAGGTCGAGTTCGAGGTTCTTTAGTAGTTGCAGGGCCTCAGGTATGTTGGTAGCCATGTGTTGTGTTGTATTGGTTGTTGCAATGAGGCGGAAGGGGAAGCCCCATCGGTATTTGATCCCTGCTTGTTGGAGACGCTGGGTGCATGGGCGCAGGCTTTTCCTCCGGTTTAGGGTATCCTGAGATAGGTCTTGTAGGGCCAGAATGGGGGTTTCTCCATATCGAAGGTTGCTTGAGTTTCTGAGGTGGTGCCATATCTCTTCCTTCTTTTTGTAGCGTGTGAAGCATACAATGATGTCTCTTGGGGGGGCGCTGGGTTTTGGCATAGGTTTTAGGGCTCTGTGTGCCCTCTCCAAGTCATCCGCCTCGAGTTTCAGGCTTGGGATTGTGTTTTTCAGCCAGCGTATGATGAAGTTGGAGAAGAAACAGCCTGTCGACTTGGGACTGTTGGAGGAGGATGACGAGTTCGAGGAGTTCCCAGCTGAAGACTGGGCTGGTTTAGATGAAGATGAAGATGCATGTGTGTGGGAAGACAATTGGAATGATGACCATGTGGAAGATGATTTCTCCAATCAGCTAAGAGCTGAATTAGAAAAACACGGCTACAATAATAAGTTTTTATTTAATAAGTTGGAAAGCTCATAGCTTTCAGCAATGCTGCAGCCTGGGACATAGCTTTTCTTGCGAGGAATCCTATTCGGAGTAAGGGAATTTCCCTTTAAAAAAGGGAAACGTTGACAGCTATGGCCTGGGATGGGATTGTATATTGAACAGAGAAATGTTACAGAATGCTGGCTGGAAGCAGACATACTAGATTGCCCATTATTATACCCCCCAAATGTGTTTGTTTTGTATAAATAAAAAATTGAATATAAGAAGAAGAGGGGGGGGGGAGAGAGAGACTTCAGTTGAGTTCAGTGGAATTTCAGTGGTTGTAGCCTGGCAGCTACCATATTTTCAACCGTTAAATTCCAATATTCACACACATGAGACCACATCTGCACATCTTTTGGTGGATCCCCCCCCCCAATTGGGGTTGCTACCTTTTTTCCTGACACAGATTCTATGTCCTTAAGAGATTTACAACAGGCAGAAAATCAGCAGCTGATGCTTCCCAGTCACTGTTTCTCAATGGTGGAGCAAAAAAATGAAGTCCATCAGGCAACCTGGGCGCACAGTCTTTGTTGTGTTTGGTTTTTTAAAAAATATGTTTGTGGGGTTTTTATGTCAGTGTCAATTGAGTAGGTTCTTTTTCTGTATATTTATTGGTTTACATTGATGATGAGAGAAGACTGGGGGGCAAGGCATGTTTATTTGCCTTTTACAGTTCTAATGAACTGTAGTGAGATTTGTTTGCGGTTGTGGAAGGGGGGGGATGAAATATGAGGCCAAGTTAGCCATATTGATCAGTAGGCTGTTGGTAGATCCCGGCTACCACTGTTGTCAGTGTGCACAGTCTTTGTTGAGGGTAGTGGGTGGTGGATTAACAAATCCGCTACAATGTTGGCAGTGTGGTCATTTTATACCTCCAGTTTACATCCAATGTTGGTGCCTGAACCAGTTCACAGCCCAACCCTTACTGTGTAAACAACACCTAGAGATCACCTGTGTTCCCAGCCACACATGGTCCAGTGGGGAAGCAGGCTGTTGGCATCTACATACATGAATAATGTGCAGATCTCGTAGAGCATGTGAGGAGTGGCATGTTTTTATTTACTTATTTATTGGCATGGATTTATACCTCACCTTTCTTCCAAGGTGGTTCCTAGGCCGTCTCCCATCCTGGCACTGACCAGACCCAGAGCTGCTTAGTTTCATCTTCATGTGTTATATGTAGGGCTGCCGCTGAAGACGGTTCAGAAACTTCAGCTGGTGCAGAATTCTGCAGCCAGGATGCTTGCCGGGCGGCAAGTCCATTTAAGCTGATCCTGGCCCAACTATACTGGTTGCCAATTAGGTTTTGGGCCCAATTCTCAAAATTTATGTTGTGACATCTGTGGATGAAGGGCTGTTTATGATAATGATAATATTTTTTATTATTTATACCCCACCCATTTATTTGTTTAAATGTGCCTTCAGACCATGCCCTGGGACCTTTTGCAGTGGGTGTGCTGCAGGAAAGGATGAATAATGTCTCTCATTTGTCCATTTCTTAGCCCTAGTTATTTAGATTCCAAGCAATGCAGGGTGCAAATGACTGCTCTGCATGCTATCGTGTTATTAATTTAGGCTGCAATCCAATACTTACTCACCTGGGACCAAACCCAATTGAACTCAACAGGATTTACTTCTGAGTAGTTTAGGATTGTGCTGTAAGTGCCTTACAGAGATTAACCAATTTATCCTTGCGGCACCCTATGGCATAAGGGCAGAAGGAATGAAAGCATATGGAGGCTAGCAGATCCGTACAAGAACACAATAGAAGCAAAGGCAGGCCTGGAAACAAAGGGGATTTCTGCAATACAGATATCTTGATTTCCTTAGTAAATAGGGTCTGCAGATGGTCCCAGGGAGAAGGCTCATGCTCAGCTACCTTGAGGAAGCTAAGCAGGTCTAAGGTTTTCTAATGTTAGCAACATCTGTTAACTTCCTCAACACTAATGGGCCTGGTCAGTCTCTGACCAACTTGCATGCCAACTTGAGTTCTACGATGGAAGAAAGGTGGGATATTAATGGACTAAATAAATCTGCATATATTAGGGCTGGTATATATTATTTTATTTTAAAGGGACGTGGGTGGCGCTGTGGGTTAAACCACAGAGCCTAGGACTTGCTGATCAGAAGGTCGGTGGTTCGAATCCCCGCGACGGGGTGAGCTCCCGTTGCTCGATCCCTGCTCCTGCCAACCTAGCAGTTTGAAAGCATGTCAAAGTGCAAGTAGGTAAAGAGGTGCCACTCCGGCAGGAAGGTAAACGACGTTTCCGTGCGCTGCTCTGGTTCGCCAGAAGCGGCTTAGTCATGCTGGCCACATGACCTGGAAGCTGTACACCGGCTCCTTCGGCCAATAAAGCAAGATGAGCGCCGCAACCCGAGTCGGCCACGACTGGACCTAATGGTCAGGGGTCCCTTTACCTTTACCTTTTATATTTTTTTATTTAAAAATGCCTCTTTGTTTCTAGACCCAACTGAAGTTGCTCACATTAATGTCTGAAGCCCTAAATGGCCCCTACTAATCTTGTGTGCTAAGACTGGCAGAGCTGGCAGCTCTCTTGGTAATTCCTACACGCTTGAAAGTGCAGGGAATTGTGGCCCTGGGAGAGGGCTTCCTCTGTGGCAGCCCCTAAATGCATCAAGCATCTTCGCTGTACAGATTTCATGGTACGCTGAAGATGTGTCCCTCTTTACCCTGACCTTTTGGCAGTATTTTGTTTTGTGGGACCCACCTCTCCTGTTGAGTATTTAATACCACTCTGCTCCATTTGGAATGCTTTTATCTGTTTTTAGAATGGCATATTACATTGTTGTAGCCAGCTCTGGGACTTTATGGTGAAGAGAGAGTAAGTAATCTTACAAAGAAATGAAGACTGCATACACACTGCAGCAACAAAGCAGCATTCATGTTCCCAATGTAATGCACAATGTGGGGATATATATGTTCCCGATTCGCTCCATCATCGGATAAAAGGTTAAAGGAAGATGGGCAACTGAGATATCACTTTACATAAGTGGGCCATACGTTACATCATACACATGGCTGCATGTGTGTCTGTACAGTTCTGTTGCCCCACTACAGGGACAATCATCTTCTGGTGGTCCTTTGAAAAACTCTCCTGAAATAATGGCACATCAGGCACCACCACTCCGAGTGAATGAAGATGCTGCAGTAGCAGCCCTTGGTGGGTTGACCCCTCTGTGTGACACTACCTTGCTGTAGCTTAATGAGGCGGCTATGGCTCAGTAATAGAGGATGCCCTTTGTATGGTTCCCAAGGCTCCTCTTCTGGCATCACCCTACATTTTAAATCAAGAGCTTTTCAGATTTCACAACTGTAGAATCATAGAACTGTTGAGTTGGAAGGGATCCTGAGAATCATCAAGTCCAACCCTCTGCAATGCAGGAATATGTAGCTGTGCAAGGATCGAACCTGCAGCCTCGGCATTATCAGCACCACGCTCTAACAGTGTAGGAACACACAGCCTTTTTCTAAGTCAGACCATTAGTCCATGTAGCTGGATCTTGTATAAACTGCCTGGCAGTGTCTATCCAGGGATTGACTCTGGGGCCATAGAAAGCAGATGCTCTACTCCTGAACCCTTGGGTCTGCTGGGATAGCTCAGTCGGTAGAGCATGAGACTCTTAATTTCAGGGTGGTGGGGTTTGAGCCCCAGGTTGGGCAAAAGATCCCTGCATTGCAGGGGGTTGGACTAGATGACCCCTGTGGTCCCTCCCAATTCTACAATTCACTACAAGTCTCCTAATGAACCTCAAGCATCTATCTATCCATCATCTATCTATCTATCTATCTATCTATCTAATCTATCATCTATCTATCTATCTATAGGCAGCCCTGTATAGGGAAGCTTTTTAAGGTTTTATTATGTTATTGTATATTATTATTATTATTATTATTATTATTATTATTATTATTATTATTATTACCACCTGTATTATATTACCGAAGCTGCATGCCATTAATTAGGTCCTGTTTTCAAACAGGCCAGCAAAGCCAAATAAACTGCTTCCCGGGCTTAGCCTCCCGCTTCACCCCGATGTGAGGTTTTCTTCATTTCGGTGCGACGCTAATTCCTGAGACCTGCCAGAGCCTGACCTTGCCCCGGTAAAGCCCTCATTGGGAAACTAATTAACGGAATAATGCTAAAGAAGCAGCAGAAGCAGGATCCGCTCTTGTTTCTCCCCATCAGGATGTTAAAAAAGCAGAGTACTTCTAATTAGCAATAATTAAAAATTAATTAAGATGCTCTCTGCAATCCCCTTTCCCCCCGCCCGCCTGGCAGCGCGGGGTTGCGGGAGCTGTTCACGTCCCTGTGGTGCTGAATCACGGCTTAATCACAAAGCCTTAGATCACGGCTAATCCAAGAAGGCAACCGTGTATACGCGGCGCGCTAATCATCTCAGCCCTCCGACGGAGACAAGCATCTACCCGGGCCATTAGGAAGCCGGGCCAATTAGTACGTTTAAAGCACATAAAACGTATAGATTACAATCCCTCCTTACTGATTGGCTGATTACAGATGTAATTGCTTTATTGTTTATCCTGGCAATGGCTTCCGTCATACTGAGGGATAACAGCATTAGGAGGTTTCAAAAAGAATACTAATTACTTAAGACCAAATTGTCAAGTTTCAGGTCTTAAAGGCAAACAGGGGGTTTAGGGTTACTTCGTATGTTATTTGCCCCACTCACTCCCAATCTTCTTGTAGGAAAACGCGACTGTCCTATTGGAGGGATAGGCATGCTGTATTTTCCTAGCTCTCCTGCAACAAGTTTTGGCTTCCAAGCTGTGTATTCAGGAAGGGAAAATAATAACCACATAGCACTTCAAAGGGGGAAAAGTGACAAATTACTGAATGTCAAATAATCAGTATATGCAAGGAAAGACCTCGCTGAACACCACCTTTTAAAAAACACTAGCAATAAAAAAAGAAATTTCCTGAAACAAAAAGGATGTATCAGACACTTTTTTATTTTTAAAAATCATACCTTGTTAAATCTAAGAACGAACTCCCAATATTTCATGATGAAAAGCATATTCTTCAACGTATTTGTTTAAAGTTTATGGTTCATAGTTCACTGCCCATGGAGCGGACCCTCCAAAATCACTCATCATTTTCATATCAGATTTAAACAATACTAAAACTGAAAAATGGCAACAATTGTTGGTTTTTCTTTTTGCTAAGAAAAATAATGACATTTGCTAAAAATACAGGTATGGCTTTTTTATATATAAAAAAAACCTCACACAAAAACCTTTAAGTGTCCCAGAAGTATACATTTCCCTGAAGCCAGGTGATTGTTAAAGGGAGGTCCCCATTATCTTAATTATGTTTCTGGACCAAACATTATTTCAGTATGATAAAAGATGACATGACACTAAAGGTAAAGGCAGAGCAGATGTTACATGAGTAACAAGCCAATATCCCCACATTCTGGTAATTTCTCCCCCACTAGACATGTTCTCATTAATCTCTGATTAATAGGATTTGAGTATAGTAAATGATGATCATCTATTGTCTGTCTTCGTGCAACACCATGGAGAGAGCAATTTGTCAGCTCGGCTTTTGTGTGACTATTTAATAGAAAAGGAGGGGCTGGAGAGGAAAGATGCTAATCTTCTAATTGGCATCTATAGAGAAAGGTCTAAGAACATTGCCTGCCTGGAAATAGCTTGTGTGCAATTCCTTTGCCCGTGTGACTGGGACAGAGACAAATGCAGATCTCGGTGTATCTTTTTCATAATCACACTCTCTCTATATATAAAAAATAAGAGCATGGAAGCAAAAGAAAGGAAAGCTATAGAACGGAGCGCAATTGCATAAGTCTGTTGTGTTTCAGCCCCTTACGTGTCAAAGAAGCACATTGACTGGTGTGACTTTCACAAAGGCAGAAAGGTGCCTCTTGTGCAGAGATGAGAAAAGAAAAAGGGGGAAATCACATGTGATTAAAATAAATAGCTCGGCAATGTGAAATAGAACAGAGAGCATTAGCAAGAGCCACAGATAACACCCTGTGACATTTGCCTTATTTCTTATTTAATCACACTATTTGGGCATTAAGGGCAAAATCCAGCCAAAGTTAAGCACTTTAAAGTCCCGTTGGCTTCAATGGGAGAGCTGTGCAGTGCAGTCTTCAACATGCCTACTCGGAAGCAAGTCATAGACTCATAGAATTGCAGATTTGGAAGGGACCATGAGGGTCATCTAGTGTAATCCCCTGCAATGCAGGAATCTTTTGCTCAACGTGGTGCTCAAACCCACAGCCCTGAGATTAAGAGTCTACTGATTTACCTACCCCAGTTAAGTCCTATTAAATTCAATGGGACTTATTCCCAGGTGGGTGTGCATGAGGCTGCAGCCAGAAGCATTTGCTTAATTCTTCAGTTTGAAGCTAATGGGACTTCAGACTGCTAAACTTGAACTGGGTCTTGTCCTAAGTTTCCAAAAGGGACCAATGTTCCCTGGTTCTAAGAAAATATCATGTGATATCATGCAAATGAATGAAGTTACTTATTATAAGGCCCATAAAAGTTTGCCACAAAGCCTTGGGGTGTGGGGGAGAGAGTAATATTACAAATTTGTCCACGGCAGAGGAGTTCAGCCTAGAGACTGACCCTTGATGTAATCTGCCCTACACCTTAATGTGGAGACTTTTATTTAGGCACTTGTGTTTTCTTCTTCTTCACAAAGTTTCAATGAGAAAAATGTTGCAAATCACAATTTGTAATGCTGGATAGTTTTGAGCTACATGGAGAGGAACTGGTTGAATGCTACAGATTAGATTTGCAATATTGATCTGAGAAAGCCAATACTATAGACAAACAGATTAAAACACACTGTGGAGTCTAGTGTAAAACCAGAAAAAGGGTGAAGGATCGAATATGCAGTAAATCCAAATATGTGGCAAATCAACACTATGTGCAGTTACGATTCGATCCCTCCAACTGATGTACTGTTTAAAAAAAGCACAAGAACAGAATAAACATACATTTGCTGAACAAAAATGAAAGATATGATACAGAGAAGTGGGAATGGCATAACAAGACAGTGGCTTTTGTTTGTTTAAAGAAACCTTAATTGGTGTGGGAATGCTTTAAAACATAAATATTGTTACTTTTTTTTTACTGAAAGTATCACAGATGCATCAAGCCATGTGCAAAAGTTTTGGAATCTTTTGTTTGGGGCTGTAATCTTGAGCACAATTAGAAGCATCTTAGTCCCAATCAATGGGACTTTCCCCCAAGTAAAGGAGGTTATAGACTGAGATACAGGTGTTAAATCTGATAGCTAGAGCATTTTGTATGTGCAACAGACAGAATGAACTGTGAACATGTGGTCAGTTGTGCAAATATATATTTGTGTTCATATGGAAGTTGATTTCTGGCCTTTTTCAACATTTCCTTAAGAAGAAACACTCTATTTCTAACTGCTATGATTTTCAGGTTTTATTATATGTTTCTCTTTTAACCACAAGCCTTTTTAAATCCACTATATTGTGACTGATGATGCCAAACACAGGCATTTCACAATTAAAAAAAAAATGTAATAAAGACTAATATTTCAGTGATATGAAGTAGCCTGAGCCACCAAGAAAAGGGCAAAACATTGGAGAGGAGTTCAAATTCCTGCTGAGTCATAACCTTTTATCCTCAGCATTTCCATCTATAAAATGGGAATATCTCGGGGGAATAATAGGTATTTATTATAGACAAACCCCTTCCAACTCCACAGTTCTATAATTGTATGATTCTAAGACACAGGTGTCCACTGTTGCTCGCTTATGCAAGGACACTAAACAGACTATTAAAAAAAAGCTCATCAAAGTAGGACACACTCACTGTTACTTCTGTGGTTACTATGAGGAAATCTGGCCTTCAAGGAAACAGCTCTGAGCATGCTCAGAACAGATGTATCATTCTGATGGGCTGTGAAATGGTGCAGGGCTGTTCTTCAAGCAATCCTCCCTAATTTGATATAGTGGCTGCTGAATAGCTCTCATAACAACAGAGGGGGGTTGTCAAGTGGAGGCTGAAAAGCAGGCATTTTTCTGAGTATTCAAATGTCAGCCACCTGCTTTTTGTCCAGATATTTTTGCCATAGGTATACCTTTGGATTAGGATTTCCTGAAATATGCTGATTGCTAATTGGCCTTGGAACAGATTAACAGAAATGCCTCCACAAGCATTCATGGAAGTATAAAATGCATGTGGGACAGGAAAGAGTGTGTGGCTTTAAGATTTTTTTGGGGGGGGGGACAGCTCAGGATTTTTTTTAAAAAAATTGCTTGACATTTCCGGTGGGGCAGCTGCAGTTCAGTATCCTTAGTGGAAGAGCTTTTGTTGGTTACAATACCTGACTATTGTTTTATGAAGTTGAGTTAATTCATTCTGATAAAACTGAGTCTTTCACAAATTGGGAGCTGAGCTAAAATTTGAGCTGTAATTGAACAAATTGCACAAATGCCACACATTTAAAGATGATTTTCAGATTTATCCCATGATAAAAAATGCAAAAATTATCCATGTGGGATTATTACCCCCTGTTTATAATAGTTTTAATGTATTTTTAATCTTCATTGGAAGCCACCCAGAGTGGCTGGGGAAGCCCAGCCAGATGGGCGGGGTACAAATAATAAATTATTATTACTAAGTACATGTGAGTGATCTTGATTTTCTGATAATGAAATATACATTAAAAGAATAGCTGACTGTGTGAAATTCATGCTATAACAATTATTTTAAACTACACTCTCTGTTGGCAGTGGTTATTCCTGCCGCCCCCTGATCTTCATTACACTGCTGGATCTGTCTGTCTGTCTGTCTGTCTGTCTGTCGAGCTTAATATCTAACCCTATCTAAACACCAGATACCTTCATATGTCTATAATTAAATATGAATTGAGTATTGTAAAAGAATTAAACAATGTTCACCCAAAGAATAGTATATGGCACTCCCACAGGTTATAATGGGAGCTGCCAGATGGTGTGCATGATGGGAATCTGTCTCCAAAGCTTGCTTTTGTGGCTTGGAATTCACTGAGCCGCTTCCCTCAGCCTCCACACATGAATACACCGCATCTGTCCATCACTGATGTTAAGTTGTCACATATTTTCCAGCTGATTACTTCCCATCTAGCGCATTGCCAGTGCTATATGTTGTTTGCTTTTTCATGCTCTCTCAATGTTTCCAAGCTGCTTCCATTCCGGAGTGATATTTTGCTTAAAGCAGATATTAATAACGCTCATCTACTGGCAACAGCAATGCTAAACTAGAACATTACCAATAAGGGCTATTTAAAACCTCAGCTTACCTTGTCCTTCCCCCCTTAATATTACAGTGGTACCTCGGGTTAAGAACTTCATTCATTCTAGAGGTCTGTTGTTAACCTAAAAACTGTTCTTAACCTGACGTACTGCTTTAGCTAATGGGGCCTCCTGCTGCCACTGCACAATTTCCTGAGGTAAAGTTCTTAACCCGAGGTACTATTTCTGGGTTAGTGGAGTCTGTAACCTGAAGCGTCTGTAACCTGAAGGATCTGTAACCCAAGGTACCACTGTACCTGATTTAGCAGCATAAACAGACGGCAGTTGCCTCCAGTGGCAGGCAGCAAAATGTTTGTGATATTAAAGAAGTTGCCAGATGTAAATCTATGGAAGAGTGTTAGGCTGTGCATGAGCACAGCCGGTGGGAGGGGGCAGAGGGGCAGCTGCCTCCCTCTAGAGAAAGTAAATCAATAAAAATACTTAACTAACTGAGGTTCTGCTCCCTCCCACAACATGAAGCCTGGCTACGCCCATGAGGCTGTGTGCACATTGTATTTTTAAAGCACATTCTTTCCTTCAAAGAATTCTGGGCAATGTGGTTTGTTAAGGGTTGCTGGGAATTGAAACTCTGTGAGGGGTAAATTACAGTGCCCAGAATCCTTTGAGGGAAAGAATGTGTTTTGAATAAGCTTTAAAGGTATAGCATGTACATAGCCTTAGTCTCATTTGGAGCATGAAAACAGAGACATATTTATTTACAGGGTGAGACAGGTGCATTAAATCTAAAGCTAAAGATTGTCTTGTCCATTAAATGAAGGCTTCTCCTGCTTTATTTTAATTATTGAGGTGATTAGTAAGATTGGATGGTCCAGAAATCTGGATAGCCAAAATGTGTAGCACAACGGAGAATACATACTGAAATCGGGAACAAAACTAAAACTTTGAAAGCCTTTCATCATCTTTCTCTGGAAATTAGATTGTAGCATTCTGGTAGTTCTGTCAAAGTCAAATACAGAAGCAATTGTTAAGTGTTGATAAGCAACGGTTAGGAGGTGTAATCTACTGGGAAGGTTTTTGATCCAAAATGAAACAGCTTTCTACCCCCGCTAGTCAGGCAGAAATCTAATTACTCTCTTTTGATCTACTATGGAGAGTTAAACCAAAGAGATGAAGGTTATGAACAGTTTCATTGATTTTTATGTCAAAAATCAACAAGTGCAGGTTTTACACTTTGCACATACTTGCTTAACTGGTGTCAGGAATCAAATACTTCAAACTGGCTTTCCCTGCTATCAAGTCAATAAGCATTTTTGGTTGTTTTGTTCAAGTTGTGTTGTTAGTTTCATCACTGCAGAACCTTTTCACCTCAGAACGGGTGCAGGAGGGAACAGTCGAGCTCTATTAGGACGTAGCAGAATAAGGTATTTGGGTTTGGTTTGTTGGAGGAATATCTAATATCTAAGGAAAATAGTATGTTAAAGATTAGCATGCATACTTGAGAGACAATTTTAGGACACTATTATTGTATCAGCATGGCAGAAGGAAGGCAAATGAGTTTGTGAGCTGCTTTGAACTAAGAAAAGGCAGGATATATATTTTAAAATTGAGGGTAGGAGAGAGAGAAATAAAGAGGATGCCATGAACAGACACTTGAATCAACCCCTAAAGCTTTATCTCCATACAAATCTAACTTCTTCTTTAGCAATCACTTGTAGCTGAGTAAGATTGTCTTCCATGAACATGGTATTAACAGTGAGTCTAAGTGATTGTGGAGGCTAATTCTGGATCCACACGTCCTTCCATAGTGGGGACATAGGTTTCTGGGTGGGAGTAGATCAATGTGAGGGTTTGCCAAACCCTTTTAGCTTGTTTCTCCTTTTCACCCTGAGTCTGTGCTTCTTCAAAGTCCACGACACCTTTGGTAAAAGCTTTTCTCCAATTGGAGTGCTTGCAAGAAGTGTTTTCCAGTTAGCAATGCTTATGTTACTTTTTTATATATAGATTTGCCTTGAGAGCGCCTTTAAACCTCTTTTTTTTGTACTTGCTTTGGAAGATAGTAATCAGGCATCCAGACAACATGACAAGTCCAACGAAGTTGATGTTGAAGAATCATTGCTTTCAACAGGACATTTCCCCCCAAATCTATTTTTTTCTATGTGCAGGGACTGCTTATTACATAGAGGAGGATTCTGTCTTGTGATGCACCCTTGCTGTCTAATGTCATGTAATTTTACTACCTCATCCTCTCTGTGTGAACTAAGTCTGTGATTTTTAGATATTTATTCTGGAGAAGACAATTTGTCCCAGCAAGCAGTGTGCTATAGTGGCTAGTATTCTGGTCCAGAACCAGAGAGGGAGACCTCTTCAAATTCCTGCTTAGCCACAAAACTCTCTGGGTGGCCTTGGGTCAACCAGTGGCAGACCTACATCTTGGGGGCCTTCACGCTTGAACTGTCATGGGGGCACCATCACAGCCCGCAATGAGGTCTGGGGAACCACTGTTATTTTCTTCAATGGGGTTGTTCCATGACAGATTACCACACCTTTACAACAGCTGTGCTACTGACTCTCAAACGTTGGGATTTTTGAAATATCTACAACAACAAAATAATCAAATTGGGTCTAGAAGACCCCAAATTTTTAAGCAATGTGGACTAAAGCCACTTCTGGGATCCCTCCAAGATTAAGGGCCCTGTAGCTTAAGCTTCCTTAGTTTGATAGCAGAAACTATGGGGGTCTGGGGTCAACCAGACACTTTCTTAGTTCCACCTATTTCACAGGGTTGTTGAGCAGGTAAAAACAAGTAGAACAGAACAATGTGTGCTACTCAAGTTCCTTAGTTGATGGGTGTGATATATAATACATAAATTGATCATGCCATAACTATTAAATTGTAAGTGGTTGCTGGTTACAGCTTCTTGCCTGAAAAGCCCACAGGCTCCTGCACACAGACTGATTGCCTGTTGAAGAGGGGAAATAAGCTCAGACACCCCCCCCCCAAGTGTCCCTATTTTCCAGGGACAGTGCCAGATTTTCGGAAGCCACCCTGGTTTCTGATTTGATCCTGGAATGTCCCGCTTTTCCTTAGGACATCCTATTTTCATCGCGTAGTTTCAGCTGCGTGGGTTATCCAACATATAGCAATATTTTACTTAGAGTAGACCCATTAAAATTAAGTGGGACTAGTATTGGCTACAGCTCTCTGTGTGAGGCCCCTGTCCAAACTGAGTTACTGGTTTTACCCATTTCCATGTAGAGAATTTTGTGTACATAATTTTCTCACTGGACTGGGCCATTGTTGCTGGGTTCTTTCTTTCTTTCTTTCTTTCTTTCTTTCTTTCTTTCTTTCTTTCTTTCTTTCTTTCTTTCTTTCTTTCACAGTTCACTGGTGTAATAAAATCCTGTTATTTACCATTGCGCATTAGCCCTTCTGATGAATTGCACGTTTTCGTGCCATTTAAACTGTGCCCAAGAATATACCGAGCCTTGTGCTTGTTTGTTTATGATTCACACCCGATGAAAAGCCCAGTTTGTCATATCTGTAGCTCAGCTGCCAGGCCTGCAGACAGAGACATACAAGCTAGAAGGAGTGCAGGCTTGAGATTATTTTGATAGCTTTTCTTCCTTGTGTCCTGGGAGATAAGGCCATTTCTCCAGCAGCCGCATTTTTCCTGAGTGACTGACAGCCCCTTCAGAGTAGATCGGCCCCCTTTTTGTGCCCTTTCAGTCACTCTGAGGTTATCAACTAAAACTGCACTCAGCATTCAATCACATCTTTCCCCTGTGGCAGTAACTCCTGTTAACACAATTAACCTTCTGATGGGATTTAGAACATAAAATGAATCGGGGTGGGGCGGGAGAGCGAAGGAGAAGAGGCAGAAATAAGCAGAAACACATTCCCACGTTACAGAATAAGGGACAGATTTCTGATAACTGTGGCTTTTATTCCTTCTCCCCTCTCTCTCACCAGAAGAATGCATACAAAGCATTTTTAACAGGATGCTGGTGACTCACTATGTTTTAAAATTAACAAAGACACCCCAAAACTTCGTTGCCTTTGTTATTTATTCCAGGACAGCTTTTGTATGAACCAGAGGGTTGTTTGATTGTAGCAGAGCTGGAATACTGATAATCTCATAATCAATGTTGTCTGAGAAACCTTGAGCAACATGTCTACACATAAGTAAGTCCAGCTGAATTCAATGAGACTTATTCCAAAAGAAGCATCCATAGGACTGTAGCCATGCAGCTTTATTTTGGCAGAGTTAGGCCCATCGATTGTGACTCTGGATAGGATGGGGCTGAGATGTGATACAACTCAATGTGCTGAACTGGAAGCAATGATGCTTAATCATAATATGAATTATAATTAATGATGACTTCAGCATGGCACCCTGTCTCAAACCATGTAAGATGCTTCAGAAGAAATGCAGAGAGCAACTGAGGACTTACCATGTTGATGTTTTTCCTGCCCATTCCCCGTTCATCCTGTGGCTTTCCTATAGAGTTGTCTATGATTATTAAACAAAACCACATCAATCAACACATTCTCTGAGCTCCTTTCCAGACATATGGGTTCATTTCTGTTCCACTCTGAAGCATAGCCACAGTCTGTAAAGGTAAAGGTAAAGGGCCCCTGACAGTTAAGTCCAGTCGCGAATGACTCTGGGGTTGTGGCACTCATCTCGCTTTACTGGCTGAGGGAGCCGGCGTTTGTCCGCAGACAGTTTTTCTGGGTCATGTGGCCAGCATGGCTAAGCCACTTCTGGCGAAACCAGAGCAGTGCACAGAAACGTTGTTTACCTTCCTGCGGGAGTGGTAACTATTTGTCTACTTGCACTTTGACGTGCTTTCGAACTACTAGGTGGGCAGGAGCAGGGACCGAGGAACAGGGTTTAGACCACAGCGCCTCTCGCGTCCTTAGCCACAGTCTGTAACCTGCCACAATTAGATGGGCCTACATTGAAAACAGGCGGCGAGAAGCAAATTTTCATCCTACTCCTGTGTCCATTTTGAGCTTTATACTTCTTCTTTTTTCTTCCTTTTATCACATTGTTTTGAATGTTTAAGGCTGTGAACCTAAACAAATGAGGGTGCAAGGCTATTGAACAAAATATAATTTTCTTCCAAGTAAGCCTGCATATAGTTATGCTGTCAGCGTTGCTGACTTTTGCAGCATTTTCAGTTGGTACCTTCTACCAAACTTTGGGTGATGGTTCCCTTGAGGACCTTCCTTGGTGGTCCTGAAGACTTTGAGCCCCCTCACTCCCCCTTTCATCATGAGATGGTGAGGGGCTCCTTTCCACTTCCTCTTTCAGCTCTGTCTACTTTTCAAGGCTCATATTGGCACCGGAGCGGCAGAGTCTTGAAAAGTTTGGAGGTGAAAGAGGAGGTGGGGAAGAATGACACACGCTACTACATGCTTTTTCAGCTCTACTTCTCAAGGCTCAGATCAGCACCCAAGTAGCTGAACAGAAAGATGAGCGACTGAAATAGTAGGAAGCAAAGGGAAGCTATCTGGGAGACAACTGTGGGAGAAAAATGGAGTGGTAGGGAAGACGGGGGATTACTCAGAGGTCAGGTTTGTGTGAGAGATAGAAAAGAACACTAGGGAAGGGGGCACATGACATGCACATGAAGGGCCACCTCAGAGCCATCTTTAAATCATAGTTCACCTACATCAGGGGTGTCCAACTTCCAAGAGACTGCAATCTACTCCCACTATAAATAAACTGGCAGTGATCTACCCATTGGATTGACCAGAGTTGTTGAGCGTTTTTGTTATTTTATTTTTATTGGGGGGGATCTCTCAAGATCACACAATCAACCAGGACTGACCAGGGACAGCCCGCGATCGACTGGTAGATTGTGATCTACAGGTTGGACAGGCCTGACCTACATCTTTTGTGGTCTGTTGATGGTTATGATGCAACTTTGTGCATGGGGATGGATGCCTATGTGCCTTTGATCAGTGTTTTCCTGGTGCTGGCAAGCACCAGATCTGTGATATTTACTGGACAGTTTATCAATGTAAGTTTTAATTTGATGCAGTTTTTAAAAGAGAGCCCATGTCAATGAAAGGATCCTTGAATCATAGAACTGTGGAGATCCAAGGCGCCATCTATTCCAATCCCTTGCAACACTGGAATCACAGCAATATGGAGACATTTGGGTTGAAGAAAAACACGTAAAGGACTATAGTTTATAACTTATACAAACACCAATCGATTTCCCCCAGACATGTCCCTTTACAAATATTGTCATTATGGCTTGAAGAACTTTAAGATAATTGCTAGACTTAGAAAAACAAAGGAGAAATGTAACACAAGAGCATGAATACTATCTTCAAAATACAAATGTGAATTGTATTATAGCAAGATGGTAAATAATTGTAGCACACAAACAAACAGTCTTGGTTACTCAGTCAATATAATCTGTGTTCTGTTCTCTCAAAGGAAACAAATATATTTGATGGGGTTGGTTGCTTAAACAAGGAACAGTTTGGTGCTCTCAGGCCTTGTCAATAGCTATTGAAGAAATGTTCTAACACTTTTTTTCTTTATCCATGCTTGAGCAATGGTAAAATGTGACAGAACTCAACTAATTCCACCGTTGTTTGAAATAGGTAATATTGAGGTACCCCAGAGTCCAGAATTTCTCTGTCTGGAAACTAGCTAGAAAGGAGGGGACGAGTGAATAAACATATTCTGTAGTCTTGAAAATGGTTTTTTTAATTGAGGGGCAGCATGCACTTTCTGAAATTAATTAGGTTCCCCACCCCACCCCATGCAATTTATAAAAGGTATTTTTAAATTCCTGAAAATTTTGAATGGGATACAAGTGGCTCTTCTCACCACTAAAGCTACACACATTAAATTGCAACACAAATCCTAGGAGAACACAATTCTCAGCTCATCCTATTGTTGAAAGATTACCTTCTGAAAGCTCAGGGCATTGGGGGATTATGGATCAGCAGCCAGAGAGGGATGCACCCTGGTGTGATTTATGGTGTTTAAGGTCTTTGTGCCAGATAATAGTGCAATTCACACAGCACTTAGTGCTAGTAAGACTTCCTTTACATCAGTTTGAGTGATAATGCACTCTTTAACTCTTTAAGGCTTTATTAACTCTTGAGAGGTGGGGAAAATTATTTTCTTGCTCCATTTCTGGAGTCGAGGCACCTGCAATTATGTCATATTTGAGGAAAACAAAAACAAAATTTACGTGATTAGGGAAGGTGAGCACTCAGCAAGTCCAAAATAGCATTGATGCGTTTGAATTATGGTGCTGGAGGAGACTCTTGAGAGTGCCATGGACTGCAAGAAGATCAAACCTATCCATTCTGAAGGAAATCAGCCCTGAGTGCTCACTGGAAGGACAGATCCTGAAGCTGAGACTCAGATACTTTGGCCACCTCATGAGAAGAGAAGACTCCCTGGAAAAGACCCTGATGTGGGGAAAGATGGAGGGCACAAGGAGAAGGGGATGACAGAGGACACGATGGTTGGATAGTGTTCTTGAAGCTACCAGCATGAGTTTGACCAAACTGCGGGAGGCAGTGGAAGACAAGAGTGCCTGGCGTGTTCTGGTCCATGGGGTCATGAAGAGTTGGACACGACTAAACGACTAAATGACAACAATACTACAGTGAATCATTTTCTGACAAATTTCTCTGGGACTTTAAACGACTAAACAACAACAAATCCGTAAAGTCACCATTACTTTACTTCAGATCCTCACCCCTTAAATCTGAATATAATAATATATTTGTGGTGATGAAGAATGAGATGGTAAAGTGTGTTGCATGCAAACATAACTGTATAGTTATGAGTATCAGCAACAGGTATCTTATCACTTTATCTCCAATGAGCACTTGCATTAATGGAAAGTCTTTAGGTTGTTGCTTGGAAGATGTAAGGGATGACATGTTAGTTATTTAGAAGATATATATCCTGGGTTTTGTTTTGTTTTGTTTTACAAAATAAATGATTCACAGAGGTGAATCATCCCTTGTCTTGCCCACTTCATGCCTTTTCACTATCCAAAATTGTGCCATATAACATCTTTGTGAGATGCTACGCAACATCTAGCAAGGAAGATGCCTGGCTGCTTCAGATCATGTCCTTATATCGTACTTTATCCGAAGCACTAAGCAACTTCACAACCGGATTGTTTCCTTTTCCCCAGTACAGTGGCACCCTGGGTTACAGACGCTTCAGATTACAGATTCCGCTAACCCAGAAATGGTACCTCGGGTTAAGAACTTTACCTCAGGATGAGAACAGAAATCGTGCGGCAGCAGTGGGAGGCCCCATTAGCTAAAGTGGTACCTCAGGTTAAGAACAGTTTCAGATTAAGAACAGACCTCCAGAACGAATTAAGTTCTTAACCCGAGATACCACTGTAATATACGTTGATTTGGATGGTTGTGAACAGTTCAGAGTGAGGCAAACTCGCTGGAGGAGTCAAATATAAATACAGTACTTCTAATAAACAAGCAAACAGACATACAACCAACCGTTCAACAAAAAATGTTCCCCAGGGGCAAGGGGAGAGGGAAGGAAGGAGAGAGAGAGAGAAATTAGGGGAAGGAAGAGGGGAATAGTGGCCGAGAAAAAATGGGTGGTCCACTGCCAGGTCCGGCCCCACCCACATTTGTCTTTCCTTGGGTGAATGCAACACTCCATCTACATACAAATGTTTCCCACCCCATGTTTACAGTAATGACTTTCTGGCACTTGAACCACTGGCTATAGAAGGGTTTCCTCATATAGAGCATGCACTGCTCTGCTCTAACAGAAGCTGTTCCAGGTTTGCTTGTTTTTACCGTATTTTTCGCTCTGTAAGACACACTTTTTCCCCTTCAAAAATTAACGGGAAATGTGTGTGCATCTTATGGAGCGAATGCAGGCTCCTTGGCTTCAGCAATAGCAATGTGAAGCCTCCGAAGTGCAGAGGGAGAAGCCTGAAGCCTCCGGAGCACAGCACGATCTCCCGCTGCGCTCCGAGGGCTTCAGGCAGCTATCCACAAGCATTCAAAGCGCAGCAGGAGTTCCCGCTGTGTTCCGAAGGCTTGCGGATAGCCGCCTGAAGCCTGGAGAGTGAGAGGGGTCAGTGCACACCGATCCTTCTTGCTCTCCAGGCTTCGCTTTGCAGGCGCTGAACAGTTTTCCCTCTCTGCGCAGCGCCCCTTCAGCGAATCAGGAGGAGAAATGGAAGGGGCTCCGTTTCTCCTATTGCTTCGCTGAAGGGGCGCTGAGCAGAGAGGAGGAGAATCCCCCCCCCATTCTCCCCCTCCTATGTTCTGGTGCGTCCTATGATCCGGTGCGTCCTATAGAGCGAAAAATACAGCAATCATCTTATCCATGGGTAGGCAAACTAAGGCCCAGGGGCCAGATCCGGCCCAATCACCTTCTAAATCCAGCCCGCGGATGGTCCAGGAATTTGTGTATTTTTATATGAGTAGAATGTGTCCTTTTACCTAAAATGGATCTCTGGGTTATTTGTGAGGCATAGGAATTCGTTCATTCCCCCCCCCAAATACTCTGGCCCCCCACAAGGTCTGAGGGACAGTGGACCAGCCCCCTGCTGAAAAAGTTTGCTGACCCCTGAATTGTATATTTTGTATTCTCTGGCAGCAACGTAGTAAGAAGAAGAATTGTCACACAGACAACAGTGTTTTAAACATAGGCCTCATTTTTTTATAAAAGTAATATCACAGTGACACAGTAAATGTTACAAGGCAAAACCTTCCAGTTTTCTAGGGCTCAAAAAGAGAGCCAAATTCACATGGACTCTGTTGCAATAAATGGATTTATAGCTAACAGAAATAAACTTGATTCCCCTGGAATTACAGTGGTATCTTGGTTTGGATTACAACCATTTTGGATTACAACCACGTCAAACGTGGAAGTGCGTGTCCCTTTTTTGGGATTACAACCTATTTTGGGGGGTGTAGGAATGAAAATCACGGGAGACGAGTAGTAGGTGTCATGTGAGAGGCGTCTGCCGGGGAAGTCCCGGGACCTCTCTTTTATTGAATATTACAAGCATTGCCACAGGTGTGGTTGTGGCTGATTGGTTGATACAAACACAAAGAAACTCATTGCCTATTGGTTAATGCAAATGCAAGGCGGGAATTACATGTGAGGGGTGGGAATTACATGTGAACATTTATCACTGGTAGATTAAAGGCTGGGAAACAAGGTTGGGACTAGACAAGCATGAAACCTCCTAATTAATTATATGGCATAAAACAATTACTAATGATTGATCATAACATATAACAATCGAGTTCCGTAGATGTGGTCAGCTATGCACTGAGAACAGGTCAACATGAACTTAAGATGAATTGAGCAAAGGAAAGAATGTCTTGGTGTTTGGAACAGGTTCGTACAGTGTGTGCAGAAACAGAGAAAAGATCATGAGCGAGAGTTCCCAGAATGCAAGAGAAAAGAAGCAATGCTTCCCATAGCAAGACTTCCCATAAGGCCACAGTTATGTGTAGAGGGAAAGCATATGTGCAGAAGGAAAACTTCCCTTTATCTCCCCCTTTCTTTTCTTTTTTTCGAGGCGTACTGGGTAAATAAGGCAAAAATATTTCGGGATTAGTGGTGTGCCAGCAAATGCCCAAAATAAGTTCGCCAGGGAGGATGGGACAGAAGATACTACGAGATACGTGGTTTGCCAACGCATGCTCGAAATAAATCTGCCCATATCTCCCCTTTGGTTTACAATTGGTATCGCCACTTTGCAAAATAAGCAGCGAGGATTTTATTGGGTGGTTGAGGGGGAGAGAGAAGCCGAGAGAAAAGACTTATGAGGCCAGGAATGCATTGGAGGAAGCAGCATAGTAAGATCAACATGCAAATTATGACAATAGCATATTGAAAGAGATTACGAAGCCAAATAAGGTTTGGTAACCAAGCGGTAAGCCACTGGGTGAAAGAATCCCAGAAAGCAGGAAGACCAACATCCTGTTTGATATGATGTGTGAGATTTTGCAAATGAGAGATTTGTTTTTGAAAAGCCTTAGAATTGTCAGTGATATTAAAACAGCACATGTTTTCCACTTGTTCGCATCCGTAGTGATGGAGCATCAATAGGTAATCGATAGCAGCGTGGTAAGAGTCCATGACGCAATTCACTCTGTTCTTTATTCAAAAGGTGAAGAGCTTGTGAAGTAGAATTCAAGGCTTTTGCTGCGGAGCAAGCTAAAGAGTTAATATTTCTGCTATTTCGTACAGCCAATCCAGGAACTCCTAAAAGAGAGACAGCTAGAGAGAAATATTCAGATCTGCTAGGGAGAAAAACAAAATCGTTATAATCATTAGTCAATTGCACAGAGCGTCAATATCGAGAGCGGGACAAATGATGCTTTTTTGGTAAAATAATAGACATACGGCTTAAACAGCAAGGTGTGACATGGCTGATGTTTGCAGGAATGTAATTAAACGTAAAGCCTGGATACGACCAAAACCAGCCGTCAGGCAGCTCTGTGTATTTATATATATATGAAATATTTACATAATCAGAACAATTGAAGTTATCCTTGCCCATTTTTACACTGTTGGTTTTTGTGCAGTTCACCATATAAGTGAGACTTCCCAGAATGCAAGAGGAAAGAAGCAAGACTTCCCATAGCAAGACTTCCCATAAGGCCACAGTTATGTGCAGAAGGAAAACTTCCCTTTATCTCCCCCTTTCTTTTCTTTTTTGCGAGTTCGCACACACTGTACGAACCTGTTCCAAACACCAAGACATTCTTTCCTTTGCTCAATTCATCTTAAGTTCATGTTGACCTGTTCTCAGTGCATAGCTGACCACATCTACGGAACTCGATTGTTATATGTTATGATCAATCATTAGTAATTGTTTTATGCCATATAATTAATTAGGAGGTTTCATGCTTGTCTAGTCCCAACCTTGTTTCCCAGCCTTTAATCTACCAGTGATTAATGTTCACATGTAATTCCCACCCCTCACATGTAATTCCCGCCTTGCATTTGCATTAACCAATAGGCAATGAGTTTCTTTGTGTTTGTATCAACCAATCAGCCACAACCACACCTGTGGCAATGCTTGTAATATTCAATAAAAGAGAGGTCCCGGGACTTCCCCGGCAGACGCCTCTCACATGACACCTACTACTCGTCTCCCGTGATTTTCATTCCTACATCTGGTGACCCCCGACGTGCCAGATCCCTTACGCAGCCTAGCCCCTGTACTTCACTTGACTGGAAAAGTCTCAGCGCGCTACTTCGTGAGTATGGGGGGCGATTTGACAAAATTGCAGAAAGAACATGCCAGGGAATTGTTTTCTCTAGTTAGACAGCGAGTTGTGGGTGTTAATGTTTCCTTAAAAGAAATTGAACAGCTCCTTGGTGAGATTGCTTGCCAATGTCCCTCCTACCCCGAAAGGGGGTCCCTTGAGGTGGGGACTTGGCAAAAGATCGGGAAGACCCTTTTTGCTGAACCGAGGGCTTCAATTCATTGTCTGCTCACCTGGCAGAAATGTGCAGCTGCCGTTGCTAAATTAGGACCCCAGGCGTCTCCTTCGGCCCCTGCCCTTCGGGCTGTTGCAGACAATCCCCCCCTCCTTATCCTAAGCTTTTGCCTCCATTGCAGCCTTGCCAACCCCTCCCTACACCTCAGCCCACAAACCCATCCACCCCTCCCCTTCCTCCTTTGCCTGCTTTGCCTGCCACAACCCCTGCGTGCTCTCCTACAGGAGCTGTGCGCACCTCACTTTCCCTGGCTAGGCAGAAAGGAATTCTGTCCTTAGAGGAGGAATCTGTGTGGGCTGGGGAATTGCCTTCTGCTTTCCCTATTAGCTCTTTTGTTAATATTAAACAACAACATTCAGAGCCCTACCATCAATTTATAGATAGATTGAAAGAAGCAGTCACCAGGCAGGTTGATAATACTACAGCCCAGAATGAACTGATGGAAAAATTGCCTTTTGAAAATGCAAACACCTACTGTAAGAAGGCTTTGCAGTCAATCATTAACCGTCCTAAATACGATCCGGCTCAGAGGATTCAATCCTGTGCGGAATTTGGCAGCCAGAGCCATGCCATGTCCTTGCTTGCCAGAGCCAATCCAAATTTGGCAGCCAACCAAATGCTTTTAAATGCTGCTCAATATGTAGTTTTTGAAAGTGAATTTAAGCATAGCGCAGTAGCCCTGTCCTGTTGGATGCCCTTACTGTGTTTACTAATGGAGCCCCCTCCAGGGGGGTCGTTGCATGGCTACAAAATGATAAATGGCACAGCCTCTACATTCTTCCACAGAAGTTTGCCCAGCATGCTGAGCTGGCAGCTGCTGTTAAAGTTTTGCATCATTTTTCCACGCAGCCAATTCCATGACCCCATACGTGGCTTCCTTTAATGTTACTTGTGCCCGTATGGTGAACTGCACAAAAACCAACAGTGTAAAAATGGGCAAGGATAACTTCAATTGTTCTGATTATGTAAATATTTCATATATATATAAATACACAGAGCTGCCTGACGGCTGGTTTTGGTCGTATCCAGGCTTTACGTTTAATTACATTCCTGCAAACATCAGCCATGTCACACCTTGCTGTTTAAGCCGTATGTCTATTATTTTACCAAAAAAGCATCATTTGTCCCGCTCTCGATATTGACGCTCTGTGCAATTGACTAATGATTATAACGATTTTGTTTTTCTCCCTAGCAGATCTGAATATTTCTCTCTAGCTGTCTCTCTTTTAGGAGTTCCTGGATTGGCTGTACGAAATAGCAGAAATATTAACTCTTTAGCTTGCTCCGCAGCAAAAGCCTTGAATTCTACTTCACAAGCTCTTCACCTTTTGAATAAAGAACAGAGTGAATTGCGTCATGGACTCTTACCACGCTGCTATCGATTACCTATTGATGCTCCATCACTACGGATGCGAACAAGTGGAAAACATGTGCTGTTTTAATATCACTGACAATTCTAAGGCTTTTCAAAAACAAATCTCTCATTTGCAAAATCTCACACATCATATCAAACAGGATGTTGGTCTTCCTGCTTTCTGGGATTCTTTCACCCAGTGGCTTACCGCTTGGTTACCAAACCTTATTTGGCTTCGTAATCTCTTTCAATATGCTATTGTCATAATTTGCATGTTGATCTTACTATGCTGCTTCCTCCAATGCATTCCTGGCCTCATAAGTCTTTTCTCTCGGCTTCTCTCTCCCCCTCAACCACCCAATAAAATCCTCGCTGCTTATTTTGCAAAGTGGCGATACCAATTGTAAACCAAAGGGGAGATATGGGCAGATTTATTTCGAGCATGCGTTGGCAAACCACGTATCTCGTAGTATCTTCTGTCCCATCCTCCCTGGCGAACTTATTTTGGGCATTTGCTGGCACACCACTAATCCCGAAATATTTTTGCCTTATTTACCCAGTACGCCTCGCAAAAAAGAAAAGAAAGGGGGAGATAAAGGGAAGTTTTCCTTCTGCACATATGCTTTCCCTCTACACATAACTGTGGCCTTATGGGAAGTCTTGCTATGGGAAGCATTGCTTCTTTTCTCTTGCATTCTGGGAACTCTCGCTCATGATCTTTTCTCTGTTTCTGCACACACTGTACGAACCTGTTCCAAACACCAAGACATTCTTTCCTTTGCTCAATTCATCTTAAGTTCATGTTGACCTGTTCTCAGTGCATAGCTGACCACATCTACGGAACTCGATTGTTATATGTTATGATCAATCATTAGTAATTGTTTTATGCCATATAATTAATTAGGAGGTTTCATGCTTGTCTAGTCCCAACCTTGTTTCCCAGCCTTTAATCTACCAGTGATTAATGTTCACATGTAATTCCCACCCCTCACATGTAATTCCCGCCTTGCATTTGCATTAACCAATAGGCAATGAGTTTCTTTGTGTTTGTATCAACCAATCAGCCACAACCACACCTGTGGCAATGCTTGTAATATTCAATAAAAGAGAGGTCCCGGGACTTCCCCGGCAGACGCCTCTCACATGACACCTACTACTCGTCTCCCGTGATTTTCATTCCTACAGGGGGGGAGGCCCCATTGGCAAAAGCACACCTTGGGTTACAACCTGTTTTGGTTGACAACCGGAACAGATTATGGTTGTAAACCAAGGTACCACTGTACAATGGTACCTCGGGTTACATACGCTTCAGGTTACATAGGCTTCAGGTTACAGACTCTGCTAACCCAGAAATATTACCTCAGGTTAAGAACTTTGCTTCAGGATGAGAACGGAAATTGTGATCCGGCAGCGCAGCAGCAGCAGGAGGCCCCATTAGCTAAAGTGGTGCTTCAGGTTAAGAACAGTTTCAGGTTAAGTACAGACCTCCGGAACGAATTAAGTACTTAACCTGAGGTACCACTGTATAACATACTGTTATGAGGTTGTCTGGGGCAGTTGGCTGCATGCCTTCTAATTCCTATATCCGGAAAGTGTTAAAATCTAAGCAAGGATTCAAAATTCTTGGGATAGCCAAGAGTTGAGAGTTGAGTTATGTAAGCTGGAAGCAAGGCAGCAGGCTGGGAAGGAAGAGAGAGAGCCATGCCTGATTTTTGATGGAATCCAAGGCTGTGGCTATGGAAGAAGCAGGGCCCTCTTGGGGTGTTAATGCTGTGAAGCCCTTCATCATGGGCTCAGGTTGTAAATATGTGTAAATAAACCATATATTATGTATCCCACCTGTCCCTCATTCCAAAAGAAACATGAAACCTGGGTAAGTACCTGGAACCCCTAGAATTTTGCACCTCTCATTGTTTGGGGTAGTGTGCTGTGGAACAATATAAATATATTCAGGGACTGGATAGTCTAAAATCATTGTTTCCTGCCTGGTTCTTTGAAAAACAACTACAGTAATGGAAAGGCATAATAGGCCACACTTTCAAAAGTCTCTTTTATTTGTAATGCCTACATCTTTATGTTCTGTGGCCACAAATAAAATGTGAAACATGTCCCACTTAAAGCTCCATAGTATTTGGTGTGCTCAGTCAAAAGTATTGCGCTTAAATTTCTGCTCCAGGTTTTTTGTTTTTGTTTTTAACAACTACAACTTTTATATTTTCCCCACTGACGTTACTCATTTCCACTTACGAAAGGAAAACCTTCCTGCCCTTTTACAGTAGTAGTAAAAACCATTAATGCTTCTTCTAACTACTTCCTTTTAAGTACTGTGCTATCTTTGAATCACTAATTATACTTGTCTTTTGACCTTCCCCTCCTGTAAACCACTTTGTTATATTTCCACCTTCTATCTATCTATCTCTCAAAAACGCTTCCCTTTTTCCACCCTGAATTGCTTACTCCACCCCCCTAGTCATCCATCCAAACCTTTGTCCTTCTCCTATTTGCAGATGTAGGGCCTTTTCAAAAAAAAAAAAATCAATGACCTTTCTAAAAATTTCTATATGATGCACATAGTTCCCATCATCCTATATTTATAATAATGACAAATTATAATCACAACTTTCTCATTTGTAAGGTAGATTACTGTAGAGGTGGCATAGGGGGTTCTGGAATTACTGAAGGAGGACTCTTAAAAAACACAACACAACTCATTTAGAGAAAATTATGTCTATAATCATTGCCTGGTTCCTTTGTTAACGGAGAAATCTGAGGGCTCCCTTGGACAAAAAACAAGGACACCAGCCAGGAACACCAGAGCAAAACAGCAGCCAGTAGGCTTGGTCTTTACTGAAGACTGTCGCGACAGGACTCCCACCTGCCACCAGGTGAAACAAGATGGAAGCCCTGAACAACTTTTATTAGCTACTAATCCCCCAAGCTACACCCCTAGAACTACATCACAACTACATCACGACTACATCACTGATACATCACAAAAAGGAGGGGTTGCGGGAGGTAACCTGAGTATCTTGTCACCTGGCTGGTCCCTCCTCTCCCCCACCCCATGAGTATGTTGATGATGGGAGTGTAACACTTTCAGTGGCAGCCATTCAGTTCCCATAATATCTTGTACTGGCATCTCAGGGAGAGGCATAAAGCTCAGCTGAAATAGATAAAGATAAATCTTCTTCATCCAGGAATGCCCAAAATGTTGAAAGAACTAACAGCTCCAATATCTTATGTAAAAAAGCAGTGCTTTTCTTCTAGAAAAAAGTGCTGGTACTGCATACCCTTGAGTACCCCAGAAAAAAGCACTGAAAAAAGGGAAGTTATAGACTGGTCAAAAATTTCCCACATCTCCACAAGCCTAGTTACAGTAAATGGTTGTTTCCCCTCAACAGAGATCTATTAACCACTTTTTTTTTTAAGAAGGGAATGAAGTGGACATCATCATGACTAGTGCCAGAGGTTGGCTCATTTGGACAAATGCCAGGACCTGGAGACCTGTAAGAGCCCAATTAAGCTGACCTCACTGCCTTTCCCCTTGGACCACATAAGGCTCTCGGGAAAATTAGAGACACCACAAGTCTGTTCCATGCTTCCTGGCTGTCCAGCATAAAGTGAGAGAACCTATTCTTTCCCAAGTCCCCTGAGCAGAACAGAGAACATGAAAGAAGGAGGCACTGTCAGTTTACTCACTTCTCCTAGGTAGTTTACAGTGTGTGTGTGTGTGTGTGTGTGTGTGTGAGAGAGAGAGAGAGAGAGAGAGAGAGAGAGAGAGAGAGAGAGAGAGAGAGAGAGAGAGAGAGAGAGAGAGATTAGTATAGTGGGGTGTGACAGGGTAGGGAGGTAGCTAGAGGGTACTCACTCAACTTTACCTTTTGTGATGGCCTTCTTAACTATAAATTTTAGAAGGCTAAAGGGAAGCCCATAATTTGCTGACAACTGAAGAAAATTGGTGTGTGGATCTTGCAGATTTAATCTTGCAGGTTAAAATTGGTATGTGGATCTTTCAGAGTCCACCCACTTACATCTCCCCCCCCCCAATATTTGCACAGGTGAGAGATCTCTTTGCCCATTTGATTTGCTCCCTTTACCTCTTGCCACTTTGAAGAGGGTCATTGGTGGTTCTTCCAAATCCAGTGATGAGTCTTTCTTAGATGGCTTTAGAAGAGGATTAGACAAATTCACAGAGGATAACTCTATCAGTGCTACTAACTCTGAGGGCTATTAGTCTCCCTCCACTATTGGAGGCCATATGCTTTGAATACTAGTTACTGGAAACTGCAGGTGGGGAGAGTAATGTTGTTCTCCGGTCCTCCTTGTGGGCTTCCCATGGCATAGGCATTTGCTTGGCCCCTGTGAGAATAGGATGCTGGACCAAACGAGTCACTGGCAGATTCAACAGGCTCTTCTTGTTTTCTTTATCCTGCAAAAGGTCCTACAGCCAGTTTTTAGGGGGCAAAAGTGACATGGAGGGAAAACACCAGAGGATTGGATATGAATCTGTTAGAGGAATTAATCTCTAAAATGATTCAACCTACAATCCCGTTTATTTCTAAGAGTCACATGAAAGGGAAGGATTTCAAAACGTTCGTGCTAGAAACAACATCAATAACAAAGCCTGCTGATTTAATTTTTCAGTACCTCGGGCTTCAAAAGAAGTTGTCATTTGTCCATGTTTGCCATGTTTCAATGAAAGTGAAAACTGTTATACATTACAAATTACCAATTGTTTGGCTTGCCTAATTCTCTTTTCTTTTTAAAAACTGCAGTTTTATGACAATGCATGAGTTTTATTTCTAAAAATGTAAGAAATCTAAAAAATGCTTTTTATCCAGGTGCATTACTGAATATAGCAACTCATAATGCTACAAACTGACCTTCTGATTTGAGGCTTAACCTTCCACATAGAGATGCATTCTCATCTCAAACATCAGCTTTTCAGACTAATGCTTTGACACAAAATATCAACCTACTAGCTATTCACTAGGCATAACCTTAAAAACTCACATTTTTAAAGAGCATCTAGTGAAGCAGTGCATAGACTGTTGTTATATGTTTCCTTAAATGCATTCATTTTACAGGCTTGGCTGTTTGCTAAGTTACAAGAGCATTTATCACAATGACTCAGAATACACTGCTGCATTATTACTCTTCCTGCATTGTTTACATTTTTATAGAGAAGTTTGTTGCCCCTTAATGGAAATAGCATTGAACTTTACCAAACTACACACATGTGCACGCACTCACACACACATTATATTTGTGCGTATAACAGGTGTGCAATTGAGAGTATGATAAAAGTAAGAAGAAACGGGAAGGGAAGAAGTAAAATGGGAGATACATTAAGCAGAAAATAAATTACACAGGACAATCTTATTATCGTAAGAGCTTGCAGCACATCCAGATGTGTGCCTTGTTACAGAGGATCAATGTAAAGGCTGGCCCAATACACTTTGGAAATGCACATGGCATCCCCTCCGTTGGTTAACATGGGGCACAGTATAGCAGCAAATTCTCATGTGCAAGCTTCATTGACATGTATTAATCTTGGTATATAATAAAATTGTAGGGATGTTGTCATTCTGCAGTTTGTGTAGCCACCAATAGGCAACCCTGTGAACTGTTGCATGACGACAGAACAGCAGGTGGACAATCCAGGCCGGTGGACAACTGACCCAAATGAACCTCAGAGGAACAGGCAGGGCAGGGCAGCTCCCTAACAACTGTCCTCTTCTGTTACTGCTGCCCACCTCACATCTTTCTCCTCTTTGTTCCCCTCTTCACCATCACAATTCAAAGTGTTGGTGCTGACCTTTAAAGCCCTAAACAGCCTCAGTCCAGTATATTTGAAGGAGCGTCTCCACCCCCATCGTTCTACCCGGACACTGAGGTCCAGCACTGAGGGCGTTCTGGCGGTTCCCTCACTGCGAAAAGCCAAGTTACAGGGAACCAGGCAGAGGGCCTTCTCAGTAGTGGCGCCCTCCCTGTGGAACGCCCTCCCACCAGATCTCAAAGAGAAGAACAACTACCAGACTTTTAGAAGACATCTGAAGGCAGCCCTGTTTAGGGAAGCTTTTAATGTTTGATGTATTACAGTATTTTAACTTTTTTTTGGAAGCTGCCCAGAGTGGCTGGGGAAGCCCAGCCAGATGGGCGGGGTATAAATAAATTTTTTTATTATTATTATTATTATTATTATTATTATTATTATTATTATCAGCAGTGGCATGAGGTGGTAAGGGGAAGGTCTAGATGACCCCAAGCTCCCTCTGTTACTGCCCCCACTGGTGCTGGTGTTGGTGTTTTGCCCTCCACCCCCATTTTTAAATGCAGGGCTTCTTTTCTTGGCAGTAGGGACAGGGGGAATGAAGGGGAGAAGCTCCACTGGCTTCTTCTTTGCTTCCACATTCAATCCAAAGTATGATTCCAGCCCAGCAACTATTGATGCCCTAAAGCAGGCATGGCTAACTTGTGGCATTCCAGATGTTACTGGACTAAAAGTCCCACCATCCCTGACCATTGATGGAAGTTGGGGTCCAATAACTTCTAGAAGGCCACGAGTTAGCAGTCCCTGCTTTAGGGACTGCTTGCATCCATAAAGGCCTGACTGGGAGTTAAGAGCAACTTCACAAGCTTTGCTCTGGGTACTGTACTGGGACGTTCCTCAGATGAAGACAAGAGAGGGAGCAGCCCTGGAGCCCTGGAACACTTTGCCATTCAAAATCCACCAAGCTCTCTCTTTCTGTCTTTTCCATTGGCAACTGAACATGTCCCTGTTTGAACAGGCTTCTAACATGCAACCCCCTAATTTCATTGCTGCCAATGTGGCATCTTTAATTTCCTCTTACATTTTTAGTGTGGGTTGCATTATATTTTTTCTATATTTTTAAGAGAAGCGTTTGTTAGTTGGAATTTGATGATTATATTGTATAATGTTATGGCTATGCTATAAAGCCACTCAGGGTAAATTTCGTAAAAGAGTGGGATATAAATAAATAACTCAACAAAATTTTAAAACTTTTTCTCTGATGCCAAGCCATCTACTACTCTTTTTCTAATGTTCATTTCCACTGTAGGTGACAACACCACATAAATGAATCCAGAAACAAGTGAGCAACCCACAATCATTAAGAACTTTTATTCCCAGGATATGTCTGAAGGCACATGAGGCCACCATCTTGCTGAAGCTAAGTAAGGGTCTTGCGAAAGAATAATGTTAAACAAAAACTGATGGGCTCCTTTTACCGGTCCACAATAGAAAGTGTCCTTTCATATTGTATCACAGTGTGGTATGCTGGCCCGACAGCCACGGACAGAAAGTCTCTACAGAGGGTGGTGAACACAGCACATGATATCATGGGCTGTCCCTTGAGTCCGCTAGATTACATTGCAAGGGATCATTGCCTTAGCAGAGTGAGAAAAATTCTCAGGGATGACTCACACCCTGGCCACCACCTCTTTAATCGTGTACCCTTGGACAGGAGATATAGAAGCATAATCAGCCGTACCAACAGGCTAAAAAATAGCTTCTATCTGTGGGCTGTTAAGCTGCTGAATGAAAAATAACATAGTGAAATTGACTTGCGAGGTGGTGTGTTGTTTGATAAGAGATTAAGTGTTGGGGGGGGCGGAGAGGCTCGTTTAATTTCATTGTGCACAGGTTGTACAATGACAATAAAGGTATTATTATTATTATTATTATTATTATTATTATTATGCCTGGTGTGGCCAGTTCCTGGATGGAAGACTACCTCCATGATGGACAGATATGTATGTAAATGAAACTAATTGTTTTAAGAAATGAGTACTACACACAATAATAGTTCCCAATTATCTTGTTTTGTAAGATCTCTTTTATGTAGCAAAAATACCAGAGGGGTGTGTTCCTCGGGCATGCTAAATAAACTCATATTCAAGTAAATGTTTAAAGCATTTAAGAGGTGAATGTTTTGCAGTTTCCCTGAAAATAGACCTTATGTGAAATAGTCTTAAGCTGGAAGTAGCTGCCTTTCCTGGTACAGCTCTAAGATGCTCATTCTATGTATTAACACATCTATCTCCACCCCCACCCCCACCCCCAATGCATTTTGGTGGCTATGATGTGTCATGTTTTAGAACACACTGTGCTTCTGTTTAACCATCTATTTATAGTCATAAGAGGCATAAACATAAAATAAATGCATTTTGATGCATAGCTGTGCAAGAGTACAGATGTTTTATTAATGAAAATGAATCCAGCTTTTTGTAAGTCATGGCAGCAATATAACATATCATTGTTTAGTTCTTTGCTAGGCAGTCCCTGCTGTTTTTACATAGAAATTCCTGTAATACTTAATGGACATCTGGAAGAATTCAGCCAATTAATCGAATTCACACAGGAGCTAAGCTAATGGCTGTCTGAAAGGCAGTTTACATTAAATCAAACTTGCAATATGAATGAAAGTACTTAATCATACATGCAACATTCATTAGATGCAGCACAGCAAGTGTTTTGATTACTTTAATGAAAGATCAGGTAAAGTGCATCAACTGAACAGATTGAAGAGACAGCCTGCTTACAAATGTTTGATTATGCTGACTATCAACAGAAACAGTTCCAGTAATTTACAGCAAAACATATTTGTAGGTGGTGGATAGGGCCAGTGAAGTTAGTTGCAATATATGAAATTTGGGCCTTGCCTCCAAATACTTTAATAAACTGACAACATCTCTAAAATGCTTGAAATGCGACATCAAAGAAAAAGCAAACTAAAAGATGCTTGAGTAGGATCTGCCATAAATCCGTTATTAATAGCAAGATTGGGATATTACTAGGACAATAATGTCAACCATTTTGTCTGTATTATAGACAATTTACTGCTTTCCTGCTCCATCCATTTCGGAGGCTGACTTCAGGCAATCCTCCTGGACCTGAAAGGCTTCATGCTCCAGGTTCTTCGGCTAACTACTGAAATTGATAAACCCAAAGTATTCTGTTCATGTGCTGAGATCTGATAACCAAGGACATAAGGAGAGCCTACTGGATTAGGCCAAAGGCCCATCTAACCCAGCAGTTTCAGAGTGAGACTTGCACTACTTGTTCTCTAGTCTTTGTGCAATTTGCTTTAGGATCAGCAGCTTCCCAGAGCAACCAAGAGCTAATTGAGTTTTGCAGTGATTGAAAGGGTGCTTGGAGGCCACTGCATCAACCACTCATATCATCTTGCAGTTCCACAGCCTCAATACCTGAGGACCGGTGTTGAGAACTATTGGTCTAAATTTTATCTGCATACGAGTCACTGCATTGTTCTCTACCAACTGAATGTTTTCCCCAAACTCAGTATAATCACATGCCCCTTCCCTATTTTATCTTTGAATTGTTTTTGCAGGTAAACAACAACAACAACCCTTTGATAAAGGTTTTTTTTAAAAATATATAATTCTGCCATGTACCCTTTGAAAGCCTTTTGTGTACTCCTGGGGGCACACATACCACACCTTGGAAATTACCGGTCCAGAATATCCTCACTTTAAATTCTGGCCTCAAGAACTCTTCATTTCATCATATCCTAAAATCCACATGCCGTTTCAATCCACTTTGGTTATGCCCAAAGATGCTTATTAAAACCAATTCTACAACATAAACTCCAGGTTCATCAGCTATCTGTAGGAAAATGAAAACTGTTGGATCCTTCCAAAACTGATATATTTGGTGATTGTTGGGCTTATGCATTGTATTTGTGCTCTGGCACTCAGAATATATATATATTTATTTCCATTATCTTTACTTCCTGATAATTTAGTTTATGCTCTACTGTCGATATCTAACCTGTAGGTATGATTGCTGACCTGCAGTTCATTCTGTGCATATGGTGAAATGACTGCATGCCTGTATAAAGCCCATGTCAGATGAATTGCAGTGCCATCCTCTGCATATTTAGAATTCAAGTCCCATTCAGTTTAATAAGGTTTGCCCCCAGGCAAGTGGTTTATTTATTTGTTGAAATAATGCACATTTCATTTTAAGAGGAATACCCAGGCAATTCACAAGGCAACAGGAGTGCAGCAGTCCTAGCTGATGTACAAAGGCACCACTGAAGTTATTCTTTCTTTTGTGTATTCAAGCCTCTTCATGCTAGATTTTCATTAGTAGTGCATCCTGCAATTCATCATCTATATCCCAGGTATTTTCTGAAATATCAAAAATGTGTTGTTTTCTTTCTTCCTTCAAGCAGCTTCCAGTCTCCATACTGAGTTTTTGTCAAAAAGCTCTAATATGTTATATCATTCTGTTCACTTCCTATTCTATTTTCTTCTCTCTCTTTTATTCTTCATTCCCAATATTTTCCTTGACGTACAACTGTGTTTGCCCTTCAGAGATAGAAACAGAACAAACGAAGCACAATACCTTTATTAGGACCAACTAAAAGTTTATGAAGTGGTGAGGTAGCTTTCAAGTTTCACATAACTCTTTTTAGGGCGAATGTTAAAGCAACCCCCCCCCCAAAAAAAAACAGAGTGGAAGAGAAACAGTTGCTGCAGGAAAAGGACATAATGGAAGCCCTATGACACTGTTAAGGTGTTGATTCAGAGGGCAATTTGTGAACCTATCAGATTGAAGTTAAATTGTGTCCAATGCAAAACATTGGTTCACATTGGGACAAAAGTAAAAAGAAAAGAAAAAAGAATGACAAACTCCCTCCGAAAATGCAGGTGCTAGCAGCTGCTTAAATTTGTCTCTAGCACTAATTGGAACACATAGGACCCTTGTAAGCCAGAGAGCAGAAATGAGAAAAAACATGGCAGTCCTTATAATAGCAAAGCTGGAGATTAATTTGATTTGATGCAGTAGGTATAAAGTTAATAGAAACAACAATGGGTAATATCACTTGGTGGCTGCTGATTCCTACTTCCCTAGAGCTGGAGGAAGATGATTTTCTAGTACCTAATTTGTAGGTCAATAAGGACGTAGTCACAGGTGAAATAGAAGAGAGGTAATGGAGAGCAGGTATCATTCTGTGTGCTCTCTCTCCAGATTTAAATAAGTGTTGTGGAGAAAATCAGCCCTAACTAGTTTTGATGCTTTTTAAACTACCCTGTCCTCCAGAGCTTCCATCCGGTGACAAGCAAAAGAGACATAATTGCAGCGCTGGGAAAACAAAGCTGCTAGTACTGAAATGCTTCTTTTAAAAAATAAAATAAAAACCAAAGAGAGTCAGCTGGGGCATGTTCCCAGAATGCAGAGAATAACTGCTAATGAGTCAATTCAGATTATGGGGAGGAGGAGAAACCTGATAATAAAGAACAGAATAAAGTACATATCGATTGCACAGAGTGTGAATGTGCGCGTGCAGTTTATTTTGCTTCAGGGGAGAAAAGACCACTCTGTAAGCCCCTCAGTGGGAGTATCTTGGAGATAAAAGTTTTTGGAAATTTTCCTTCATGGTTTTCACCAGCTGAGGTGAGGTAGCTAAAGTGTTGGACACTAGACCTTAGGAGGCCAGGGTTCAAATCCCCACTCAGCCATGAAACTCACTGGGTGACCTTAAGTCACTGTCTCTCAGTCCAACCTGCCACACAAAGCTTGTTGTGAGGATAAAAGGAGACATGGGAGAAGTGAGTACGCCATCTTGAGCATTTTGGAAGCAAGGGGGAATAAAAATGTAGTAAACAGGTAAACAAACAGGCATAACCAGTGCTATTTTTCTAGAAAAGGAGCTACCAGAACTCACCATGAACACCTCCCTTGTTCTCTTATAATGGCAATAGTGCCCACCTGAGAGGTGTTGAAACTGAGTTCTGTCTGAAAAGAAAGCCCTGGGCATAACCATTTTCAAGTCATAGCATTAACTACCAGAATGCTCCCAGTTATTCTCATATTACCATAAAACAAAAGATAGAACACCCCTTAAGAATCATGGAATTGTAGTGTTGGTAGAATTATAGTCTGAGCTCCTGCAATGTAGGAATCTTAACTAAAGCATCCATGACAGATGGCCATCCAACCTCTGCTTAAAAACCTCCAAGGAAGGAGAGTCCACAACCTCCCGAGGGAGACTGTTCCACTCTCAAACAGCTTTTACTGCCAGAAAGTTCTTCCTGATGTTGAGTTGGAATCTCCTGCTAAACAGCAGTATTCAGCTCTATTGTGCCAGTTATAGGTGCCCTTGCCTACTCTTGTCAAGGCTGATTGTGTGTTGAAGGCTGACTATTTCCTTACCAGGAGCACAAGGATAAGCAAGAAGTGGGTGATCACTTCAAGCTTAACTCTAAGAGAGTCCAAAGGAAACACTGCACTGATCTGGAAATAGGTTCTTTTGAAGCTATGCCATCTTGTAGGCCCCTAATTAAAACGCACATTACACATTACACCTTGAAAAGAGCTTTGATATACAGTAAATCTCCTGACTCTACTAGAGTCTTCTGTTAAGACTTCTGAGTCACCCCTCCTAAAGATGACTTATTCCTGGAGCTCATAAAAATGCCTTTAAATGACAAACAGTTTGAACTGCAACAAGTGTGAAATACTTTCAAGGTATCTGGGGCATTTCAAAGAGAAAAATATTCCATACTTCTCAAGAGTTGATGATTGAGTTGGCCTATTGATGGAGACATTATAGATTTCTGGGAGGGGGGGAAAATGCCACCATATAGATTTCCAGCAAATGCACTTAGTATATATACTTGCCAAGTGATGTTAGCTCTTTCCCCTGAATATTTATGGGGGAAGTATTTTGTTGTTATTTCAGTGACAAATAGTCCTTATCCTCTTTGCTGTACCCCAAGATGCAAGTAAATTCAGAAAGGGTTATATATCACTCACATATAACAGTCTCTGTGAAAATGCTCTGTGCTCCATAATCTCTTGCTTAACTGGAGCGCTGCTTTAAGCAAAGCTGTGTGGTGTAAATCACTCATTTTCATCCCTGAGAACCTCTCTCCCTCTAGTGTCTCAGGAGTCTGCAGTAGATCTCTCGCGGGAGTTATGATTCTGATCCCAGCTGTTCTGAACGGCAAGCAAGCTTCTCCCAGGCTTTTACCAGCCCTGACACAACTCTCTGGAGAATTACAGTAGTGCCTGCTCTAAACCAGGAGCTCTGCAATGTCCCTTCACATGTGCACTCAAACCCGCGAGAGGCGGTGATTCAGTTTGGTAAAATTTCTCACAGCACAGGGGCACACATGTGAAAAGCAGAGCCGAATGTGTGCAGCCTTTCACACAAATCTTTCCCACCAGGTCAGCACTCTTACTTCTAGTGGTATCTGATGGTGTAAGAAGAATTAGAAGAAAGCTTTGATTGTTGTTTTCAGAGAGTGAGTGTTCCAGAGTGCCTACCTTTCCCTATTTATTAACCCCACAACACTTTTTGCAAAAAAACCAAAAAGGTGCTTTATTAAGGATGGGGAAGAATAATTGGTTAGGGATGAAAGAAATTGGAACAAGTTGCACCGGAAAACAACATGTGGTCCCCTGTTGATTCCTAGTCAAAATATGCTGCTGTTCTTCAAGCATGGAAGCCCTCTTTAGGGCTTCATTCCTCTTTCGCAACATTAAGGTCTTTTGAGAAGCATCAGTAGCTCCACATGAGCAGTGTTCCTGCTTTTATCCCACTGATTCCCATAACTGGTCAGTTGACTTCTTTGTATTTTGTGTACACAGAGAGGTGGTGTTTCATACTGGTGACTGAGCTACAAATTAGCAATTCCCTGATTCCGGTCTTACCTCTTTAATGATCTCATTAGGTGGTCTTAGGCAAGCCGCTCTCTTTCAGTCTCATTTCCCCCATCTGCCATATTGATGATAATATTGACTTACCTTACAGGGTTGTTGTAAGGAGTACAACACAAGAATGCACGTGAATACTTGAATACTTGGTAAAGGTAAAGGTAAAGTAAAGGTAAAGGGACCCCTGACCATTAGGTCCAGTTGCAACCGACTCTGGGGTTGTGGTGCTCATCTTGCTTTATTGGCTGAGGGAGCCGGCATACAGCTTCCAGGTCATGTGGCCAGCATGACTAAGCTGCTTCTGACATGGAAACGCCATTTACCTTCCCGCTGGAGCGGTACCTATTTATCTACTTGCACTTTGACGTGCTTTTGAACTGCTAGGTTGGCAGGAGCAGGGACCGAGCGACGGGAGCTCACCCCGTTGCAGGGATTCGAACTGCTGACCTTCTGATCGGCAAGTCCTAGGCTCTGTGGTTTAACCCACAGTGCCACCCTACTTGGTAGTGCTGTACAAATGTTAAATATTATTTATTACCTTTATTGTTATGAACTGGCTAGATGCAGAGGAGTGGTGGGAGGCAACAGCTATGGAACCCCCAAAGGAACCCCCAGGAAAAGAAGGCGCAGAGCCAGGGGACTGATGGTGAGACAACAATGAGTGGTCAGAGAGAGAAGACTGGGAGGAGGAGGTGTTAGAAGCTGAAGAGGCAACAGGGTTTAGTGAGCAGGAAGAAACTGAGGCAGAAAGCAGTCCTGATTCAGAGACTGGAGAGGAGGGCCAAGAGACAGAGATGAGGCTGGCTGCTGAAGCATCCAGGAAGTCTCCCCCTCCTGCTGTGGTCAGCTCCCTTCCTGGTCTCCCAGAACACACAGAGAAATGAAAAGAGCAGAGGAGAGATTGGTTGCACATAGATGCAGTCTCTGATTGCTTGGGAAAAAGCTTAGGCAGCTGGGGGAAGGCGGAGACCTTCACTCCTCGCAACTGCCACATACTGGGAAGAGTTGCAGGAATCACTAGGCCTGTGCTGTTTTGGTTTGTTTGAATAAATAGTTAACACTGACACCAGCATTTTTTAAATCACTGATCTACACCTGACTCTGGGTCCTGACATTTATTGAAAAAAATCCACTATAGATCAGTGCTGTTACTATAGTGCTCAAGTCTAGCTCTGAACTTATAGGCATGCGGCTGGCCACTGTGGGAACAGAAGGCAGGCTAGCTAGGCCTTGGGTTTGATTCCCGCCCCCCTTATTACTGACGCACATATCAATCTGCAACTTTTCCCTTTTCATGTACCTGGCTGATAAAAGGAAGCAATGTGATTATCTTGTCACTGATGACTTGGGATAAATTATGTTGTAGCTCTTGCATATGTACACCTGAGGACCTTCCAATGTTGGAATGAAGACTTTATTCCACTCACTGGACGTGAAAGAGGGTGGAATAAATATTTGAGGAAGGTCACCCTATTATCGGACAACTGAGGGAGGTGAATAATTTCCACAGCAAAGTTTTGGATAAAGTTGAAAGCGAAGTTCTGACAAGAAAAGTTTCAAGATGCAGTAGTCAAGCTGTGAGAGAATCAGAGCAAACTAAATTATTAAAATGACATTCTGCAGCTGAAGTTACTTGCATAGCAATTTGCATTTCAGTTAGTGGTGCTAGAGGTCACTTCGTGGAGAAGGAAAGAGACTGTCTACATTCCCCGAGGTCCTGCATTTGTCAAGGCTGAAACCTGGAACTGGAAACAGATTCTGAGACCCAGCTAAGTCCTGCTGGCTTTCGGAGGGGGTGACAACTCAAGGCCATGTTGGAAGCAGTCCTTCCACACACACCCTCCCCGAAAGAAAGAAAGAAAGAAAGAAAGAAAGAAAGAAAGAAAGAAAGAAAGAAAAGATCCGCAGCCTTCTGTTTCTCCAGCAGCAAGCAGGGTTGCCAGAAGCATGACTGCAGCTGCATGGAAATAAGTTTGGGGGGGGGGGGAGCCGCTGAAGAAAGATGTCGTCCCCGTTTCTTCCCTGGGCTCCAGATCCGCAAAAGAAACCTACGGCTGCTGCTGGACAGCTCCCCGGCTGCTCCAGTTAGAAGACTCCGATTAAGTTGTCCTAGGAAGATACTGTACCCTGAACTTATTGGCAAAGCACCTCCTAGCAGAGTCGCGGCTGTTTCAGAGCTGGAGAAGCGGCTTCCTCATAGTTAGTTTGCCTTTTCCTCAGCGGAATTACACGGCTGGAGAAACGGGATACCCAAAGAACGGCAGCGGGTCTGTCGAGGAACTGGCAAGATACTTTCAGGGGCTTCTTTTCAATAAAGCGAATCAAGAGAAGGACCGTTGTTATCACTAATATTGATTGCGAAAGGGTTGTCTTGTTGTCTATTGGAGTCCCCCACCCGCACCTCCCACCCATAGGAGCCAACTCCCTCTGGCCACCCCCCAATAAAATATTTGAGGGAGCCGCCTCCCCAAAGTTGAGGGGCATTGCCATTCAGTAGTGGGTGGGTGTGCTCCGTCATGTGATCGATTATGCGGCCCCCCCAATATTTTATTCAAGTTGCCACCCCTGCTCCCACCCAGGAAAAGATGGAGATTCGGTTGTTTGCTTTACGGGGGGGGGGCTGCACCTCAAGCCCACCCGCTGGCGAAGGGAAGGGGCTGAGCTCCAGGCGCCTCCCAGCTTCCACGTGCGGGGAGCTGGGATCCCCTGGACCAGCGCTTGCTGAGGAGACTTTTCCCCGCGCGTTTGCCATCTGAGGCAAGTTCCGAAGAAGGAGGCTCTGCTCGCCCGGGAAGGTGAGGCAAAAAGGGAGGGCGCCGGGCCGAGAGGGCAGTTCGGCGCGGCCAGGCACCTGTGGGGGCCGCTGGGCGCGAAACTCGCGGGGCGCTCGCTGAGGTAAACGGCCCCACCCCCACCTCCTGGCGCAGGCTGGGAAAGTGGCCTCCCTCCTCCCCCAGCTCCGATTCTCCCGCCTTTTCCAGTCCTCTCCCTCACCCCCCCCCTGCCCGCCCTCTCCTCTCCCCTCGCCTTCCCAACTCCTCATTGGCAGCCCTGGGCCGGAGAGAGGATGACGCGCGGGCTCCCCAGAGGTGCCTGAGGTATAAACTCCCGTCGGGCACGCGGAGCCGCCGGTGGAAAGGGAGCGCTGCCGTGGGGCGTCGCGGAAGATGCCGCGGGGGTTCCTCGTCAAGCGGAGCAGGAGACCGGGGGGCTCTTACCGGGTGCGCCCCCCTCCGGGACTGCCCCCCGCGCCCTGCCCCGCGGAGGAGACGCCCCGCGTCCCGGCGCCTTCGCCCGAGCCCCCTCCGCAGCAACAGCTGCTGCCTCAGCCCAACGCCCCGCTGGCGGCCGTGTGGGGCGCAGGCACCTCGGACAGCGCAGCCGCCGCCGCCGCCTCAGCCGCCGGAGAGCCCCAGCGCTGCGCGCGCTCTCCCGCCTCGGCGGAGTCCTTCCCTGCGGGGCCCGCCTTGGCCGCGGCGGAGAAGCTGCCTCTGCTTCCTCGCACGCCGCTGCCACTGCCGCTGCCGCTCTCTCTGCCGGCCACCTCGGCACCGCCGCCGCTTTACCCGGCGCTCAAGCGGGCGCCCCGCGCCAAGGCGCCCCCGGCCAAGAAGCCCAAGGCCGTGCGCAAGCTGAGCTTCGCCGACGAGGTGACCACGTCGCCCGTGCTGGGCTTGCGGATCAAGGCGGCGTCGGAGGGGGCGTCGGAGGGGCCCCGCGGGGCAGGCCCGCCGCTGCTGGGCGAGTTCGTGTGCCAGCTGTGCAAGGAGCCCTACGCCGACCCTCTGGCGCTGGCGCAGCACCGCTGCTCGCGGATCGTGCGCGTCGAGTACCGCTGCCCCGAGTGCCACAAGATCTTCAGCTGCCCGGCCAACCTGGCGTCGCACCGCCGCTGGCACAAGCCGCGCCCGCCCTCGGCGCCCGGCCCCGCCCAGGACAAAGAGAACAGCCGCGGCCAGGCCGGACCAGATCAGCACCACGGCGCCGCGGACAGCTCCTGCTGCCGGGACCCGCCGCCGCCGCCGCCCCCGTCCCGAGCCGCCCAGCAGCAGCACTGCGAAGCGGGCGCCGCCGACGGCTCCAGCCTGGGCGCGCCCGGCGGCGAGCTCTTCCTGTGCCCCTATTGCCACAAGACCTTTCGGCGCCAGGCGTACCTGCGGAAGCACCTGGGCACCCACCAGGCCCCCGGGGCGCTGGGCTACGGCGGGAGCCCGCCGCCTGCGCAGCAGATCACGTTCCCGTGCCACTTGTGCGGGGCGCACTTCCCTTCGGCGGACATCCGGGACAAGCACCGACTGTGGCACGCCGTGCGGGAGGAGCTGCTGCTGCCCCTGGGGCAGCCCGAGGGCAGCGTGGCGCACGGCGAGCAGCAGATCTTCTCCTGCAAACATTGCCCCTCGACTTTCTTCAGCTCGCCCGGCCTCACTCGGCACATCAACAAGTGCCACCCGTCGGAGAACAGGCAGGTGCTCCTGTTGCAGATGCCTGTCAGGCCGGGCTGCTAGATGGGGGTGGGGGGGTGGGGGTGCGCAAGTGAGGGGGTATGTGCCACCGCTTCTTTACCAGACTTGAACTATGAAATTGCCAGATGCTGACTGACCGATTCTCCAGTTAGCGGGAACCGATTTATACGATAGAATTCCTTCGCCCCCTAAGCCTTGATCCTCAATCCGATGGTGGAGACCCGAACGAATCCTATCCGAACTGTAATTCCTATGGAAAATCGCAGTGCATAGCCCAAGGAAATCACCAGACTTTAGAAATACGTCATGCCAAACGTTTTTAATGTATGAACACAATTAGCCTTACTGCCTTATGAAAGGGTAGAGTGGTGCACTGTATATTCTGTGAATCCAGTTTCCACTTACAGTACTTAAAACTTGTCACTTCAAGAAAGCGAAAGGGAAAGCGAGCCAACAGTCTATTTGAGGCGATTGGGAATCACCCCTTCCACTACAGGACTGGAAAATGTGACATTGCTTTAAGCGTGGGTGTGGGGTAGAGAGACATTTTTCTGTGTACTCGAAATACTATAGCCAAACCTAGAGCCATCTGTGTGCCTGCCTGCGAGTAAAAGCTGTCTAGGGAAAATGGGGGCCTGAACGATTTCATTCCGGTCACTCCTGTCCCTAGGATCAAAGTACATTCCGACATTGTATTTAACAAAAAAATATTAATTCTCCAGGAGAACTAGTTAGCCCTCATACTTAATTAGTGGAATCTGCCTCTCCAGCCTCTGAGGGTTTAAAGAGTTTAATTTGCTGTGAAGTGTTTTATTCGTTGTATCTTGTATTACAACACTGTCTGATATTTGTAGAAAGTCAGCGTGCAGTCCTATTATATATACATATAAGTACATATATAAATATATACATACATACAATGTGCAAAGTTCCCTTTGTCTGCTCTTGCTCATTGCTGGCTATTAAATTCTGGATTGATGATTTTTTTGGTAGTGTATTCTGCCTATTTTCTGAGCATCTTGTTCCACTCTTTTAAGTTAAAAAAAATATGATATGCAAAAGGGAGCGCATACAAAAAGAGAAAGCAGGAAGCTACTTTGAAGTCCAAAATGTTCAGCCAGAATTTCAAGATTCATGAAAATTGTTCAATTAGTCAAACAAAGCATTAGTCTTTCTTTTTAACAGCCACCCCATCCTACATGGCAAACCAAAGAGCTTCAAAAACAGCTTGCACTAACGCATAAGGATTAGTTGTTAAATGTACAAGTCTAATAGTGTACTGGATTACTTGAGCAGACATCTTTTTGGACCCCAGCCTTCAAATCTAGTAACCATTTTAGAAATTCTGGTGGTCAATTCCCTCTCCAACTTCTTCACTGATACATTTGCTGGAAGTCCACTTTTGCAAACCTGTTTGTAGATAGGGGGCAACTTTTATTGATTAAATTTGCATAGTCCTTTGTAAATTGATACTTATAGCTGGATTTAACTGTTGTGTGTGCAGAAGTATTGATCGATGGAAGATGAAATACGGAAAGGCAACTTCATTTTAACTAGGGTAACATTAGTGAAATTATTTTGAAACTTGAAAAATACAGCATGCTATGTGACCAAGTATGTAGAAGTTAAGTATTTCTACATACTTTTAGGAACTAAGTTAGATAATGATTTTACCTTAATGGGAAAAAAATTAAAAGCCTTTCTTTAAGAGAGTTCCCAAAGAGACATTTTACTGTCAAGGAATTGTCAACTGCTTCAATTTTAAGCTGCTATTATAATGTAGCTATTTGAACTTGTTCTACTTTGGAACCCAAACAGGCATTCATTATTATTATTTTTGCAAGGATGTTTTCAGCAATATTAATTCAACATGGAATTATTCACTTTGTACAGCATTATCAATCCGCTTAAGCAAAATTTATTGAGCCAGAAAGGAAGGATTTAGGCAAGCATTATCTTGGAACTACGAAGTGGGACTAAGGTGGCAATCCTATACACTTGGAAGTATCTCAGAACTTAATATTTATGTGCAGAATTACCCCAAAAAGGGACTGTGAGTTACCGTAAACTGTCAATTAAGAAGCTTGCTGTAAAAGCTTTGCAATCTTACAACCACGAGCCATTCCATGCCTGCTCTCCACTCTCCTCATGAAGCTACTAATACTGTGATTGATTTAAGCAATCTTTCCAATATTTGCAGTGGAATACAGAGCATACACAGGTGGTAAGAATAATTTTATTGTATTATTAAATAGCATGTCTTTTTTCAACCATTACAAATTTGTATATACTACACGGTGAACAAATACATCAATATATATTTCTATAGTTGCCCAGGTGAAGGACAGATATTTACACATGCAGTTAGTACCGGTGCCATGCTACATTTTGTTAGAGCAGAATATGGCGAACAACATAGTTGTATTTTTTTCGGTATGAAAATACGTCTGGGGGTAGTGGGAATTTGGAGTGGAATGTGTTTGTGCATACATCTGCCGCTGCAAGGGCACAGTCCCTTTTTCTCCCCAGTAATGGTACAGAGCTCAGAGCAAATGACTGACATGGCAAAGGGCTTGAAAGTATGCATATCTTACAGATAGACCAAGGGACAGTTTTCGGAAGAGGAAGGCTGACAGTGCCATAACTCACATCTGGAAAGCAAATACTAGCAGGAGAGTAGAAAGCTGTTAGCATTTCAGCACTGGGATCTTGCTGTGGTGCCTGTCCAGCAGCGAATGACAGTAAGAGAGATGGCGATGGGCCTCTGTTTACTTGAAGGGCCTTAATTCTTATCACATATATTCTCTGTACATAATTCTGTGTCTCCTAGTGACCTTTGCAGAGGACTCCAGAGGTGCATCTTCATTTGAATAGTACATTCATTTGCAAATGGTACTTTTTAATTTAGAGGGTTGTACAACAAAACAGAGAAACATGCCTGCAGTCTCCAGCCCCAGGTGTGGCTAGCAACAGACCCAGAGGTTAAAACAGGGTCTCACAAGGAAAGGTAAAATGGGTGCAGAAATGACCCTACACTGACAAGTTATGGAAGCAGGGAATTAGATAAAAATATTCTAACGAAAGCCAAGGTATTTTCAGTTTGAAATAAAATTCCAATATGGTTTTCTAAAATAAACAAACAAGTGGACAAATGTGGGACAAGTATTCCATACAGAGGGGAGACAAACATCTCAGGAAAGGGGGCTGCAGGCTTCACCCATTCTTAGGTCTTGTTGGCTGAGCCAGAGGAGCGCCGTAGTTTCATGGACATGCGGCTCTTGCTAGTCCGGGGAGAAATGGGGAAGGCTAGATCGGGCCCGTCCATCTGCGCTGCTGTTGGAGCTTCGGACGCCTGAGTCTCTGGGTAGGAGCCTATGGGAAACAAGAAGACCCCCACATATGAGAACAATCTGCTGGTGGTTAGGAAAGAGCAAGTCCCCAACCCTTCTTTAGACACAGAAGAAACCATACTAGCTCATCTGCTACAATCATTAACAAACCCATTCCACTTTATGTGAGTGGAAGGCTGATGGCAAATCTAACTAAGCTCTGAAGGAAGGTCAGAACACAGCAAGAGGCTGGGGAGATACTATACAAGGACTGAGGTTGGCACCCATTTTCTACTTAACACCCTCACCACATGAATTCCTACAGGATTCAACAGGGCAGAAGCGTGAATAGATCATGCTAGCTGGATGCACTACATGGTTCGGTATCTTTGTAAAAGGAACAAGATGAATCTGAGACAAACCCTTCCCACATATAGGCCCCCCAAAATAAGTTGCAGGAACAGCAGCAAAGGAGTTAGGTTGATAAGATTTATTGCAGTGTCCAGACTTCTATGAGAGATGCAAAACAGGTCAGTGTTTTCCCCCTAAGCATGCTCCGTGTTCAGCCTTCAGTTGCCAGAAAGACAATTCTTTCTTAAATCTACCTAACTAATGAAGCTGTGGAAGATGAATTCTTGTATGCATTTGTAAAGATATCTCTCTCTCTCTCTCTCTCTCTCTCTCTCTCTCTCTCTCTCTCTCTCTCTGTGTGTGTGTGTGAGAGAGAGAGAGAGAGAAAGAGAAAGAGAGAGATCTGTGATCAGATACTTGTTGCCTATCAAATATACATCGTCAATTCCAGCCCTAAGTTCAGACTCCTTTAGCTATATTTTAGGAGCTACATACATTCCATTGGTTCCCTGTTGTAAATGTAAACAAAAAAAGTCCAACCTTATTTTAGTACTATGCATGTATTTGGACATACAGTTTGTGCCCTTGCCCTTAGAGAAAAGCTTTTGTTCTAGCGGATGTCCACTAACGGAAGCAATTTTGGCTGATTCCATTTGCATCAGCTCACTCTGCTCTGCAAGCCCCCCCCCCCCCCACTCTCTGGAGCTGATTTTCAGGGAGTGCTGAGGGATGCAGCAGGGAGGGGGAATCAGGAAAAATAGCATACCCTCTTCTATTAACATAGGCATCTGCTGGAAGTAAAGTGCTTCTATGATCACAACAGCACCAACTGGATTCCACCAGAAGCCAATTGCTTTTAAGGGACTTTATACACACAGAACATCAGATTCATAGCCAATGGCAGTACAGAAGTCGTACAGGGCTAAAGTTTACAACAATATCAACAGGATTCCCTTGTAATTGAGTTAGTAAATGAGTAATTTATTATAATATTTAAAATTAAATAATTTCCTCTAAGAGCATATCCACGACATCTTCATTAGGAACAGTATTTTTTGCTCAAGAACAGTTTATTAAAATTTACGCATAGGACAGAATTCAAAGAACCCCATGCGCAAGTGGAAAGTCACATTCACAAGGAAATGGCCAACCATCCCCTTGCAGCCACCTCACAACCTATTGCGTCAAATCTTCCTCTGAGGTGCTTTCTAACCTCCAAGAGGCATATTTTCAGAGTCATGAAGGGCTGCAGTGGGAAGGTACCCCTCTGAAAAATCCCTGGGTTGTTCCATGTGCGACCTGTTTGGATCCTATAACATTATGAATGCTTCTGAAGCATTTGGATAAAATTACCACTTTAAAAATGACCTGAGTATTTTAGTATTACTACTGCTTTATGAAAAATGCTTTGATACAGAAAACCACTTTTAAGAAAATGTTTTCACTATCTCCAAAGTTAGAACAACAACATTCATGTCCGAGTTCCTGTTGAAGGCATATAAATCCTAGGACACATTTCTTGCTTCCACTCAGCTAGATTTCCTAAAGAGGTTACTGCAAACCATCATGGCCAGGTCAGAAGTCTAACACTGCTTTTAAAGAACACTGCCATAAGCCTGATCTAATAACTCAAATGCTATTGCGTCTGCTTTGGCCAAACACTTTCTGAAACTGACAAAACCTCTGCTTTTGCTCTCCAAATGTGTGTGTTTCTTTTTATGATCCAGGTATAGCAGTTCCAAACATTCTGCTAATCGTAAGAGTAGAAAATTTATTGCACTTTACAACCCCCCCCCCACAAAACTAAGCAGAAAAGTCCTCTTCCCTACAGGGAAAGGCTGTTTTTTAACACCCCCCATGTTAATAAATTCTATCTTGTTCTGGTTTTACAAGGAATCAAAGCATTTCAAATGATGAGGTAGAGCGTAAAAAATAATTGCTGATGCTCTGCATAGCATACCATTCACAGCTAGCGTGAAAGACCTTCCGTTTCAAGCCTTTGCCCTTTACCTTGAAGTGGCCAATGCTTTCTAGTGGTGGTTTGGGAAGGAGAAGAAATATCACACCATTTCTTTCTTTGTTGAGAATGAAGAAGTGATGAAGGAGAGGTGGACAGAAGTGAGGAAAAGGGGGAAAAAGATAAAAAGATAACAGGTGTGAGACGTGAGACAAGGACAGCAGAGGTTGGAGGGCATTTACAGATGAGTACAGAAAGGAGAAAGTTAGAATTTGTTATGTCGCTAACGGTGCATGCTAAAGGTTAAAGAGGGATGCATTAGTATGCAAAAAACGAACCTCAACGATCAGGAAGAATACTCACCGGCTACAGGTTACAAAAGAAGAAGAAAAAGGAAAAGAAAAAAAGAAAAGAAAAAAATAGTTCGATAAAAATAAGTTCTGATTCAGCAGGGTCATTGCTATAAATAACACAACCATACTGGTACAAACATTTCTTTCCTGTTTGTGAATCATTTACACATTTCTACCAAAATTATCTGCAATAAAATATGACATGGCAACAGCTGGCTTCTCCTAGCTAGCCGGTTTCCCATGAAAAAGAAATGACGTTCTTCCTAAAATTCTTCCCGTAGTGCTAAAGCATTTTCCACTGAGCAAACTCCACTGAGAAAAATTCACCAACTTGCAAAAGAAATATAAATGCTAAAGAAATACTTAGTGTGGTTTCTGGACACAGAATAATTTCTTTAACTTGGCAAAAAGTTAAAGAAAGAAGTCTGCATGCACACGAAAGCTCATACCAAGAACTAACTTAGTTGGTCTTTAAGGTGCTACTGGAAGGAATTTTTTTTGTTTTGACTATGGCAGACCAACACGGCTACCTATCTGTAACTTTAACTTGGCAAGTATCTGGAAATGAATGATAATGCATTTAGCTTTAGTGAAAATAGGAGCCAGGTAAGTCTGACATGTACATGCAGCACAATTCTAGGTAAGTGTACCTGGAAGAAATTCCTACAGTGTTCAATGGGATTTACTCCAATGTAAGTGTGCACAGGATTGCAGCCTTACTGTATCTGAGTTTTGTTTGATAGCAATGGGTGAGTAGATTAATACTGGGTTTCTCTTTTCCTTCGTATTTTTTGTTTCACGTGTGAGGCAATTTTGGTTTCTTTCATGTAATAAATGTTCACTTTAATCCCAAAGCAGGTGATACTAACGTCAGTACTAATGAGCATAAATACAAAACAAACCTTCAATTGATGAAAATGCAGAACTAGAGCCTAAAAGTGCAGTAGTGATTAATATGGAAGTTGACAAATATATATATTTTAGATCACCTGCTAGCCTTCAGTTTTAAACAAGTGGGGGAGAACTATTATATTTGCATTCCACCCATCTTACAAGGAGGTGATAAAATCCACTATCTGAACACTCCTTACAAAAGGGATAAGAATAGAAAAGAAAGTATGTGAGGTTTCAGTATATAAACATTTAGAATGTTATAAACAATATGGACCAGAGCTAGGAAAGATATAAAAAGGAACTGAAATACAAAGGAGGATAGGTTCTTTTACTTAATAAAAATAGACTTTGGTGCAATTTGTAAATCACTCAAGTGGTGTGGTTGCAGCTCAACCATGCCTGAATTAAACAGTGCTCTTTAAACATCTGAATGATGAAATAAATAGTGCAGAGTAGCCAGGATTACATGGGCACCCATGTCATTATGATGCCGCTGTCATTATGTCATTCAAATTACTGGAGTGGCTCTGGATCCAGCCACAGGGAGGCAGAAACCACTCTGCTCAGTTTATGCATGCATTTACACAAGCAGAGCTGTTTAGATAAGAGGAAAGTATGACAGGTAAGTGGTCATGATAAAGATTATAGCAAGTACTGTGGAGGGGGATTGCTTAGCAAATGTTACAGAAAATCAGCATCACTGAGAGGAACTTCATGTGTAACTTTTTCCAACATAGTGATTAACTTTTGAATTTGACATGCATACATGCAATTTCCCACTGGAGTTCACATAACTGGCTGCAGATGCATGCCGTTAGTTCACCATTTCTTGTGGCAGAAAACACCTGTCCCCCCCCCCATACACACAAATAAAATTTAAGACACAAACTTGAATGTGAGCAGGTTTCAAAACGAGATGTCTCTCAGATTGCATAGATTAAATATTGCTGGGGGATACTGCATAAATGCAGTACTTTCTCTCTCTCTCTCTAGAAAAATAGGTGACTGTACTCATCATGCAGTTGTTACAGTAAGTACCGCACTTTTTAACAACAACAAAAGGAGGTGCCAGTACGGTGTACCCTTGAGCACCTCCTAAAAAAGCACTGCATAAATGACTTTTAAAGAGGATCAGATAAATACACAGAATATATCTTTCTCAGTGGCCTTGAACCACGATAACCAGAAATATATTCTGTACATTTCCGAAGCCAGGGACTGGGGGGATCTGCCCTATTTATGAACCTCTGAATGACCAGTTACACGAGAACAGGCTGAGCTATATGGACCTCTGTTCTGATAACCCTTTTCTTATCACCATGTAATACAAAGTGGTTGCCAGTTCCTTACTTAGTTGCCTCTTGCTTTGGACATGCTCGAACAATCACACTTATTATGAGTGATAGTGATGGGACTTCCTCTTCCTCCTTCCACTGCAGCCCCTCACACCTCCCAACCATCCAGAGCAGCTTTTCGGGGGTACGCAGGGGCCTGCAGTCCTACTGTGCAAGTGGAAGTCTGTTCAACTTATGATTAGATACAATTAACTGTCAGCATATATCAGAAAACATTTAGTATTGTGTTGGATGCCGAACAGCTTTTAGTTTGGTTTCAGCTAGGTGAAAAACCCAAACCCTCAAATACATGATGAAATAGGTAACTTGTTCAGTCTTGTATAAGAAACTAGTTGGGTTGAGGAGGACAGGTCACAAAATACAGTTTTATAATTCACTTTTAAATACTGTTTTACAAACAGTTCCAAATTGCTTGAATTCAATTTATATGATAGATAAGAAGACCATATCATCACATACAGAAGTCAACATTTTAATGATGATGATGTACTACTTATACCCCACCCACCCAACTGGGTTCACCAACAGACTGATGACTGGTGTTCAGAATCCTTATTCTTATCCATAGGTTAACATAAAAGTTAAATAAATATAGTGCCAGTAAACACATTGTCTCATCCTCCCTGGTGACAGGAACTCATCAGCAGTTCCTACTCTAACCTTTGTACGGTAAATTGTCAGCAATGTGTGCAGGCTGGTAGTCCACAGTTTATAACCACAGTTAATTACAATTAATTGTACTGAAAGTTGCAGCTCCATCTTAAAAAAATGGCATACAAATGCCTCCTTGGATTTTGTGCATATTTACTAACAAAGGGAAAGTGATGTTTCCCTTGATAAAGTCAGCCTGCACTCCCTCCTATAATTTCATTGGTTGCAGCTCAATCTTTCAGTTTGTTCAATAATTATCTGCATATACAATTTAGAAGAAATACTTAGAATTATTATGAAGTGATAATTCCTGAGGTTATTTTTGTTGCTCTTTGAAAATACGTTTACAATTATATTTGCACCTCATTTTCTGGGGAATCTTACCAAATTATCTATGCATGCAAGTAATTTTGCCAGAATGGGAACTCATCACTTAGCATACTTCAAAAATAATTTAGAAGGAATAATCTCTTCTCTGTTTATTGCAACCGACAGATTTAATTAAGCTGCAATCCCATACACACTTACCTAAGAGTAAAACCTATTGAATTCACAGTGAGATTTATCTTTGAACAGGACTGCGTTGTTAAATCTTTTAGGGTTGCATTTTTAAGCTTTTATTTTCTGAGGGGAATAGTGCTGGCCATCCATCTTTTTTTAAAAAAGTATTTTATATGATAAAATCTGTCCCAGCAGCTGATTAATAATCTGTCCAAGATGTTTAACCATGAATCTATCATTAAACCAATTTCAACCTCTTATGATTTCTGAGTCACCACATTTACTAGTGTCTTCCCACTGCCGATAGCTCAATATTTGACCAGGGTAGTTCTTAAATATTTGTCTTCTTTTGTTTCAGTAATTTATTTCAGTAATTTACACCTTTCATTTACCATATCTGAAATTGTTACACGGTCATATCAGGCTGTAATACATCTGACTGTTTTGCACAGGTTTCCCACCCAGACATTTGTATTTTTAATATGATGAGACAAACTTTGGGCACCTATATGTCTGGGGGAAGAAGTGTTTGGAGATCCCTCCAGTGGGAGACTGGCATATTTCATATTAGGTCTCATTTATATGGACTCCAAAATAATATTACATAAAGGCAGGCAGATGGAAAGATGATGAAAAATATTTAAAAAAATAAGAACCTAAATTTTTTATAACTATGATCTACATTACATTCTTTCCCAACTTCCCTGTTCATGGAGAGATGTACTGACAGAATATTTCTCATACATATAAAAACATACTACCTCCAGAAGAATTTTAGCCTTATTACCCTGACATGTCAACACAAAAGAATGAAACTGAATCCACAAATTCTTTGCATCTAGAAGGCTCTGCATGCAATTCCTGGCATCTCTGGTTAATGGATATTAGGTAACAAGAATGGAGAGACTACTTGAGTCCTTTACAGTTGCCTCCAAATAATACTGGATACGATGGTCACTGAGCTGACTCAGTGTAAGTACTCCATGCTCTTTGAATACCAATATTCAGCTACAGATGGCAGCTTCCAGGTATTTCTTCCATATAAAAAAACAACCAAACAAGCAAAAGCCATTGTAACATTAAGATTTAAAAAACAGGATGGCAATGTCATTTTAATGCACTTTTAACAGCAGGCATCATTATTACTTATCAGACAGCTGTTAAAATGTTTTTTAAAAATAGTTTTTAAAAGTACCTCTTGAATTCAGAAGAGGAGATAGAGAGAGGATCACTCATTCATCTCTCCAACTCAGCACTTTACAACTGATCTTACTGAGAAGCTATTTCAATCCATCTCAGAAAATATGCACCTGAGCATAAATTGTGAGGTACTCTACTCACTAATGGAGGAAGGCAAAAGCTTATGAAAACATATTTCTGCCCCTTATACACAAAGAAGCAGGTACCATAAAATTAGCTCTGCTACATATCACTTGGTCAGAAGCCTTTACAATCACTAAAACACAGATATGTAATTTTGCCTGTTTAAAATCAAATGGTGGACTTAATTAGGACAAAATAAGATATTAAAAATCACCATTAGGACCTTTTCGTGTGACTTTTGTATTTTTAACTACTGCCTTAATTTTATTTTTATTCATGAATGCTGTTGTTCCTTTTCACTCAGGCATTCATTTTATTGTGCACCTCTGCTTCTATTTCCTGTTCACATTCAGATAAAAATGATCAGCACTGGAAGGAAGTGAAAACATATGGCTTTGGGGCCCAAACATTTTTTTAATTTATTTCCTCTAAATCATATGTGCAAATCCAAATATAGCTGCATCAATTGTCTTCTGTTGGTGTCACTAGATTTCCATCTATTGTTTTCCGAAGAAGAAAACTGCTCTGAGTTTTTTTGTCTCTATTGCAAGTAGGTGAGTAATATCAGTGGTAATATTCTAATTTCTGCTTCAAGACAGCGTAACAGTTTGTCAGCAACAAACAAGTTATTTCTCCCTTTCCTTTCTCTGTTATATCGAATTCTAAAAGTATGTGCTAACATCAAAGAAAAGCAGTACAGGGTACAAGGCACACCACTGTCACCCAGTACTATTTGTTCATGCTGAGAAACGAAAGGTCAGACACAATCGAGTGTTACTAGCTCAACAGATGTCTCTCCCATTAGTTCCCTTAATCCCAGAACCACAGTGTTAGTGTTTCATGCAGACCTGGGGTTAGTAAAGACTAAAACTTGAAAAAAAGGTAGTGGGAATTTCTCAATCAGTGTGAATTTCTCTTTCTTTTAATGGTAGAAAATAAGGGCAATCAGGAAAGTTTGCATACAACGTGGTTACAAGCTTAGAGCTTTAGTAAAAGATTAATAAGAACAGAGGGGTTTTTTTTGGACACTTTGTCTTACCTTCTGATAAAGAACTGATATTTAATGATCTAAAGAGGGGAAATAAAATAAATGATATAATCATCAGGAATTCAAGAAATTATTTGTACAGGTAGGCCTTGAGTTATTCTAGATACCTTCAGTGATTATTCTAGATTCTTAGGGGGCAATCCTATGGCAAGAGTCATTGGGATGAGCAGATTCAGGTACGGCAGATCTCTGGCTCAGCCGGTTGTTTCCCAGTTCAGACAGGCTCAGCCGGCAGTAAGCCCCCAACCCTGGCTCAGCAGAAGATATGCTGTCGTAACTTGCTCTTCCTGGCTCAGTTGGGGTTCAAACAGCTGAGATGACTTTGGTTGAGCTGAGGCTGGTATAAAAGGTAAAGGTAAAGGTACCCCTGCCCGTACGGGCCAGTCTTGACAGACTCTGGGGTTGTGCGCCCATCTCACTTAAGAGGCCAGGGGCCAGCGCTGTCCGGAGACACTTCTGGGTCACGTGGCCAGCGTGACATCGCTGCTCTGGCGAGCCAGAGCCGCACACGGAAACGCCGTTTACCTTCCCGCTGGTAAGCGGTCCCTATTTATCTACTTGCACCCGGAGGTGCTTTCGAACTGCTAGGTTGGCAGGCGCTGGGACCGAGCAGCGGGAGTGCACCCCGCCGCAGGGATTCGAACTGCTGACCTTTCGATCGGCAAGTCCTAGGCGCTGAGGCTTTAACCCACAGCGCCACCTGCGTCCCGCAGGAGGCTGGTATAAGTCCCCCCAAAAGGGGCATCTCGGGGGTGGGACCAGAGAGCTCCAAAACCTTAGTCTGTTCAGCTCTGTCATGTGACTTTGCAACCTGGCATAAAACACAATGGTTTTCCTACTGTCTTCTGTTGAATGGCATTTGGATCTGCTGTAACTTTACGTCGGCCTAACTTACACCGACTTGCTTTTATGCTATCTTCTTGTGCATAGGATTGCTCCCTGTGTGATTGTTTTATTAGTAACTGAAAATGCAGCATTGTATATAGAGGATTAAAAAAAATTATAGGGGAAAATGACTATGTAACCATTCATAGTTTAAAATTAGAAAGTGGATAACAGCAAAGCTTTCATGGTTCCCAAATGAAGACTAAAATCAACCTTCTTGAAGATAAAGTGCATCAACTGGGCTTTGAGGAATCAAAGGTATCTAGGAACATTCATAAATAAAATGGTTTATTATAGATCAACAGCTGAGTAGAGTATGTGAGCGCTCTAATTTGAGTATGTAAGCGCTCTAATTTGATAGACGAAGGATACAATTGTATTTGCTCAACATGCAGCTTCCTAAGCATGGAAATCTAAATAATATTATTTTTTAATATTGGTAGTTTGACTAGAAATACTGCATTTTAAGTGTTATCAAACAGAAATCTAGGCATTTATTGCATTCTTACCGGTTTCAGAGGGCAAATGGTGGCAAGGTGCTGGACAGAAAACCTGAGCTGCATAGTCCTCAAAAGTTGAAGGATCAAGATGGTGCTGGACAATTGTTTGCAGATATCGAGCTCTTTCCTCATAGCTAATTTTATCCAAAAGTTAAGGATCAATTTAAAGTTCAGAATAAAGCAGCCAGCATGACATTCTGATCAATGACACAACCACGTTGTTTCCTTTTAACCAATCTATTTATGCATATATTAATTTTATGATTCTAATTCAGAGCTTTATCCCTACCTATTCTGAAGGCTGATATACAAGAGAGGCCCCCTGTAATTATACAATATTTTAAATGAATATGTTCAAAGGATCCCAATACCCTACCCTAAGTTCTTGCCTCTCACTTGAATGTGCAGTATCACACCATCTTTCTGTACTGATCTACCCATCCTCTTGAACCTAGAATACATTAGCTAAAACTCTTTATTGAGTTTGAAAGAGTTCAAGGTTCCCCATAAGTTCTTCCTATATGACTAATAACCGAATATATCACTCTTCTGAAGCTGCCCCAAAGGTAGTGAACTCTTATATATGTTCTGGAAGGGCTAAGCCACACCCACTGTCCAATGGAGATCAGAGTCACAGCAGAAACTAGAACAACATCTTCAGCTAATGCAGAAGTCTTTAGCAGGTATTATTCAACTTCCCATTGCTCATACAACAGCAGCTGAATAAAAATGCTGGAGAGGCATATCTCCAATCCCAATGGTGGTCATGGTTCTTGCTGGAAGCAACTTCCACCATCAAAGATAACACTTCGATAGTAATTACACAGAAATGAAATGTGAAAAACCTTCTGAATGCACCTCTGGTCAAAGGAAACAAAGTACCGTATTTTTCGCTCTATAACACGCACCCAACCATAACACGCACATAGTTTTTAGGGGAGGAAAACAAGAAAAAAAATATTCTAAACGAAACAGTGGATGTATGATTTTTGTGGTTCATGCTGTGGCCACAGACATGTGATCTGACGGTGAGTTTGGGGTAGCCCAATGCAAAAATCCTGAGGATCCATGTGGATCCATGCTTTGTAACCATGTTTTTGCACCATTGTGGCCCCAGGCAACAGTGGGTGCGTGATTTTTTTGGTGCAGGCTGTAACCATGGATCCTCTGCTCACGACTGCAGCAGATCTCCCCGTAATCTGTAGGCATTCGCTCCATAACACGCACAGACATTTCCCCTTACTTTCTAGGAGGAAAAAAGTGAGTGTTATGGTGCAAAAAATACGGTAATTAAAACAAGTGATCATGCTTCTCATACTTCCTCAAATGGGTTGCATGTTATCTGATAAACAAGGGTTGTTGTTGTTTTATGAAGGGTTTTGTAAACCCTTGCTTATAAGATAACATGCAATGATTTGAGGAAGTATGAGAGAAGGAAGGTTCCAGTAAATACATGTTACAAAATAAAATCCCCAGAACAGCACCCAACAGGGTCTTTAAAAAATATCAGTGCTCTCAATGTTAGATTTTAATATCTAAAACTAAGTACTAAAAAAAACAGATTCAGAACGAAAAGTCCATATTGATTTTCACTTAAAAACAGTCTTCCCCATAATTCTCAAGCAAATTAAACTGTTCAGATAAACACCTAGCTAAATCTGTGTATTAGGAAAAATAACTGGTCAATTATGCTATTGAAACAAGTAGGTATATTTGCAAAATGGCCATAGCATCCCTGTACCAGCGAAGAAAGTGTCTGCGGGACATCAACAGCAAAGTATTGTACTTCTTCCTTTCCCCCTACATCCTCTTTTGCTGATAATATTGACAAGAGACCAGTATCTTGAAGTGTTGTTGCTTTTGAAGAACCCTCTCCAGGCTTCTTGTTCCAGAGGGCCTGATTTTACCGTTAGCACAGAGAGAGTGAGAAAGGGAGAGAATATTTCTGCTGTTCATGAAAGCAACTATGGAAATGGTTGTCAAAATGTAGAACAGCAGGCAGCAACATACAATTATCAAGAAAAAAATACCATGCTGACTTTGTGTCATAGGCTGATTTAGTGGGATTCAAAATCAGTTACTTTCCTCATACAATTTGTAGAAGTTGTCTTGCTGTACTCATTGGATTATTAATCTTTCTAAAAACAGGATTTATTTATTTTTTGCATGCAGCTCTTTTGGCTATTTCTACTGAAGCAATGTCTTCTAATGTCATTTAAATGTATTTCTTTCAGAAGATGAGAAACACTTGGCAGGAGTTCCATTTACTTATTTTTTTTACAAATGAGACCTATGAAATCTCAACAAAGAATATTCCCCTCTTTAGAGGAGATGGGGCTGAGCTCCCCTTGCTGGAAACTATCAGGTGTGTGTACGCACATGCGTTCAAGAACCACGGAACACAATTTCTGTTCGCCTTGGGGGAGAAGATAGCAATCCACTTTCACTCCATAAGGATGTCTGGCATCAGTGGCAGCAGGAAGGGGAAACTGGACCTTGATCACATGCACCCAATCCTTTTGGTGACAAAGGCCCTAAATAAATAATAATAATAATAATAATAATAATAATAATAATAATAATAATAATAATAATAATTTGGCTGATGGGTGGGCAGCATGCTTTGGCAGCAAAGGGGCAACTTCCTTTCATCACTAAAAGGCACTTAAAAGGAAGATGGGAAAATCTGGCTGCAGGAACACGTCTGCTCACCTGCAGAACATAATTCCTCTCCGCTCACAAATCCCAGTGGGTAGGGGATAACATCTGCACTCTACCCCAGCCTTTTCTTTGTTAGGGACATTTCCCAGCGATATGAAGAAAGCATGCAAGAGCAATAAACACCAGTGCTGGCTTTCGGAGAAAGGTCAAAGATGTTTGTGCCCATTTTCCTGCACAGATAGTGTGTCTCTAAGATGGGTAGCTACCCTACCCTACCTTACCTTGCTTCTTTCCCTGCCCTCCTCACAGATTTGTGACTTTGGAAATGGGTCCATGAAATTTTACAATTTGAGCCCTCTTGGCTTAAAGCAAATCACCCCCAACAATGCAGCGTACTCATTCACTACATATCAACTCTTTCTTCGGCACCACAGCCAAATATTCTTCCTACCATTAACCTTTCTTGCAACCAAACGAGCAATTCCTCCCTTTTCCACCTTGAAAAATACCCTTCTTTGATTCATATAACCCCATTTGAAAAGCCTTGACTTATCTTTGGAATGGGGGAACTAACAATGGGTTGTAAGGAATGGTATAAACATTTTAGGTGCTTACTGATGTACAAAATATTAAAACTAATAAAGATTCTCTCATGATTATATATTTTTAAAGAAGAAGAAAACATACTAAACCCACACTTTTGTCCACTGTATTTTAGTAATTAAGTGGACTGTGCAGTGACAATAATTTTCACACCTAGGACGCAAGTGTGCAAAAAAAAAAAAAGAGCTTTGACTTACAATAGGTAGCCAAACCCAAACTACTTCTATTATAGATCTTCATCAGATTCATTGCTTATGCTCATCTGTCCCCTTAAAACAGGGTTGCAGTCCAAAAATTGCTTTTGAAAACACCATAAATAGCAACATTAGGACACGGAGGAATAGAAAACCCTTTTGTTGTGAAGGTTCTTAGGTTGTGGGACATACACAAGATTGAGCCTTAACACAGGAGAGTAATATAGCACAGTTTTTAAGAGGCTGTATATAAGTGGTAGAGGATGAAACTGATGGTTGAAGTCTAAATAATACTACATATCTCACAACTTGTTGAAAAGCACTTTTTTCCATTGGGGGAGATTCACAGCTGCTGAATTTTCTGCAGTTAATAGAGTCCTTTGATTCACAGCAGTGCCCCTTGCACAAAAAATACTGGCCTTTGTGTATTACCAGAAACTAATTTTCTATTTGGCTGAAAAGGGAAAAATTGGGTTATTGCTTCTCCCTCCTACAGAGCTTTTCATTATGCCTGATGCACTCAACTTCTAAGCTCTTCTGAGAAAAAAAAATAACTGAAGAGGCAAGAGGTAGAAAAATGAGCTTGTTAGCACATTAGAAGTGAAGTATCTTGGTGGGCCCCAGAAATTCCCAGTGGTGTGTTAACTTATCACTCTATGCATGCTGGCACTGATAGTCTCCCAATTGAGCACTCTCTTTTCGCACCAAAGGTGCTGCCAGGAAGCAAAGGCTGAAGGCCCACAGGAGAACAGCCTGCTATCAAAACAAGCTGTTTTTAAAAGTCTGTTTGAATGGGTAAAACGCTTTATGAAAAGCAGGGTGGAGACACCTACCTACTTTTAAAATGCTCCTGTTTCAGAGGTCTCTAAATGAAACCTTTTAGGTTTAGTATATATATATATATTTAGTACGTATACACAAATAGGACAGAAGTGAAGTTATTATTAGTATTAATATTATTTATTAAATTTCTATCCTGCCCTTCACTCGGAAGATGATAGGTTTACAACATGAAAATACAAAATGGGAACACAAAATGCATGACAAAACCAAAACAAACTAATAACCTCCCTCCCACAAACATATCTGAAAGGCCAATGCCCTTTCAAAGTTAATGCCTTTGATGTGATTGTGTTTGCACCTTGAGCTCCACAGAAAGGATGTACACAGCATCTTGGGAGTTGCTGACCATCTTCTCTTACAGAGGAAAAATGCTTTGGAAAGCTCATCTAAGAGAAGACAAAATACAATGCTTCCTTGCTAGCATTCAGGAAAAACGGGCAAGAAATTTGCAAGTTCTCCCCTCAGAAGAGTAAGTTTCTGGGCACTCTCTGTTGGTCCAACAAAACCCTTGCATACTGAAAAACCTCCATTTAAGCACCAAAACAGCACGGCCTTGAAGTACATATGAAGGTAGCCAAAGTCAATCTTATCCTTATTCCACACACTTCACATACTACAACTTGAACAACAAAGTGGGTAGCATTACAGATTCTAAAAGCCATCTGTCTTGTGACCTTAAGTTCAGAGCTTGACTTCGTGTGCTGCTTTGGGATGCTCTTTTAGCTTGTAGCTGGTGTAGAAAGGCCTGTTTATCAGCTGATGTGGAAGAAGCATATTTTTGCTTTATAGTGTCGGGTTGCATATAATTTAAATTACTGCATTGGCTTATCGTCTGCTGCATGCACAAGACGGGCTGAAAACACCCTCACAACAATACCACCCGTGCTATACATTTTAAAAAGCAGAGGCTGGCATATAAGAATGTCCAGGAGGAAAATAACAGAGGAATTTTCAGGAACCACTTCCAACCAGTGACATTTTCTTTTCCAGTTCCTGAGTATCTTCCAGAAGTGGGACTGACCCAAAATATTTTGCTGCCTGATGTGGAGAAAGTTATTACTCCCCGCTCCTCTGCATCAATGTGCACAATACTCAATCCAATTACTTTGGCCCGAGGTAGAAAATCACCAAAGGGCTCCACTCCTTCCATAGCAGTAAAAATACAACAATAAATTAATTAACTAACAATTTGTTGCCCTCTCATGATACCTGAAATCAGGTGAGGTGGTCGCCTCATTCTGCCTAATAGTACAACTGGCTCTGAGTTTGGGTATAATAGCAACTTGTGAAAGGAGTAACTCGTTAAACAATGCTTGTAATAATTCACATCTCTCTTCCTATCCTCTGCTTCCCCTCATCTGCTTCTTTTCCATACAAGTGATATACACCAAATTTCATCTGTTTCAGACATTTCTAAAACTCTCTTCATAAAATTAATTCGAATACAATTTAAAATACAAAATACAATGATAAAATATACAAGAGGAAATCTTTTGGATCCAATCAACAGGTGACATTTTTTGTTTTGTTTTTAATTTAAAACAATACTAAATTATACATGCACAGGCTGCAATCCTATACATACTCACCTCAGGATAAGTCTAATTAAATTTAATGGGACCTCTTAGTTAGATATATGCATAACTGCACTATTATACTTGAAAGCAGATGCCCTGGCTATTTCATTTTTGCTAAGTGTTTAATTATGCATTTTCAGCTTCAGGAATCTTATTGACTGAATAGATGCTGAAATAATTGCAATACTAAATTTAACAAATCAGGAAGCAAACCTATATCCTATCCTATGTTGTTGTTTTTTAAAAACACAATACTTCTGTGATTGTTTTACAAATGCAAATATTATGCACACTTACCTGGGAAGAAGCTCATTGAACCCAGTGGGCATTATTTTTGACTAAACTTGCATACGAGTGGGCTTTAAGATAGTGCTCCTAAACCAATTTTAATTTTTGCCTCCCAGAGAAATTTGTCAGAAAATGATTCACTGTAGTATTACCAAATCCTACTGTTTGTATTACCAAAAACCTAAATTTTGAGATGAATTCTTCTAAGAATAGCCTGACCTCATACAGCAATGACAAGTGTAGTTCTGTTTTGTTTCATCAGGCTAAATAACTAATTCCTTCATTACCATCCATGAAGGAAAGTTGTAACCCAACTGTTTGTAACCAACTCAACTGCTGGGCTGCAATCCATTCCTACAACCGTATTACTAAGTTTATATTGTTTACACTGAGTCTCAATTAAGATACAAGCCTGACACCTGGTACTTCTTCATTTTAGTCCCACGGGCTGTGAGATAATTCAAAATCCATAACAGGTGCCACGGCAGTACAAATGGAGTCCCATTAATAGACGCTGGTGTCAGATAAAATCCAGAACATATTGAGACATAGCTACTTGACACATATTTGTGAGGGGGGAGGTGGTAGTAAAAATATTCCAGTATCTTTCACAGCTCCTTTTTAGTATTAACTTCTTTTATTACAATAGGTTTTATAACCACAGAACGTGATCCCATGCCTTACATTATTATCTCTATGAACCAATTTGGGCTGCAATCTGAAATAACAAATTAGCAAGTAGTTCTATTGATTTAATTAATATGAATCACATGACTATAAGTGATTTTAGGACTGCATCCTAAAAACAAAAACAAAAGATGCAAATAAGGTTACCAGAAACCATTGTAATATACCGTAGATTGTTTTCATTTAATAGATTTATTAGCCACCTTCCAAAACACCGTAAACACTTGCAGCATCCCATAAGTTAAAGGCCATGAGGTGAAGGAGATTGCCAATGCTACCAAGTGAGCCTGCTTTGTCAGTAAGAAGAAGAAGAAGAAGAGTTTGGATTTGATAGCCCGCCTTTCACTCCCCTTCAGGAGTCTCAAAGCAGCTAACAATCTCCTTTCCCTTCCTCCCCCACAACAAACACTCTGTGAGGTGAGTGGGGCTGAGAGACTTCAAAGAAGTGTGACTGGCCCAAGGTCACCCAACAGCTGCATGTGGAGGAGCGGAGACGCGAACCCGGTTCACCAGATTACGAGTCCACCGCTCTTAACCACTACACCACACTGGCTCCAGTAAGGACCAAAGGCAGAAAAAAAAACCTGCACCACCCAAGCCCAACCTGTCAAGCTAACACAAAAAGATACCATGACCAATGGTACTGAAAGCTGTTGACAGGTCCGGCAGAATCAAGGCTGTTCCTACCCCATAAACAGGTCAGAAACCACACTGAAATGGATTGAAATAATCTATTTCATGACCACCTGCAGCTGACCTTGCTTAAGAATGGTACAAAAGAAACTGGACTTTCTTGCAATCCAAGAAAGTCATCCTGTTCATGCAAGGACTTCTACTTACATAACAGAATTTCCCCTCCCTCTCCTCACCTAGGCACCCCAAACCTGCTACAGAGAGCTGGGGGACTGCCCAGAAGAGTTATTGGAGTGGCCATAAAGATACAACAATAAATATCAAGGACCATAGAGCCCAATTTTGATTTCTTCAATATAGGTCCTTTTCAATAAATACCTTTTTCAAGACAGTAGGAACTACTCCTTCCTTCAAGGAAACAATGATATCTAAGGTCTATAGAACAGGTGTGGGAAACTGGATCCTTACCCCTGCCCCGTGGGCTAGGTTTTGCAGTTGGGTGGGGCTGCCTCACCTGTCAGTCACTTAACATCAAAGTGACATGAGCTGACCCATTCCATATACATCCCTGCATTTTACAAAGTGACATGATGCAAAGAGCTGTGCACAAGGCTTTTCAGGTGCTGCTGGTCAACTGTAAACTTCCTATTATCATCGTCATCAACATCATTATCATCATCATCATTTCTATAGCACTTTAAATTTTGAAGGTGGAACAAACTCAAAGCAGTTTACTACCTACATTAAACTATTAAACAAAACAACCCCGAATGAAACATTACTGAAGAAAGTCAAATATAAAGTTTTGGCCCAGCTGCACCTTTATACGTTGAGCAGGTGGGTGTGGCTCACCTAAAACAGCCTCATGGGCCAAACTAGAAGATCTGGTGTGCCGAATTAAGCTTGGGGCTAGAGCAGGCATGGCCAAACTTGGCCCTCCAGATGTTTTGGGACTACAACTCCCATCATCCCTAGCTAACAGGACCAGTGGTCAGGAATGATGGGAATTGTAGTCCCAAAACATCTGGAGGGCCGAGTTTGGCCATGCCTGGCTAGAGGTTCCTAACTGCTGCCATAGAAGAAGCTCAGTGACTCTTTCTTTCCCAACTTCCCATCTGGGTGAGCTTGGCTGATTTCCCCCACAAGAGCCTAGGTAGAGCTGAAGGCTGCTCTGTGAAGAGGAAACTTCTCCCATGGCTCAGACATTGGTAGGTCTTCACGTAAGGCAGAAGTGTGTGTTTGTGTGAGTGAGAGAGTGGGCGAGTGAGAGAAGGGGAAATGTGGCTTGAAGAGTTTAAAGTAGATTTTGCTTCAACTAATCTAAGCCACACAAGTATTCTATTTTATTGAATATGCACACTGACAGAAGACCTTATTTGTGTGGGGGGGGGGGGAGAAGAGGGATCAAAAATTTTACAGTGGGCAATTACTTAAGAGCTATCTGTATCTAAATGTGCAATAATTTGATTACATTTCTATTTAATATTGTAATGATCAAGAATACAAAATAGTGATTTTATTAGGAGAGAAAGCAGTAACAATGCACAGCAAACCATCATTTAAGACTGTGTCACAGTATCTATGATAAGCTGCATATTGGTTTAAACTAATGCACTATATGCCTCCAGGGAACGGCAGGTTCAGAGACTGGATTTTAACATCAGAATCTATCCATTAATCTTGACTTAAATATAATCTACCCTGCTGTATAAGGAAGAATGGACATTCAATGAATTACCATTATGAAATACAGCATTAATATATTTTCTCAATAATTGGAGCAGAAACTGTACTTTGACCACTGCTTACTCTTTCTAACCCTCTAACCTGTGGATGTTGTTGGACTAGAGTTCCCATCACCACTGACCATGAGGCTAATGGAAACTGGAGTTTAACAATATCCAGCAGGTTCCAGGTTAGCCACCCCAGCTTAAACCAAACAGATGGAGTGGATGTGAAACATGTGAATATTAGCACAGACTATCCAAGCTCTACCACTTAGAACCTAAGCATAAAATTATATGAATTACAGTTACACAAGTAAATCTATGTAGGCTTGATCAGATGATAACTTTGAATATCTGTGCTTCTCCCAAAAGAAGATATTGTGTGAGCCAACTCCAGAGGACCATTCCCTCTACCACAAATATTTTATTGTTTTCACTTATTTATGCAAGAAGCAACAATCAGTATTCAACATTTTAACATGAAACTGAAGAGCTGGGAGATAAAAGACCAACGTAAGAACATAATGAATATTGAAGATCCAGAACTTCGCAGCAGTATTTGTGTTTAACAGGTAGCACTCTAAGGATCCTACTGTAGGTGATACAACGGCAAAACCAGAGTGTAAACATTAAAGGTTAATGTACGTTAAATTAAAAGTCTATTAATGTAACTTTGCTCCACGTACAAAATCCTTATGCTGTGTCCTTTTATAATTATTGTAATTGGTTATTATAGTTTATTTGTGTGTATGTGTATGTATATGTATAAAATGATTAATATACTTTAAAAGCCTTATTGGGCAGTTGTTCAAGAATGGTGATTTTGTGTTTTTTATGAAAACTGGTAGCCTATATGGAAGAAGAGTGTAAATATATCAACTTGAGATCATTCCCCATCTTTCCTTGGAGCACCAATTAGCAAAGCGACCCCCTTTCCCCCTCCTCCCTAAAGCTGTCAAGCTGTTCAGAATAGTTTGTAACATGACAATAGTACTATTGTGAACAGGGTCTGGGCTTCCTTCCCACAGAGAGTTAAAATGGGCAGTTCCCGTTGCCCATGATTGGTGTCCAGTGAAACAATACACAGCCAGGTTTTATCAGCTCCACGCCAAAAAAGTGAAGCCAGGGAACCCAAGCCTTCATATCATGCTGAAACATATGCCAACCCGGCTGGCCCCAAAGGTTTATCGCTGAGAATCAGGATCCATCATGTCCCCTGTGAAATTTCACCTCACATACCTTCTGTGAAATGCATGGCTTTGCTGAAAATTGAACCTTTTCACAATTAGCAAGAACAGATGGATGGATGGAAACTGTGGTTTGGCAACCGGAATTAAAAGATTTCAAAAGCCCGTACTGGTAATAAGTAGAAGTGCTTCAAGCAAAAGGGGTGAATCAGTGACCTTTGTCCTTATTTTTTTAATATAACGATGTTAAAAGAAATACATTAAAAACAACAGCATCATTAAGTTCTAACAGCAATATTAAAAGGCAATAACAGTATTAAAACTTCCTATATTTTGCTGAAGTTTTCATGTGAAAAATAAAATGAGCACAAATGCACATTTTAGATTATTCAAATGCTCTTAAAATGGCGCACTAAAATGTAGCACATTCATAATACATTCTTTAGAAAACCTTCTATTCTGTTTTCTCTAAGCAACACTGGGGCAAAGCAGGTGTAATGATTTCTCATGCAGTCAGTATTTTCCAAATATTGTGCAATTCTTCCCTCAAAAAGATTTTAAACTAATCTAGTACAACATTCAATCTTGCGCATTTCACTTTAGAAAAACCCTTGGTAATTGTAGGGATATTTGGATGTGGTGTTTAAGAAGAATAAACATTACAAAAACATGTTGAAAAAAGGTTTTTGTGGGGTTTTTTACACACACACACACACACACACACTGCTTAGCAATGGAGCAAAGATTGCAGACTACCTCTCTACTTTGTGAATGGCAAATTAGATGAGTACAACAAATCAATTTTACTTCATTTTTTTATTCTTTAAAATCTTTTGCTTTCTCAGTAGAAAAAAAACAACAGATTTTCTGCTTGTACAGCGGGGAGCACTCTGTGATTACTTTATTTATTTCTACCTATCTAAAATGTTTCATTCTGAGCACGAGCCATGGGAGACCGGGGGCGGGGGGCAGAAGAGGGGAGGGAACACAAAGCATAAAACATTTACGTGGCCCTTACCCAACAGTGCAGCAAGCACACATATACGGATAATCAATGTAGAAATCCCTAAATAATTGTAATAAGGCATAGGTGGACAATCTATACGGCAAGCATTAATACAAGAGTTTAAAACCAATCACAAATGTCTACTCAATCAGTAGTCTAGTGCTTAAAATCAAAGGCATTTAAAGTGATGCTTTGGAATTAGTCATTATTAAAAAAACAAAAAACCCTGCTCTTTCAACAGGTAACTAATAAATGGCTGAGAACAAGCCTACACTACACCTAAGGTCCAATTGTTAGGCAGAACACTGCCTACCCATGCTCCCTAGTGCTGTATTTTACCTCTAATTGCATGATCAAGCCAATAAATTGGTCTCGAGGGACAAAAAAAAGGACTATAAAGTACCTACCATGACAAAACTGGAGGCTGCAAGAAAATGCACTTCAGAAACAAGTAAGGCATGACAAGACAAATGAAGAAGAGGTTTCAAAGCCTGAAAGACAGTCATCAATACTGACAGATTACTGTAATTCTGGCTGTCAGGGCGATCGATTTAGGCAGCATATGCCAATCAATATACTCTTGTAATTTACTGAGCAGCATTAGGTACATAGTTAGCCAAGATGTGCCCAAGATAAGTCTCAGACTACTTTTAATGAGCATAAATCACACAATTTATGCTTTGGAATCTCAGAACTATTTAGTGGGTATAAAATAGCTGACACATCTATATAATTATTGCCACAAAGTAAGTCTAAATCTTTTTAGATTATCTTTTTTTTTCCATTATTCTGAGGCTTACAATGCATCACCTGTGATTATATATATATTATATATTTCCAAATTATCTCTGTTTCTAAGTAACTGTGAAAAAGATATTGGTTATCTGTGTTTAAAATATATATGTTTACAGCTACTTCATCTGCCCACAGTATTAAAAACCCACAGTGTTTCAGTATCTGTTTTATAATCATAATCAGATGTAGAAATTAAAGCAAAAGAAAAGCTGCAAGTAAAAACTCAACAAAAGGATGCAAGTAAAAACTCTTGCATGTGAAAATCTGTTATCTGGATGGTCACATATTAAGTATCATATTATGTTTAGAGCACTGAAATTTTATTATTCAGTTAACATACCAATTCAGGAGCCCCTAAAGTTAGTACTGCATGAATATTAGGAAAAACTGCAAATACTTGACACACACCTCTTACTAACTACAAAACTTCCAAGCCTCAAAGTGACATTACTGCTAACAATCTTTCACCAGTCTTAGACAGGGAAAAAATGGGAAAGGGGCAAATTAGCTTGCAGTGCTTGGCAGATCAACAGATAGCATATGCAATTGATATCTCTCAAATGTGATTTTAGGGACGCGGGTGGTGCTGTGGGTTAAACCACAGAGCCTAGGGGTTGCCGATCAGAAGGTTGGCGGTTCGATTCCCCGCAACGGGGTAAGCTCCCGTTGCTCAGTCCCTGCTCCTGCCAACCTAGTAGTTTGTACGCACATCAAAGTGCAAGTAGATAAATAGGTACTACTCTGGCGGGAAGGTAAATGGAGTTTCCATGCGCTCCTCTTGTTCGCCAGAAGTGGCTTAGTCATGCTGGCCACATGACCCAGAAGCTGTACACTGGCTCCCTCGGCAAATAAACCCCAGAGTTGGTCACGACTGGACCTAATGGTCAGGGGTCCCTTTACCTTTACTGTACCTTTAAATGTGATTTTATTTGGGTATGAGATCAAGACTCAAAGGGTCTCTTTGGCTGAATAAGACTATTATCAATAAGAAAATGAGAGGTCTGGAGGGTGGCAACATAAGAACGGGCCTTTTCTGCAGTGGCTCCCTGTTTGTGGAATGCTTTTGTTTTATTATGCATTTTGTGTTCTCATTTTGTATTTTTATGTTGTGAGCCACCCTGTAATTTTCGGATGAAGGGCGGTATACAGATTTAATAAATAAAATAAATAAAACAGGGGGTGGGTGGGTGGACCCCATTAGCAGCATTTCTTGAATTTTGAAGATAAATGAAGTTGAGCAGATCTACCAAACTATTTTATGTCGCATTGCTAAGGCATAGACAGGTTCCTCTAAGAAGGTAGATAGAAGGACAAACACAGCCCCACAGATAAGCGGATACATGCAGATGTATTTTATAATGTATGTTGGTTATTTCTAAGCAAATTTCTCTTATGTTTCTCCTCAGCAAGAAGAAGAAGCACATCCTGGTCTCCCTTTACCCATCTCATTCATCAACAACATGACAGATAATGTCCTCCCATACCCATTTCCCTGGAGTCACCAAGTGAAATCCAACAGCGTTTGTGTGTGCGCCGATAAACTACAGCTGATGCACTAGGAATTCTTCTTCCTCTCCTGCCCAGTGCAGTCTTTTGAATGCACCTGAAAACTGCTCTGAAGGTCAGGAGCTGGATGCAGATTTGGGGGAGGGGATGTTGTGGGGTCTGTGTGTGTGTAGATTTTTGTTTGGGGGCGAGAAGGATGATGAAGTCCCATTGTGAGAGTGGAAGTGTGCTCACTTGACACCAGATTTCTCCCATTAATGTGAATGCAGTCTTACTGCTATACATAGGATGCAAGACATCTGCCTATTTTAATCAACATTTCCTTTACAAAGTATACGGTATTGGTTTTAAATGAACTGACTTACCTCATGTTTTCATTTCAACGTATGCTGATTTGCTATTGAACACTTCCTGAACAAAACAGTACCACTGTTTCCAGACTTCTCTACAAAAATATGCAGTCATGTTGGTGTTATAACAGCTTAACATCCCATGTGTGTCACACAATCATGCACACACCTCTCCTCGGTCAACAAAAGTACAGTTTAGGATTATGAGAATGAGTGTAGTCTTCCCTAGGGAGCCTTGTTACTCTGGCATGGCTGGGAGGAGTTTAGTGGTACATCTAAACCAGTTCACTCTTTCTCTGGTGGGTGGGAAAAAGCTGCAATTCCTTTTGCAACAGGGAATTAAAATGGCACAATCTTTTCCACCAATGACAATATGCCTAACGAAAGGAGAAGGCTATTGTCAGGGTTTCTGGGAGAGAGGAGGAGATGACAGAGGAGACGGAGAGCGAGTGGGAGGAGGGGCAGAAGGATGAGGAAGAAGATGACGGAATTCTAAGGGAATTCACGAGTCTGAGCAGCGAGTCAGAGGATTCTCAAAAGGGGGTTACCTTAATCAAGCAAAAGGGAGGAGAAGGGAGAAGCGGAGAGGAGCCCAGTGGAAGACAGACGCAGCAAGAGGCGTCTCAGCTGGAACGGAGTAAAGGGGGTGGAGTCGTCAGCCTCTCGGAGGGAGCAGGATTAGGAGAGAACAGAGAAAGGGGGTTGGAGCAAGGTGTTCAGCCGGAAAGGGTGGAGAGCAGAACAAAGGGTGGTGTAGCGGTCGAAAGAAAGGTCAGGAGCAACGTACGCGCGCCAAGTTCAAACGTAGAGGCGCGCGGAAGTGGAGAGAGCTCAGGGGAGGAGCCCGGCCCCAAAGCCAGAAGGAGGGGGGAAGAGGCGGCAGAGGATTCAGCCTCAGGCGAGTCACGGAGAGAGGGAACCCAGGGGGGCAGGAAGACCCTGCGGAAAAGAAAGGAGAGGAAGAGGTGGTCTAGAGCCAGGCTATTAAGTTGGTGTGGAAGAGGGGAGGAGTCAGAGGGGACTTCAGCGGTCTAACGTGACAGACGTACGGCCACAATGCTGAACTGTATGAGAAGCAGAAATCTTCAATAAACTTTTCCTGTAAATAAACTGCAACGGAGTGAGGTCTCTTGTGAGCTGGGACCCATCCTGGGTGGCCGTGACAGCTATTATTATAAAATTAGTATTGCAGGGAAAAAAATATGTCAACAATACTTCTACTACAAACGTATCTTTAAGTACTGTTAATGCATTAATCCAGTTGAGCTTTATATTTTATTTCTATTGAATATTTTGTTACCCTTGTGCTTTTGCTTTTTGTTTTTTTCACAAAACCCCTGCACTTATTGAACTCTTCAATATCAATCATGGGGTGAAGAATAATCCTTGATGGATTTATTGAAAATAAGTCCCACTGTGTTCATGGGGTCTACTTTCGGGTAGATGTGCACAGGACTGTAGTCTTACTTAAAAGGATACAAGTTTTGGTATAATGGAATGAGTGACTTCAGTGCTCTGCTTGCGTTTATAGCTGTTGCACGAACCATAATAGGAAGAATTTTTCCATTCACAATAGCACCATCAAACAATGGACCAAAGAATGGGACCTGAATCAGGAAATTGAGAAAGCCGGCCATTAAATCATTCTTTTCTATAACAATTAGCAATCAGCATTAACAAAGGATTGCTCAGCTAGATCATTCTTCTCACCTTCAGTTAATCATAGTAGTTATTCAAAATACTCTAGGAGATGCTGCACCTTATAAAAGTATACCGATATGATCACTTGATATTATCAGCGAAAAATAATCCTTCTCCTTATTTTGCTTTAATAACCATTTGAATAATTTATCTCATTCAGGCTTAGTTTAATGCCAAAACCAAATAATGATCACGAATGCCATGTTCTTGAAGGTCAAAGTCTGAGTGAGACTGGAGAAGGGGAACATTTGCTGAAGGGATATGATTACTTTGAAAGAAAATTGCTAATATAAGTTTACGGCCCGGTGTTCATTAGAGCAATCTTAACATACAACTAATGAGCAAGCAATCACAATCACCTGTTGGGATATAGCTGCATGATTAAAAAAAAAGAGAGTCCCGATTTAGCATGGAATGGCACACATTTATGCTGTATGCATCTGCTATGTATACAGGCTCTGACTCGGGAATATACCCAACCAGCACTGGATTGGATCTATCTGGTCACCCAAATGATGGTTGGTACTATCATGCTACAACCCAATTTGTTGAATACTGTGCCAAGAATCCTTCTTGTCTTTAACATTCCTGCACAAATCTCTTACATCTGTGCACACAAGCCTGGTATAGACATACATTTCTCAGCTTGCTAAACAATAGTGTAGCAGCAAGGAGTGAGCATGGGACATCATGCTCTCCTTTCATTTCTTTCCCTGCCTCCTCCTTTCATCAGTGCACAGGTCCTGGTTAGTTTAAACTAAAGTCTCCCATGATGTCTGAAATGAGAAACTCTGATTGTAAATTTACTAATCAGGACCTTAAAGCACTATTTGAATGCGGTTCCCCTTTCTACGTCTTGCACAGCCCTAACACACTGCTATAAACTAAACGACATAATTCTAGCAGCTACTATCCCCTTGGGTTATAGCCATTTGGCTCTGCTGAGACACCAGCTCCTTTTGGCTTCTCCTCTGCATGAAATGCTTCCATCTAAGTTGATAATTTTGTAACATTAACAACTAGGGCTTGAATTTCCTTACTTTCCTTTTCTCTCCCCATCCCCTTTTCCTCTTTTGCCATTTTAAAAAAGATTGTAAAAGTCTAGGCACTGCCTTGTTTGTTTTTGCTCTTATATAAGCCACTCAAGAGATTCTTTTCCCTGAAGAGAAGGATAAAACTGCATTGAATAATAATAAAAAAAGCTTACTTCTGGTTTTTTCATAATCTGGATACTGAACATATAATTCTTCATTGGATATATAACAATGAGCACATCTCCGAACTCGGTAGGAATTATTCCTCTTCTGTAGTCTCGCGTATGTTCTGACCAGACAATGTGAACTTCATCATTTCCTAAATGTCTTAGCTGAAACAAGAAAAGTAATAAATATGCAAAAGTATGTAAGATAGTGCGGAATCTGAAAAATCACTAAGCTAAGAGTATGGAACCCATTTTATATTGAATGGGTCTCATTTTAAGACTGGAACAAAAAACTATTTCAAGATGAGGAGAGAACTTTAAAAAATCAGACGGGTCAGTTTTAAACAAACAAGTTGCCCACAAGTTTTTCAGCTAAGTATCTTATTGATTCATCTTTGGCTCTTCACTTTAATTTGTCAGCTTTCACTGTTTACATATCATGAACTAATGGAGAACATACTTCTCATAGACAAAACCTTTGAATATTAACTCTAGCAGTGAAATCCTACACATATTTACTAATAATTTACTAATAAGCAAACCACACTCTCATCAATGGGATATTCTCCAAAGTAAGGATTCCAAATATTGTATTTTAGAATGTTGCCATTTACTTGATTTCACACACACAAGAATCATAATTGATTGTTACCTATTCTAAGAAAGTCTCCAGCGCATACAGTTGATTTCCTAAGGTCCTCTAATGACTGATATAAGACAGTTTCTTGCCTTAACAATTACAAAACTTTGCAAGAGTTATTAGGTTTGTTATGAGCATTCTGATCCAAAATATGGAAGTGAAACAATTTTGAATGACAATGATTAGTGAGTTGAACTTTGCTTCTAAGAATCAAAATTTTACTAGTCTCTCTCTCTCCCCCCCCCACAAGAACGTGTGTGTGTCACCCCATGAAACCAAATGTTGGAACATTCAGGTTACACAAAAGAAAGTACTTTTTCACAAACAGCATAGTTGGAATTGATGCTTGCCAGCTGCATTTAACGTAGAATTTGCATGTTTATATAATAGGGCATGGGTAGGCAAACTAAGGCCCGGGGGGCCGGATGCGGCCCAATCGCCTTCTAAATCCAGCCCACGGACAGTCTGGGAATCAGCATGTTTTTACATGAGTAGAAAGTGTGCTTTTATTTAAAATGCATCTCTGGGTTATTTGTCGGGCATAGGAATTTGTTCCGCAAAATATAGTCCGGCCCCCTACAAGGTCTGAGGGACAGTGGACCAGTCCCCTGCTGAAAAAGTTTGCTGACCCCTGTAACAGGGGATGAGCCCCACTTGTACCGCTCAGCAACCCTGCCTACCCGCCAACCCCTCCCTTTACACCTTGCCCAAGCCTTTCTCCCGTTATAGCTCGCTCGCACAACCCTTAACTTTCTCTCCTTCATTCCCCTCCACAACTAGTGGTGAGGATGACAGCGCTGGCAGTGTGGGGAGGATGTGGATGAAAGGAAGACACGTGGAGGCAGCAATAGGGAGAGAGCATGGCTGGTGCTCTGGGAACGATACAAAGAAAAGCTGCATTCTAAAAAGCAACCTCTCTGTCTCATATCAGCAGCCAACTCCTTCACCCTCTGCCCTGAGGGTAGCGCTGGTGCTGGCAGGGGGAGCAGGGTGTTTGCTGGGGAACTGCCCTGGACTGTCTTGGCTGTTCCACTGGGATCCTGGTGCTAGGGGTAGATTTAACCCTTTGACCTTCCTGTGCTCCTGATCTCAGTCGAGCCCCCTTTACCTGCTATTTGCATTAGAGAAAATAGCCTTCCACTGGAATTTTCCCATGCAAATAGCAGGCACAGGTTCCCTATATGGACTGGGACTGCAGCGAGGGTAAAAGCCCCCTTACCCTGGGGCCCAAGGCAAGATGTAAGGTAGCAAATGGAACTTTATCAGCCCAGGCCCAAGGGTACCTCCAGAAACTTAAGAGGAAGAGAAGGAAACAGTTGTGGGACTTTCTGCTCCAGGAGGTTCACCAGTTGCCCTACTTACTTGTTTTCAGAAAGCAGGTTTTATTTCAGTTTGTTTTTATATGATGCTGATGGATGTTTTGATCTGCAGCTATTTAGTCTAAATCTGACTGTATGATATACAAGTTTTTGTGTAGCTGTTGTCACACTAGGTTTTTGTTTTTATTCTGTGGCAATTTTATTGATTCTGTAAACCACTGAGTACAACATCACTTAACAGCAACAAGAAACAAAAGCACAAACATCTCACAAGATGTTCAAATGTTGAAATACTCAGCGTTTAGGGGAAGACTGTTGTATTTGTCTTCTGGACTGTGCCTGGGTACTATCTAATTGTGATTGTAGCCAATGCCTCTTTGCCCTGACCAAGTACAAGACAAAACTTCCCAGAAAAAAAGGGCTGCTTCTGCCGCCACCACTGCTTTTCTTTTATAACTTCTCTTTTCACCACTGATAGTTCTTTCTGCAGGAAGGGTTGCTACCATAATGCCCAGTGTCTGTGACTACTGTAGGTAGAATGGTAATCTACAACAATGAAGATTAGTTTAACTATTTCTTCTGCTACAGCACAGGGTTACAATTTCTACTCCATCACTGAACAAACCAACAAATTGGAAAAGCAGAGATATCTGAAATTTCATTTTAAAAAATCGAAATACTTTAAAACATTCTTACTTTATAGCCATCACCATGTGTCAGCTTTCCTAATAAGTTTATGTTAACTGAATACAAAAGAAATGTGAAATAAATATAACCAGAAGGGACGATCAAATCTAATTTGATACATTAATGTCATATGCTGTACATGTTACAATACCAGCCAGAGTTAATACTAAGCTGCAGGCTATACTGAGATTTCCAAATGGCAGATTGTTCTAAGTGATACGAAGTATAATTGAAGTAATAAACGATAGTAAAAGCAAAGAACACTGGCAGGAAGAATTCAAGTATTTACTTAAAAAAATTAAATAAGTTAGTTTTGGAAAGAGAAGACAACTGAAATAATGCAGGGCTCAATTTACAGAAAGTTCCTTTTATTTATCTATTGCATTAACCCTTGAACTCTTGCCAGAATTACCAGTAATGTGTAGAACCTACTGATCTAAAGAACGGATGAGAAAAGACATTACAACTTCCTGAAGGCCATGAACTAGCTAAGGGTTTTGCTTTTGTAATTCCAGTTCTGACTTCAGGAAGCCTTTCCCGTGCTAAATTGCCAAACTGCTTTTAGTACCAGGGATAGGTGGTTGAAAAGTGCTCTGGTGATTTGTTAGGGGAGAGAAAAAGGAGTCTGGGAGAAAAAAGAGGAAAACAAAGTTTTCTGAAAGCACATGTGTTCGTAAGAACTGGGACTGCATCTATGATAAATCTTCAAAAGCAGAAAAATAAAATCATACACATACACACACATAATAGTAGGAATCCAAGGAACCCAACACATCAAATCTGGCATACAGAAGAGGGATTCATGCTTAAATGTCTCAAATGGCAACTGTCCATGAGGCATAGCAAATGGCTTTTGAAATTAAGGGTCACTTCCAAAAAACAGCTATATAAAATGGGAGTGTATTGCTCAAAGTAATAAAAAGAGAAGGCCCAAGCCCTTTAGCATTCCTACCTCAGATATGTATGGCATGTAGTTCACTTCTAAAGATAAAATTGATTATACTCAAGGGTGGTATTCATTTAAGTTTTACTCGTAAGAGGCCCATTAAAATCAATGAACATGACTAAGGTTCATTGATTTCACTGGGTCTACTCTTAAAAAAACTTAGTTGAGTACCACCCCAAGTGTGCATGATTTGAACCAGAGGTCCTGATTCTCCACTCCAGATTTGTACAGACTGATTGTGAATATTCAGCAACTAGGGAAGCATTTTTTTACATGAATGATTCTTTCTTCACTTGTACCCTGTTATTCAAATCTGATAACTAGGCTGTCTAGAATTCCCTCTTTTACCCCCCATCGAGTCTCTAAAACCTGAAATGTACATTCAATCACAGAGTCCTCTTAAAGAGTCAGCATTTGACTGTACCTGAGTAAGTTTTATCCATGCAGCTTGGAAACAAGATATTGCTTATGCAGCTTCGCTAGCTCCTTGTCTTTAGCTGTGTGAGCAGTAAAAAAGGCTCCAGCTTCAGAAATGAAGCTATGCTTTCATAACCTTGTATAAGGAATTTGGAGTGGATGACGCGGTGTATAGAAAAGATTACGGGCTTGGATGGCTAGGCAGCAAACACACCCATGCTCCTAAAGTAGAGCTGATACGAGTGAGATGGATAGACCTATGGTTTTTGGCTGCCTCGTGTGGTGAGCCACTAAACCACAGGATGGAGCGTCTACATGGGCAGTGAACTACAGAACTAGTTTGCCCACCCAGTATGGCCACTGGATCCTCATGGACAAGAAAGCAGGAAAGATAAGTTTCCTGCTCCAGTTAAACCTTGCATAAATAACAATGTATTTGATGGGTTTCTGTATTCTTTGGTTGTTTTCGGTTCCTGTCTTGTTCTTCAAGTCTTATCTTCTGGCTTCAACATTTAACTATGAATTCCTTTCTCCTGGTTCATGGCTCATCTCAGACCACTACTTATGGCTCAGCCTTGACACAATAATTTTCACAGGAGAGTATCATGTAAGAGATGATATACGAAAACCCAGCCTGTGCTTTTAGATCTGTGATGGCTGTTCCATAGAATGAAAGAAAAATGGAGGGAAGGGGAGAAAGACAACTCTATCCTTATTCAAAGATGAAGCTCACTAGATACTACTTTATTATTACTATTTTAAGGAAAAGTTTGATTGAAAATGTTTCAAAAGAACAAATATGGAAGCAAGAATGCTTCTATATCTATGTTATTTATTAAAAATATGAGCTGATTTTGCAGGCAGAAAAAAAATCTAAGAGCATAACCTACAGTGCACTGAAATCAATGTTATACTGAAATTAATAGAATATATGCCTTTGATTAAGTCCCATTTATTTCATTACGAATTAAGTTTCCCCCAGTTCAGAATTGCTAGCTAGAAGTAGAAGCTGTGACCTATACACCGTCATAGGCCACTGTCTACAACTTAGCTCCAAAATGTGGAAAATAACCTACATGAACATCTAGTACATGGAAAAAAGGGTCCAAAACTAAAAGCTTGCTTTCATTTATGGTAGCCCATTCACAAAGTGTTGCACAACAGAAGATGCACAGGACTGGTTTGGATTATAAAAAAAGAGCCACAGTGAGCCTCAGGCTTGTATGCTTCCCCCTTCTCTGGCACAACTGTTTGAAAGGGTTTGTAAGTTTTATCTTCAATGTTAGACTGACCCTTGACAAACTGTGGTTAAACTTAACTATGATTAGTTGAAACAAGCCAATTTCAAGCCATTGTTCCAACTAACCATAGTGAAGGTTAACCACAGCTTAGGGTTTGGATGACATGTTGAACAGAGGTCATTTTGAAACCCAGAAATGTAAAATCATCTAATGGCTATGCCAGAGGAAGATGGTGCAAACATACAGCACACTGAGGCTTGTTCTTGTAAGGTTAAACCATGGTTTAGTGTTTCATATCTTAATGCCATCCAAGGCCTGAATGCACTTTATGAAGTGCTGCCTAGCTTGGAGAAGGTCATCTTGAACAGTTAAAAAAAATATTTAGCAGTGTGGCACAAGTTTTCAAGATACGAAAGAAATTTTTTAAAGAACGAAGTCTATTAAAAAATAATAATACAGAAAATTATTTACAGGATGAACATAAAATGAAGAGTCATCAATAATTGAAGCTAGCCAGAGGCATAGCTATTTCTCTACACTAACTGTTGACGATCTAATTCAATTACAAGTATTAAACTCCACGCTGAGGTCAACTGGCCTCACTTCCTCCAATATTACACTTCAACCAGCGCTCATTAATGTGTCTGCTGAATGGATTAGCACATCTGAAGATATATGTAGAGAATAGAGGGGGCACAGTCTAATGATAGCCAATTGTTCATTTGTAATAGGGCAAATGTTCAAGGTCTCAACTTATTACCACTAATGTGGAATTTATTAAATTTGAACAAGGGAAAAAAATACCAATGGTGCAGAGCAGTTTATTCTTAGGGAGGTTTAAAAATAGCTGGTACTTGCTGATCATAGAGGTTGGCTGCAAACACATTAAATTATTGCATACCTATATATTTAAATGTTTCGCGTTACATATTAGATGTTAAGGATGAAGGGTGCATCCTCTAGCATCCTCTGTGGGATATCAATTTCTAAATACCCTGGATTTTCCAGTTTTATGATACATTGAAGGTAGATAAAGAAATGGGTGGATAGTCTGGAAACAGTTCTCTTTCATACCTTTAAACATATGTTGCTTCAAGCAGGTTATACTGACCAACTCAGCTGAAAGGTATAAGTAACTTGCTGAATCCTATCCATGATCAATATAGGGGATTGCAATTATTCCTCATGAAAATTCAATTCAGAATGGGGGGAGGTTAATATTTCTGTTTGTTATTATGCTATGTATCTCTGTGTTTTTATACTGCAAACTGCCCCATGATCCTCGGATGAAGGGAGGTCTAGTACATTTTTATACCACCCTTCATCTGAGGATCACATGGTGGTTTACAGAATAAAAATTGTGTGTATGATAAAGTCTGAGTTGATTAAGACCCAACCTTGTCCTTTTGTACATATTCCCTATCACTACAACAAATAGCTGAGCGAGATCTTTAGATGGGCCCCAGAAGATCACTGAGATGGTTGAACTTAACTGTAGCCCTATCCTAGAATTTCATGAATTGAGGAGTGGGGCTGTGCTTGCAGGACACTCCCACTCCTTCGCATTGCCATCATTCAGCACTGCCACCCTCCATATACTGGGACTGGGATCTGAAGCAGGAAGCCTGCTCTGCAGATGTGTAGACTCCCCCATGTGATTTAGAACTCTGTAAGTCATTGTGCTGGCAAATAGGGCAGGCAACAATATTCATACCTCCTTCTTTCATCTTCCAATATATGTGGAAGTGTGTATACTGCAGAGTGCTACAATGCACTACAGGGCCCTCTCTTATTGAAAGGATCAGCTGAAATATGTTGGATCTTTGTACCAAAGCTCCTTTATGATAGGAAGCATCCTTTAAATTTATATCAGACTAGTATACTTCTTATCTAGAAGCACCAAGATACTGTATTGACTGTGATGAAACGTGGCAGAGTTGATTTGTCAACAGGTATGAACAGCCAAAAGCCGCAATAAGATCTCGAACCCTTGAATAAATTATTTGTTCTTTATTCCCTGGTCTTATTATCAACCTAAAGGATAAGGTAATTTCAGAACACCTACCTTTTTTGTTAAGGAGTCATCTGAATCAGAAGGCATTCTAGTTGATACATGAAACATTACTTCCACAGTAGAGGTAGCAAAATATGGAGTGGTCAGTCCAGTGCTTTTGTTTTTTTGCAACCCTCCCATAAAACCACAATGGTTTGTGAGGTTCACCTAAAAAGCACAGAAATCATCACCACATTAGAAAACGCTTAATATCAAGTCCCACACATGCCTCTCAGAAAAGCATATAAAGCACTCAGATGTGAACTGATCCATTGTTACCACTTTACTGTGTTGAAGTACCAAAGGATCCTAATTACCGTATTTTTCGCTCTATAACACGCACCTGACCATAACACGCACGTAGTTTTTAGAGGAGGAAAACAAGAAAACAAATATTCTAAACGAAACAGTGGATGTATGATTTTTGTGGTTCATGCTGTGGCCACAGACATGTGATCTGACGGTGAGTTTGGGGTAGCCCAATGCAAAAATCCTGAGGATCCATGTGGATCCATGCTAAAGTCGCCCTAAAGTCGCAGGGGCGCTGGGGGAGTGAACGGGAAGCAAGAGAAGGAGAACGATCCCCCCCCCACAGAGTATCAATCCTAAAGTTGCAAGGGCGCTGGGAGAGTGAACGGGAAGCAGGAGGAGGAGAACGATAGCTCAAGCACACACACACACACAGCCCCTACAGTGGCTAATCCAAAATCGGACAGCAAAAAACTGCAGGCAGGGACAGAGAGCACGGGGTTGTTTTAAAGCAGCCAACCCCGCTCTGCTTCTCTCCCTCCTCCCCAGCTCGGATGGCTGAAAAGCTTTGCTGCTACTTAGCGAGCTCAGTGGGGAGGAGAGAGGGACATAGAGCACGGGGTTGTTTTAAAGCAGCCAACCAGACAGGAGCTGCTTACACTCGTGTAAGCGGCTCCTCTCCCGCTCTGCTTCTCTCCCTCCTCCCCGGCTAGGCTCGCTGACAGGAGCCGCTTACACCCGCTTTGCTGTTTCAAAGCGAGCCACGGACTGCTCATGACTGCAGCAGATTCCCCCGCCATCCGTAGGCATTTGCTCCATAACACGCACAGACATTTCCCCTTACTTTCTAGGAGGAAAAAACTGCGTGTTATGGAGCAAAAATTATGGTAACCAGAAATAAATAGAAAGCCAACCAACTCTATACAAGCATGAGAGCACCCCAACATACTTGACACATTAGTACTTTCAGTTTCAGAGCCTAGAGGAAAGAGGTTTTAGGAAGAAGGATGGCAAAATTGTGGAAACACTATCAGAATCATTTCTATGGCATGTTTTAAATGTGAATTCTATGGTGCCAAATGATTATTCCTATTTGCACTATTAACACATGTATGGAGACAGAAAATAGATGGCATGAGGCCTGCCTGATGGTTTAATACATCCCATTTGCCGAGAAGACAAGACCTAAGAGAGCAATGAAAGGGTCACCTCCATGTGCCCACAACAGGGCATGCCGTCAGCTCATTCCAAAGGAAAAAGAATTTATTTTCTTTTAATACTGAACATATGCACGGAAAAAGAAGAGATGGGAAGAAGAAATCCTTGGGAGCCATTGACTAGTATTGAACCCAATATTTGTTCAGCAGGTATGCTACTAGTTGAAGACTTGCCATATAATTTTTATGGTTCTGTTGGTGGACTCTTTGCAAGGCACCAAATGCAAATTGCATGCCTGGGTAAGGGGCCTTGATTTTCCCCAGCATGGGCTGACACAGCACTCTTGGTCAGGCCCAAACACTTAAATGTAGATTACTATATGGCACAGATACACATTGTGTTTCAACCTGTGTAGATGGGATCTGGGTGGGATGCGGATGTGGTTTGCCACAAAGAGCAGGGGACACTTCTTGGACACCCAGGCAGCTGTTGTGTGGCCACTGCACTGGGTTTTTGCCTCATTGATTTGTTTACTCTTTTTCTCTATCCTAAGGCATGTTCCTAGCCATGCTCTTGATTACAGAGTCTGTATAATTCTGGCAAACCTTCAAATACACCATCACCCTGTATCTAGTGCTTCCAGGATTCATTTGGCCAGTAAATAAGGTTTCAGTTTAACTATCTGAGAACTTGGATGATTAAAACTATTAAGCTTTGAGGAACTTGATGGAAACATCAGGTGGGGGGGGGGTGGAGACACTGTAACCCTAGAGTACTGAAGAGGACTTTGCTCTGGTCTAATCGCCTCTACAGTTATTTCCATCGCCACATCAACATACACACAATTAGGTTCTAATGGCTGCTTTCAACTCTCTGGCTGTTGCCCTGCTGGTACTTTCATTCATGGCATGCAGTGTGCCACCTCAGGTTGCACTAGCACTTTTAGGCACCAGAGATCCCAGCTGGAGGATAGCTACCCTTCAGCTATCCTCTTGTTACCCTATCTAGGGATAATGGTAAGATATATGAATTGCAGCATTTGTGCAGTAAGATGGAGCCGATTTTCTCCTATAATTATATGATATTTTGGTCCTAGGTTCTGAACAATCAGGACCAGTAAGCCAATCAGATACTATCTTCCTACCACTAGACATGAACTGGCAGATTTCACAGACATAATTGCTGGAAGGTACAGCATATTTCTGAGAGATTGTTAGAATGTTTGTGAAACCAACTTCCTCCTATCCCCAATATCTCATATCCCACCACCCAAACAAGAATTTTAAGGGAAAAGTGACCTAGGGAAGACTATGAATTCTTCCTTTTATATCACTTTGAGAGTCCTGATGGAGAGGGGGTGGAAATCCCACTTCAGGCAGCTGGCTGGTATCCTCGACTTTCCATTCTCCTGAAAGCTCTATAAACAACTTGTGAACCAGGCAGAATATAAACTCCTGGACAGATGTTCTAGCCTGCAGGACACGAGAGATCTTTCTCACCAGTCTTTGGATGAATTCCTCAGTAGCTACTATTATAATGGTAACATACAGTCAACCTGAATTACTACAAAGAACAATAAAAAAGGTACCTCCCAACCAAGGCCTGCTACAAAATCCTCATAGGCTTGGCTTCCTCCAGTATTAGTAAGGATGGAGTGTTTGTCCTCTTGTCCCTCAGCAACATAAAATACTGCGATTTTGTGAGTCTCTCGGCTGTAAGACATAGGACTGCAATTACATAAGAATGTACTCTGAAGTCACTAAAGAATGAGATATGCAAACAGAAAAAGGGGCGATAACTGCGAAAAAAGCAGTGCTAGTATGTCTTAAATGCTTTTTCTTCTAACATATTTACACTTAGCACTTCCTTTTTTCATTGAAGGTATGCTTATTAGATTGGTTTCCTTTAAATGCCTGCCTATACACAGCAAGCCTGTAACTTATGACGTGGTTACATTCCAGGGATTGCACCTAATGCCAAAATTGTGTACAGTGGTGCCCCGCAAGACGAACGCCTCGCAAGACGAAAAACCCGCTAGACGAAAGGGTTTTCCGTTTTGGAGGCGCTTCGTAAAACGAATTCCCCTATGGGGTTGCTTCGCAAGACGAAAAAAATCTTGCATCCCCCTGCGGGTTTTTTTCGCTTTTTTCTTCCTTTTTTAAAGCCGCTAAGCCGCTTATCAGCTGTTCCGCTGATAAGCCGCTTAACAGCTGATCGCTGGAAGCCGCTTGACAGCTGTAGCGCTAATCCGCTAAGCTGTCAATGGGCTTGCTTCGCAAGACGAAAAAACCGCTATACGAAGAGCCTCATGGAACGGATTAATTTCGTCTTGCGAGGCACCACTGTATAGTCAAAACACACTGGATTCAATGGTGGGTGGGACTATTAAAGTCTTTTCCCCTGGATGCATGCCCCCTTTCAATTTTTTTGCCAAGTTCATAAAGCTGAACACTCATGTTAAATGTACCGTATTTTTCCATGTATAAGAAGATGCTTTTTGCAACAACAACAAAAAGAGGCAAAAATTGGGTATCGTCTTATTCATGGATAGTGAATCCAGAGGGGGCAGCAGCAAGCAGGAGATCAGAAGCGGCGATTGGACGGGTGATTGGTGGCTGCGGCAAGGCCTGCTGATGATTGGCTGTGGCAAATGGGCAGGCGATTGGCAGCTGTGGTGAGGCGGGCAGGCGACTGGCGGCTGTGGCAAGTGGGCTGTTGGGGGCGGCGATTGCGCAGACAATTGGCGGCTGCAGCGAGGTGTGCGATCAGCAGTGGCAAGCGATTGGCAGTAGCAGGCAGGCGGGTGAGCGATTGGCGGAAGTGACCTCCCCCACCCCCCAAAAAAGCTAAACAACTTAATTTCGGGTTTTAAAAATAGGGGGCGTCTTATACATGGAAAAATAAGGACTTAAGTTCATGGCTCAGAATAATGGTTCGTATGCAGTTGCAATGGACAAATTAGGGGGTAACAGAGGTGTAAGGAAAACGCTGAGAAAGTTAAGAACTCTTGAACTTACTCTTACCCAGGCTTCCTCAAACTCGGCCCTCCAGATGTTTCTGGCCTACAACTCCCACAATCCCTAGCTAGCAGGACCAGTGGTCAGGAATGATGGGAATTGTAGTCTCAAAACATCTGGAGGGCCATGAATATAGTCGGCAGATATGAACACACAGATTTCAGTAGCAATTCCCCATGCATAGTAATTATCATTGAAGATATGATCAGGCAATATGCTGAAATGCTACCTGTTTTGTTTATTGGTAAATTGTTCAATAAAAGTAGATGCTTAAAATAAAATAAAAACCTTCAGCACTCCTTAATTTGAGCAACTGCCCTCCAAAGGAATTATTCAGTCTTGAGGGAAATAGTTCTTCCCTCGCTTCTTGGAATACTCCACCTGCAGTCAGCTCCATTCCCTTTAAAGCAATGATGGCTTAAGCAATGACTTTATTCCACAGCTAAGAAATTAACTACTTTTAACTCTTTTTACAGCTTTATGGCTTAGACCACCAATAAACTGAACTGAATTAAAATTAACTACAGTGTAGGAATTGACACCTCAATCCTAAAGACAATCATTTAACAGTAAATCCTGGAAATTGATAGAATTTCCAGGTCACAAACACCATTTCTTGAAATACATGCTGAAGTAGAAACCATTAGCTACAAAAGCATTTTCAATAATGAGATGATTTAACACAGATTAAAAAGGGTTCATAGCGGGTAACTTGCCATTGTCTTGAATCCAAATTTCTAAGTTCTCGAAGCAGCTTTTCATTTTTTTTCAGAAGATGAAAGCTCCTCCTAGATAAGGAAATATAACAAATGTTTTCATTGCCTGTGCAATGACAGATATAGGACAGCACAAGGCATTTTCAATTCCATTCATGCAATCTCCTACGGTTTTCTTGCCTTTTGTAAGACATTTTCCATATCAAAGATGAATAGATCTTTTAAAAATAATATATACATATAGTTATTTTTTTATCCCAGGTGGTCTTCTGCATCCTTGTTAGTGACTTGAACATAATCCCCACTTCATTCCCCTTCTTCCCATTTAATCTGGAGGGCTGAACAGGACTCCCTTTGGTGCACATAAAACCTGCTCTTTAGTAGGCCAGGCGATAACTGCTTAGTGATAAAAAGGTACTTCCATGCCAGCCAAAAAACACAACAAAAAACACTGAACGGTAGGCTGCAATATAACAGAGTAAGCAAAGCCGAGAGGTACCCCCAGATTAGCTATAGAATTTTTAAAGCCTAATGATGTTACTGTAAAATAGCTATCTTCCACTTACTATTTGTACTTCTGGCACTGCTCATAAAACCTGTGAGCGGAGGACTCCTAAGAACAGTGCCAACAAAAGAGAATAGTCTGCTTTGACAAAAATAACATGTCAAGGAAAAGGAAAAGAAAGAAGTGGATCTGCTGTAGAAATTTTTAGTTCACTCTCATAAAAAAACAGTATGTTTTTAAATTGAGATTTCTAGATTTTTGTTCATATACTTATGCTTCCCCCAGGGAAATACTGTCCATAATAGATGGGTTAATTAAGTATCTGCTAACTGTATTAAAACCCTTTCATTTTGGAACCTATGCAGAAGTAAATAATTGTAAATGGAAAAATGCTTTAGAACGTTTGATTTATTAGCTCTTGATTCACAGTCAAGATTACTATAAATCAAACAGAAGAAATGGCTGTTTTTTGTTTGTCTGCTGTGTGATATCTGCATAATATTTCAAGGAACAGTCTGCTAAATTTTCTTAAGCCATCATTTTACATATTCTCCTAGAAGCTTACACATAACCCCTCCTTAAAAATAATGTCCATAAAAACAAACTGCTGACCCAAACTTTGAAATACGATCAGTCTTGACTAAGAATAAAAGGTGTTAAAGGTGCCATATAGGAGTTCAGACTAAGAACAAAGAAGGGCAGTCCTCTATATAAATCCTAACCAAACTCTGTGAGGGGGGAATCAGTGCAACACAAAAAGCAAAATGACCTTCCTTCCTCTGCTGTCTATAGGGAGGGATGAAAATGATTTTCTGCCAGTCTGTTGCAAGTTTATCAGAACACTTAACTAAATTAAGCATTGTCAGAACATTTAATAACACTAAAAGCAATTATAAGCTGCCCTTTAACAAGACAAAACACAGTTAAATTTTAATGCGACAACTGTGGTGATGGTCACAACTTAAGATACCTTTAAAAGGAGATTAAATAAATTAATGGAGGATAATGCTATCAGTGGCTACTAGGCATGACGGCTATTATGCTCCGTCCGGAATCAGAGACAGCAGTTGCTGGAGAACAACAGCAGGAGAAGGTCCTCATGCCCAGATTGGTTGACCACTGTGTGAAACAAGATGCCAGAATAGATAGGACTTTGGTCTCATCCTGCAACACATTCCTGTTTTTTTCTTAAGACATTAAGGGAGATATGAGGCTACTTCAAAAAACAGCAGTCCTGTATCTCCTTCTCTGCCCAGCAGCCCCTGCCCCAAGGTAACCTCTGATAATACAAAGCATGTCATGTCTTTGATTTAGGCTACCCTTGCTCATTTGCATGGGGAAAGTTGGTGGGTCAGGGAAGTATTAGTTGAGGAGGACAAATGTGCTGCTGCTCTTTTCAGCAGCCACCACGTTTCTCTTATAACGTCAACTTCAGTTCTGAACAGTACAAACGAAAGAGTAGCTAGTCTTTAACAGTGAATAATGTTATCTTTTTACCTTTTATCCCAAGAATTCATTCCCAGAATACTAAGAAGCAATCTGCAATAGTAAAATGACGAAGAGGGCTTCTGCGGAGTTGGCTCATCCTGCTCCATAGCCTTCATATTTAAGTCATTGAAGTGCTTTTCAACAAAATCTCTCTCTTCCGTATGTTGCTTAAGGATTGCATTAATTACATCATGTTCCTGCTTCTCTGAAACACACAGAGGTTGAAGAGCAGGAACATTGAGCGATACACCTGTCCTCTGCAAGCACTCTGGGCTAGCGATTCCTATATACTGCAAGAGCTCATCAAGGACATCCTCTTCGTCCCTAATTGTGTCCCATGTTGGTACAGTCTCTCTACATCTTTTTTTTACCTGGAGTGCAATTCCATCCTTTACGCATACTTCTTCTACATACACAGTAGGTTCTGACACATCTTCTGGCTTCTCTTGATGGGGTAGTGAGAGGACAAAAGAAGTTGGTTCGGATAAACCACAAAGAGGTGGAGGTCCATACAGAATGGCAGAATCCCAGGAATATTTGCCAGAGAGATCACGCACTATAATTCTAACATTTGAATTAGCTGATGCAAGCCCAGCAGACAAACCGCCTCCAGGCATGTTTTCTTCCGCTCGGATTTGTATACAGGAAACTAAAGTTGTTCTGTTTAACACAAAGAACTGCAGATTGGGATTCTCAAAGAGCTCAGGAGAAAGTTCAAGGCTTTCACTGTAAGGATTGTCGTTGTTTTCACACACTTGACTCGTGAGCATAGCAGGTCCCCCACTCATGGGATAATGGCCTAAATGGTTTACCAAATGAGTGATCACAGTGCGAGCTGCCACAGAGATCAGTCCTTGTTGCATATGAGATTTTACTGCAAAACAAAGGGAGATAGATTAAGTTATATAGATAAAAAAAAATTAAAATGCTGGTTAGGCACAAAAGGAAACATTTAAGTCTGAGGAGTTCTGAGGTGACCTGCGTGAAACCAGAGAACAGTCACAGTGAAGAACACATTCCCCTAGGGATCATGTGCACTCTCAAGCAACAGGAACAAAGAAGAAAAGAAGCACTTCGACGATCCAGTCCTAGGATTTCTGTGCCAAACAATAAATGCAAAACAGGCAGTGTTATGTCAATGATGCTGTTATTATTTATCATTTCAGAAGTGCCTAAACTTTACTAAATACCATACTCAGTCCCTGCTCAAGGATTACAAGTGAAAATGCACAACACAAAAAGAGAATGGAATGGAAAGAGAAAATTCATGCTCCAATTCTTAAAGTTACATAGCTGTTCTTATAATGGTTGCTTGGAATAGAAACAGTTCAAGGAAATGAAGCGCCAAATGGCAGCTGGTCTCTCACCCGAGCCAATTTCAATTGCCAGGATGTTTGTGTTATGAAAACACAACTTTATGAATGGTCACGGTTAATAGCGTAATTATCACCGTCTGTTCTCTCTACATTGCCTTTCCTTCTGGCTCAGGAATGGGTGGTGTGGTAAGGCAGGAGCCTCCTGGCAGCACCACCATTGCCACATACCAGGACAGTGAGGGGTGGGGCAGGGTGGCAGTGAAGTTGAGGCAGTGCAGGTGAATCTGATAGGCTTGATTGGCATGCCTGCCTTGCACCAGTAAGTGCAGGCCTTGCAGCGCTGCCCTGATGCCTGCTTTTGCTTTTACTGTGCCCAGACTTGTACCCCCAGCAACTCAGTATAACATTTCAAGCATGTGACGAAGTGGACTCTTTCCCATGGAGTCTTATGCCATAATAAATTGGGCGATCTTTAAGGTGCCACAAGACATGTTTTCCTTCAACGCTCTAACACAGAGCTACCCCTCTAGAATTCAGGGTATCACTCTGCTGGTACAATCCACTTTCAGAAGACCCCCTACTTTTAATGGCACCAGACCATTTCGCAAAGCTTCCATACAAAGCCTATTTAGAGCACCGTAAGAAATGCATATAAATGACTATTAAACTGCTTATGTGATGAAAACAATATTATTTATACAGCGACCAAATTCTATTATTTTATTGTTTAATGACTTTATATGTTGCCCTTCAGGGCAAAGCCCTCCCAAAGAGATAGAGAAAAGAGAATTAGTTTCCTATACATAGCAGGATAATTCATTTTATACACAAAAGCAGGAACATTATGCTTCCATATAATTTACAGAACAACCCACCAGGCAATGCTTCTAGTAAAGACCCCCAGTGATCATCCTTTTACCCATCTACCTGCAAATCATTCTGCCATGCCTACATACTAATATTGTTTTTGGCGCCTAGGTCACCCCACCCTGGCTCCATCTCCTTCCAGGAATGTTCTGATTTCTCAGTCTATGTAACTTTATTCTAATGGATGGAAAGATTCTGGAAGTTCAACAGCACTTTCTTAGCCACTATTTAGACTAACTGACTTTCTGTTATCCAGAGCCCTTCCCTTCTACAGGACACACAGTAATACAAGAGGCCACGGAGAATTAACTAAGAACAACAGAGGGGCGGCTTCTTCCTTTCCCTCTGATGGCCTCAGTAATGATAGTTGTTAGCTAGAGAGAAGGAGGCTCTCAGCTGGAGCTGTACTAAAGAATGATGCTTCTTTTCCTTACAGTAGCCCCCAGCATGCCTGCAAATCGCTTCCAGAGAGTTGGGGAATCCTCCCGAAAATATTCTGCACACAAATAAAACAGCTGAGGCTTCGTGCAGAGAGTTCAGGAGGAGGAGTGGGATCTGGATTCAGCTCTTGTCCCTGACAAACAGCCGATTCTCAGGATTTTAATATTGCTGAAGGGGCACTGCATGCATATCTTCAGCTGCTCAGCATGTGCTCCTATGGATTCAGATAAGGTTATGCCAAGCAACTCCCACTTTTTGGATGCTCTCCAGAATCTATGGACTACAACTCCCACCACCCCTGGCTGTGGTTGATGGGAGTTGTAGTAAAAAACAGCTGGAGCGCTCCATGTTGCCTACCCCGATGTAAGTTATTTGAATTTAATAATTAACTGTAACACAGAGATTATACTAATGGTACATTTCTAGGTTTCACAAACAACTTTTTGAACCCTTGAATCCAAATGCATGGTGCCTTGAAAAGCGCTGCCCATACTTTCATTTTTATGTAAATTCTAATAGAAGACCTCTTGTTGATTTTCTCCAATGATAATTTCAAAAAACTATCAGTGGCAAATTGCAACAAGGTTTCTTGCTTTATTTGTGTAGTTTGTACATATTGTCAATGCATGACAGCTTCATGAGTCCATCTGATTTTTACTTTTCAATTGAGTATACAATGTTATTCAGAATTTGATTAAGTGGTTGTATTCATAAAAAACAACCAGGCAATTCCTTCCTTAGGAGACTCCTCTCTGTCTATATATATATCCTGAGGTCAACCTATTATAAGGTGGTAAGACCAAAACCTCCTTTGGATGATAGAAAGGCACAACTGTCAAGCCAATTCTATGATTCTTTTCTTTTCCATTTTCAACACTGGTTTCAATCAATGGAAACAATGTACTTGGGGTGGTTCCTGAAAATCTCTGTTCTTCAGATGTCACCCACTGATTATAATAAAAGGATGCAGCTCAGAGAGAGACAACACTGTTAAGAGCTAAATGTTAAAAACCAGGGAGTAACTATCTCCGAGACTCTGGTTGACTCTGAGAGATAGCTCTGTCACCCAACCCTCTTTCCCCCACAGTGCTTCATTGCTCACTCAGTCTTCTCACCACATCTGCACTGGCATAGTGCTATTCATACCATTTACTCCTATGTATGACTGGCATCAGTTATAATAAGTTTCTATAACTTAAAAGTGCTTAAAACCCATTAATATATGATGAAAATAAAGGTGTCAGGAGTCTTCCTCAGTGCTGGCTATTTAAGTTTTATAATTTAAAGTTACAAAATATTACATTTTATGTAACATTAAAAATAACATCACACTCAAGAAAGACAATCACAACATACATAGCAGAAACACGGTGACAATTCCAGAAAGAAATACTGAAAGGCACCCAGTAAAAGAAAACAGGAGGGTAAAAACAGCATAACCCTACACTTAGAATTCAGCTCTATACCCATTTACTTGGCCCATCCAGTTTAGAGACTTAATGGAGCAGCTCCCTGCATCTATTTGTGCTGTCCAGAAAGAATGACAGCAGCACAATGAGCAGAGGATCCGGTGCTGCAGCCCCACCCCGCCAAAGTGGCTTCTGCTTGCTGTTTATTTGGGTGCACTGGAGCACTCTGCACAGGTGGGGTTTCCTCAATAGCAGTGAAGTCCCCCGCACCCTCCAACCGAGGCTGGCAGATCTGGACAGGGTTGGGTGGACTGATACCTCCACCTTATCTAACCCACACCAATATTGTGAATCAGGGGTATGGATTGCTGTGCCCCTTCTGAGTAGACATCTGTTACATTTTTGCCATCAACCACCAGCAGACTCAAACTGCTTAATGAATCTTCTGCCCTACATGTATCATGAGTAGTGTGATTTGATTTACTATCAGGTAGAATGACAGGCAGATGCAAAGTACGTATGTTCTTACTCATGTAGTTAAAAGGTAGCAAGGGCTCAAAAGCAGATGTGCACAAGCCTTTCTGTTAAAGGCGGCTTGTGCATCTCTGAAGCTGGAGGACAATTCAAATGAAATGTATTTGCCAGTTTAGTAGCTGACAATCTGCTATCCTTTCAAGTGTGGCTGAAATTTACTGCTTGAGGCAGCACGTTTCATGGTGGGACCAGCTCTGCTGCTGCTGTTCCATCCTTTTCGCTGATATTAACTCCTAGAGTTTCACATGTCTATCGCACCATGGGATTCAATATACTTGTTACGGGGTTTCAATGAGTTCTTAACAGTTATTCTTGGGTTTCAAGGCATACTCATCTGGAAGAAGCAACAGTATGCTTCACTTAGTACACCTACTAAAGCTCTTCCTTCTATTTGTCACCATGTCCACTTGCCTGTTTTGTAGAAAAACAGGGTAGCTGAAATTTCAGAGTAGTGCCTCTCAAAGCACTCTGCATTACAAGAGCTTTTATCCTGAAACACTTCTGCATAAGATAAAACAGATACAAGCATCCAAGCATCAAGGAAAGTAGACAGACACAGGGAGGTGATGACAAATCCAAACTAGGGTGCCCACTGTCCTGGATTCTTCAGCTTTAGTATCCTATAATGCACCTGTTTATTGGAAATGCACCAAACTACCTTTCCATATGCCTGAAATCCCTACCCAAAGCTCAGTCTCTTACAGGCAAGGATGTGCTATATTGAAAAGAGAAATGAGACTGGATCTCTCTCTTTCATGAAGTATTCTTCATATTATTGAATGTTGGAAAACCCAGTGGGCTTGCATCAATTGGATGTCTTGGGACTGGGCTATCATAGAGTCAACAAGACATATATTGGACATCTGGGGTGTTGAACTGGTTCAAAGCCCTGCACCCAGCCACTATTGCCACATATCCAGGATGTGTTTTAGGATCACACATTTCTGTTGTCCAGCAATTGCAACAATTGATGCCCTGATGGACCCAGTAAAATGGTCAGTCACACCAGGCAGCTAAAAATGGGGGGTGGGGGTGGAGAAGGGCTGACCAGAAAGAGGGAAATACAAAGAGCCAGGGCTCCATTGTGAGCCTCCCAACATCTAGGGTTGGGTCTTGCTTTCTGACATGATTTTACCCCTGAGTACTTAAAAAAAGCTTTCTTTTCTCAATCGCTCTTAAGAGTTCCAGGAACTACAGATTGCTGGGGAATAGTGAAAAATACTTAGGTGATACCTGATATCAGACATACTCAGACGAGACTTACTTAAATCAATGGACTTGTGTAAGAAGTCCATTGATTTCAATGGGTACGCTCTGAGCATGAGTAATGTTGGATACCATCCTTAGTATTTAATACTGCTAAACCAGCACTAAAATCCACGGAACAGTAGCTCATTAATCTGACCCAAATTTCTTGGAAATTATTCTAAATGGAAAAAGTTAGGTTACTAACTTATATAAAACAACACCACACACATAAATTTAGGGCTTTAACAAGAAACCAGAAGCATTAGTCCTGTGGGGAAATGTACAAATGAAGGATAGCAATGCTAAGGTTTTGTGCATGAGGCATTCATTTAAAGAGTGGGAGGGGGGAGCTATTCAAGGTTGTCTTTTCAAATTGCCAGATTAAACAAATCACACAGCATTTGCTGCAAACCCATAATTACACATTATTATAGTATACAAAAGCAGAAAGGCACAAAAAGCTACTGCAATTCTCTACACTTGCAATGGAACATGTAGGGGAAGTTAATTTTGGTAAATACTTTAAATATTAGCTTTGCATAATATGTATAGGTGAAACTGTAATTAGGGCAGAATGAATCCTTCGATGTTTCTTTCATTCTGACCCTGCAGATGATTACTCTTTGCTAATAAGACCACAGCCATTTGACAAAAAGCCAACTACAGTACCTTGCTTCATTCTTCAGTAAATTTAATAATTACCGCTCCTCCTGCCAATAGTTCTCAAATCAGATTTGTTCAATCCAATACTGAGCTTATTAGAGGACAGCTCTGTGTTCAGAATTCTTTGGCCAAAAAAGTACTTGAAGATGATGAAGCATGCCTTAGACAAGGGCACAATGATTAGCCATTTTCTCCACATAAAAAAAACAGCACGGAGTCACTACAGACCACAAAATCACCTGCTGTTAGCACACAGCTGCTACAAAAAGGTTCTGCATTTATCTAGTCCTTAATGCCACTAAGGAAGCCTAAAGGGAACAGCTTAATACAGGAGGAGAATGACACTACACAGAATATTTGGTATCAGTATTAAAGCCTATCTTTTCCAAATTTCCGTCCACCAGGACCATTTGATATTTGCTAAAAGAAAAAAATTCAGCTTAAAACTTCTTGCAACCTTTATTTCAAGGTGGTGTATTTACTGAGAAAAAAATAAAATACTCCCAACATGGAAAGCTCTTCAGGAAACAATGAAGCTTCACAAAAACATTTCTTTACGAATATAAAACAAAATGTCAACTTTATATTAAATTGCTTTTATCGGAACTCAACTATTCTGTATCTGGTTGTTTGGAAAAGATTAAGATAATTCCTCTAAAACCAAAAAATTATACATAATGCTAGTTGTTTGCAATGTTGCACAGAGGGCAAAAGGACCCATATTAAATGGATTTTTTATGTACGTATTTTAGTAAACAGAGTTGCAATTGCTAAAAATTACACTGATTTATTCCACATTGATTTAGCACTATCTGGAGATCATAATGGCATTAGATGTAATATAAAATCCACACTTTAGAGAGTATCGGAAATCTACATTATTTGGTCAAAGGGAGGTGTTCATCAAGGCAAACAGACCTTCTGTGACTGGCTGGAGTTTTGACGACCGTTCTGAATCTGGAGAATGTAATGGCTCTGGCTCCTTCAGACTTTCCAAATGCATAAATGGATCATAATCAGAAGATGCCAAATCAGATAGGCTCACAGGAAAATATTTGGGGTTGCTAAAGCACTGAGATCCATACACACACCCATGAAGGACCTAAGAATAAAAATGAAGTTTAACATAAAAGTATCAAGAAAGCAAACAAACAAAAGAAATAAAAATAAACAGACACAGTAGTTAGTTAGTTAGTTAGTTAGTTAATTAGTTGGTTTTTAAATGCTCCAAATTTCTGTTTTACAGGTCTGTCATTAGATGTAATTTAAAATACACACTTTAGACAGACATTTCACTACTGTGATATGTACTATAGGTACTGACAATTATACTACCCCAATTGCATGTGTTTAGATTTTCAAAATGCTCTTCATAAACAGAGATATGAACCCCACATGCCGCCAGTTCTCTCCTCCCTTTGTGCAAGTAAGTGAACAAGCCAGGAAGTTAACTACCATCTCCCATTAAATCCAAAGTGGGGTACTATATTCAACAGCTTCTAAGCAAACAAGGATATGAAGTCAACGATAAACCATGGTTTGTTAGGGAGCCATTAACCATAGTTTCCCAGTTCAGATTATGAAGAGAGGGACAAGGCTGCCATATGCAGTTACATAAGGCATGGTCATCTGATTATGACCACTGAGGGAACTTTTACTGGTTATCTGAAGTGCTATTTTTCATATTCTATGCCCTTCACGGCTTAGGAGCTTGGTACTTGGAAGGATTGTCTTTTTATGTGACAGCCTTCTGAAGCTGCATATCTGTTTTGTATTGTTAATCTGTTTTGCTTGTTTCTTCCAACCCTTTTATTCTTCTTACCTTGTTAGTAAAAACTTTAAAGATTAAATAAAAAGTAACACACCCACACCATAAATCAAAGCAGGGGAAGGGGGGGGGAGCAACAGCAGGTACCTTATATATGCAATTGAGAACAGATTTTTCCATTTTATCATTTTCAGATCCTGAAGTGTGAACAGGTTGCAACAGTGTCTTTAAAGGCAATGCCATTATCCAGTCCAACAGACAGAGAAGTAGAGAGACCACCAGCTGCAACAGAAGGATTTCTAAATTACAGCTAACCATGAAGAGGAATCTGCTTACTCTCTGTTTTTGTCCTTCCTTTCTTAATTTAGTCTCAGCATTAATCTAGCTCAATAGTAGCACAGTACTTTGTATATTATGTCCAACTGTTTTTTGTGGGGGGGGGGAGGGAAACATATATGCCAAATGAACATGGCATGAACGCACTAAAATGTCATCTATTTGAGTGTCATTAGGAGAGTTCAGCACTACACTTTTAACTTTGAATGGAATACACCTATTGCTAACAGCAGCAGAGTGATTAAAGACTACCTAATACTTTGCTACACAAAGAAGAAAAACAGATACATTATGTGGCAGTCTGTACAGTGGTACCTCGGGTTAAGTACTTAATTTGTTCTGGAGGTCCATTCTTAACCTGAAACTGTTCTTAACCTGAAGCACCACTTTATCTAATGGGGCCACCCGCTGCCGTCACACACGATTTCTGTTCTCATCCTGAAGCAAAGCTCTTAACCCAAGGTACTATTTCTGGGTTAGCGGAGTCTGTAATCTGAAGCGTATGTAACCTGAAGCGTATGTAACCCAAGGTACCAGTGTATATGTTTTGAACACTCAAAAAAAGGTTATAGTTTCTTGCAGGAACCAGTCACCTCAATGAGTCTTTATAACTATTGAATGATATCCACACTATACATGAGCAGAAAACTCCAGCAATAGGCCATCCCACTCCAGTCTCTCACCTGCAGCCCTTGAAAACCCTGGATACAATCCACTTTCTATTACAAAGAAAACAAATGGCTGGGACCAGTGATATACTTAAGAAAGATGAGATAATTCATACCCTCTTGTCCTGTTCGTAAGAAGAAGCTTCTGTACTGGGCAAGAGATGAGTGATGGTTGCTATCAGGATCTATGAGAAATAAATAAATATTTGCTGTACCATTTCTACCATTTTTAGACTTTAAATAAACCCTTAATCCACTGGCAGACATACTTTGAAAAACAGTTTTTGGTAGTTGTTTCCCCCCCCCCCCAGTCTTTGTATTTTAAAACTTTTTCTTAGGTTTTCAAGAATACATACATAAGCAGAAGTTATGTCCTGAATAAAATAAGCTGATACAATTGCATCACACTGTTATACTTCCCTCTGCAAACATACCCAGAACCACTATAATAAACAGACAAACAAATTGAAGCAGAACTAACCCTCTCCCCATCCCCTGCAATTAACACACACTTTGGTTCCAAGTGTCATGAGAATGTCTCATTACTCTTCAGCAGGTAACTGTAGCAAAGAAATAACAATTTACATGCAATGCATAATACATACCAAAACATATTAAATCTACCAAAATAACTGTTTACTTCAAGATGTTTAAACCCTCCTATGAAGTCATTTGCCTTTTGATCACTATATTGGGTCACTATATTTAAATACATTTCCACAATAAGAACATAAGAATGTGAGAACCCTGATGGTTCAAACTAAAAGCCTACTGTTTCCTACAGTATCCAACCAGCTGGTCTACAGAAACATATAGCCTTGGCCAAAGTGGAGGTAGAACACACCTGCCATGACTAGTAAACACTGATAAGTCTTAGCATTCCTGAATTTGTCTAACAGTTGGTGGCCATCAATATATCTTGTGGATGTGACTTCCACTATGCAAGGTGTAATTCCTTTGGCTATCCTGAATCCCCCAGATGACCCTGGAATCCAGTATCATGATGAGAGAGAGAAAGCTTCACCTTCATTATACTACCTATAATTTTATACATTGGTCTATTCCAACTTTTCATTTTAGTTTACTGGGGTATAGAAAATTGTGTAGGGATTTATGATGGCTGTCAATGCAATCAGTTGTTTTGGATCATCCTTGCAAGTAAATTAATCAATGCAAATGGTTATTTTTCAGCTGTTATAATTTCTTATTATTAGTACAGACAAGGCAGCAGGGTTTGTTCCAATTCAGAGTGTTCCCACTCCACCATCACTTAGCAAGTCATTTGTTAAGCTCTTTGAAGTCTTAGGCTGCAGTTGTGAAGCTGCTTAAGAGCCTGAGTAATTCCAGAATCGAAGCCTTTAATAGTTGCTGCTATCAGTACTGGCAGAATTGATCTTTAACCACATTTGCTCAGAAGTCAGTTCCCTTGATTTCAGCATGCACTTAGAATTGGTGTTTGCTTTATTTGATTGCCTTCAACTGCTTGTAGCAAAATCCGTTGCACTTCACTGAAATATATTGAAATATTCCTTTCTCATGCACATTATTGTGCCCAAACATATTTATCTGTTTTTATTTTTCAAAAAAACCTTTGCATTCTGTTATGGCACCTGCTTCATATTTCTCTTTTGGGTGAGATTTAAAATGTGAGGGCCATTAGAGTAGGTGGCTGTAACAGTGTGTTTCATTTTACTTATTTATAAAATTTATACACCGCTTGATTGTAAAAAACAAACAAACCTCAAAGCACATTACAAAAAGATAAAACAATAAAACCAAACAGCTCCTCCTCCTCAATCAAGTAAGTAAATAAAAATGCTTAACTAAAAGTAGAAATTGCAGAAAGATTTTGGCAGATTTTTTCTGCGCACTTAGGGGCAAAGGAGTGTAATTTAAAACAACTGTTGTTGAGACATTTCATTCCAAATCTGCTAGACTAGAGCTAGACAGAGGATGATGACAGGTGGGTGTCCTGCCTACTCCCAACGTAAATCCTGGCTACCCCCACACTGGCAGGCTGCATAGTAGCTGAACCTGCTATTCTCAGTGTGCACCAACAGTTACGTTAACACAAACTATTCCGTACCCCATCAAATTGATCAGGGTTTAAATATGATAATGTTAAGTAGGGCACAGACATTGGATTGAGGCCATATTGCTTAGCATCTATTTAGGTTTTCCTGGAAGGAGCTCTGTGTTATTAGTATTCAAAGTGGCAATGAGGATACAGGAAGTGTTGATGAATATACAGAAAGAGTGATTTAAGGAAGCCAAAGAGCCAAACAAAACTGCTTATGAGAAGGGAAAATGAACAAAGATATACCATTTAGGTGTTCACATGTTCATTCCCAAAGCTTCGGTGCTGATTGGAACAACATTTACAAGATGACAACATAGAGTGTGCTTATTAGAAAGCTTGCAAAATAGTGACCATCAATGGGGTATGTTCATCCCCGACCTGGCCACAGTGATCCATGCGATGGTCACCTCCAGGCTTGACTACTGTAATTCGCTCTATGCAGGGCTGCCCTTGAAGCTGTCCCAGAAACTCCAGTGGGTGCAGAATGCTGCAGTGAGGCTCCTCACGGGGTCTCTGCCATGGGAGCATATTCACCCAGTGCTTTTCAAGCTGCACTGGCTCTCGATGAAGTACAGGGTCAGATTTAAGGTGCTGCTTTTGACCTTTAAAGACCTTCACGGCCTAGGACCCTCGTTCCTACGGGACCGCCCCACGGAGAGACTCAAGGTCCATAAATAGCAACACCCTAGTGGTCCCGGGCCCTAAGGAAGTTAGATTAGCTTCAACCAGAGCCAGGGCCTTTTCAACTCTGGCTCCGGCCTGGTGGAACGCTCTGCCTCATGAGACCAGGGCCCTACAGGATCTGATTTCTTTCCGCAGGGCCTGTAAGACAGAGTTGTTCCGCCTGGCCTTTGGCTTGAAGCCAGTTTGATTCCCTCCCTCCCTCTCTTTCTTTTTTCTTTTCCTTCTCCTCCTGTGATGAGGCATTTTAATGAGGCATTTTAATATTTTAATGTTTCAATATTTTAATGTTGTATTTTAATTTTGTTTTAAGTTGTAATCATTCAACTTGTTTTTATTATTACTTGTTAGCCGCCCTGAGCCCGGCCTTGGCTGGGGAGGGCGGGGTACAAATAAAAAATTATCATCATCATCATCATCATCCCTGGATATAGAATCTAAGAAAAGGCCAGGAGGGATGCATTGTAAGATTTATTCTACATGCTAAAGAGAGCACAAACTTCAGAGTAACTGTGGGCAGAAATAGGAGGTCTAAAACACAATTTAGTGCTGTGGATGCCTTGCCCACTAGCTAAAACACTGAGGATGATATTGAGAAAGAAATCAGGAAGACAGCCAAAAAAGAAGATGTAAATCAGGGGCAATTCAAACTACCTCTAGTTACTTGAATGGAGGAACTAAAGAGCTTACCAGCATGTAGGGATTCAGAGTGCTTTTGATCCTGGCCACTGTTAGGACACCTTCCCCCCTCTTTTTAATCCCCTATTGCAATAATCGATCAGAATGAAAGCATCTAAAGTAAACAGATGTACCCTTGCATCTCAATGATTTAAATTGGCCCACACAAATTAATGAAGTAGAAGGTTGTGCAATAATAATGCTATAATATATGCTTCTCTTCTATATTACAACAACATAAATGACGTAGCAAAGCCATTTAAAGAAACTTCAGTAAACTTAAAGGTAAAGGTAAAAGGACCCCTGACCGTTAGGTCCAGTCATGGACAACTCTGGGGGTGCGGCGTTCATCTTACTTTATTAGCCAAGGGAGCCGGCGTACAGCTTCCGGGTCATGTGGCCAGCATGACTATGTCGCTTCTGGCAAACCAGAGCAGCGCACAGAAACGCCGTTCACCTTCCCGATGGAGCGTTACCTATTTATCTACTTGCACTTTGACGTGCTTTCGAACTGCTAGGTTGGCAGGAGCAGGGACCGAGCAACGGGAGCTCACCCCGTCGCGGGGATTCGAACCACCGACTTTCTGATCAGCAAGCGCTAGGCTCAGTGGTTTAGACTACAGCGCCACCCGTGTCACTAAACTTTAAACATGGTATATAAGCTAACCCCATTTACCTGGGAGTAAGCCCCACTGAATTTAATAGAAATTACTCCTGAGTAGACATGTGCTGTAAGGCACTGAGCTACTCAAATTACAGTTGTGGGGAGGGGGAAGTCTGAAGAGACACAGGACCTCCTTCAAAGACTTTGTCTGTAGAATAAGGCAGATCTGAGCACTGGGTTGTTGTTGTTTTTGCAAAATTTCATGTACTTTTTGTTACGCTTGGTGTCCAAACTTTTTTCAAAGAGGGCTAGATTTGATGGAAGTGAAGGGCCTTGAGGGCAGACCAAAGGGTCAACCAAACTTGTTTAGGGTTGAAGTGCAATGCGCTCTACGTAGGGCTACCTTTGAAGGTGACCTGGAAACTACAACTAATCCAGAATGCGGCAGCTAGACTGGTGACTGGGGGCAGCCACCGAGACCACATAACACCGGTCTTGAAAGACCTATATTGGCTCCCAGTACGTTTCCAAGCACAATTCAAAGTGTTGGTGTTGACCTTTAAAGCCCTAAGCGGCCCTGGCCCAGTATACCTGAAGGAGCGTCTCCACCCCCATCATTCTGCCCGGACACTGAGGTCCAGCACTGAGGGCGTTCTGGCGGTTCCCTCATTGCAAGAAGCAAAGCTACAGGGAACCAGGCAGAGGGCCTTCTCGGTAGTGGCACCCGTCCTGTGGAACGCCCTCCCATCAAATGTCAAAGCGATAAACAACTACCTGACATTCAGAAGACATCTTAAGGCTTAAGTTCAGGGAAGTTTTTAATGTGTGACATTTTAATGTATTTTTGGTCTCTGTGGAAGCTGCCCAGAGTGGCTGGGAAAACCCAGCCAGATGGGCTGGGTACAAATAATAATTTGTTGTTGTTGTTGTTGTCGTCGAGGTTTTTTTGTTTTTTAGGATTTTACCCCAGGAAATAAGCTGCCACAGTAGCCAGACTGAACCGACCAGGAAGCCGGATTAGGCCCCCGAAACGGACTTTGGACATGCCTGCTATAGGAGATCTGGATAGAAAGGATCTGCTGCTTCTTGTCTAATACTTCAAGATTATGGAATTGTCTTTAGAAAGAGGACACAATGTGCTACTGGTTATCCTGAAGCAACATTGCACCCTAGAGCAGAATTACATGTCGCATATAGTTCTGTGCCCTCTCTTCTCAGGTGGTTTCCACCAACTGGTATTCTGAAGCACACTGGCACCGTCTGTGGAGGTAGATTATATTTCAATAATATATATAATAAAGTTAAATATTTTTACATTTCCTTCCTTTAGCTTTTTTCCCACATTTACCAACACCTACACTCCAAATGAAGAATTATAAACAAAACACCCCTCATTTGGGTGTTTTCGGACAACTGAAAATCTGTATGGCAAAAAAACTCTTGACTTTGACCATTTGAAAATATTTTGCTTCATATTTCTAAAGCAAGGATTATAAAGCTAAAGTTCCATTTTCCCCCTCATGTTTATACTTACCTGAATAATTTTTAATGGTGAATCTGCTTGGTACATTTGTAGCCTCTGTACATAATGAATCAACATATTAAGCATATTGCAAGCAACATGCGCAACCGTTTTATTTGGAAACTGTAGAAAAACAGAAAATGTTATAAATGCATGGATTTCAGTATTAGCGCACACCATGTGATGGACTAGCATCTCATGACTGTTACACATTTGGAGGAGAATTACACACACTCAAAGCAAATTTTTAAAAACCCAGTCTTTTGTCAAGGAAGCAGCACAGCTTTAAATCAGAAACAGAATACTTTACTTGGATCTAAAACCTAAATAAAGAAACATCCAAATACAGTCAACAATTGTGGATTGCAAACAACCAGCAAAAGGTCTGAGGTTTGTGCTGAAAAACAACAGATTTATTTGGATGAACATTTTGTATTTGCATGCGTTGTGCCAAGATTAGTATTTCCTTTTAAAAAAACCCACCATGTTATGTGGCCGAATTTGATGCAAACCAGACTCTAAAAATCTGCAAAATGTAAAATATGATATAAAATAAAAAATTAGCAAGTGTTGTCACAATATTTTGTTCTTTTAATTGTGTAAATATGCAATATAATGGAAAACACAGGAGCTCTAGGGCATGGTACGCAAAGTGTATTGTGAATGCATATGACCACAGGACCACTTTTTCATGTCTTTGCCTTCAAGCCCCATGTTTGGTGAAAGATTCCTGCATTGCAGGGAGTTAGACTAGATGATTCTTGTTGTCCCTTCCAGTTCTATGGTTCTATGATTCTATGAACTTACGCTTGGGCTTGTGTAGACATTAATGGCCTCACTCACATGTCATATGAAACCAGAGTTTGTGCACTGCCTCCTTCTTTTTCCTACTCCTGCACAGCAGGGAGCAGTTCGGAAGCTGTTGCTTCTGCTTATCCATAATTTGTCCTATCAACTAGACTGAAAAAGTATGGTTAACATTAACTAGGGCTAGCTGAAACAATCATAGTTAATGTTAATCATGGTTCTGGGCCTAGATGACATGACTAGCTATGATTAACCAAACTAAACCCCTTCCACCTGTGTGAAAGAAGGGGAAGCTCACTACAGATAGCTCCTGCTCACTTATGTTGCACTAAACTATGGTCACATGTGGTGTGAAAACACTGCCATGGAATGAAATGGCCTTAAGTCGTCCCCCCCTTTGATTCTGCTGAATTTGTGAAATAGCTAAGGCAGAGGTACACTCAGGATTTTTTTTTATCTATAGCTTTTGTACTGTGAACATTTCACGTTGGAGATAGCAGCAGAGGGTGATGATTAAATACTGTGGAAACTTGCTGTAAAAAAAACCATGCAACTTCCACCCCTTTCTGAGTTGTAAGACCATAACTGGCATTGTAAGTGCCATGCTGAAGCACTTGCCTTAACGACAAAGCCTCTTATGATCTGCCAGGGGATGCTGAGGAAGTGGTAAAGCAGAATGCAGCAGGCAGAATACACATTGTCTGCTGTCTGCCTGAGGGCTTGGGTGGCTTCCAACTTATTATGATGAACATCAAAGAAAAATTCAGACGCTCCAACAAATCAAATGCAGATAGCTGGAGGTGTTCTTTGAAAACAGGCTTTACAAAAAAGCCAGACCCTGTACATGATAGACAATAGGTGAAGTAGTCGGAGATGTTCTATTGTCGGATTTATACGTAAGTACCACAAATATGGACCTTGGAAGCAGCCTTACATACTCAAATTGTCAGCAATTACATGCCACCAATTTGTGGGAAGGTTTTTCATTCTGTGGGAAGCTCAAACTGTGTGCAAGAGGCAAATGTGTTTTCCGGTAACAAACAGCAGCAACGTTTACTATGTTACTTATATGCTCCGAATTTAATAGCTACTCCTTTGCACAAAAATAGTCAGGAAGTATCCAAGACAAATATTATCAGGTTAAGCAGTAATTTTATTTTATGGAAATGATTCTTATTCAAAAAAAAATAATAGGGGGCAGATCTGAAGTACCCAAGAACTGCCTAAAACAGGGTTTCTCAAGCTTTCTAACCCTAAGTCCAATTGAGATGGTGGAAAACTACAGAGGCCCATCAGTCACAAAATGGTGGCAGATGCAAGTAGTATGGCATAATTAGCTGGCAATTACTGATGTGACTTTCTACTGATACTTAATCCATTTTTGGTAATTGCTAAATTATTTGCCACAAGTGTTTTCCCTGTGGCAAGGAGTTCCATAGCTTAGCATTCCTCGAGCCAAGTACTGTACAGACCTTTGCTCTGGAGGTATTGTGACTCAGCCTCCCAGTTTTAGACAGAAGCTGCTGATCCAGAGGATTTAAATGGGGAAGGCTTTTCCCTTCAAATGCCTCTTGAAGTATTTTACCCATCTCCTGTAATTTCTCCCTATTCTCTTCTCACTGTACCTTATTTCCCCACACCATGTGAGTTTCTTTCATCCCTCTTCCCTGGCCCTTTTACATTCACTTATTCCTCCTATAACAGCCTCCCTCTTTTCTTTACTTTCCTTCTATTTCCAGTTAAATGTTTTATCAACTATTAACCTTTTATCTCACTTTCTAATTTCCCTCCACACTTCCTTTGACTTTCTTCCCTTCTCCCCACTAAATATCTCTTCTCTCCTGGCCATCTTTACCCAGCAGGAAAGAGCTGCTGGGGCTGCCGTTGGTACAGTCGAAGGCAATGACACGTCTAAGGGACAGGCAGGCAAGGCAAGTGAGGAGGCACTGGGCAAGCTGTGGCATTAAGGCCCAGGATTCTCTGGTGGATCCTAGATCACTGTCTGAGAAAAAGTGGTCTAAAAGAGTAAGAAGCAGTGTGATCAAGTAAGTAAGACCAGGGGGTGGGGGGCTTACTGCATATTTAGTTCTTATATGCGTTCGCCCACAAAAAAATAATTTTCTAAATTATAGTCACAACTGAGGAATCATAATCTTCAAATCAGGCTGCTCATAAAAGCTTGGTTTGCACCACTGTGATGGGACTTGAACAGTTAAGCAAAACATTTGAAGAGCCAAAGTTTTGCCACTCCTGCCTCGGACAACATATAGGGCTGTGCTAAGTTCTTGCTCTTGGAATACATTGCACTTGCACCGAAGCTGTGCATTTTTAATTTGCTGCAGGTGTGATGTCAAGTCGTCAAATATCTGGGGAGTTTTATTCAGGGAGAGGACATGCTTTGACCCTAATCTTAATTTACTGCAAATCTCCATGATGGAAGGTCTCTGAAAGTTCTGAATAACCTGCCTTTAACATCTAAATCAGAGAATCATTTAGCTAGAAAGCTTCAGCCCCCTGCTCAATGAAGGAAATCTAGCTAGAGCATCAAGCTATAGAACTGGAACATCCCCAGCAGACGGCAATCCAACCATTGCTTGAAGACTCCCTAGGTAATTAGTCACTATGTCTAACTGCTCTTTCTGTTAAAAGCTTCTCCTGATATCCAACTAAAATCTAGCTTTAGCGCCTGTATTTGTGACTCTTTGTATTATGAACCTATTCAGTGGGTTCAGCAGAGAGAAGTTAAAGAACTTACTTTCTTGATAATGGTGACTTTTTGTCAACGGTCCCTTTAAAAAAGCCTGATGTTAAAATACTATGCTCTGTTCTGTTATAAAGGAGTTCTTTTATTAGACACCAATTCAAGCTCCATGTTGGTCCACTGGAGTCAATCCATAGAGCCAGTATGCCTTTCTCTAGCCTAAACTTTCAACAGTGGTTCAGCTTCACCCGTTGCTTAAAAAAATGGTTTGAGCAATAGAGTTTTTTCTGTATCATGGATGAGGTTTTGTAGTCACTTAGAACCCGAGCTATTTTGGAGCGGCACATAACACAGTCTCTAACTGCAGGGGTTGAGAAGAGCAATTAGGATCTTTGTACTAAGGCTTTCAAGGTGGTTGAGAGACAAAAGTTGTGACTTCACACTGTCTAGAGGAAATAAACACTGCCTATACTTTGATAGAGCAGCTTGGTTGGAGTTCAGAAAGTGTTGCTGCATCTGTGTTATAAGCCTGCAATTTGCTTTTGTCCAGTTCAATAGTGTGCGTACTGCACTTGTCAATACAACTGAAAAGAAACATAGTATCTGGTATCTATACTCAATTCATGTCTCTCTGCAAGAAAAATAGCCAACTCTAAGAGTCTTTGAATAATGTGTGATCTAGTTTCCAAATAAGAGCCTCAATGTGTGATTCTTCTGGGCACAAAACTGTATTTGTGAACTTTAAATCTCTGTTAAAAAGAAGAAGGAAAAATGACATCAATTATTTCCCCTTACTCTGAAGCACCTAAAAGAAGTGTGCAGTATTAAGGTACGACACTTTATATTTTAAGCATTCATATTTAAAACTACTTTAAATTAAACCATTGCTTTGTAACAGCTATGAGACCTGGAAAATTTGGATAAAAATTGGCACAGTTTTAGGTACGCCCCCACCAAGCATATAAAAGTAATTGGGATGCTTTGGTTGAATACTATTGTTGGAAAGGGAATTGAAGAAGCTGATGTGGAATCTTACTTATATTCTAATCTTTGGCTGTAATTTTATGCGCACTCACCTGAAAGTAAGCCCCACAGAACATGTTGGGAATTACTTCTGAGTAAACAAGTGTTACAACGTATGTTACCTGCATATGAATGTGATGTTAATATGCTTTAACACACTTTCACATGGTTCAGCAGGGCTTACTGTCAAGTGAGTGTGCACAGGACTGTAACCTTAGTAGTTATGAACAGAAACCAGCCAGCGTTTATCTATGTGAGCCCTAGCGCTGCCTAGAGATCCTTCTAGGAAAATGAGAAAAGAAGGCCAGAAAAGTCACAGGGTGCACATGAAACACTGCACAGGGCCCTTTAAATCCTAATGGTTACATGCTTACTTTTAATGATGCACAGATCACATTCAGAGCTTCCTTGATCTGAGGATGATGGGATTCATGGACCAGTTCCTCACATATCCATATGCCAAGGCTACAAAGAGCAACACATCTGCAAAACAATGTTAGATAGCAATGTAAGCACTGACTTTAGCCAAGCTAAAACTAATGTCAAGGGAGTAGAAAACTTGTGGTGTATTAAGAGTTTGTTGAGGTAGGACAACAGTGCAACCCTATGGTCATCTAATTAGATGTAAGCTCCACTGAGTTCAATTGAACTTATTCCCAGGTAAGCCCGTTTAGGATTGCAGCCTTAGAGAAGCCATCTCTTAATGTCTAAACTAATATATATGGTGCATGCCACTACTTTTTCACTGGTTTGTTTCATTAACCATAATCTACTACTACTTCCTTTTAAAACGAATTTAAAAGGATTTTAAGAATGCTTATCTATCTCCTTCTCAGATATATTCTCTGGATAACTCATAATGCAGTTGAGCAAAGGCAAATTTAAAAGAAAACCATGATTCAAATTAACACCAAAAGTCAACCCATATTGTGCTATTTAAATAATTTAGCTGAACACACAAATTGACCTATTTGCTCGAGGATCTGCGGTGATCCTTCTTTATTCATACCTTGCCGGTCCAGATGGCTCCTCTCTGGCAGAACTTAATACCGTTTTGATGATCAGTTCCTAAAGTAAGAATGTTCAAAGTCAGTCATCCAAAAACCCCTTAAATTTAAAATAAAGCTTTATTATGTGATAGGAAAAGTTCACAGAAATGGGAGAGTTACAAAACACTCTGCATTTGTTCATACTATCATACTATTTGTTCATACTATTTCCTCAGAGACAGTATCCAATGGAACAAGGAATCCAAAGTTGTTTCAGCCATACATCCCTGCTGATTCTCTTGAATCTTCCAGCTTTGGGTACCATACCATGCACAAACATCCACTCCCTTACAGTGAGGAGCTGCTACTAGCCGCCACTTTCTCAAAAAAACAAACCACCCCAAACACATTGCCACCCAAGTGCTCTGGTTAAGCAAATAGCAATGATGAATGATTTGAACACAAAAATATCTCCTAACAAGAAAGAAGAAAAATGACTGAAGCTGCTATCCTATACACACTTACTTGTTCCACTGACCACAACAGCTGCATTTAGACATAATAATAAACAATATTTATCAATACATGAATTGACATTGGGTATGTGCACTTCCCCCTCTTCTCCAAAACAACAGAAAGGAGATCAGAATCCTTTGCCGATGTTTTTAACTAACCACAGAGCAAATTGTGTTTAGTCTTAAGCAATTAACTGAAAGCAGCTCTGTCCTGCCCTTGGAAGACCAGTTTCAAAAATGGTGCGGAAGGTCCTCTCCTCACACTGCCTTCCCAAAGCCAACTGAGCGAGGCCCCGGGCTTTGGGAAGGAAGCACAAGGCTATGGCAGGGTCCTAGTGCCTCACTTACCCAGTTTTGGAAAGGCAGCATGAGGGCTTGCGTTGGACTACTCTGCTCTGCAGAGAGAATCTGCTCCCAGTATTTGGAACTCCTTATCAAGGGACATCTAGCTAGTCCCATATTTTATAACCTTTTCCAGGCAAAAATATTGTTTATTTAGATATGTCTTTTAGCCCATTAACTAACATATATGTTGAAACTGGTTCTTTTTGTTGCTTTTACTGATGTATTTTACCTGCCTTGTTCTTATGTGGTTTTTTTAATCAGGCACTATTTTCACTGCATCTGTATTATTATTAGTTGCCTCAGTTATAGAAAGGTAGGATGCAAATTCAACAAGCAAACCGATTAATAATAATAATAATAATAATAATAATAATAGGCATGCATAGGATTGTGCCAGGAGCTGCTCCTCAGCTGAAAACAGCTAAACAAGGGGAAATATATGCAGAGTACACAGCATTTCAAAACTTACCTTAACATCTGTAAACGGAGACACAACAATGTCAGGAGTGCTTGGGTGTAGAGCTGGGAGTTCACAATATAAATTGGGAAAGCAAACCAGAGAGCCTAAGAGAACTTGTGCTTCTACTCTTGGTGCCTGAGAAAAAGAGAAAGATACAAACAGATGATAAAGTTTAGTCTTCATCTTGAAATGAAACGTTTTAAGCGCAGGTCTCTTGGGGTATTGAAGTCATGAAGGGGCAACATGAGTGGGAAAAAGGCCACGTAGCCCTGGCAGGATTTTAAATTACACAAGGAGTCCCTACAACTAGAAGAGGCTTCCTGCTGCAGAACGTACACTGGGGTTGAGAAAGCTGGCCAGAGCCATGAGCCATGAGCCATTGGGATGGGGTAAAGCCCTGTTCTACTTTATTGCCCCTTCAATCACCCAAGGACCAGAATGATGATGAGCTGCTTACAGTGCTTCATTGGCTCATATGCTGGTGATATGTTTGACCTGCTAGGGATGCTTCAGAGTTATTTTTTTGAGAATGCAATTGCACTGGGGCTGCCTTCAGGTATTACAGCTTATTGTTATTTGTTAGCTATTCAGTTTGATAGTTACCTTATGCATAGCAGTTTCTAGGTAACTTAGAACCAAGTTAAAAGCATGCACAACATAATAGCACCATTTTCTTACATCCGTTCTTTATGCTTGCCTTTCACAGACCTTCCCTCTTTTATTATTATTATTTATTCAATTTATACATCGTCCTATACCTGGAGGTCTCAGGGCAGTTTTTGCTGTTTGATACCCTTACCTCCCCCTTTCCTATCTTCATGTAATATTTAAATTTAGATTGCAAGCTCCCTAAGGCAAAGGAGCACAGTGTAAGGCAGGCAAATTTGCAAGCAACTGGATGTATAAAACACCGTGACAAGAATGTAAACAACCTGTACATTATCTAATATACAGCTTTATAATAATACACTTTTGTAGTAAGTAAATAAATATAATATGCTAAGTTGCTTTTAAGGCGACAAAGTCCCTACTTAGAAAGACTTTAATTGGTAAACTTTGTACACAACATCCTAGTAACACACACACACACACACACACACACACACACACACACACGGTGTGTGTGTGTGTGTATGTGTTATATAACTCATAGCTATATATAAAAATAAGCTGTATATAAATGGACTGCTGGACTCACCCAAACGGTGCTTTTAGCCAGTGGCCATCCATTAGGTAGGATCTAGCACCACCTCATGGCTAAAGGTGAGTGGGATAGCAAGAGTGGAAAAAAGACTCACAGACCCCAGGAAGTGAAGTGGCGGGTGGGGAGACAAGCAAGAAAATAAATAGACCTCCATCCCTCTTTTTAATTATAGAAAAGGAAGGCTAAATACAGACACCCCCCCCACATGTGTTCTACTCATGTGCAACTACGTATATGCATAGTGCCGGGAAATAAATTTAAAACAGAATGCCAGGAAATGGCGGGAGAGAGCCCAAAGAGGAGGTCAATGAGGAAGGAGGAAGTCCCAAAGAGATTGAAGGCAGAGTGGGGATTTGTTTAGGCTGTCAGGCCTCCCCACCTAACAGCTGACCCGTAAGGTAGCACAGCAGCCGCCACAGCTGCTTTTCTGCATGGCCTCCAGCTGGCCCCAGAACTTCAACTCTAGTTGAAAAGAGAGTTGTGTGGAGAGACAGAAGGGGGAAAAATAGGTATTTGGAGGCTTTTTAGAGGATGTTCCCCACTTTAGGCAATTTCACTTATGTGCATGGGGCCCCAGAATGTAACCCCCACATAAATGGTGGGGACACCTGTCCTGGAGAACAAAAGGAAAAACACTCATATTGAACGCAAGAAAAAAATCCAAAAGGAGAGCTAAGACCACCAATCCATCTCAGGCAAAGGCAGGAAATGGACAGGAGTCAGAACTGGAAGGGGTTGGATATGCCTTGACTCTTAGTTGCATATCCTGTTTCTGGATACCAGGTGGTGCTAGATCCTACTTGACGGATGGACACCCACAGAAAATCTAATAGCAATTGCTGAATATAATTAACCTGGGCAACAGCTTAGGACCAGGCTATCTGAGAAAGCACTTCCTTCTGTACAAACCAGCCCAGTCATACAACAAAAGGAGGGCCTTCTCTGTGGTGGCCCTCCCACTGTGGAATGACCTCCGAGAGATATGTCAGGCACCTGTGGTGCAGGAGTTACATTGGTGGCAAAAACTCAGTTATTCACACCAGCATTTCAAGGAACCAATCCTTACTACCGACTTTAGTGAACTCTGGTATATATTTAATTGTTACTTTGTTGTACTGGTTTTATTTTGCAAACTGCCTTGCTATTTTTCACAACGAAATGTGGTCTGTAAATAATTTTAAACAGCAGCAATAATTTTTGTTAATGGAAACTCACATTGAGAAAAGAGGATGCCGCCACTCTACCAGCTGCGACAATGAAGTCCATGATCAGCATGGTAGCACCAGGTAAACCAAGTGAAAAAAACTGAGGAGAACAGTGCTTGATGATTGTATTGACGATATCCTTGGAGGAAAAGAGGCACAGAACTGTTTAACAGACAGATCGCTTGCAACTTCCATAATAGACACTCTGTTAATAAAAAGACTAACGAAAGGACAAAATAAATAGTATGGAACCCTGTTTTGAGAATGTCAATGGCAGCATTTAGAGATTGTGATAATCTATGTTTTATTCTGATGGGAATAAGTCACAGCAAATATTGGGTTTCTGTGCCCCCACTTTCCCCTTTGGTTCAGTTGCAAGGAGATTAGAAGCTGTTAGCTTCTGTTTTGAATTAATCACAGTTTAGTGTGTTGTCTCCATTCCAAACTATTTACACGGTATAGGTATGAAGGAGTTTATTTGAAACAAACCAGTGTTAAGATTTAGTCACAGGTTGTTGGGTTTGGATGAAACAACAAGCTGTGTTAAAAAAATGGAAGCAAAAGCAAAAGCTTTCTTCAGGAGCAGGAAGGGTTTATCCTTAATGATAAACCATGAGGAAATCATCATGATGTCCAAGTGCAGCTAGGGAGTCAAACTGAACCTGAATGAAAAATAATTTCCCAGTGAACTAGAATAAAACTATTATCCAAATCTAGCCACATTTCTCCATAGGATTTGCAGTTATATTGGAACTTATCAAGATGTGAACATTCTCTCAAAATAATTTATTCACAAATTTGTTCAAGCAAAGTTGAATTACTGCTCTTGGTATCATTTTTTATTAAGCTGTACAGATCTCTTCAGTGCCAGGTGAAGTCCATTTTATTTCTCCAGGCTTTTCAAGTCTTAAAATTTCAATCTTAAATGTTTACTGCACTTGAGAACTTCTGTACTGCTGTCGTCCCCAGTGTTAGAAACTGAGATATGAAAGCTAGGAGCTAAACAGCACCTTAAACCTATGTTATGGGCACTTTTTAAATAACTAGAATACAAAGCTGGAAATGAATGAACTGCAGCTAAAATATTATGTTCATTTTTCACATGGTTGAGTCTTTCCCCAGCCCACTTCCGTCATATTCTTAAGAGGGTCTCTTCTCCAGTCTTCAGAGAGTAGCTGGAAGTGGGGAGGCAGAAAAAGATCCTCCTTTTCCTTCCACTCTGCAGTTTTAATCTGAAATCTTACATGTGGAGCTCAGAAACTGCTCACGTGGATGAAATTCCCTGTCACAAAATGTGCCTAGGACATTGGGGGTTGTTGGCTTTAAATCAGGATTTATTCTGCTACTATTTTTATTGTGCTTTTTTAGTGTTAATTGCCCAGAGAACGTTTGTATTAGGTGGCTTTCACAAATGTGAAAATGGGAATAAAACCTAAATTTGTCTTGAGGGTGCAAAATGATTAGTCAGAAGTGCCTCCAAGTTAGAACTGACCATCAGAGAAAGAAGAAAATGAAAGACAGTAAAAAGCAGAACAAAATATTTAACAAATGGGAGTAGAGTTTCCTTCTAAAGTATCTGCTAACTCTAAGAGAAGATGAGTAAGATTACTGGAACCAATGTCTCCTTATTTGCCAACGACCCTTAGATTTCTGGGAAGGTATCTTATTCAGCAGTGTGACAGATTCTTGGCAATTATACCCAAAAGGCATAGCTTTACCAGAACTATTATAAATTGGTAATTAGATTGTTTTGCAAGGAGTTGAAACTGTGAGTATGAGACAAAATCTTGCAGTGTATTGCATGAATTGTCACTTAAGTTACGGTAAGACAGCCTATATTCAGACTTGAAGAACAAAGACTCTGGGCTAGTTCTCATGAACAGCATATGAGGTGGCAATCCTGTGTATAGGCTCTACTACTTTAGACTGTAGGTGTGACTCTTATGATTGGTTTTTAATTATTTCTGGAGGAGCATTCAATCACAAAGAAAATGAGATGTCAATTAAAAAAGAAATTTAGAACACTTCTCCCTGATAGCTCGTTGGCTTTGTTTTTTGAGTGAGGGGTATGGACCCATCTACAATCCAAAAGAGTGCAGCTCAAACACAGATCTACCATGTCATCTTTTGTTTGCAAGAGCTAAGCCTCTGTCTCTAAGAAGCAATCGTTTTTTAAAATATTATTCAAAAAATCCTATGCTTTTCTTGGAAGCTTATCAATGAAGAGATCAGAAGTGGCAGGCAAGGGTCCTGAAACGCAGCTTGTTCAACACTAGTGATCTTTCCCTGAAACATGTAGCTACAAGAATTAGTTGGGTGCATTCTAAGTTTACTCAAGAAAGGCCCAGCCAGTAGCCTGACATTATGTACCCTATAACACTCCCCAGCTTCTTGTACAACATACAGAGTGTTCTTGCCAGTGGCAAGAAGCAGGTAGAAATGGTTCCCCAATATCAGAAAGTTTGAAAACCACTTCTTTAAAACATAATTTACAATGAATAAAAACTCCAAGTGAGGATTATGTTTGCAAATTCTCAAAGGCATACTCTGCAACACGTTTTTAATTTTCTGGGTTCACGATTGCTCAGAAATGTGCTTCAGAATAAAGTTTAAATTATTGAGGCTCCTTACCTGATCAACGTGAAGTAGTCCACAGTGCATTATATTGTAGAAATGAGTTAAAAAGTCCCTGTTTGGAGAAACGTCTTGTCTCCGCTTCATTGTATTACATATGAGTTTATAAGCATGTAACTTGCCTTGTTTGTACTTATCACTCAACATGGTTGCCTAATATTAAAGAATGAAACCACAATGTTAACACTTTGATACGTTACTCATTTTCATTTTCATATTCACAGAATGGGCTACACTTTTCTTTACCTTGAATAGCCACGGAGTCAGAATTCGCAACGGAGGAATTAGAACTGGTGGAGAAGGTGATGTCATGTTATCAGCTGAAATGCCAAGATTGTCTCTAATCTGAAATTATTTAGAAATACAATGCAAACTTGTGTGAAGATGAATTTGCTGCTTTAATTCTACCTTAAAATACTTTTTTTAGGCTGAGCGGCTAAAAATATTCAGTTCTCCAAATACCTTAGCAAGATTTTGCCAGAGTTCACAAAGGTAATCAAAAACTTGAGCATGTATTTCAGGGTCCATAATGGAATTGACATCTCCTAAAATTCCTAGCATTCGTCTCCACATTACGGTAGCGACATCTGCATGCCATCCAGTGACTGTTCCTCCTGCCATCACACTGCAGCATTCAGATGGAAAATCACTAGTTTCTGTAACAGAAGGAAAAACAAACAAAACTTCAGGCCAGCTATTATTTGAAGGTGGATTAAGAAGTTAAGGGGGGAGATGATACAAGGTCTGCAAGAACGTCCATTTGTGCAGTGGGGCTTTCCTTCTTCCTCATGACCCCCTGGCTCTAAGGGTGTCAGGAAAACCCCCAGAGAACCACATGTGGGGAAGAAGGAGGGATCATTCCGTCTGGCAAGCTGAAATGCTTGTGTTGACAGAATGACCACAACAGCAAGATGTTGAATTCCTCCCAAGAAAAACCCATTAATATGTTGCATCAAAATATATGCTAGCCAGGTGGAACAGAGCTGATATGGTCCCTCAATCCCCCGCTGTGCCACATTTACTCAGTTTATTTAATGTATAAATAGTCCATGCTCCTGCTTTAATCAAGCAGATGAAATTTTTACTTTCTCCCAGGAGTTAAAAACATAATTAGTAAGACAAATTTAATGAACGGCAAACAGAAAACACAAGTACTGTTCTCTGAGACTACCCAATTCTTAAAATAGTGAGCACTGTATAGGAAATGAAATAAACGCTATTCTTTAAGTTTTCTGTCTAAGGTATTGCCTAGGTCATCTGGTGTCTGTAAAACAGAGTGGTGGAGCTTCTCATCCAGCTGTAGATCTTTCTGTTCGTTGTGATCTGCACTCAGAGTGGCAGGTGATGGTGTCTGCGATCGTGATCCAAGAGCAGACTGGATTGGTGATGCGCTTTCAGAACCTACAAATGACATTTTAGCTATCAGAATAAAAAATGCATTTACTCAGCCTTCATTCTGATTTGCAAGTAGCATACAAAGCTCAACAGCGGCACAACAAGCACACATCTGAAAATATGTTATTAGTAGCACTTTGGACACCTATACAGTCAAATTTAAGTTGCTGGTACTGGTAAATTCGTAATTTTATTTGTTATAGGAATGATTTCCAAATATCTTATGTATCAAAAGTGGGGGCAGCAACAAAATATCCAGCCCCTGGATGCTTACTATATGCTGTTGACGTCTTCAGCAGGCTGATTTCCTGCTCAACTTTGGGGAAATTTAAAAGCTGCTTGATGGTTTATAGGGGTGACAGATGAAGAGGAAAAAAAGGTTAGTATGGATGTAGTTTTTGCCATGTGCAGACCTCTGGATCATGGCTACAAACTCTACTTGATATGAAGAGGTCTATTATTCCAGAAAACAATACTCTGGGATTTTTTTTAAAAAAAATCAATTTAACTGGCAAAATATACCCCACAAATTATATTATTCAGATCAACTTTATAGGCTATACTTTTCACCATTTCTAAGAGGAAGGCTGTAAAAATGAATGCGTTAGTCTTTAAGTTGTTGGTACCCCAACTCGTCTTATTGCTGCCACAGAATAAAATGGCTAATCCTCTAGAAATGAGTTAAATATTCATAAATTTCACTCCTCTGCTTTGCAACAGAGGAATAACCCAGTCAGATGGACAGGATATAAATAATACATTATTATTATTATTATTATTATTATTATTATTATTATTACCTGTAATAGTTGCTGCTTCAGCAGATAGTGGTTGTTGATTGAGACTGCTGGTCTCAGAATCAATATGGAGTGTAGTTAGACTAGCAACTTCCTGTTCTTCAGCACTTTGCTGAGGTCCTGAACCTGCATCAGACTCTGCAGAAGTTGTTGTGCCACCTTCAGGGCCAAAGCTGAAATCTACAGAGAGAGATAGATTCATATCTCAATGGCCTAACTAAAAGCATAGACCTGATCAATTTCAAAAACATAGGACTTTCCTACAAAGGGCATTCTTGCTACCTTTCATCTTGTGTTTAATGCAAGTGAGTTGTGCAATCATGTGCAGATTCCAACAAATCTAAGCAACATGATCCAGTGTTTTGGGATCTTATGACTAAACAAGGAGGCAGAAATTCTGGAGGAAAAGTTTCTCCTTCCTAGAAAATAATAATCTTCTACTTTGCAAAGGCTTTGGCAGCATGTATCACATACCCTCCTGAGAGGCTTGTATCTGTGTGCGCAAAAACAATATGATCAGGGTTTAGCCACCAACTGAGGGTGAACTGTTGTTGAAAAGGAATAAGCAGCTACTGGACAGGAATCTCAACCAGTGAATCAACTGATGCAAGCTATTACGGTTCTTTGTAGCTTTACTAGGTATATAGTCTAAAGTGCTAAATAGCTCTTGTTTTGCCTGTCCTAAAACAGGGAGATTTTCCCCACAACCACAGCAAAGATCAAGTATGAAGGTCTGGAACTAAACTAAACACAATGAGCTCTTGTTGATGATGCACCCAAGTTGTTGTAGTGTGCGGGACATATTCATGACCCTGAGGAAACCATGCAAAGTTGAGAAGTTCCTTCCCCACCAGCGTGCATATAGGGCCAGGGTTCCTAGAAGGTTGTACTGTTGTCTGTTGTTTCTTTCACAGATCTAGGTCTACAAAAATAACTTCTCCCAAAGTTGTGTGCTCTTATAAAATGGATGATAAGCCAAACACATTCCTTGTGGACTTTGCTCCAGATCATTTACAGAACCTGTAATTCACTCTTCTAAATTTCTCTGCATAAAGCTGTCTATTGCAAAATAATAATAATAATAATAATGTAGAGGAGGTATTATGATTTTAGAGGAAACTGGATGCGGGAATACTTGCTTTCAAATTTTTGGCCGTCATACTGGAAGGCGCTGAAGGAGTCCGAATGGCTGTCGGAACTCACAAGGTCACTGCTCCCTGCACTCGCAGGAGACGTCCACTCAGAAGGCACACCTGGGTCATCTGCAGGGCGCATTTGGCTCTGCTTGTTCAGTATATCGGGAAGGTCTTTTGGAACTTCTAAGCTTCCTGGACTGCTCCCTCTTCTGGTAACATTCTAATTGAAGAAATATTACAATTGAAGAAATAGTTTGAGAAAACGCTTTTGCAGCCAGAAAAGATTTTCATGTTTGCTATTTCAGAGACAAGGGCTGTACAAAACTAAATGATTCAGCTACTACCGATTTTCAAGTCCAGCTCCGTTTCCATCAAATAACACTTACTGCAGCCATTTTCATTTGAGGTCATCAAACTAACAAACATCACTAGTTATTAACATTTTTACAGTCATAATTAACTAGTGATCTTGTAAACTGCTTAGCATTACAATTGTATATTTCAGGACAAAAGAAAATTGCAAAAGCTTACCAGAGCACTACCACTGCGCAGTCTTTCAGCTATAAACTCATCCATGAGGTCAGGAATATTTGCATTACTACTGCCATTATCACTACCAAGAGGGTTCTGCTTTGGGCTCATATCCTCTCTATTGGCTAAAAGCAAATGAATGACTGTATATAGTAAAGAACAGTTTCAATAACAAAATATTTTTTAAAGCACAGAAATAAACCGGTAAATACAAAAGAATGTCATGCAGTTAAAAAACCTTCTCCCATAAAATAAATTTAGCTTTAGGAATTAGTAAGTCTACCCTCACCCTTCAAATCCCCCACCCCTACCCATCACCACTGAGCAGGTATTAGTCAATTTCCAGTGTGACCTTTAAAAGAGCAAGAAAGCTTACAGATAAGCACTACTTATAGTTGTTAATGCTTGCTTTAAGCACACATTCTTCATTCCTCCATATCACCAGATGCATAATTCCCCCCCAACTCTGCGGGTGTATGCTAATGAGAAACATATAAGTAGAATGTACCAATGAATTATGTTTCAATGCAGTACTGTAGACACAGAGTACACTTAAATAAATTAATGAACAATGAAAGATGACATGATTCAAAAATTAACAGAAGACTTAAAATGGTCAGTGGTTTATGATCAATATTGCACAGAATTACGCTGTTTTTAATTCTGTTACACTATTGTGTTATTTTACCTTGAAGGTTTTATTTTTCTTGTTTATCTTTTTTTTTTTTTGAGAAAGTGTTATCCCCTCAAAAGACTGCAAAGCAACCATACTGTTAATCTGAGGTATAACATGGTCTTGATATTAAAATCGTGAAGTATTAAATTTCAAAATTTCGTTCTATATACTCCTAGAATCCAGACTGCACGTTGCTTTTAAAGAGAAACTTTTACTAAGTAGCATATTGAACAAATTAGCCGGAAAGAATCTACATTACTACCCAGTCTACTGTGATATGCTTACAAAGACTGCCCTCAGATGGCATTAACATCTCAATGCAGGATGCATTACAGAGCATTCTGTTAATCATGCCAGCATACAATGTAAAAAAAAAAAAAGCGCAAAATAAACCTACCTCACTGCTGAAAGTTAATTGACTGTTCTTTTAAAAGTTACTGAACACATGAACTAAGATGGTGATATTAGAATGACAGCCAGCCTTGCCCATTTGGGTTAACACATAGAGGCTCACAGTTAGCTCAAGGAGAACTATCATGGCACTTTATGCACTTCCATGACCCCAGGGGGGAGGGAAAGCAGTGATAGATGTCGCTTAGGAAGTCAGTGCATCCATTCCAATGAATGCACACAGAAAGCACTGAAGCATATTTTGAAATAGCTCAAATAAAAATGACCAAAATCCATACCAGATTGTTTTAAGAAGGTAGTCCAAACAGGAAATTTTGAAACCTACTTCAAAATTTTCTTGTCTCATTTTCAGGAGGAGGAGGAAGAAAAATTAACTGAACCTACAATTGGCTGAACTGCAATAACTGATCACTAGGAAGATAAATAGGAGATATCAAAACCATTTTTTTCCTATTGGACAGCATACGAATGCCAAATATATATTGAAGACTGGCTTTCAAGGCTTGCCAGGAGAAGTATATGATAAAGACAGGATCCATTGGTAGGTCATTTACTATCTCTTCCTCTTCCCTACTCTTACAGTGTTCAGCAGCAAAGTGGTTCACTATTATTTTTTAAAAAGGATCATTAGTAATTTAACGTTTATCAAAGTAACTTATGCTGGAGGGGGGAAATTCAGCTGGCCATATGCGCATGCAAAACCAAACAGGAAAAGCACTGATCATCCCAAAGCCTTTTGATTTGCTTTATAAGAGCTTGCTTCAGGTGCATCAAGCCAAACTGGTGCTGCCTTTCTCCTATTGTGCTCCGCACACTGTTAGTGCTCACCTGCAGCTTTCTTTCCAAAATAGCCCATTACATGACTGTACAGATCCCTCAGTGGAGCCTCTGCTGGCACTCTGCTCTGCCTCTGTGGGGAAACATTTGCCTTCGGCTTCGAAAGAGCATGTACAACAGATTTATAAACACCACCCAGGGAGCCCTGCTGTTGTCCCGACTCCTGACTCGATGGCTTAGGTGGGCTACGGTTTGACATTTGATTTATTCCAATACTTTCCTTCTGCAACACGAATGCTGGAACATCTCCTGATTCTTTAATTTGCCTACTACAAGCAGAAGTTGTACTGGCTGGATCTAGAGGCCTATATATTCCGGGTTTGACCAGCACAGCCATTGTGGATGAGCTGGTGCTTGTGTTGCTGCTGCTGCTGCTGCTGCTGTTGCTACTGCTCCCGCTACTGAAACCACTGAGTTTACGAAGTCTTGCTTTCCAGGGGGCCTCTTTGTTTTCTAGAGGATTATAAAACTGAACTGATTCGGTAGATGGCCTAAAAGTAACATGGACACTGTTTCGCTTTTTAGCTGCTATTTTCATTATTTTAGCCTTATGGGTTACCGTTTCAGATATGCTTCTCTTAGTTGGTGACAGTTTGCTCATGCCAGTAATGTGAAGCATTTCAGGGTTAACTAAGGCTTTATGTGGCATTTTCTTTGCATGCATAACACTTGTGTTGGTTATTTTTTCATTAAAGAGGGCACTTCTATGCTTTTCAGCTAGCACTGCTTCCACAGATACATCTACATCAGTGGCAATTTGTCTGAACAAATACCTCTTCGTTTCCTTTTCTCTAGGGCTACTTGACCTGGGATCAGGCAGATTTTGGATGGGCCTATCAATGTTTAAATGCTTAGCTTTATCAGCTTGGCTTCCTGTAGAACTGTCTACTTGTGTAGGTGCAATATTACTTATAAAGCCACTTTGGTTTTGCTCCAATTGCAGTTCTGCGTCATCGGCACTTTCTGCAACAGTGGTACTACTTGCACATGTAACAGTCTGGTCTGTATGCTCTACTCCATCCAATGGCAATTTATCATTCCTACTTATTCCTGCATCAACTTCATGAGAAGAAGGCTCATGCTTATCTATCTCAATGCTACTGCAAAGTTCTTCGTTTTCCTTAAGATATTCTCTCAGAGAGGAAAGAAGATCATCTTCACCTTCAAGGTCAACATACTGGTTTTGTTCAAAGGCTGTATCTGCAAGTTCTACCGGGCCTACCAAATGACAGAGATGGTCATAAATACTATCCCCAACTTCCAGAGAGGACTCTCGGCTATTTGTATCAGTAACATGACTTTCAGTGGATCTACATATTGAAGAGGCCTCTGTGGAACTCTGTAAGCTTGGCGCATGATGGGATGAATCGTCAATGACAGGAACTGCACCTTTGACTCGCTCAACTGTGAATGGTTCCAGGATGTCAGATGTGCTGCTACTTCGTGGAAGTGTCTGCTCCTCGTTCAACGCATCAAAAACTTCACTGGGCGTTTCCTCACTCTGTGAAAAATGTCTGACGCGAGGTGGACGTGGGAGGATTTGAGCATCATCCATGTCTGTAGAAAAAGTATGTATTTAGGAAATCAAATACATAAATCTAATATATATATATATACTATTGTTTTGTTTGTTCACTACTGCAAGGTAGTGATACGCTTTAAAAAGAAGTCCTTAAGAACCATAAAATATTCTCCACCAAAAACTAAAATGTTGTTAAACACATATACATACACACACATGTGCACATACGTGCACACATATGCTATCTAGTACAGTGTGAGATATGAGTTAGACCATCAGAACAGTCTTAAAATATTAACATGCATGGAAACAGAGCAAGATCATGGGAGATATGGAAATGCTGTTAAAGCTAGGGCTGTGCCAATAAATTATGAAATACTAATTCATGGAATCAGAAATAATGACTTATAATATAGCCTGTTTGGGAAAATATGTAACCCAAGAACTGACAATATTTCTAGCCACAAGTTGACTCAATATGTTGAGGGAGCTGTATCATCTTTAATTATTAAGTAAATATTTCTCTCTCTCTCTCTCTCTCTCTCTCTCTCTCTCTCTCTCTCTCTCTCTCTCACACACACACACACACACACACACACACACACACACAAAACACCTATGTAGGTATGTCCATAATGGGTGATCCCTCATTCAAGTGAAAGAAAGCAGATGGTTCCCTAACTCTGAAAGGCTAGGTACGAACAAATGAACACATCTTTCAGTCTCCAATTGGAATCTTCTGAAGCACCTCTTAAAAATTGGATACTAGTTTCTTATAAGAACCGGAAAAAGCTAATACAATGATCCAGAGGAAGTCTGACAATTACTGAACCCACAGCTGACTTATCTTTATTCTTAATGATCAAAATGGCCAAAAATGAATCCTAACGAAGGATCCATTGTTCCCTCAAGATGAGCTGAACTTGCACTAAGAATGGGGAGGGGGGAATAATACTTACAGGTAAGAGCCCACTTCACCTTTTCCCTTGCTGTTTTAGAGTTCTGCTGAAAGCAGTATACCCTCTTAGGAGGTGAGGTGAGAGAAGAGAACAAAAGCTAGCTGTGTTAAAATTTACACACCTACAAAACACTTAAAACCCAAAGGAAATCTCTTTCATAATTTCCTGCAGAAGCCCCACTGATATAAGGTCTAGACTCTAATGCACAACAAAGAAGTTCCTGGAAGCTCTTATAGCAACCCTTCAGATTTCCTTTTGAGTGGATCTGGGCTCCAGCTCCAGGGGGACACACTGCAAAATGAGTTCTAAATAGTCACAGAAGCACCTCTGCACCCTTTCAAACACTGAAGATGCAAACACTGAAGATAACATTAAATTTAAATATGAAGCTTGTGATGCTCTTATTAACCTATTTTATTTCAGCAATTCTTCGTAGAATACCATTCTCTTCTAATACATTTTTAAACATTGCGTGCTGTTTTATTTCTATGTTTTGGTTGTTTTACTTTGGTTGTAAGGTTGACTGTTTCACGGAAAGGTAGAGAAAAGATACCAAACACACACACACACACACACACACACACACACACACACACGGCTAAAATAATCCTGTCTCACATATTTTTGCTGCAGAATCTAACTGTAGAATTGTTCTACCACTATGCAATGTACACAGTTTGGTTGGGATGGGAAGGCTGCTCCCCGGAGAAAACAAGATTGCACCCAGAAATGTTAAACTCCATGTTGTTTCCTGTGCAGCCATTTGTTACTGTTCTGGGTACCCAAGTACATGAAATGCCACCAGCACAGACTTCTTAGGAATGTCGGAAGCTGCCTTATTCTGTTAGGCCACTGACCCATCTCAACGCCCCCCCAAAATCTATAAGCACAAGACTTCCACAATCCTGTTTAGGATTACTAAGGTCTAACTATGATTATATGCAAGGATCCCAATGTTTTCTACACTTCTCCATTTCCAGTTTGTCAAAAAATCCTAAATAGCCAGCTCTATTTTTCTGCTTTGGGCTGACAAGTCATATTAACAGATTCTTAAGACAAAATAATAGTTTTGCCTCGAAAAACAGTAATCATAATACACAAAGCTGAGCTGATAACTTTTTAGAGACATTAGCTGTACTGATAAGTTTATACAGAAAATGACTTCCTAAGTAACAGATAACATAATCTTGTCATAGTCAACATATCCTGATATAAAACACAGATTGTTCCATTTTTTGAAACCTACAAAAATAGCCTGTGGAATGAGGTGAGCAGGTCTTAAAATGTGGGATGAACTTGGTGGAGAAATCTAAGCATGACATTGTAAAATCATTAGTTTTACCAGTGTCCATGGCAACTACAATTCTTTGATAGCAATAGTCCAACTGATAAATGATTAGGACTAGATTATTAATTGATGAAGTTTAAACACAGTTATATAGCATCAATGAAGGTGCCACTTTGAGGAACCTAAAGAAGAAACACACAGATTTTCTGAACTGTTTAATAATTTACAACACAATATTTTCTTTTAGCTCGAACTGGGAATGTTCCATATTATACAGTGGTACCTCGGGTTAAGTACTTAATTCATTCCAGAGGTCCGTTCTTAACCTGAAGCTGTTCTTAACCTGAAGCACCACTTTAGCTAATGGGGCCTCCTGCTGCTGCCGTGCCGCCGGAGCACAATTTCTGTTCTCATCCTGAAGCAAAGTTCTTAACCTGAGGTACTATTTCTGGGTTAGCGGAGTCTGTAACCTGAAGCGTATGTAACCTGAAGCGTATGTAACCCGAGGTACCACTGTAATAGCAAATCATGAGAACTTTTTTTTAAAAAAAAACCAACAACAAGCTGTGTCAAGACTGTCTGAAAAATATACTCTCCTCATTTCAAATTAACATGCTTTTTTTTTCTTTAGTTGATGGCTATACTTAAAAGGAAGGCATTTGTAGTGTTGTTTTGAAAGGTGAACACAGACAGTCTGTCCCTTCAAAGGTCCTGTGCCTGTCTGGACATGTTGCTGGGGGTAGGGGAAGAAAGGGGTGGGAGTCTAGGAAAAAAATAAACAGAACTACAAGACAAAACTTTTTAAAAAAATTATTTGGTCTAGCCGTTATGGAGCCTCACTGATCCTAAGCTGCAGGTCTAAGGGAGAATGACTGGAGTGTGCTTGAAGACAACAAAGTTGCCTGGCTGGCCCCCTCAACAGGAGCACTTCACACAGCAACACTTTGCTGTCCATCTCACTTCTGTTTCCCACCCACCCTGTAAAATTTTATTAAGGTTTTTAAATAATACCATACAATTAAAAACAAACTAATCTAAATAAAAGCAGAAACAAAATGAAAAGGTGGAGTCCTCTCTCACGGTTGGCTCTTAACCCTTGTCTCACAAAGGAAGTTTTAGACCAGGGGTCAGCAAACTTTTTCAGCAGGGGGCCGGTCCACTGTCCTTCAGACCTTGTGGGGGGCCAGACTATATTTTGAAAAGAAGAAGAATGAATTCCTATGCCTCAGAAATAACCCAGAGATGCATTTTAAATAAAAGCACTCATTCTACTCATGGGAAAACACACTGATTCCTGGACCATCCGTGGGCCAGATTTAGAAGGCGATTGGGCCAGATCCGGCCCCCGGGCCTTAGTTTGCCTACCCATGTTTTAGACCCTCCCAGCTCTTACCTGGGAGCATCCCTTTCTTCTCCCAGCCTCTCACCCTGGGATCTCTTTCCTTCCCTGCCTCTCACCCAGGGCCCTTCATCAACCATCCATCACCTTCATGTGTGCATAATCCCCAAAAAGACCCAGAGCCAAGGACACCAAGGAAAACAAAAGAAAGAATGAATAAGGCAGGAAAATGGAAGAGAGGAACAGAAGAGAAAAAGCAGGAAAGAAAACGCACACCCCGCTTCTGAAATAACTACTACAAATATCATCTCTGAACAAGCCTTTGAAACTGACTGGCATTATGAAACAACGAATCACAGTATACAATACATGATTCAGCATATTTGAAATGTGAACAAAAACACAATACATTTATAGCTTGGGATTCAATGGCACAGGAGATAAAATGGGGTTGCTTCAACAGAAAACCCACCATAGCTGTGAAGCATTTCTTGAGGCTGTCTAGCACTGACACAGTACCTATGAACGGAGCTTAAAAATCATTATTATAATATGGTTCATTGGGGGGCTTAAAAAATGTTGTTTTTCTAGAGATGGGTCAAGGGTTTTGTTAACAAAAGAACAGCTAGTTGTGTCTTTTAAAAGAAACATACACAGCAGTTAGCACTTAAGTGTTTATAATACAGTGGTACCTCGGGTTAAGTACTTAATTCGTTCCAGAGGTCTGTTCTTTACCTGAAACTGTTCTTAACCTGAAGCACCACTTTAGCTAATGGGGCCTCCTGCTGCTGCCGCGCCGCCGGACCATGATTTCTGTTCTCATCCTGAAGCAAAGTTCTTAACCTGAAGCACTATTTCTGGGTTAGCAGAGTCTGTAACCTGAAGCGTATGTAACCCAAGGTACCACTGTACTGTTATAAGTAATAACATACTTTTTTGGGGGGGTCTACTGATGAGTTTTTAATGTGGTAATTACTAATGTAAACCCCTCTCTAGTAATTCTTATGCATTTACTGACATAGTCAGCAAGACATTGATTATAATAAACAATCAAAAGGAGAAGGCTATGATGCTGGTAAATTAAAATACAATGACCAAACAGCGATGATAGAAAATATCCTCAACCTCTCCATGCTGAAGACTTTCAAAGAGAAATCTTTTTTTCTTCCTTCTGCCCTGGCATTTGATGTAGAAAACCTAGTTCAACAATATATCTCAGATATTTGTGTCAAATCAACTTTTTAAAAATTCAGCTGCAAAGCAGAACATTGAATTACTTCTATAGGAATTGGCACAGCGCTAGCTTCTCACAGTTCCAGAATGAGCTGTAAATATAGCATACCACAAAACTCAAAATATCCACTCTCATCTCTTCCCCATTTCCTCCCCACCCCTAAATATTTTACTTTGAAAAATGTAGTGATTATGCAGTCTTTGAAAGCAGAAGGGTTAAAAAAGTGAAAAGGGGGTGCAGAAATTAGCAGAGGTGGCACTACCTGAAAGCTCATCAGAAAGGGGAGTGAGAACAATATCAGGCAAGAAGGGTTTGGAAGTATGGATCAGAACAGGAGCACTTTTAGCACTGCGTATATAGGCCGATGGCAGAGCACATTCACCAATGGATCGGCTTCTCATGGCTTTAAAAAAGGAAAAGAAAGAAGTGGGGAAGGAAAAAAAAGAAGAGTGACTATAATGAAAGGCTGTGTCACAGAAAAAGCAGCAACAGAGAAAACAAAGATAAAAAGGAAGAAAATTTAAATTAAAACATTTCAGCACAGCAGATATTGGCAGAGCTGTAAGGAAAAATAATAATCAGTGGGCACATAAAACATTTTGAGTTGATTTTAAAAAAATGCTAGACAGCAATAATGCCTATATTTTGACAACTACAATTACTGTGTATTCAAAGTAAAACACTAACAGGTGTGTATTCTCAGAAGCGCCACTGAGCTCAACAGAATTTCTTCCCAAGTTGAAAAATGTCAACAAGCTGAAGGCCATGGCATGAACACTAAAGAGTGTATACAATTGTGCACTGATAAAGCACATGTCTTGCACTTGCTCTGATCTAACTTTTCCTTTTTTTAAGTGAGCATCTTTTAGTCTGAAGAGCTTCAAATAATGAAAACAAACTAGGTTCCTTTCTGGTCATAGAAGCTTCATGAACAGGTCCAGACATTTAAAAATATGTCCTCGCTTGCACTCCATCCCTGTCAAAGGTATCTGTAAAGGGAATGTAACATGTGACTGATATACTTTGGATTCAGACTCACAGTACAATACTATACACATCTACTCAGAAGCAAGTCCCATGAGTTCAATGGGGCTTACACTCAGGTGAGCAGGTGTAGAATTGCAGCCTAAGTTACCTTAACAGGTTCCATTGGGTCGAGTTACTCATGACTTAAGTTTAATTTATTTCAATGGGAACTAAGTGCAACTAGCTCAAAGCAGCACATTTTTCAGCCAGTATATTTATGGGATCACTTCCCAATAGCTGCAACTGTATCAATGGTCAGCTTGAGTTACATATTATTTTCTCCATGTAAATAAATCATTGACCTGAATAGCTTGTGTATGTATATATCCTCAAACAATGAGTTCTACTGATTTCCTAATAGCATTATTTTAAGTAATTGCAGGAATTACTTTAGAAATTAAATTTAGAACATTAAACAATTCAGTTTTTTTAAGCAAACAAAGAGCAAAGATGTCTTAAATTGTAAAAGTCTGAGGAAGCATAACATTTAACTAAAATATACCAATACAGCAAAAAAGGATGCAAAACATGCCATCTAAATGGAAACATTAAAACATGGAGGCAGAAAAACAAAGCAAGTGTTTTTAAACACAAGGTGAGAATCCAACTTTCCTGCCTAACCTATGCCCTCCTTGGATCTAAGTTACTACACTGGTATTATCCCCTGGTATCTATTCTAAGCAATGGCGTTGTAGTTCAATGCCTTACAAGATTATAAATTGCAGCATAGACCACTGCTCCTAATTGCATCATAATCTTTTAAAAAAGTGTTTTTATTAAAGATTTGCTGGGGTTACGGAAGTGCAAACATCGTCTCTATTTTCAGATCATAAAGTTCTGCATCATAATCTTAAAATGCAAAACCAGACTGCATTGTTAACTTCAGGGTTTTAACACATCCAACTTAGTACAATCCAGACTCCAGCATCCCCAATAACTTTCTGAGTTTCGCACTGCTCATTCCGTTTGAATCTGAAAGAAATTCTCAGCCCAAATTCTTCCTTAATTTAAAGCACTGAAGAACCTTTTTATAAATGGACTTTTTATAAATGGACTGATTACATAGCTGAAGTGAGTGAATGACTTTCATGTGCCCAATGCATCTAAAGAGCCTACTAACTACATTCATGTTATATGAATTCTATCCACAATATTCGCTTTATATAGCCAAGTTAACGCTCAATAGTTTTTGGTGATAATCAGACTTACTGTGCAATCCCAAACCCAGACTCATCGGGCTGGAGTGAGTTAGGATATGGCAGAGCCATCCAAACCAGTGCTGGCAGACCTTTCCCCTGCTCATGAGTAGCCCAGTGGGCAGAACTATTATTATTTATTAAATTTGTCTACCGCCCTTCATTCACAGATCTTGGGGCAGTTCACAACAAAATTACAACACCAATAACCCTCCCTCCCCAAACACGTTTAAAAGGAGTATAAGATGTTAATCAGCGAAAGGTGTAGTTGAAGAGGAACTAAATCCTACCACTATTATTATTATTATTATTATTATTATTATTATTATTATTATTATTATTTCTACCACTGACCCACCTGGCAGAATGCCCCCAAATGGAAGATGCTGAGGGCAAGAAAGAGGTTTGCTAGGGGTGAGAGTGCCTGGCTGTCACATTCACTCCCCTCAGGCCATGACTGTGGCCCTGCAAACAGATGGAATATCCACAGCTGGCCCAAGACAGACCTGTCACATAGAAAACAATGGGGTAGGACCAATCTGGGAAAATGGGCTGCTTCCCCTTGCCAGCTACACCCATGGCAGCATGGGAGAGCTCCAGGTGCTGAGGAGGCCTGTAGCAAATCAACGCACAGCACCAGCAGGATATAAACTCAGCATGCGCCAAACGCAAACAGCACGACACCTTGCATGGCGCAGGGATATGCCTCACACACTCCTCATGCAGGGAATTTGGGTTCTAGAGACGGGCTCTGGAGAATGGGCACCAAGGAGGAAGGACACTCTGCACCCCCAGGAACACTGAGCACAGACTACTATACAAAGACAGAAACAAGAGAACTTTTAGCTGCACTTTCAGCAAAGCCCACCTCCCCAGCATAGGGGAGGGAATGCAGCTATTGCTCACATCTCTCTCCTGAGCTTCACGCTCAAACAGGCACTTGGAACCAGCCCTCCAGCGAGCAAGGACCCTCACACAGAAAAGCCTTCATGGAGCCCACCTACCCCCAAGATCAGTCTGGGAAATGGGAGAGCCGCCTGGGAACCAACCATGTCACCCTGCAAACTCTCACACAAGAGGGCAGAAAACAGTTCACACCCCTGCCACCCTCCAACAAGTAACTGCAGAGTTTGGCCAGCAGAAAGCCTCACCTTTAACCCTTGGCCCATGGTGCATGTGCAAACATACTGCAGCTCCAAGAAACAAATGCTTGTACCTTACAAGGCAGTGTGTGGCATGGGAGTGGAGTCCCTCACAGCTGGGCCTCTTGGACTGCACCAGGGGCCTGGATGGGGGAGATCCTATGTTTATACTGACCATGCCTGCTCTTACTTTTGTGCAGGTCTGGTCCGATCCTCCTACTCCTGCAGAGGATGTGGATGACAGCCAAGAAGCACTGGTGGCCCACCTATGCCCATGAGCAGGTTGAAACTCGACTGTGGCAACAAGTTCAGTACAGATTTGAGCGATTTTGCCCTCAAAGTGTAAGCTATTTGTATACAAACCTCAGAAAAAAATGATTACATTTCCCCTTTTGTTCACTTTTCTTTTTTCTCTCATTAGGCTTCATATATATTATATATCTCTATCTATTGCAACCTCACCCATGGATAAATATTCTTATTATTTTTATGCTCATTATTTTTGTTTACTCTGCATATTACTGGGTCTCAGGGTTCTCTGAACAATGATGGTGCCAAGTTTAAAGGAACGCAATACCTAAGAAAATGCCACCCATTTGCTTCATGTATGGACTACTCCTTTTGCTCTAGTCTAGAACTCACCTAGCGCTTCCATGTTCTTTTGGAATGCATCTGGGGAACACCCATAAGCAAAGGACAAAGGTAGGGATACATAATGTATGTGCAGAACTTATGTTTTTGCTCCAGAGGTGGGTCAACCAACTATAGGGCCAACACCAATGCAACCTGACAACCACTAGCTTGACTGCCACCTGCATCTCTATTGCCAAGTGAGGGCATTGGTCTCATAATCCGAGGAGGAATTAAGAAAAGCTCCCCAAAACTCAGAAAGATGGGCCATGTGGAGGAAATTCCAAGAGTACCTGAATGAGACTGTGATGGCTGAAACAGCTATAGTGATAAAGTTTTGTTCATAGCCTACACAAAAGTGACCAAGAATAAAGAATGTGTTGTCATCTCTAGTCCTTTGAAGGAGCCCATACTGTGGTGATGGCAACCAAAGGATATGGGATGCAGAAAGAAATCAGAATTTAAACTGGATCTGCCTCTGGTTGCCAATGTACCCCAGATTTCAAACACAGTCTCTGCTTTCTGCACAAATATGAGTGAAAAGGGGAAGAAGCATTCCATGGTGCCAGATTTCCCCAAAGTTCAATGAAATAAACTGTTATGCCGGGAAAGCAGATTGTGTTGGTACAACACCTGCCAGCAAATCATTCATGAATTTTGTCTCAACTGAGTTCATCCCTGTGTTTAAGCAATCGTTGTGGACTTGCAGTTTTCAGTGGCTTTGATGCAACATACTGTGGTTAACGCAGGTGGCGCTGTGGGTTAAACCACAGAGCCTAGGACTTGCCGATCAGAAGGTCGGCAGTTCGAATCCCCGTGACGGGGTGAGCTCCCGTTGCTCGGTCCCTGCTCCTGCCAACCTAGCAGTTCGAAAGCACGTCAAAGTGCAAGTAGATAAATAGGTACCGCTATGGCAGGAAGGTAAGCGGTGTTTCCGTGCGCTGCTCTGGTTTGCCAGAAGCGGCTTTGTCATGCTGGCCACATGACTCGGAAGCTGTACGCTGGCTCCCTCGGCCAATAAAGCAAGATGAGCGCCGCAACCCCAGAGTCGGCCACGACTGGACCTAATGGTCAGGGGTCCCTTTACCTTTTTAATAAGGAATAACAGCAGCCTCAAACATGATACATAGTCTCTGTGGCTGTACAACGGCCTCAATTACAAACTGCTATGCTAACATTTGGTACACAATCAGAGTTAATGGATGCACACTGGGACATAAAGTCCTATGAGCTTCAGGTTAAGCACAAGTAAGTCCGTAACAGTGTTTCAGGTCTCACATCTGGGTTTCCCTTTAGTGAAACACTCTGTATCAAATGTGGGGAACTTTTTCGGTTCCATGGGCCAGACCCTTAACAAGATTGGCCTCATGGATAGGTGTGAGGGGCCTGCCCACCTGTCAATAACATTGTAACATTATGATATCACACGTCTGACATATGGGCAGTCCCTGCACACCTCTAGCAGTTGGGCACTGAGGAACCTGCGAAGTGTTTTAAGACAGCCACCACACTCCAGCCTGAACCACTCAGGACAGAAGCATGTGGGCTGCCTAAAAGCACTTGGCAAAAGCATCCTCTGAAGCAGCTCTGCATTTTTCCTTTAAGTGGGTGGCAGGGAGAGGAGACAGAGGCCAGCATTGTCCAGGCTCCTTTGTCCTCTCACTAGTTTAAAGGATGGGGTCCTGCTCATGAGCTACAGACACCAGTGACATCAGCTGATGAGTGGGTGTGGATGACTTGGGGGGAAAGAGGGGAAAACACTTTGAAAATGGGAATGAAAAAAGGAAACCCATGCATTTATCATGAAAAACTTAAAGACAGAACAAGAAAGGAATTTGCACTAAGTGGTACAACTGAAGACATGTGAAACGGAAGACATCAATTTAAATAGAGGGATTCCATTTGGAGAATGAATTTGAGGTTTTGAAATGGACGTAGGCACAGAGGTGGGTGATATAGTGGCTGTTGTTGTTCAGTTTAACAATAGTGTCCTACACTTGGGACAGGGCAGCAAAAGAGGTAAGGACTAAGGGACAGATCATTAAGAAAAGCACACAACATTCTTGGTAGGAAATTCTTCATGGTTGAGCCCAACTAATACCTGGATATTAAGTCTTGCACTTCACCCAATTGCTGCAACTGTGGGGGTCCAGATTGTTTGGTATTAATGCAATTATAGTATATGTGCATGCTATGAAGGCACTGAGTCAACTAAGGAAAGAAATTACTGCATTTGAGAGCTCAATAAGGCTGGGGGGGGGAGTGCTTTGGTAATTAATACAAAACTCTGTAACAAGTGACAGCAAGCAATAAAGGGGAGGGGCTTGTTAGAGATTCAGATATGCCTAATTATTAATAATCAATTTGCTCTCATATCAAATGCTTTTTTGGTTTTAGTGCCAAGAGTCGTATGTCTGGGGGAAAGTAGCTAATAGTTTCATGTGAATAAGAAAATGAGAAGTATGCAGAAGCACAGCTTTCTGTTTTAGACTGGAACATTCCAAGATCAATAGTGAAAAGTCAGATATTTATAAATCTCAGCTAGTACTGGAAATGTGAAAACAGGTTACATGTTTGTGCCAGGATGGCTAAGCTGCTGGCTGGCTGATTGTAGCATTGTATTATTTTATACTGCCATATATAGTGTGAGTGACAGCTTTGAAAAGTTTGGGGAAGTGAAATGAAATGAAATAAAATAAAATATGTATGACGGAGATGGTCTCAGGTTGTCTGGGATCCTTCCAAGGTCGGTTGCCACCTCAGAGATATCGTACAAGCTGTGTGCAATTAACATCTTAGCTATAGCTCTCTTTTTTTGTAACAGGTGTGCTAGAACACAAAACCAGCTAATTCTGGTTTGAAACACACAGAAACACTTGCTACTAGAAACGATCTTGCCAGTTTTCCTTACATCCTAGGATGCTATGCTCTAGCGTAACTCATAAATTTGTCCATAACAGAAGTCTTTTGAAACAGAGGTATCTATACAGCATGCCATCAGAAGTAGGGGTAGCCGCACATGTGGTAGCAACTGTAGATGCTGTGCTTGCAATGGGTCTATGATGAAATCTACACAAGATTTCAGTTGTATAAGACAAATCCTTATGTGGTATAATGGATCACAGGATCAGAGCATAGTGACCACGTGTTTGGATATATCTGTAAAAATAATTTGCATCTAACAGTCAAAGGGCAATTACTTCTTCATCTCACACCACACAAGACTGCCTAGACTTACATACAAAAAAGTATTACTAGTTGTGACACACCCAAAGCATATGTAGAAAGTTATTTATGTGCATTCGGTCTATTAATTTCCCTTCTGACTTTGTTTGTGTAACATCTATGTTCTCTATTACATACCAACTGTTTTTTGTCGCACAATACTTCTGGCCTTTTCTGTTCCTGGAGATCCAGTAGTTGTTGCACTGCGCTGTCTCATTGGGGCTTGTCCAGGCTGATCACGGCTCCAGCCTCTTGAAAACGACTTATCAACCGATGCCTTTTGAAACTCATGTCCAACTCCTGAAAGGTAGAGGGGAGACAGAACATATCAATGATTACATATCTGTCCATCCCACAGAAACCTAGCCAGATGGGAAGGGTATAAATGAAATGAAATAATAATAATTACCAATGCTGATCATTATGTGTTCCACCCAGCTTTAAATTAAGTAACTCAATACATATTACTACCAAAACAGTATTTAAATAATAATTGTATTTTTGGTCTCAACTCAATTCTATATTGACAGATCTATATTATAAGCAAGCTGTAGATAACTATCTAAATAAATAAAAAGGAATGTTAATCACAATTTATTCTGAGTATCATTCCGGTAAATAAGCAAAGGCTTCCCCATGGAGAATATATACATATATACATATACATACATATATATGTGTGTGTGTGTGTATGTATATATATATGTGTGTGTATACACACACACACACACACACACACACTTTGGCTTCCCAGATGGAATGATCTCCCCTTGTGTGTTCTGGGGGTGTTCCTACCACTCCAAGCCAATTTCAGGAGTGTAGCTAGAGGAGGAGGAAAAGCCCTATCACATAAGTGGAAGTCCTTGTGCAGGGACTCATTAATTGAAACCTGCATAATGCTCTTCCCTTTCTGTTACAAGCCACCGCTACTACTGTTGTGCTGAACATTTAGGCTTATAAACCTTCCCTATAATTTGATAGAACTATGCCTGCTATGAGACAACACAAATTGTTACTTTATTTACTACTATTAATCATTCACCTGTGGGCTTCTTGGCACCATCTAAGTTTGGTTCAATTTTTTTAAAAAATTGTTAGTATGCCATCTGCGCTTTCAAAGAGCAAAAGACAGTAAGCATCCCCAGTCTGGCATATGCAGTAGCAACAGCAACATCATGTTAGGAAATAAAAAATAAAATAAAAAAAATCCTTCCAGTAGCACCTTAGAGACCAACTAAGTTAGTTATTGGTAAGCGCTTTCGTGTGCATGAACACGTCTTCAGATCTAGTTGGTCTCAAAGGTGCTACTGGAAGGAATTTTAAAATTTAATTTAATTTATTTTGTTTCAACTACAGCAGACCAACACGGCTACCACCTGTAACTATAATCATGTTAAAAGTGCTCACTCATCAGTAGGTCTGCAGGTGGCAAGGGTTCCAGCCTCACACTCAAAACAGAACACTTTCCTGGCGCCAGGTTTATTTTAATCGTTTACTAAGAGCAGATTTGCTGCCCAAGGAGGACTCCACATCAAGTAGTAAACTGCAGTCCTGTCTTGTAGACTATTTATTTCATGAGTATATGAGCCTGCTGCTTCGCCCAAGAAGTCAAAGTATATTTTCAGAAACAGACCCAATACTCCTCAGAATTTCAGACATTGAGACATTATGGGCAACTTCCACTTTAATGAGGGATTTATTTGCCTGTAGCCAAACCAGAAACTGAAGCCATAATCAGCAACTGCACTGGATGTGGGGCAAATGTGCACTAACTCTTCAAAAGGATGATTCTTCCGGATTTTAAAAAATGAACTGAAGGGTCATAAAACTGGCCTTCCAAGCATGATTACTATACCACATCCTAATGTAGTTTGTACTTAAATGTAAGCATTGTTAAGGATATTTCAGTATCTCTCTCACACATATTTTTAAAGGATGTGTGCAGTTTCCACCTCACCTCTTAGGCAATGATCATTTGTATATACTTCCTTTCATACATTAACAGACATTTTTAAATTAGTTTCTGAAGCCTGTCTGCCTTACCTTTGCCTTTATGTTTCTTTTGTTTCTGTTCACTTAGTTTATCCAGCGGGAGGTCACTGAGATCCAAGCTGTATAGGTTTCTAGCTAATACTTTTGTTAGAGTCTCCATAGTCAGTGACCACTCTGTGGCCAGCTCTTCCCAATAAGTCAATGATGACAATACTGACAAAAGGTCATCCCAAAGTTCTCGGGAGATGTACACATTTAGATTTGCCTTGATCCAAGCTACTATGAGAGTCTACAAACAAACACGCAGATAGTGAATATAGTAATATTTATCACATGGCAACATAAGAGAGTTAGGGAACTCAAATCATTGAAAGACACAGTAAAAATATAAGAGAGCAGCATAGCTACGTTAACTGTGGAGAATACATTTTAACGAAAGTGTTTATTTTCACTCCTTTCTTTGTTAACAACTGATAAACTTGGATGGGCCTTGGGGGATTTAAACTAAGTTGTAAGAAACAGCTTCAATCAATTAGAACAAAGGAACAGATATAGGACCAGATGTTTCAGTCAGCCTTATGTTGTGCTGGCCTTAATGGAACATTCAGCCATAAGCAACTTCATTCAATAAAAATGTCCCCATCTGCCACCGTACATCTGACATTACTTTTTACATGTATTTTCTTAAAATATATATATTTTTATTTCTTTGTCCACCCCCCAAAAGGAAATATAACAAAAGAAAACAAAGAATAGAAAATGTAAACCACAAAGCGTCAGAGCCTGGTAGGACAAAAGCACAAAAATAAATTCAAAGAAATGATGAAGTATAAACTCATATAATGGTTCCCCTACCATTAATAGAGATATATAAAAATAAAGGATTCTCCACCTGCAAGTTCTGTCATTATTGGGATTAAAGGTTGCACACTGTCTTAAATGAGCCCCCGTGTATTTTCACGTAGAAATATTTACTCCAAGTTCATTAACATTCCTGCCCCTAGTCACCAAAGCACATTAACAAAGTGATCTGATTGAGAATCCACTTCATATGCAAGACTGATCCATTTTCATTGTATTATGTATTAGCAGAGTTTGCTAATGTTATCCAAACAGGATTTTAAGAAGCTTCACAACTTATCACAACTATAGGTGACCTAACCTCATATATTAGAAGCACTTCATCACCTAATTTAGAGAGACAACCATTTTACAAACATGTGTGTAAGAAAAATCTGATGGCTACTTCTATTAGGTTTAAACTGTGTTGGGAGTGGAGAAATGGTGATGAGGAGGAGTTGCTTATCCCTTTCTCTACCCTTGAGTTTCTGCTGTATCTGATTTCAGAAATGTATTTACTTTTAAAAACAAGTGTCCTAATCCTTGTGGGAGAAAACAGCCAGGAAGAAAGAGCTACAGCAGAAAAATAATAGAAGAGATAAGCACCCTTATCCCTTCCATGTCTCTGCTCTAAATCATCTCTTCCCAAATCTAAATTTCCCTTTCAAAAGTAGCCACAAAGCTTCTGTTACACACACACGTGTGTGCAACTTACTGTTCTGCCATAACACCACATATTCTCTCCCTCCCTATTTCTATTTGGATGTTACCAATTCCTCATCTTTCTAGAACAGCTTTAAATGGATGTAAGATGTGTTTACCTTGCACATCCATCTCCTTCACTTACAGTGATAGTGACTCTCAAGAATCACATTAGTAGTCCAAATCTCCACAGATCACATAATATATTTTGCAAAAATAATAGGCTAAGGATACATACAGGGAGAAATGCAGCCTTAGCTGCATGAAATCCTCAAGTTATTACTAGTACAAAATCAATGCAATATTCAAAGTGGGGTGTCTATATATTTAGTAGTGATTCTTACGTGCAACTGAACTTCACATGCATAATGATTTATTGTCTGGTTTGTAATTTATGACATTTTTTTTAAAAAAATATTATATGCATCTTGAAAGAGCTTGCACTATAAGGTGGCTTATGAAAATGTAAGTAAGTAAACAGGTATCTCCTCTGAGCGCAGTGCTGAGTGAAAGTCACCTTAGGTGAGCTGAACGCAACCTGATAAGACTCAGAACAATAATAAAATTAATATTTATTCATTTGCCTGGAAAAGAGGTCCAGCAAGCCTTCCTGCTAATGTTGAATTCTTTCTTCCTTGATACTGTAGAAAAATTTGAGATGGTATTTTCAGTACCGATTCTGTGACCCTGAGAAGCACAAGCAGCATCTGTTCCCTGAAAAGCAACGTAAGACTCTGTATAATATGTGGACTCATATACATTTTAATTAAGCATCTCAAGCACCTTTTAGCATTATTCATGAGAAGCACTTCGGTGGCAAAGGCAGTTTTTTAACTGATCCCTCTGACGTTATGGCCTTTACCATTCGTTGCTACTTTCCTCCTGACATCTTACTGAAACCAGATCCAGTGAAACGGAAGTTGAAGAGGATTCTGGAAATGTATTTCACCCTCAGTCTCCTGGCATCCACAGAAAGACAGTGAAGGAACTTGACACATGCCACTATGTAGCTGCATTGACTATATAGAGGTTATTAATTCACAATCATTATGAACTAAACTTCCAGCTTCTTTCATTTTCTATGCAGGGTGGGGGGAATTAACTCAAACAATGCTGACTTTGCACACTTAGGAGGTATTACTTAACAGTTACATTATGTATTCATCCAATTTGCATCTCAATGCCCTTCCTCCAAACCAACTCATAATGACATACATGACACACATTTTGGCCTTACAAGGAAGAATACCGCAGATAAATTAGGTTGAGAACAAGTAATTTGCTGAAGACCATCAAGTAAGCTTCCTGGCCATGGAGAGATAACCCATATATATTACTTGAAGGAATCATAATAAACCAGTGTAACCCCATTATAAAAAACAAACACTTTACCAAGTCTTCTTGTCCATGGTTACTTGCACTACCATGTAACGGTAGATATTAAGAATGCGTTTACACATATCCGTATGTTCATCCAGCAGTGTTTTAATCTCATTTGCTGGCTCAAGAAGAAATATATTTGAGGAATTTGTTATGAAAACCTGTGATTAAAGGGAAATAAGAACCATTATTTTGAGAATTCAGCTAAACTTGGCTGCACTGATTAATCATATTACTACTGCAGAAGAACTGGGATGTCATCAGGGTTAGTTGAATAAAGTCTAATTTGGCATACTTTAATGAGTGGAAAAACACTTCAAACACAAGTACAAATCACAGGGTTGTGGTTTTGTTTTTTTTACATTTTAGAAGCTCAGAATGGGGCCCTGAAAGATACTCAAATGTCTCTGCATATATTCCATAAAGTGATACTTAACATAAATGCAAACATTAGATTTAATTTAAAATTGCCTGAAACTTGCCGAGAAAAATGTGAGTGGTTTCGACACCTGCTTGCTATCACAGTTGGAATAAAATGCACTGAAGAACATTTAGACTTACTAGGCACTCAAAGTTAGAGCCAACAGAATACAATGGAACATGCCCAAGTGATCCTAAAATTATACTCTGCCCAAGTGATCCCAAAATTATACTCTCCTCCAGAACCAGAGGTTATAACTTCATTTGGACAGATTTTTCTAACAAATGACTACTGCAAACTGTAAACAGAGCTGAACAGAAATGCAATAAATCAGCGATACATAATAAAACATGACATGAACTAAAGCGAAATCTTTGGGTTTATGAAACATTGCACTAAATTGGCATTGGGTAGACACAATCTACTAACCTAATCTAGTCATCTAAATTGTTAGTAAGTGGCAACCATTATTTAAATGCGTCATAAAGTCAAAGATTTTACTTCAGTTCTAGTTGTGGTTTATTTTCTGTGACATCTGAGTAATTGCATTTATATTTTGCTATTACGAGAGTTGCCAGCCTTGAGACTGCCTTGATATGGACTGTGGCCCATTCAACTTATTTATTATTTGCAGTTTTCCATCTCCCTCCTCCTAATCTAATTACCATCCTGTCCTTTTATGGACAAAAACATAAATCCTCTGTGAATCTAGAGGATTTTGTCAGTTTTCCTTTCATGACAAGCAGGGGGCTTTTTTGGGTGGTGGTGGGGAGTGTTTTTTTGTGGGATGTGCAGAATGTTGCTGCCATAAGAGGAAGCTGCACAGTTCAAGTGAACAACATATACATTCCCTCTGAAATCTAGTCAATAGCATTAGATTTTCATGTATGGCTTAATATAGACTGGTTTGGATTCACCAGCAACATCCTAGAAACCGCAATGCATTTTGATACATGTGTGAAAACTTATGGATATGCGAACTTCAGTGGAACAAAATATCAAGTGCAAAAGAGTGTTTTATTAACTCAATAAACCAACTTTGCTAAAAATGGAAACAATGTATAGGATTATACTGTTAGCACTGCAACGTACGTTCCTGTATATTTATATGCAGAAGAAAATATTACGCAAAGGTTACAGGGCATGCAACAGTATATATATTTGGAAAATGTTCACTGTGAGATGGAAAAATGAAATGAGAATATATCCCTTACCTGTAGTACTGCTTGGACCCCGGCTCGTATGCCTTGTTCTATGACATCCAAGTCAGCTATTTTATGGGGAATCTCCTGATAACAACCATTTTTTGTCCAGCTTGGATTTCGAACAGGACCAGAATTACCCATGATTTCCTAAAACATACAGGAGGGAATTTTTTCTTTCCAACTTCCCATAGATACGGTTTAAGTCTCACACGTTAACCCAGCTTGAGGAGGCATGGCATACAGAAAGGGTGCTGCACATGTGGTTCTCCTTCCCAATAATAAAGCTGAAGGTCAGCTTGTGCAGCTCTTGAAAAAGCCTAAGGACCAGCTATTCGGAGGGGCAGCAGGAAGCTGAATTACCGTATTTTTCACTCTAGAGGACACACTTTTTCCCCTCCAAAAATTAAGGGGAAGGGGCCACCAGTAGAGGGGCTTGCGGATAGCCGCTTGAAGCCTGGAGAGCAAGAGGGGTCGGTGCACACTGATCCCTCTTGCTCTCCAGGCTTCGCTTCGCTGGAGAGGCACTGCACAGTTTCCCCTCTCTGCGCAGCGCCCCTTCAGCGAAGCGGGAGGAAAAATGGAAAGGGCTCCGTTTCTCTTGCCACTTCGCTGAAGGGGCGTTGTGCAGAGAGGGGGAGAATTCTCCCCCTGTTCTCCCCCTCTAAAACAAGGTGTGTCCTATGGTCCGGTGCATCCTATAGAGCGAAAAATACGGTATATTCCGCCTTCCCTTCTGCTCCTCCACCAAGCAATTGGTGGAATGGAACAATGGGTACTTACCATGAATGAACCTTTCCTAGCAGAAATTTAGACACACAATTTTCTGCCTAGAGCAAGTGGGAGGGCCTGCTTAACCCATACTAGGATGGCTCATATTCTGCTTGGAAATTTTCAGCTTTTGCTTTTAAAAAATTCACAGTTCCGCATTCTCTCTGCTCAAACCGAGCCAAAAATGAGAATACTCTCATTTCTCCTCTCTCTCTTTATTTTTTTGAAGGCATGACATTCTTCATCCTTTGGAAACACTTAATTTTATTATAAGGTGGGACCACACTTCCACTAACTCCAGTTGCAGTATCTGCGTTTAATCCAAGTGTCAGCACAGCTACACTACAGATCTCTTCTAGACAAGTGGTGAGCGGCTTATGGGTAGGATATTTAGATCTGGGTTCTCATTCCCGTTTTAAAGCCTGAACTTCCTTCTCTACTAATCTTTTGATCTAGCAGTTTAGAAGGTTGGTTTCCCCCTTCTGTGGGCTTCAGGTTTTGATTACTTGCCACCTCTTTTTTCTTATGGTTGCAGAAGTCAGTTCCCACTGACGCGTGGGTTGTCTCTTTCCAGGAAGTCTTGTAACCTTTACTACTGCTATTGCTGCAATCCTTAAACTCCCAGCAATCATTTTCCAGATCATGAAGAATGCCATATAAACACCACGAGAGAGAGAAAAGCCAGATTCAAGTAAATCGTTATGGTGCAGCTTGATTCCCGACAAAAGGAAGAAGGTGAAATTGCACTTAATACTGACAAAGCATTAAAAAGTAACATCTGTTTAGAAAGCCAAAACCAAAAAGTGTTTGATGGAATATCATTTGATATGTCCTAGTATATTTAAGTCAAAGCAAATATGATTGACACTAGACTGTTTTAAGTCTACATCTTATTGTTCGCTAATCTCTTTCCCAAAATCTGTAATGTAAGAAAATGCTGCTGTGTGGAGATATGGGAAGTACATTTGCTACTTTGTAAAAATAGAAACTGAACAACTTGAAGAAATTCTGATATGTTTACCTCCTCCCTTTCTTTTCCCTTTTCTGATGAATTATGTTCTGTAATATTTTCATCACAGTCTATACTTGATGACACAACTTCTTCTGGTTCTTTCATAAATAAAGGCTTCTCTTCTTGTTGGATCCACTCCTGATATACTTTTACCACCTTCCTCATAGCTGCTGCTTCACATATTGGCAGTAAAAATGCCTAGTAGAGGGGGGAAAGCTCATAGCATTTATCACGGAACATTAGTGCCCCCTACAACAATTCTAGCATTCATGTACTTCATCTTAAAGAATTGATTTAAAAGCTACCCAACTGGTTTTCATATTAAAGTATTTTTTACTACCTGAATAGATATATGGACAAATATATAAATATAAGTATATAAGTATATAAATATATACAAGTATATAAATATATACAGTGCACAAAAATATAAAAAGAAGAAAATATACTATTTCAATATCCATTTACCAACAGCAATAAATAGAAAATTGTACTATATAAAATGGCTAGGTCCTTTGCAAGACTTAATAGTTCAACAAAACGTCATCAAAATATCAGCTGGTGCTAACAATGCTGGTCTGCATCTATTCCAAAATTGTACAAATGGAATCCAGCTCTTGTGAAAAGTTTCTTTCAAGGCATTTCTCATTTTTTAAAGGAAGTATTATAGACAAATTTGGTTTGAACAAATGCAGGACTTTCAAATGAACATCTGGAAGGGCAGCCAAGGGCAAGGAAGGAAAAACACAAAGAACAAAAACATGTGAGTTCAAGTGTATAGAACATAGAGAGTTGTAAACATGGGCTGCTACCCAGTCTGCCAACAGGCCCTTTTTGTAGAGGTTGCTAGGAATCGTAAGAGCAATGGAAGTCAGGTGAGTTTAACTGACAATTAGCAAGACCAAACTGCAGATGCTTGACACTTTCACATTAATCTATGCCAAGCTACGTGCAAATATTTATCAGCAATATCTGAAAAACGATGATGGTGCACACATTGATATTACAGAGGAGAGCATTTATTTAAATAAAATCAGAAGCAAACTTGTAAACAGACAAATGCCTAGTGGGTTATGACAACTACTAATTCTCTCTGGATGAGTATGATAGAGAAGTTTATGCATGTTTTTTCAGAAATAGAGGAATTATTTACCTGACGAAAGATTTCTGTAAGAAAATTAACGTTACTTCTCTTTGAAGAAAACACTTTGCGAACTATTTCAATGTCCGTTAGATGTTCTTCATCAATACTGCAAAGACTGGAGGAACTGGGTTCTCTTTCAGTTAGTGTGCTTGTGTTGGAATGAGACTGTTCTGGCTCTGCATTTCTATCAGGTCTGTCAGTACTGTCATTTTTGCTGTCTTCTCTAGATACCAGGCTAGCAGCTGCTCTCTGAAACCAGAAATGAAAATATACTTATGACAGCCTGACCTTCTAGGTTAATTGGTTCTACTGCGAGAAAGCACTGCTGAGAGGTGGTGTGGTGTACTGGCTAAAGTATGAAATAAGAAGTTTAATTTCTCCCCAAACAATAATTGCAATAGAGTATTGCAGTGTGCTCTGTGTGGAGCTGCCCTTGGGCCTGATCTGGAAGTTCCAGGGGCAGCAGAATGCAGTGGCTAGACTGCTGGTGGGGACAGACAGCCGACAGCATTAAAATATCTATATTGACTGCCCATATGCTATCAAGCCTGCTTCAAGCCTCTTGAGTTGGTATACAAGGTTCTCTACAACTTGAGTTCAGGATACCTTAAGGACCGCCTGAGCTCTTACATCACTGAGATCATCCAGAAGAGCACTGGTGTCAACCAGAAGTTGGACAATGGAACATTGTTCCAGTAGAGATTTGGCATGCATCCAGGATTTTACTTGCAGGGACCTATTGAAGACTTTTTATACTGATAGGCCTACGAAGTTGTTTACAGTTTTCTTGAGTCGCCAATCTTCATAGTGGTGGTTCTGTACTGCTTCTAATGGTTTAACAAATATTTTTATATTGCTGTACACGGCCCTGCTTTTTGAGATTCTTGTTTGTATAAAGGAATAAATAAATAAACTGTACTGCAATGACTAAAGTGTAGGAGGCATGATTTGAAATCAAGTGTGAATACAGGAGGGATGTGTGTGCTTAAATCAAAGCCAGCATCAATTCAGCCGCAACGCTGACCAAATGACCTTAGACTTATCATGCTTGGTTTAGTCTACCTCACAGGGTTGTGAGGAGAACCAAGAGCTCCTTCAAAGGAGAGTGGGATAAATGTGAAATAAGTAAAATAGTAGGATCTGTCTCATCTCTATTCAGTCCCACCCAAATCACCTTTTTGGCTCTACCTGAATATTCTTTGGCACAGTTTCACCCTCCATTCCAGGAATCTGAGGTCCTGCATGAGGTTTTGGCTCAAGCCAGAAAGACACCAACCATCGGATGACAATAACCCGGGCCTTAAGGAAGGGTTCCTTTGTGCAATATATTGCTTCATTGGTTTCAGCATCTTTCTTTATCATTACATAATGTGGCTTTGGTCTCGTCTGCGGTATCTCTATAGAGAAGAAAACAATTTCTAAATAATAAGGGGATAGAAAGCATCCAATCAAAGCCAAAATACCCATTTCAGATTTCTGGGTACATAAAAAAAGTGATGATGAAGGAATTTTAATTAAAAAGTAGTTAGCCACTATACAACTAGATAGGAGTTACACCAGGCATTACTAAGATGTAATACATTTTGCAATGAAACCCATCCAAACAAATCAATTCTCTCTCTCTCTCTCTCTATATATATATATATGAGAGAGAGAAAGATATTACATGGAGTTTGCCTCAAAAGTTTGAAACAGTACATAAAAGTTACAGAAATTTCATTGTGCAAGAGCAAATAATTTCAAATGCCATGCTTCCACCCCACCCCACCCCCTGCTAATATAAACTATGGCTATAAATGTTTCACATTAATTTCAAACAGTATTATTAAACACTATATTATTAAAGAGTGAGACTTTAAACAGTTAGGAAAATATAGCAAAGCAAACTAAAGCTGAAACTCTTTATGCACACTTACTTAGAAATAATCTGTTGAAATCAAGAGAACTTACTTCCAAGTAAATGTGCTGAGGTTCAGGGCCTAATATAGCAGCCTTAAATTTCCTCAGGATTAAACTCATTTTATTAGAATGTAGTCATATGTATGTGCTAAGATGTTGCTGAATATTGATCAACTTGCCACAAGAGGGCCACCACTTAGGAAAGCAGCTGCGTACATGATTAACAGTCTAGGTACTTCTGGGATCTCTAGCATAGTCCAGTGTAATAAAGCTGGGTAGTGGAGTAGATATGGATTCTATCACTTTCTACCTTGTACAAAGAAAACCACAATTACAAATACTACGCAGAGAAAGAAGAGTTTACCCAAAGATAGGCAAAAATGGCTTAGTTTAAGAATTATTGTTCTAAACATGAGAGACAACTTTAGCACCAGCGTTACTGAAATCAAGGGTTTCACCCGATGAAGTATTCCTGTTTGTGTGAGAACTTCTGCTTTTGTAATGAATTTCCAATCCCTCTCGTCCCCCAGTGTACTCCCCAAATGCGTTCTGGTTTCTCTGCAACCCTCGGCAGCAGATGTGTAGCATAACATGCAGGCACATAAGAAAAGGAAGGGGCAAAAATGGGATAACTTTGCTGGATACAACCCAAAGTTTACTGCAGTCTACAACAAAGTGGGCCAGATTAAGATGAATAGTTGTACTAGCAGGAGCCAGAGCAACAAGTCCTATTAGCATAAAGGGGCTTTCGACCTCTCCTCCATCCGCATTCCCCCCCCCCAAATTGGCTTTGAGGGTCCAGGGCAAAATCCACAACAGCGTACAGGGGAAGGAGAGGGGAGATTGTTCCATCTGGCAAGCAGAGATGCTTGTGCTAATGGAACAATCGTAATATTGCAGCATTGAATTCCTCTGAATGCAAAGAAAGTGACATTTGTATTCAAAAGATGCTTAAGAATTAAACCATTAAACCAGCTAAAGTTTTTCCATTCAAATCCTAGTAAGAATACAGATACAGGAGGGTAGAGCTGCTAGTTTAGGTATAGGCAAAGCTAGGCATAGGCTTTCTGCAATGTTACCATTATGTAAGACCTGATCCTACAGAAGAAGAGCACAGAAGTACTGTGCCCCTGTGTCATACATCGTATTACAAATGGTGAAGGCTACTAAGAGATACTGAAATAATGCTTACCAAGTACAGGGTTATACAAGCTGCTCTCCTTACACATGTTTGGGAAAATATAAGGCAAGTAGTATTTCTTAAAATGTGAAAATAAGAATGAAAATCCCTTTTCTTGGTTTTCTTTGTTCTTCCATTCCAGGCTTTTGACCTACAAAAAGGAATTTTAGATTATTTTACAGGTATTCTGGAGGCAAAAAGAGCATAGCAGTACGTAACAGGTATGTGGAATCAATATTATTTATATTCAACTACCCATTCTCCATCAATTTCTGTCTCTGCATGTTAATGTGCTCCTATTTAAAACTGTGCAGAAATAGTGCAGTAATTATAATTTCATTTTTGCCCAGCTTCCAGATCCTTCACTGTACAAGATTTTAGCATGTGTCTCTTGATATGACTGAGTTGCATGCAAGATGGAACAGAGGAATTGATACTCGGCTGCCTCTACATTTTTCCATGAAACAGAAGAGAGAAGCCAAGGGAGAAACAGCTAGGAGGAGACAAAGGAAGCAGCTTCTGCACCCTATACACTCACCTTCCTTTTTATTACCTGCTGCAAGGACGAAAACATGAACTGAAAAGACATAGAAAACTGCACTGTACCCTCATATCTACCCTTCAATACTGGAGAGTAAATAAGGAAAAAAGGAGGAGACAGCAAAGCTTGCTTTGTGCCAGATTCACCCATAGAAACTATGAGGAAGACACTGGGAGAGACATTTATGTGCATTAGAATACTCTAACAGGAAAGTAACGATCATTAGTTCTTGATGTGTTTTAAGTTAATATAACAATATATCCACTGAAAGTGGTTCTGAGTCATGAAGGTAAATATAATACGTCAGATCCAAAGTTGCAAAGAACAGAAATGTGCAAAATGGATGCTCACACAGGATGGAAGGAAAATTTTAAATTATTCCCTTTCCCCCCTGCAACTCCCTAAGAACCAAATTTCTTCTCTAGAACAGTGTGAGATGTGATCTGGGGATGCAGAAGAGATGGGGAATCAGCAAATAATAATAATAATAATAAAATCCTCCCCTGACTTCCACCAAGTAAAACATCTAGTTTGCAGAACAGGTGCCTCTGGTGGATCCAACCCTTTTGAGGGTGGAAAGAGCTCTTCTGTTCTCAGAACAGCAGGTCCAATCTTATACATATACTAAACTTAAAGCATCCCCGCCCCCCGCGATTTGGCTGTTAAAATGGTATTAAACAGATGACCATTATTCAGCAAGAGAAAGAAATTGGAATGGAGTGGATCTCCTGCAGTCGACAATAATAAAATTACATATTAGTTAGAAAATCATTTTTCAAGTAAATGCAGGTAACACAACATACCTGAATTACTATGTATTTCAAAAGTGCTTCTAAAAAATAGCTTGTTAGATCGTCCTGTCCTTTATCTCCTGATTGTGGGGGGACAAGTGGAGTGATTTCTTCTACAGTCACTTGTGCTGCTCAAATAATAAATATTCAGGTTGTTAGGTTGGGTATGTTACAGTGTATACTGTGCATGTCTTAAATTCAAATAAATAAAATGAATACATTATGAAAGCTAATGCATGATTGTTTTCACTTCATAAGCACATAGCTTCCTTTGTTTAAAGCAGGGAGCATTCTATGAGTGAACACAAAACTACGCATAGAAGAACAATAAAGGAATACCGTTTCTATCTTAAGGAACTATTTTAACACTGTGCTCAACTATGAATCAACCAACCTTCTGGGATAGGAATGAATTGCAACATAACATCCATTATGTAGATATGTGCATGTCACTTCTAGCAATCCCGCCTTCCCCCAAAGCTCCAGGCATTGAGTTACTTCTGATTCAGGTAGAAATAACTTGAAAAACCAGGAGTCCAGCAAGGGCTGGATCATCAAAAAGGACGTGCTCCCTCCTTCTACCCAATGGCTGACACACTGCAGTTTGGGGACACACAAGGCAGCAGGTGGAAAAGAGAATCCACTAAGTTCAATGGTAATTCCTTCCAAGGGTGCAGAATCACAAGTGAAAGATTGCAATATGCTCTCCATCTCAGTCACTAAACTCAATTTCAAACTCAGAAGGCCTTACTTCTGGGTAAATATGCTTAGGACTGCATTACTAATGACAAGGGTAGTGGGGTGTGTGTAAGGAAAGGATAGTAGTTCTGGTGGGGGACACATCATGCTCCTTCTGGGGTATTGTGTACAACTTCGGTCCCCACTCCCCACTCAGCTTTCACCTGTGGCTCCTAGAAGCTGTCAGCATGTGACAGCGGCCACACCCCGGGAACGGCTTTGACTGGCTGGTTAAACCAGGTGAGGGTAGCTGATGGGTCTCAAACCCTCGGTGAGCTAGGGACTTCCCCTGCGTGCGAAGACAGCCTCTGGCGGATTGAACAACGGTCAAGAAGGCAGTTTCTGCACATGCTGTAGAGGAAAGTGAGGGGCAGATGGGGCTCATCAACGTGGGAAGGTAGCCCATCCAGGAGAAGGAAAGCTCTGATCCTAAACCTCCACTGATTGTGCGACATCTTCAGGAGAAGTAAAGGCGAAGGAGCAAACCCTACACAAATCTGGAATGGAGTCCCTAAGATGTTTGGATGGTGCCTTGTACACCTCCTTCTGGCAACTCCTGCAGCCAAGCTGGTGTCAAAGTATTGCTCTGCTTTCCTTTGGGCCACACCAGCGAGGCCAAAGGCTTGTTGTCTGGGCAGCCCAGGACGTCCATACACCCCGGGGAGGGGGTCACTTCTGTGCTGCTAACACAGTGGTTTGATTTCACCACAGAGGCATACTCTACAGTCTTTTGAGACAGTCAGGTGCCAACAACTAATCACAAATATACTGTATGCATATGACCATTACATACTTACTTTCTTGAACACTGAGCACAGGATTAATGAGATTATCTAGTGTTCGAGGCCCGTGTTCAGACTGCGGTGATGGAAATCCAGGAATTAAACAAGAAAACATACATAGCTGTTCTTTACTACAATTATTTTGAAGTGCTTGCAACCACAAGAGGAAGAGACGTACACCTTCACGACGAATCTTGAAGAACAAGGTGATAAAAGGTTTTAATGTCACATTTACAGGCTAAATTTACAATTTCAACAGTTACCTGAACTCAGTGCTGATACAACTCTTAGATTAATCCAATTACAATCAATGAGACACCTTTAAATAGCTTTCTAAAGATTTGGCCCAACATTAGAAATACTATTTACTTCCCTCCCCTTCTTCGATGAAGAAAAAACAAGAAGGTTATCAGTCATACCTTTAAAGAATTCCCTGTGTGAAGTAATTTCTTTAAAATTAATCCTGAAAAGAAAAACCACACATTCAGTATTTGTTGTTTCATTGCCATTTTAATGTGTGAGAGCCCTCGGTCGGACTTAATAAAGTCTTCATAACAAGTCCTTGGCAAACTCTTGATTATTCTTGGTGAGCCTTCAAGCCCTCTGGCAACAAGCTTAATGCCAGAAGTGAGAAAAGTCCACCTTCTCCATCCATTTAATAAAACTGGACCTATACTTTTCTCCATACAAACAATAAAATAATTCCAATTAGCACATTCAGCAAAAGCAATAGCTAGTTTGCCATCAAAAAATTAAAGAAGACACTGCAGCGCTGGATGGATTCTGTGGGAGTACGAAACATGCATAATTCATGTTGTTTATAATTTAAAGTATATGTATGTTAATTATATTTTAATTTCAATTCCAATCATGAATTTCCCATCAATTAATGAATTCATTGTGCCTTTGTAACACGCTATGCAGAGGCATTAAACATGACTAATATATGCAGCATTTGCCAGCAATTTTACATACTAATGTGTGCATGAGTTGGCAAAGTAGCAAATGCATGGAATTTTCCTTAACTTATCTTAATCAGTGACAAAACAAAAGAAACATTTTGAATTGGGTACGCTAAGCCCCAGATGGCCAACTTCTGTGGATCAGATGTGCATTTTGCCCCACAAACTAGGCTCTCCCCACCCACCCAAATGTCCACATTTCTGTTGCAGTCATGGAGGATAAGCCCTCAGGCACAGCGCAGCATTAGATATAAAATCCAAAATGAGATGTTTCACTAATTTTACAAGAGATGTAAGATATCTCTAATTCTTGGAACATGCAAATATTTCTTCCCCCTACAACTGAAACACAGTGATCAAACTTTTTAAATCAGACCCTAATTAAAGTTTATCAGAATGCCAGGGGCCGGGTAATTTTACTTTGAGGTCTGGTCTAGCTCCCAGGCCATCAATTCAGCCACTCCTCCTTCAGTCCATGACATTAATATTTTTCTCTCCAAGAGCACTAATTAGACGTGACAGCAGATAACACTGTATAAAGCAATGTTAGCATTTGTTTGATGCTTGAGAATACTGATTACATTAATAAAAATGATAGTGCCATTACCATATTACCAATACATACCAATACTGTGAAACTGCCATCTTTGATGAATTCTTTCTGGAAGAAGTTGTAAAATTTTCTACAAAAGCAGAAGTCAATAAATACGTAGAAGAATCATTAGGGCACAATGGCTGCTATCAGGTATCATTTACTTATTTTTAAAAAATGCTTATTTAGCTTCATTGAAATAAAACCTCTATGAGGATTACAAAATAAAAACAAAATATTAAAATTATCAATAAAAGACTGTTAGAAACAGCTATTTTAAAAGTTTCAAAGATAATTAACTTCTGAAGACCACCATCACTAGAAGTGAAAACAAAATAATCTACTGTGACAAGAAGGGTTAACATAGTGTTTAAAATATAATGATTTTTAAAAATTATTTTTATTAAGTTTTCCATTTTTTCCAATATTACATCATAACAAATAACATACTTCATAATTCCAAAATTTCCCCATTCCCCCTGGACTTCCCTCAGCCACCTTCTCTGGTTTATTTCAAAATAATGTTATTTCCTGCATATTTCCTTTTTGCTCCTTTTTATATTTTATATTGTAAATGATTACTCAAAACCTACTAGTGAGTCCAATTCTTTGCAGTGATTCTGTAAATAAGCCAAAAATGGTTCCCAGTCTTCCTTAAAGGATTTTTTTGTCCTTATTTCGAAGAGTGAACAAAGTGTTTAAAATATAGTGAATTTAAAGGTATTTATTTATAATGTATAATTTATAATTTAAACAAATAAATAAATAACTAGTTTGCATAATCTTATGTTATGTCATTTAACACATTTATGTATTGTCTTAAAGTAACTGAAGGTGGCCCTGGTTTTCATTACAGGACTTTAATTACAGGACCTCAGGGGCTTTCAGATCAGATATTCACAAGTTTTCCAACTACGTTTTCCATTTCAGAATTTTTTTTCCTTGTTGGCATTAGACATTCACTTCAGTTGCTAACAAATTCAAGCAAGAACAATGTTGCCATAAAAGAAATGTGCTTTGGAATTACAAAAAAAGCTGCACTGTAATTTCTTATCCCCAGCCAACAAGTGTCTGTATGGGATATTCTAATGTCACCTGAGAAGTGGAGACCAATTGGCACTTCAGATTACTATTGACTCAGTTTTCTTTTGTGAAATGATCAAAGCTGACACAGCTTCATTGGTTTAATTTAAAGAATGCCAACAAAAATCCTTAGCTGATGTTTATATCAAACATCAAATTTGGAAGTTCCACCTATGCAGACCAAGCTGCAAGCAAGGGAGGAAGCTCTACATGCGCCTTTTTCAATTGTTTGAAGTCTGAACAATTGGCAATTATGACTAAAATTCAAAGAACAGAAGAATTTGGGATTCCTCCTCCCAACTCTAGTTTTAAGTACCCATACACTGCATGGCATTTAAGACTCCTCTCCAGTCTGAACTAGCAGCTGTTAAAATATGACATATCAAATGTATCACTTCCTTGAAATTAGCTGAAATCAGTTATCAAGGATTTATTATTGTGTATACCCCAGTCTGGATGAATCAATCTTTGTTTGGGACAGATGAGTTATATAATTCTAAACTGAATTTGGTAGATTTTCTTTAGAAAAGTGGGAGGAAGAGAAATTTTAATAAATGTCAGTTTGGTGTATGTGTTAAGGGGTATGTAACATGAAAGCTAATCAAAAGTCCTTCTGGATACCTAAAAGCAGTTTTCTTGTTTACGGTCAATGAACACCACCCCCAACGTCTTCTACCTTCTGCCATTTGACTGAGTCCTACTTGTAGTTGGGACAGCTCATTCAGTAGAGCATAAGACGAGACAATCTCAGGATCGTGGGTTTGAGCCCCATGTTGAGCAAAAGATTCCTGCATCGCAGGAGGTGGAGTAGATGACCCTTATGATCCCACCTATGGAATTCTATTATTTTACTACTACTAAAAAATAAAAAAAAACCAACAGGTAATTAAAATCCACAAATGGATTTTATAAAATCGTTAAAGCAGGGATGAAGAGCCCATGTAGTGTTGCTGCACTACAATGCATTATCCCTGACTACTGGCCATATTGATAAGGAGTGCTAAGAGTCCAGCTAACTATCCCTTCATCAGAGACTAATTCTTGACTTTCCAGCTTAACTTTTACGCGCTACCACTTGCGTTACAAGAACATGTATAAAAATGTGATCAGTATAAAAGACCTAGACGACAACAGAATTTCTACATTGGAAGAATCTTACCTCAAAAATAAAAAGTATTGCATCTAGTTCTTCTCTCTGTGACTTGTGACCTAAATTCAAAAACAGGATTGCTTTCAACAACTAAAGATAGTGAAAATAACTACAGTTCTGTAATAATAAACTATTACCGTTTTGAAATTTGTTATTTTACCCAGCTGCCTAATAGGGAGAAATGTATCATATTTATAGCCCGTCCTTCAACCTACAGGCACAGGGTGGGCGGGTACACAAATATGTCATTAAAATTCAACACAAATACAAAATCATAAAACATACCATAAAACAGTTACGCAGAAAAAATAATAATTGAAATCAGCCATCTCCAGAGTCTTGAATGCAGAAATACATTTTCATGACATATAAAAATAGATAACATGAGAGACGCCCATATATCCAGTGGAGGGAGTTCCAGAGGGTCATAAGGGAGAAGGCACTCCTCCACAGCATCACACAACAAACTACTGTTGATGGAACTACAAACAGAGCTTGTCCTTCACACCTTAAGGCACAGATTAGCAGGAGATGTACTCTTTCAAATGCTGGGGTCCCAAGCTGTTAAGGACTTTATAGGCCAGACTCAACTCTTTAAATCAGCTAGGCAGCGACACATGGTTTCACTTTGTGGCACCAGTAAGTAACCTGATAACTGCATTCTGCACCAGCTACAGTTTGTGGACTGTCTTCAAGGGCAGTCCCATGAAGAATGCACTGCAGCAGCCTAAACAATGAATCACCGGAACATCTAATAATATAGCTTGGTGTTCTGGGTTTTCCAAAATTTTGAACAGGGGAAATTTCCCAAGGCAAATTTAGAAAATTTGGATTGTAAATATTCCTGATGCCCAAGAGAAGGGGCAGCCAATATGTTGTCCTCCATCCGACCACCATCATTCCTGACCACTGGCCGGGGCTGCAGCATCTAAAAGATATCACATTGGCTACTCCTGCTCTAGAGAGTGATATAGTTTAGCATGTTTATTTTACTTCTTTTTAGTAAACCAAGTTAAAAACTTTGAACTTATCAGACCCAGCACACTGCAGAAGAAAATGAAGCACTGGCTGGTAATGCTAATGACATGTATGCAAAATGTAAGAATTAAAATCAAAGTCAAACATTTTAATAAAAATTCTTACCTTTCTGTTTAAGACTAATTTCAATAGTCACAAAATTTTCAAAAAAGATGTAATATATATGTGAAAAATGTAGGTCGAAAAACTGCTTAAGATCGATAGATTCTGCATTCTCTGCAAAACAATCAAAATATAATTTCATTATTACCCAGCACTACAAAACACTTAACACTCCTGAATAACAATAGAAAAATCAGTTAATAATTACATTACAAAACATGAGTAACGAGTTCTATAACCTTCTATACCCCCTTATATTTTTACAGAGATAGTTTAGGGCAGGGGTCTGCAACCCGCGGCTCCAGAGCCGCATGTGGCTCTTTTACACCTTTGCCGCGGCTCCGGGGCGGATACTAGCAAGGGGAGGAGGCGCATTGTGCGCCCCGACACTCCCCACTGTGGCGGGCGCTGTACTGGCTGTGACGTCGCATGGGGGCCGTGCGTGCGTTAGTCATTGTAAGAGGCATGTACGCTGGTCACTGCATTGAAAGGGGGCATGTACGCTGGTCACTGTTTTCAAGGGGAGTGAAGAACAGACACACAAAAAAGGTAACTTGTTAATTTAACGTTTATTTCTATGAGGAGGAGTAATTCTGAGGGGTCAAACAAAGAAATAATAAAAAAGTGACAAAAAAGTTATTTTTATAATGTGAGTTTTGCGGCTCCCAGGTTTTTTTTCTTCGGAAATGGGTCGAAGTGGCTCTTTTTGTCTTAAAGGTTGCAGACCCGTGGTTTAGGGGTTTTATGTCACAGCTGCAGCTAGGCCAAATTAACTGAGAAAAAGAGACATATTTGGGGAAAATAATTTGTTTTTTAAAACTCACTATATGAACTATTTACCGTAATCACATTTTAATCTCTGCCACGCCCACCAAGTATAAATGCCCCTTGAGTAATTTCTTGATAATCCAAACACAATTTCTTTAATTGATGGTCTATCCCTCACACTCTCAAATTCTATTATTGGTACCTGCAGTGGTACCAATTACTTAAGGAGGACTCAAAATGTTCATAGCTTAAGGCCGCACTCCTACACACTGGTGGAGAACTGGATCCACTCCGTCATGTGGAAGAATACATAGTTTTTCCTTAGAAGTTCTAAGCATGGCCCCAATTTTTCCTTTGGAGTCCACCTTGATTTCAAGCTGGTCATGCAAAGGAAGGCAGGAAGTAAATCACAGTGTCCAGAGTGTCCCAGTAATAACCTTAGCAGCAGATACCAGACACTGCGAAAAGTACCATTTTTAAATGCTGCCGAAGGGACCTCCAAAATAAACCCATGCCACACAGTGGTGATGGAAGGAGAAATTGAAGTAGGAAGTGCCATGGTCAGATGGAAATCTACAAAAATTGTGATTTAAACACAGAGTGGCAGAAGAGATTGATAGGTGGCAGCAGATACCATTACCCAAGTGGATGTGGTCTAAAGAAAATGGCCTTGCAAGTTATTTGGAGAGACTGGAGTGTATAATTAAGCCCGCAGGCCAAAGATTCCCCACTGCTGCTATGTACACTTACCTAAAAGTAACTCCCCATTTAACTCAATTGGACTTACTTCTCAGAAGACAAGCACAGAGTTTAATATGCAATTATTTCCTACATCAATACATAGCAAAACACTTAACTGTCACCTTTAGAGAATTCTCTAATCTGGATTCTCTGTTTACCCATGCTATGTATATTTGCCCAATATAAATGCCATGTAGAAGTTCATCAGTGAATAAGGGGGTAGCTTTTGCAGTGCAATGCAAGAGCATAATACTAGGAACGATATGTTCACATAATGAAAAGATATACAGAAGGAGATCAAATTAAGAGAATGTAACAAACAAAATGTGAATTACTGACGATATTTTAATGATCTTTTAACAACCCTAACCCTATTCAAAAGCAGCAAATCTTGAGGGCTATTTCAGTGATTTTTTTTTTGCAAGTTTGCAGGGAGGGGTTTACTGGGGAGTTGCAGTACTCCTCCTGGTTGCCATCAAGAGGAATTTCACCACCAAAACCGACAGCTACATCAAAACAAAATTCAACAGAAAAAGAAATGCTGCTGCTAAGTGAAACTAGTGAAAAATGTCTCCCTCTTTCCAGTTCTGCACTGAAAATTCTCAGGTCTTATCTTCCTGCTGCAGAACCTTGACTGCTCACCGCAAGCCATTCCTATGAGTTGGAGGACCCTCCAGAATAGCATGGGGTGTAGCTTCTGGGGGTGCAGATGGGGTGGACAAGCAGAAGTGCCTTCAACTCAAACAAGGGCTTAAAGCACTGTCCTGATTTTGTAAACTATGACAGCAATTTCCCAAAGATGACATAGCAACAATGATATATGGAACCCTGTGCACATCCATAGGTCCTATTGAAAGTTTGAGAGATCGTAAAAACTATAACCACTTTCAAAAATACACATTCAGAAGGTGACAAACCAGACTGGATCTCCTAAATGCACTTCTTTGTGTAAATGTGGGCACCTGTAACTATCTTCAGTCAGGCATACGGTACTTTCATGAACTGCACACACTTTTTAACTTTAAACTAAACCTTCTGTTTGAATTCCTCTTCAAATCAATCAGAAAAAGCAAACACTTAGGAAGTAGCCCAGTTTCAGTAATTTGTAGCTAAGGATAAAACTACGTGAAACAATTTATTTACACTAGGGAAGTTATGGGGGAGCTGGATTTCAAAAAACAGGTGAACAGAAGGTTGCTATAGATTCCCCTGCAATTTACCTCCCCACAGTCTGTGCACCTCCCCCCCCCCCACGTACCAATTCCCCACAGTTCATAAAAAGTTTGGAAGCAAATAATACATTTATTCTTGTGCTGTCTTTGGATAATATAAAAAGTTCAATTCTAACAACTCATACAAAGAATATGAAAATTAGCATGTTAAAGCCTTGGTAATATCACAAGGCAGAATTGATTTTTCTAATTTAGTGTTATTGTGCTACAAACTTTCATGGACTAGAACTCACTCATCAGATGAATGAAACATTGCTGTCAGTTTGCAAAGATAGATGTAATGTGTGCATGAACACAAGAAGAGAGAAGAAAATGTTAACTTTAGGCCCAAAGGCAATGAGATGCAAGCATGACAGATCTCTGCAAAGCTCAAAAGTATGTAAGGTTAAGTAGTGACTATTAACAGCAGCAATCAGCATTGCTATGAATACTGTGTTATGTTAAATTATCTGTATATAGCAAGAGAGAAGTCCCTGGCCTCTAGCATGCAAGAACCAAGAATGGGTGGTAGAATTAGTACATAAATTGGACGTGAGTCATATTTGACAAGATTCTATAGACCTTGACCTGGCATAACTCTAAGGAGACTTTCTGTTAAAACGTTGATCTTTACTTGGTCACTGCACTTAGGCTATAACATCATTGCTGTACTCAGTAGAGTCTACTCTACTGCAATAGAGCTTTATGCCAATTCTTGATATATTTCTGTAGCACAGAATAGCAATTACTAACCACTGCCCTCAGGAGGCCTTAGTTCCTTGCAGCCAAAGTTTAAGTGGCCCCTGAAGACTTGTTTATTTGGCCACATTTGTTGTTACTGTGTTTTGTTGGTCCTCTGCATTTGATTTTATCTGATGTTGTTTTCATGTATTGTTGATCAGCTGCTTTCTTTTGAGTGTTTTTCACAGTGAGCTGCCTTGTGAGGGCTCACCCAAAGATAGCATGGCAGAAATTTATTTAAAACAGTTTGGCTAAGAAAAATGGATTGTCAGGAAGCGATTTCAAGCAACCTAAACAATAGAAAGGATAGGCCCAGCCTTCAGAGTTGGAGGGTTATTGCATTAGGGAGCTGTTTGCGAGATCAGACACCGTACTTGGCAGGAGCTTTTGTTTATGCTAACATTCGGGAGGCATATGTAGATATTAATAACTGTTCCTTTATTGTTGCCATGCAATGTGAGGCAGACTTCTGCCTAGATTCCAATACAACCTCCAGTTTAGCAGCCTCATACGGACTTGATGATGATGATTAAAACCACTGTGCCAAATGCCAAGTAGCACAATAATGAAGGAAAAACTTTGGTATTTGATTAAATCAATTTTTGGGGGGTGTGCAGACATTTAGACTTTTTTTCCAAAACAAACACCTCAACATTTAATGCCTAGCTCATACATACTTTGTTGTAGTCCTGTCATGTGCATTTGGACTGATCTAGGTTCTCCTATGGGACGCAGGTGGCGCTGTGGGTTAAAGCCTCAGCGCCTAGGACTTGCCGATCGAAAGGTCGGCGGTTCGAATCCCTGCGGCGGGGTGCGCTCCCGCTGCTCGGTCCCAGCGCCTGCCAACCTAGCAGTTCGAAAGCACCTCCGGGTGCAAGTAGATAAATAGGGACCGCTTACCAGCGGGAAGGTAAACGGCGTTTCCGTGTGCGGCTCTGGCTCGCCAGAGCAGCGATGTCACGCTGGCCACGTGACCCGGAAGTGTCTCCGGACAGCGCTGGCCCCTGGCCTCTTAAGTGAGATGGGCGCACAACCCCAGAGTCTGTCAAGACTGGCCCGTACGGGCAGGGGTACCTTTACCTTTACCTTTTAGGTTCTCCTATAGCTATGGCTTATCAATAGATTGATAAATACCGTACCTGAAGGACCATCTCTCTCCATATGGACCTGCTCAGACCCTGAGATCGTCTTCTGAGGCATGTTTGTGTGTGCCTCTTCCACAAGAGGCTCAGAGAGTGGAAACACGAGAATGGGCCTTTTCTGCAGTGGCTCCCGTTTGTGGAATGCTCTGCCCAGGGAGGTTTGGCTGGCACCTTCATTATACACCTTTAGGTGTCAGGCGAAAATGTGCCTCTTTAACCAGGCCTTGGGCTGATTGACATCTAATGCCCTTTAAAATGTGTTGTGGGTTGGGGGATTATCGTGTTGTCTTTATTTTATTTTATTTTGTGTTTTTTATACTGTAATTTTATGTTTTGAACCACCCTGAGATCTATGGGTGTATGGGCAGTATACAAATTTAATGAACAACAAACAAACAAACAAACAAACAAAAAGCACTCCGGGGTTTCAGACTGGGATATTTTCCAGTCCTACCTGGAGATGGTAGAAGTTGAACCTGGGCCCTCCTGCATACAAAAGATGTGCTATGGCTCTTTCCTGCTCGTTTTGTGTGTGAATATCACTGTGCATTATGTGCCCCCTCCTTCAGCCTATTCTCTTACCCGCTCCTTTTTCTAACACCAATGGCACTTTTTAAAAAAAATGTTGGGGTAAGTGACACAAGATAAGCATGAGTGACACACACACACACAGAGAGAGAGAGAGAGAGAGAGAGAGGGGAGAGAGAGAGAGAGAGAGAGAGAGAGAGAGAGAGAGAGAGAGAGAGAGAGAAACCATCCCTAGACATGGCATTTTACATAGCAAAAGACATAGGGTTGTAGCCAAGAGCATTATTCAGCTGATGGTAGGCTTCTGTCAGTGTAACGAAGAGGAAAACAATTTTCAGCTATTCTTCCTCTCCCTGAAGCCCCCCCCCCCCGGCAAAAAAAAGATCAGCTCTGGGTGGTCTGGTCCCGGGAAGTAAAGGGGAAGGGAGAATCACTAACAGTTTGTAGGGTCAGGGGCTGCAAGGCAGAGTGGGAATATCCAAAAATTGCTTTCATCTCCATTCTGGTGATGGAAGCCTTACCATCAGCTATACTACCCATTTAATACAACCCATTGCTCTCTCCTAGCACTGCACCAAACTGAATACTTGTAAACAGCTTTTCACAACAATGCTATTTTAATCAGTTTGCCGGGTGTGCGTGGGTGGTGGTGGTGGTATTACAGCATTTAAACATCTGGACAAACCTAAAGAACTCATTTAGATAAATGCTAAAAATCTAATTTGTGCATAAAAAAGGTAAAGGTAAAGGACCCCTGACAGTCGCGAACGGCTCTGCGGTTGCGGCGCTCATTTCACTTTACTGGCTGAGGGAGCCAGCCTTTGTCCGCAGACAGTTTTTCCGGGTCATGTGGCCAGCATGACTAAGCCGCTCCTGGCAAAACCAGAGCAGGGCACGGAAATGCCATTTACCTTCCCGCCGAAGCGGTACCTATTCATCTACTTGCACTGGTGGGCTTTTGAACTGCTAGGTTAGCAGAAGCTGGGACAGAGCAATGGGAGCTTACCCTGTTGCGGGGATTCGAACTGCCGACCTTCTGATCGGCAAGCCCTAGGCTCAGTGGTTTAGACCACAGTGCCACCCGCATCCCAATTTGTGCATAGAATTATTATTATTAATTTATACAGCACCATGAATATGCATGGCATCTTACAGAGTAACACCACGAAGACAGATCTTTTACAATATAGAATTCAAGATACGGGAGGCAACAGGGGGAAGGAATGAAAATTAAGACAATGGTAAACAAAGAACTTAAGTTCTTCCATTTGCTATATGGAGCAGAATACTGTGATGACATCCATTATAGAAACCTGGATAATGCATGTATATATAGGTATATTTATCCTCAAGCATATGTGGCTTTATTGCTCATTTCATTGACACGGGTAAGACAGAAGTAAACAACTTGGTGAAAGCATTCAGCAAACAACCTCAATGCATAATTTTAAGCATTTCCTTTCCACTGCTGTGTCTATTTATATTTAGTAAGCCCCCTGCAATACACTATAATGATCTTTGAACAGATGGTAGGTTTTTTTTATTAAAAAAAATGTGGGGAGGTGTGGAAATTTTTATTTGGAGTAGTATCATAATGTAATGAGAATTCTCTGTCAGCACATAAGCAACCTAAAGGTTTCATACAGAATGCTTTTGATACAAGTGCTTATCATCATGTGGCTTCACTCTGACATGCAAATACAGCACAAAATACAGGCATGTGCACACTCACTAGCACTAGAAGGTCACTATCTCAAATGTAGTTTATGTTCACTTGTGTGTTGTTTTTTGCTTAAACCGTTTAGATTTTGTTCTAAATAAAATAAAATAAAATTCAAGGAGGTGGGGAAGGAGCTACATTCCCATGTTAAAGCAACAGAGTGCTTTGACTACTTTTGCAGTGCCAGGGGAATCTGCCACACAGTTGTCCATCTGTGAACAACATCTACTTATCTACAGTGGCAAATTTCAGTTTGGGTTATTATGAACCTTTCCCTTTACCTTGATTTGGATGTGGAACTATGCTGTTATGCAGGTGTGGTCTCCCATGTGTGTGTGTTTTTTCTGTATGTTTGTATGTTTGTGTGTGTTTTAAATGGATTGGCTGCCTTGCAGTTTGATTCCCTCCCCACTGTAACTCTTGTCATGCACCCACTTGGCAAATGCACATTTTAGGTAAAGAGTGCAAGTAAGTAGGGAAATGATACTTCTGATTCTTCAATATAACATGCTTTTAAAAAAATGGTCCTGGGAGATATTTGCGATGTTTTATAATGCACTGCCATCCAGATATACACTTGGAACTTTGAGGGGTGGGGGGCTTCATTCTGCAGTAAGTCCAACACTGCCCTGTTTTCAAAATTCTGAAGCTACTTCATTAGAGAATAATACTGGGAAGTTAAGTCACCCACAATTTCTGGAAAATCATTTTCCTAATCTCATTTCAGGTTTGCTGCATCTTATTATACAAGCAGGCCTTTTGTATTTCCTTCCCAGACGATCCTGCAGGCCAGAAATTAGACCAGATGGAGGAAATTGAAGGATGATCTAGGTACAACAATAAATAAGTAGTCCTTTCCTTTTTCATACCCTTGAGACCCCCTTCAAAAGAAGCAATAAAAGATTGCTAAAAACCAGGATGGTAAATACTTTACTGCTCTTTCACGTGTCTGGGGAAGCTCTATGCCCTAGCCTAGACAGTTTCAACCTTGTTGATATACAGGCAAGTACGTATGAGAATACAGAGTAACTTTGCTGCATGGCTTACTCAACAGGGTCAGCAAGTGCAGCCCCACTGCCTGCTGCACACAACTGTGAATCATGTGAGGCAGAATGCCCAAAGAGGGCTTTTTAGCTTCTCAGATGGTTATGTTCCAGTATACTAGCCTGTGTTGACAAAGGGGTGGTATTGCTTTCATGCTCATGTGTAAAATCAGCAGCTATTATACAACCATGGTAAAATATTTTCAAATATTCTATAAAGCCACTGGGGAGGCAGCAGTTTATCTTCCTGTCTCCCATATCACCTTCTTTAAAAAAATATATTTTGTCATGCCATTTGTTAGCAAGGGCAGGGGTGAAGGCTGCTTGCCTCATAACCCTAAAGCAGTCAGCGGCAAGGCAAGGCAAACAGCAGGAAGCATTGTGTCCAACACTCTCCAACATTCATATACAGGTTTTATTTCTCTCCTGTGGATTCCATGTGATTTGCCCAAATGGAAGGTAAAAGAAACAACATGCTGTATTCCCATGCAGACTACAAACGCTCCATTACAATTAGCTTAAGCAGGAGAAGGTGACTAGAGCTACAAGGTTTACAGTAATTGATTAATCATATATTTATTGCTTCAGAAATATTATCTTTACCCATATACAAATTGAATTGATTACTCAACTAAAAAATGTTTTAAATGGGTTGAAGCTCTAGAAGCAACTAAATTTCTTGTGGCAGAAATGGTCCCAAGAAAAACCCCAAAAAGGACAAATTCTCAAAGTGCCAATATGTTCTACAGTGCACAATATATTTCTGAATTAAGAAATCCTTTCATTGGGGTAACTTACACTTCTTATTACCTATCAAGAAAAATAAACTTCTGAAGCTTTCTCCTCTGCTGAATTCTTCTATGGTTCCAAGTCAGGAATGTTCCAAGTAAATAGGAATAGTCAGCAAAATTTGGCTAATTAAATAATACAGTATATGGCTTTTTAAATTGTGGGGTGATTGTGTATTGTTTCTGTTTGTTATTATGTTATGTATTTTTGTGTTTTTATATTGTAAACTGCCCTGTGTCCGGCAGATGAGGAGAAGTATAGAAATTTAACAAATAAATTAAAAATAAAATACAGTAAGACCAGTGATGTGGGATGGCATATCCAAAATGGAAAATACTAGAATATAATATAACTCAAATCTAAAATCAAAGCTGGAAAACGTGGCAAAACTGCTTCCTTCCCTGTTTCACTTACAAAAGCTAAGCAACCCCATTTGATGCAACCCTTTGAATATAACATTTAAAAACACACTTAATAGCAAAACTCTAATATGCTTATGCAGAAGAAAGGCAATTTAGTTTCAACTCGACTTATTCCCATGCAAGTTTACATAGGATTGCAGCCTAAATAAATTTTACTGCTCTGCCTCCCATCCACCAACAAATCACATATAGGAGTTCCAATGCCTTTAGCCATTGGGGGGAAATGTGAAATATTTAGATATTTTTCAGCATGCAAAATTAACATGACATAGTATTTTTGTAGTATGCCAGACTTTGGCTCCGTAGCCAAACTAATGCCAGTTCAACATTTTTCAGAAGACTCACAGTATTCTATAGGACTGGTCATACATTATAACACTGCAATGAGCAACTTTTCAAAACACTGACAGAAAGGGTCAGGAGTCCCTATTGCCACTTTTCAGAGAAGTCTCTGTTTAAATCATGGATCAACTTATCACCTCCAAAGTAAACCTCTGATACAGTGGATCCAATTTCAAAGGCTATGAATGTACAGACTTCCTGAAAGCCACAAATAAAATCAGAATTAAAAGTAACAGGTGTGGTACTACCTGAATACACAATATATATTTCATAGACAATATGTATTTCAAAATAGTAAATGGCAAATGCTTTGCAATGCAAATGTGACAAAAAGTACTTAATGTTTCATTCATCAAACAATGAATTTCAGTACAATAAATAAATTTAAAATAATTTTGCTTTAAGCACACAGTTCTTTCATCAGGAATACAGTGGTAGCTCGGGTTAAGTATTATATTTTTCACCCCATAGGACGCAGTTTTCCCCCTCCAAAAATGAAGGGGAAATGTGCGTGTGTCCTATGGGGCGAATGCAAGCTTTTGCTGAAGCCTGGAGAGCGAGAGGGGTCAGTGCGCACCGACTCCTCTCGCTCTCCAAGCTTCGCACAGCTCTCCGCAAGGCGCGGGAGCCCGGCGCCGGGCTCCCACAGCTTGCAGAGAGTTGCCTGTTCTGGGGGCTGGGGTCGGGGGAAGCTCGGGCTTCCCCAGGCCCAGGAAAAATAATTTCCCCCCCTTTATTTCCCCCCAAAAAACTAGGTGCGCCTTATGGGATAGTGCGTCCTATAGGGCGAAAAATATGGTACTTAATTCATTCCGGAGGTCCATACTTAACCTGAAACTGTTCTTAACCTGAAGCACCACTTTAGCTAATGGGGCCTCCTGCTGCTGCCGCACCGCAGGAGCACGATTTCTGTTATCCAGAAGCAAAGTTCTTAACCTGAAGCACTATTTCTGAGTTAGTGGAGTCTGTAACCTGAAGCGTATGTAACCCGAGGTACCACTGTAATACAATGCACAGTTAACATCCATATGAGTTTCAAAATAGTAGACAATGTAACTACTGGAAACATCTTTACAAACTTACTCTTCTGAGAAGTGTAACTTCCAATTGATCTGATCACTATGCATAAAATGAAACATGATCATTGTTGTGGGCAAAGAGAAATGTTCTCATTGGAGGTTTCACAATAAAGTAACACTGTTCCTTCAGAGTCTTGTTAAAATCCAAGCCTGTGTCAAAAGCCTTCTGCTTTTGGTAGCCAGTGTTAAGCCTCTAACTGAGAATGAGATTAAGAGCTGGCTTTTTAAAATCTTGATTTTAAAAAAATGGAAAATTGATTGTATGTTTCTAACCCTGTAACCCATTCAAAGCCTTAGGGATAGTGTCGCTAAAGAGTTCAAATAACTGAGTGAGACTGGATCTTTTTTTATATAACCTCACACTTTCAAATAAAACACTCCATCCACTATAGCACTCTGGTACCACAAAATATTTAGATAGGCTGTGATCCAGAGAACACCTTTAAGGATGTGCTTCTCTCCTACTCAAGAACTGCATCAGAAACTGCTTTTAATATTTCCTACTTTAAAGGCAACTTATCAAGTGGCATCTAGGCCTATTGTGCTTGCTGGGCTGAAAGGTTTTATCCAAAGAGTAGGACAGAAACTGCTTTAAAATATATCATGCAAACAAGTATTTCTGGGCAAACAGAGGTCATTTCTATAGTATCCTTTGAAATGCAGCTACAATCAGTGGGTTTGATCCAGCAATGCTGCTCTGTGAGCAGAAGGGCTTTTCCTGACTTAGCACAAAAAAGCAAAGTGCTTCTTGTAGTGCTAAGCATTCTACGATCTGTTCCACAATGTCTCAAAAAGGTGCTAGCACAATGACTCGTGCAATCTCTTACACAGAGCCACAAAAAAATAATAATCTCAAGATGTATGCAACACAAGTCATTGTGTATTCTCTTACACAACATCTTTTATATCTCAGAGGATGACCTCCAAATCATCCTAAATATCTTTGCAGCAGCTTATGGAAAACTTGGCCTATCGCTCAATATCCAAAAAACCAAAATGCTGCACCAACAAGCACAAAACAACCCCTCTACAGCACCACAAATCCAACTTAATGGTGTAATGTTGGAAAGCACTGATCACTTTTCCTACCTGGGCAGTTATGTTTCAACAAGAGCAGACAGCATCGCCTGAGCTGTGTGAGTCTCCCTACTGAATCACAGAGTGTTGAGGGCCAGGACATTTGCAGAGAAACCAAAATGCTTGTTTACAAAGCTATTGTACTACCAACTTTACACTTGTGAAAAGTTATAAACGCCATCTACTACTCTTTGAAATATTCAATCAATGGTGTTTCAAAAAAAAATTACACATCACTTGGGAAGACAGGTGAACTAATGTCAGCATACTGGAAGAAGTAAAGGTCACTAGTGTCAAAGCAATGATTCTTCGACATCAACTTTGTTGGACTGGTCATGTTGTTCGGATGCCTGATTATCGTCTTCCAAAGCAACTACTCTATTCCCAACTCAAGAATGGAAAGCAAAATACCAGTGGACAACAAAAGAGATTTAAAGATGCTCTCAAGGCAAATCCTTAAAAATGTAACATAAACACTAATGACTAGGAATCACTGGCCTGCAAGCGCTCCAACTGGAAAACAGCCTTTACCAAAGTGTCATGGACTTTGAAGAAAGAAGTACAAACTCAGGGCGAAAAGGAGAAACAAGTTAAGAAGAAGGCATGTTTGGCAAACCCTGACTGTGATCAACTCCTGCCCAGAAACCTATGTCCCCACTGTGGAATATGTATCCAGAATTGGCCTCCACAGTCACTTACAGACTCACTGTTAAGACCGTGTTCATGGAAGACAATCTTATAGCTACAAGTGATCACCAAAGCAGATGATGATTCTGGATTGTTTTATATGATGTTCTAATGTGTTGCAAACCACTTTGAGCTTTATTTAAAATCCATATAGAGAGGTATAGAAATGAAAATAATTAATAATAAATGCATAAATTACAATACTGAATGCTAGCAGGTATCCATTAGATACCTTAACATACACACACACACACACACACGTGTGTGTGTGTGTGTGTGTGTGCGCGCGCGCTTGTGTATCGCCAGCTGCTGATTCTGTTAATTGTAAGCTGATATACAGGCTTGCATATGAAAGCTTCAGGATACAATCCAACTCTCATTTTCCTGGGAGTAAGGCCCAATGGTTAAAGTGTGACTTAGGTTTGAGTAAACATGCATAGGACTGCAACTCTGATGAAGACTCAAGTAATTTGAAACATTTTTGATTCTGCATTTTATCATACACTTGTCATAAAGTACTCATCTTAAATAAGCTGACACCTGCAAAACCAACAGAATGAAAACTCATCATGAAAACATGTGGAATAATGCACTTCAATCAAGCATGAGTGAGTAACAAGTTTGTAGAAAAAAAGCAGTCAGATCCAATGCTATCAAACCCTTGGGCTTACACAGTCAAAACAAGTATCTGAGTTCCTGCCTCAGGGATTAGTTAATTAAGATTAGCTAATTTATGCTGCCCCTTCCCACACCACAATACTAGAACTCTATGTTATGTTTATTTTAATGAATGTCACCAACCAAAGACAGCAATCTCAATACATATTTTCATCAAAATGGACCACAAATAGAAACAAGTAATGAATCTCCGTATCAGAGCCCATCCAAATGTTCACTTCCTGCAACTTTTCATAGTCTTAGGCAGGTGCTGGAATGCACTAGTAGAAAAGCAGGAAGCTTCCTGGGGCAGATTTGCCCGAATACACTCTTGAGCTGAAGACAAGATCCCAAACTGCATAGATAGAACAATCTGTGTCCCTAACTTTCAGCTTTGTGTTCTCAGAGACTGCACAGCCTGAAGTAAGTACTACTCTGGGCAGTAAGCATAAGAAGACAAGAAACCCTATACCAGATTCCACAAAGTTAAGACATTCTAGAACATGCCCAAACACAAACTCAAAGCACAGGGCTGACAACCATCCCAATTGCACCTATGAAAGCAGCATATTTACCCAGCAGTCAACAACCCCCAAAACATTATCGCAACACAGGGTGCAAAGCAGGTTGCCTCATCTTAATATATGCAAGGCAAGTCAGGCATGGGTGTGTGTGTGTGTGTGTGTGTGTGTGTAAATAGCATGGGCGTGTGTAAAAACAGGCAGCTGGTGGATATTTTCATCACTCTCCAGGTATTCCTCGCCTGTCATTTCCCACAGTGCCATCAGTGTCCGGGTTGTCATGCCAACAAAAGAGTTGGGATGGAGCTTCTCCTCACCTCTCGCCAAAAACGCAGCTGCTCCCCAACCTCAAAGCACCCCAAGCACCGTCCAGCCTCTCTTTCCCACCCACCTCTAGCAAAGATAAGGCAGGGAGGGGAGGAGGAGGAGAAAGCTCTCGGGACGGCCTCCCCCCTCGCTCGGGCACCAACCCAGCAAGGGCTTCTCCAACCCGGCCTCTTTCCTTGCAACCAAGGTCCCCCCCCCGCCCCCCTCCAGACCCTTAGCAGCTAGCAGGGCCTCGGGGCCCCCGCCTCCCCTTCCTCACCGATAACGACGCGCAAGTGCTTGAGGCGGGTGAGCGGGTCCTTGCGGGTGTCCAGCACCTTCTGCGTGGATTTCCGCACATCGCCGTGAGGCTTCTTGGAGAACATCCCGCCTGCGGGGGCCCCGGGGCGGGCAGCCGCGCTGTTGTCCTCGCCGACGCCCTCCCCGTACAGTCGACGCCGCCGGGACCCCCCGGCGAAACCTGAGGTGCGCTGCGGCCTCCGGATCCGCGCCCCCGGTCAGCGCAGCCTACATAGCAGGCGGCGGCAGCGGCGGCGCCCCGAGGCTCCGAAGGGGCGGGTGCGGCCGGCGCACTCGAAGCTCTCGGGCGCGCGGGGTTGGTGAAGGGAGGGTTGGCGGCGGCTGTGGCGAGGTAGGCAGGGCTGGCTTAGGGCTTCTCGCTCCGCAGCACCGCGTTACTCCTCCTCCTCCTCTCTCCTCCCTTACTGTCCGAGCACTGCCCCCCCCCCAACGTTTCACGACAGCCGTCAGGTGCGAATTCCAGGCTTCCCATGGCAACCGCCTTCGCTCTGACGTCATAGCCGGGAGACTCAAAGGGAAGGCGGTTCTTCCGGCGTCGCCTTCGTTTACGTGCTGGGGGAGCCTTGATCAGTGGGGTCTCGTGAGGGCAGAGGAGGAGAGTAGCGTGGTTTATTGGCGCTCGGACGTCGAGGCTGCGACCACCTGCAGCCGAGAGTCCTGTGGCACCCTGAAAGCTTGACGAACTTCCTATGTATTCCTATCTGCAATACATTTGTTGGTCTTTTGGGTGCCGCCAAGCCCCTTTGCAGTTCTTACTACTACTCACGTGGGGGGAGAAGATTCATGGGAGTAAGCCACTTTGGGCTCATTAGAATTTACTCCCGAGTAAGCATGCTTAGTTAGATTTGTACTCTAAAGAAGCAAAGGGTGGTGCCTGTCCGGTGAGGAAATCAGTTTTGCTACTTTAGGTGTTCTGTACATTGCTTTTAGAAATAAAATTTCTGGCAGAAGCTAGAGCTATAAAATCTAGGGATTCAGAAATATAAAAATTCTTAAGCTAAAAAACTGAAAGGAAAAATTTGGAACCCTCTTGGCTGTGATTGTTTTAAGAAGAGGCCGCAAATCTGCATGCAGTTTATCTGCTGAGTATAATGGCCCTTCTATAGTTGGCTCTTATGGCTCAATGCTTGAAATCATGTTCATTGTCAGGACTTGGAAGAACTTCTGCACTATGTTCATGCACTTTTAATTAATTTAAATTAAGTGTTTTATATGTCCATTCACTTTGAATTGGTATTTTATTCTGAAAGGGGACAAGCCCTCTTTTCCACTTGCACATTTTCCTGTCACTGATACATTATAGGATTGTGCAAGAATGTAATTATCTATCCTAGAGGTCAGTCTCCACTATGAAAAAAAACCCTTTCCTTCAGCTATATATATCTGGCTGAGTTCACTTGCACAGCTAGCAAAACAGAAGGAAGGAAAAACAAACAATTTCAGTGTTTAATTTAAGCTCAGGTGTGCAAGTATCAATCCCTAGAATCAATCTCAGAGGTAAGGTCATTTGTCTCCCATTTCACACATTCAGTGTAGCATTCTGTCTGCAAGCAAAGTTGCAAAAGAAGTGCCATTCTCATACCACTGAAACATTTCTACACAGGAGCAGCCTGTCCTCTGGGAACTTGTCCCACATAATTTAGCTTCAGTGCAATGTGTGTGTCCATCCATTCACTTTTAGTTGCAAGGGGATAAGGAAACAGAATCATAGAATGAAATTAATTAGCAACTTTATATTTTTCAGGATTATGAATTATTGACTTACTATAAAAATAACACCTTCCTTTTCCTTGTAGTTATGTATTACCAAAAGTTAGAATGTCACATGCATTGCCTTGTTTTCATATAGACTTGGTGCACCAATAACAAAGGGTGTGTTTTGTATTCATATTAGCTTTAGTTTTTATCTTAGGTTATCCTGTGCTGCATTTGAGCTCCAACGAAAACAAATATTGTAATAAACTAGTTAGTCTCTAAAGCACCACTTCTTGTGGTTACAGATTAACATACCTGGAATTTAGATTAACAGGCACCAGATATGTACATTTGTTTTCTGGCCCATACCTTTCCCTCTTTGTACGTGACCTCCTGCCTGTTCTGTTCACCTTCACTGCTTTATACTCAGTTATCCTTTATTCTCAGTTACTATCTGTAGCGCTTTGCTTCATTTTGCCCCTAAATTACTTTTTCATATCAAATACTGCCTGAATGTTCTCTAAACACTCACTCCCCCACAATAGTATTTTTGAATGGGATAGAGAACTAACTTTCATATTGTTCTCATCAATACAAGAGATACTCATGTAGTGTGAATCTAAGTATATTTACTTGTAAGAATGTCTTACTGTCTTCAGAGGTTTTTCTTTTATTCTTACTTAAATGTGCAGAGGATTACTGCTTCATTTTTCATTGTCTGCAAACCAACATAATTTGTACTCAAGTTTTAAAAAATCTGTTTACCCCACAGCTATAGGTCAACATCGGGCTCCTTGGACAATTTTTTTTTTCTATTCTTTCGTTGTTTTTCTGTGGGATGGACTCTTATATGTTTCTGTACTTAATATTCAGGGAAAGCGAGACATTCTGTATTTGATGCTTAATCCTTACATACTTTGAACTCTGATGGAATTTTGTGATAGGCTTTGTGCAGGTTCCCATACTTCGTGGTAAAAACAGAGAAAAATTAGTGTGCCTTTTGTCCGCTGCATACTGTTGCACAAATATCAAATTCAGTTTCTCTTACAACCTCTTCTTCTTCCCTTTCCTGGTTAAGCATCTCCAGCATTGTTGTAAAATATTATACATTATCATCATTAAAACTTTCTGTTGTATTTGTGGTTTTGTGCATATATCTACACAAATGCCAACTCTGGCAGTTGGGATCAATACTTAAATGCTGAAAGTGTTGTGAGGGTTCTGGCCTGAGCACTGCACTTTTTGTACATTAGCAAAAATATAAATTGTTTAATTTTTTAACCTTTAATTTTCCTCTCTGTTCACTTGTACTCTTTTATGGGTGTCAGAATTTTTTTCCCACGCAATGGAATTATACCTTACAGGCATTAAGAAGTTAAAAGAACCATAGAATTATAGAGTTGGAAGGGACCCCAAGGCCCCTGCAATGCAGGATTCTCAACTAGCTCATACATGACAGGTGGCCATCCAACCTCTGCTTAAAAACCTCCAATGAAGGAGAGTCCACAGCCTCCCAAAGGAGTCTGTTCCACTGTCAAACAGCTTACTGTCAGATAGTTCTTCGTGATGTTTAGTTGGAATCTCCTTTCTATTACTTCAGGTTCTAACCTGGAGAAAACAAGCTTGCTCCATCCTCCATGTGGAAACCCTTGAGATATTTGAAAGTAGCTTTCATATATCCTCTCAGTCTCCCCTTTACCAGTCTAAACATACCCAGTTCCCTCCACCAGTCCTCACAAGGCTTGGTTTCCAGACCCTTTCTCATCTGTGCACACATTCCAGATTGTTTGCAGCATGTACTTTTAGATTAGCTTGCAATCAAATGACATGCTGAAATAGAAACAAGTAAAAAATGTTCAAGAAAGCATATCACACAATAACTATTTCATCGTACATGAAGGCAGCTTTAAAGATTGAGACAAAAGACTATAATTAATATCTTACAGTTAAGTATGAAATTGTTTATTAACAAAAATATGTTTGTCACTAAAATTGGCTTTCTGGAGCATTTGAAGAGTCTCATTATTTGAAGAGTTTTCATTATTCTGATTAATTTGGAATCATTTACAACTTCAGCAATCTTGTCACTCACCCTTGATTCACTATCATATATAAATTAAATGGTACAGTTCAAGTGCAGACCCTACTGCCTGTTTTTGTGAAAAATATATTGTCTTGACCTTGCTTCCTTTTGTTTAGCCAGTTTTCAATCCACAGGAGGACTCACCTTTTGCCTCTACTGTTTCAAGATGCCATTACAAACTTAATGATTCTAACTTTCATTTTACTTGCCACTATTTTGGGGATAGCTATAAAATAAGCTGGCCTGTCATGTGCTTGCTATTGCTCTCTGAGCTTCTATGAACACATTAGCAGGGTGGGGACATGGTGGGGCTCCTTACTGTTCTTAGACATCTGAGCCCAGAAATTCCTGGATGAGAAGGCACTACACAGTTGCTGCAGAACAAAATTAGGAGGAAGATAAATCCTTAAATTGTTGACTAGTGAAGGTTGGCTGAATCATGAATTGCTTTTCAGACATCGGCTCCTTCCCAAACACTGCTTTCACTCATTGCTATCACTCATTTGGCACAAAACTTTTTGTGGCAGGAGGTCCTCTTCCATTTGGACCCCATGGGGACTATGCTGGTCTCTGAAGCTAAGAACTGTTTCCAAACAAGGCTCTCTAGTGCGACCAAAAGGGTTTCTTCAAACAACAGACAACAAAATGGCAAATGAGATTAGGGTCACATTCATACCATACATTTAAAGAACGTTTTAAGAACATTGCTTCCCCCAGAGCATCTTGGGAATTGATAAGGGTTCTGAGAATTCTAGGTGCGATGGGTAAAGTTTAGTTCACAAGATACTTCGGGGGAAGCTATGTCTGTTAAACAGTGCTTTTCTTTTAGAAAAATGGTGCCTGTACTCACCATGAATTTGTTACAGGAAGTGCCACACTTTAAACCAGTGCTTTTCTCCTTTAAAAAAAGTGCTGGTACTGCATACCCTTGAGTACCCCCAGAAAAAAAACACTGCTGTGAAAAGTGCTATAAAGGTGCTTTAAATGTATGATGAGAATGTGACCTCAGTGAAAGTAAATTTTTGGCATGATAGCCTAACTTCACATATAGCAATTGAACATGTGAAAATAGACTTGCAAATGTAGCGGACTGATCAGCTGAAGCATCAAAGATTATGCAACAACAATGAAGGCAAACTCCATGTTTATTTCACAGTTCGTCTTCAGAGTGGATTGAAAATCAAGCATCCCATCTTGCAATGCCTTTATAAAAAAATTCAGCACAGTAGTTCTCCCCAGCTCATTTTATCCTTGGAAGCAAAGTGAGTGATAGGGTAGCGAAGTGGGAATTTGAAGCCATGTAACTTCGATCCCTAAACCAGGCTGGCTCTCGCTCTAAAAGGGACCCTTAGTCCGATCCAGCAAAATAACCTTTTTTACATTCTAAAAGAGTGCCATCCTGCGCAACAGCGGCGAGGAATCTGAGGCCCTCCAGATGTTGTTGGGACTCCAACTCCCATCAGCCCCAGCAAGCATGGCCAATGTCCAAGGATAATGGGAGCTGTAGTCCGGGCAGCATCTGGGCGCCCACAAATTCTCCGTGCCTGCTGCTGCTGCCTCCGTGTACGGTTTTACGGGTCTGACTCCTCAATAAACCCTTTCATAAACATTTCCACCATCTTCATCATTTGTTGCGGCTCTTTTGGCAGGCCGCCTGCAACCCTGGGAAACATTTCCACTTCGGCGCCCCTTCCGCCGCCCACTGAGGGGCGGGCAGGCGGTTAGGTGGAGTGAAGCCTTCCTTCCGAGAGACTACATGTCCCGAGATCCTCCGCGCCGCAGCGAAGCTCCGCCACGCGCCGCTCCGGCTCTGCCGCCCGCCCCGCCGCCCACCCGCGCGCCCCGCCCGTCGGCGGATCGTCGGCCAATGAGCGGCGGCGCGGAGCGTGAGGCTGTGCGGGGCTAAGGTGGATGGCGGGGTTTCTCTGAGGCGGAGCTTCGGCGCGTTGGGGAGGCAGGCGGGCGGGCGGCCAGCCGAGGGCTGTTGTCCCCCGGTCCCAAGGAGCCAGCGACGCCGAGCGCCTGCGGGCTGGGCTGGGCGGCGCGATGCCGGTCCACTCGCGGGAGAAGAAGGAGAACAACCACGACGAGATGGAGGTGGACTACGGGGAGAACGAGGGCAGCAGCTCCGAGGAGGAGGAGTCCGAGAGCTCGTCCGTGTCCGAGGAGGGTGACAGCTCAGGTGAAGGCAGCGGGGCGCCCTCTCTCCTGCCCGCTCGGGCTGGGCCGGGGGGTGGGAAAAGGAGGACTCAGCCCCGCCCCCTCTCCCCGTCCGCCCCGCCCCTTCTCCCGCCCGGTGCTTCCCCCATGCACCCCCTTGGCTGTGGGGCGGAGGGCAGGGCAGCTCGCCCTAGGCGTCGCCCGGGGTAACAATAGGCAGGCAAGATGCTTGCTTTCGTCCAGGGCTGCAAAACCCCGTGCATGCTGGCAGGGGAGAAGGGCCCGTGGAACTCAGTGGAGATCCTTGCCGAGCAGAGCTGCGTAGCATCCCTCTTGCTTGTCCGCGCCTTCCGGAGGCAACCCCCCCCCCAAAAAAAAACCCCACCAGAGCTCCTGCACGCTAGTTGTGTTCATCAGGGATGCCTTCTCTTTCTCTCCCCCCCCCCTTCTGTAAACCAATAAAGTTGCGGGAGCCACCTGTCCTCTCTTGCATTTGGCAAGCCACTACACACCCACATCCACCCACACATACTTGTCCTCCACCCCCTGTCATGTTGCAACCCTGATTAAAAGAAAAAAAGATGCAGGCGTGGATGGATGAGTGAGGAGATGGCTCCAGAGTAGATTAAGATATATTAGCTTCCAAGAAGGAGGCTATTTATTTATTGATAGATAGATAGATAGATAGAGGGAGGAGATGGATAAGACTGATAAGAGAAGGGGAAGGGAAGAGGCATATGAGGCTAGGCAGAGGCAAGGAAATGACTGGACAAACATATATGGTCAGAATTAATTCAGAGTAATGGAAGGGAAAAACAGAATGGAGTGTCTGGGCTCAGATGTGTGGGCAGACTGATGAAGAAAGTAGAGAAAAATCTTAATGCATTCAGGCATCCTCTCCATTTCTACAGTTTGATTCTATTTGACTCCTTTTGAGTTTAAGGTCTTGCTCCCAGGTCAGGGAAATCAAGATCATATTTTTACTGCTTCCTGTGTTACAACAGGCAAGCCTACAGAGAAGAGCCAAACTCAAGCCAGACCTAGCACAGATCTGCTGTACCTAATCTTTAAAGGGAAATGGCATGTATGTATATTCTCCCATGTAGGTTTCCTACATTGTGCGTGTAGGACAGACTGGAGGAGAGAGGGAAACTGAAGTGAGAGCATCTCAACCTGTAGCTATAATTATTTGCACACTAAAATCTGGGAATATGGATTGTCTACGCATGCCCACACACAGTTCGGCATACAATGAGTTTCAGTGAAGAGGTACAGCTGGAGCTCTCCAACATCTGTAGAGTCATAGAGAACACAAGGGAATTCTATGAATAACTAGGGTCCCTGGGAAGGAAGTACAAAGTAGTTTGATCTGACTGGCTAGATTGAGATTGAATTTGGAGGGGGGGACTTGAAGGGAATGGGAGAAGATAAAATTCTTTACATTTTTGCAAACAGTGTTTGGAGAGAAGCATGGGAAGGGAATGCTGCAAAAGAAGGCATAGAAAGTGAGAATGAAACTCTCTACAGCGCAGGTACAGTTGCTATACCAGGAATCTGAGTGCAAGACAGAGTTGCAATTATTTTAGCATGGCTCACAAAATTATGCCCCTCACAAGTCTTGGAGGAGAGATTTGCAAAGTCTCTCAAAAGCACTTGTTTCTCCTTTTCATTCTTGGCATAGCTGTTATAGTGCCATAAAAATCTCTTACCTACCCTCATTTCTTTTCTTCACTGAACTATACTAATAGTGCATTTTCTCCATTTTATGTGCACATCCTCCAACACTTATCCCAACATTACAAAAGCAACAGAGGAAGTAAGTTTCTTTCCCTTCATTTGAGGAGTGAATTGCTTGGCAGAGCAATTAAGCCAACCATAAAAATGGTGTTTGATGAACACTATCCTGGCAGAACTGGAGATCTGCCTAGGCATTTTCAGAGAGGCAGACGTTTTCATCAGTTGCAGCAAAACCAATAGTCTTGTAGCATCTTAAAAACAACAGTAAATTTATTAAGGCATAAGCTCTCATGGACCAGAGTCCACTTTATCAGATGCGTTTATTTTTATTAACTGTTGTTACCAAACAGTTATTTAGTTTCTGTGGCCAGACACCTCTCTTGGATAAACTGCTCTTGAGCCAGTAGTGGCCATGTGCTAGTAGCTCTACTCTAGGCTCATGACCCATGGAAATCTGGCTGGAACCCAGAAAAAATATAATTTATTTTATTTATTTCACCAATTTATGTGCCACTTAATTAGAATTGTCTTGAAGTGGTGTACAAGTAAATCAACACAGAAAAGCTAAACATCAGTTAAAGTCATAAAATGAGAGCATTTGCCCGTGAACATGTAATATGCTTTATTACAAAGAGGACAGGCTTTTTTGCTCTTTTCTCTCACCAACCCCCTCCAATATATGGAGCATTAAAACACTAAACTTTGTGCTCGTCTGTCTTCTTTCAAATACTTAAAAAAAAAAAATTAAGGGTAACATACATTCTGTAAACCAACTGATCTTGTGAGTTCAGTCTTGGTCAGGTTCGAAAACACAGTATTACGGTAAGAACCTCTAGGTATTTTTAAGGGGGAAAACTCTTTCTGGAACAGTACTATATGCGTACATTATTTTAAACTCAAATAGTGAAGTGAAGGACATGAGGCAGGAGTTGATAATGCAGGTGAGCTGCAAGCAAGCTGCCAGCCAGCTCTGTAGAGGCTCCTTTTATTGACACAATATGCAAACCCAGGCAGATACATTTTGGGCTGTGACCTTTACACATCTTCCGGTCCCAATATCGTGGGGTGGTACAAAGTTATTTTGGCACCTGTTTCCACCGCGTCATTTTCCCCTTGCACAATGTATGACGAAAGAGACAAAGGTTACAGACAGGACACTGCAGACTACTGAGACCACAAAAGGTTAGACAGAGGGCAAGATGTTCAGACAGCTGTGGCTTTATCTGTGAGGGGGAGTGTGCTCCACACCCCAAGGTCACGCGTACAGGCAGCTGAGGCTGCCTGCGGGTGGGGAGTGTGCTCCGCTCCCAGCGATCATCCCTACAAAATAGAAGTTGCATTAAGCTTTTAAAATAAACTGAATGTGAATCAGGATTTCTTGCTGGAGTAAGCCGAGTGTTAACACTGTGCAGTGTGCAAGAAAGAGGCTGGATGAAGTGCTGGCACAGCACAATCTCCTTATCCTGTAGTTTGGCAGTTGCATTCGGGTCTAGGCTTGCAGGCTTCTCAGAGGCATTTGGTTGGCTCCTGTGACAACAGGATGCTGGATTAGATGGGCCCTTGGCCTGATCCAGCAGGGCTCTTTTTATGTTCTGACATGAGGATTTCACACTTCGAAATATTTGACTTTGCAGTATTAATCTTTCTAACTTGGAATCCAAATATGGGGGGGGGGCAAACCCCAGGAAAAAGGGAACTATGTTTCCCAGGAGACTTTCCGTCAGACAACTCCCCAGTGCTGTTCACTATTTTAATAGTGGCTAGGATTCATCCTCACTTTTTGAAGACGTATAGTATCAGTAAAAAACAACAACAACCCAGCGGGGATTATGCCAAGTTTCTTCTGAACCACACAGAGTGGATCCAGTGGATTTAGGTAGCAAGCCTACCTAGAAAAGCACTAAATAATTGGCAGCCAGACTTTTGGGGCAAGTACGCCACATGTTGAGGAAAATGCATTTATACACCAACAAAGAGCTCAAGGAGGTTGAGGTCCATATTATCCTCACAACAATCCTGTGAGGCAGATTAGGCCGAGAGACAGCGACTGGCCCAAGGTTACTCAGTAAACTTCATGCTATGTGGAAATTCGAATCCTGGTCTCCCAGGTCCTAGTCCGACACACTAATGTGCCCTGCAGACTACATGCAGCGCCTTTCTCCTTGGTGCCTAGGTACACCAGAAAACCTGTTTGCTTGTGCTATTTGCAGTGCAGTGCTATAGGTTGCAACCCATTGATCAAACTTTCACATTTCAGACTCGTAATACGTTGAAGTGTCAAGCACTTAAGCTACTTACTTGGATGAGCAAATTCTAACCTGGGTTTCTGTCTGGGGTGGGGGAAGTCTCATGCCCAAAGCCATTCTTTTTAGGCCTCTTCAATATTTCATGGAGCACTTTTGTCACTTGTGCTTTCAGTGGAGTGTGGTAAATAAATCCCAACTAGTATGTGCTGTTCTCCCCCCCTCAATTGTTTTTTGATTGGATGGGACTTCTGGAAGCACCAAATCTGTTTTTGAAATGACAAAGCAAGTAGCATGGTGGCAGAGGTAAGCTTCATTTCAGAAATCACGAGGAGATTCTTGGCACAGATTTTATTCATTGCTGGTATAGGTAAAAGTAAAGGACCCCTGGACAGTTAAGTCTAGTCAAAGACAACTATGCGGTTGTGGCGCTCATCTCTCTTTCAGGCCGAGGGAGCCGGCGTTTGTCCACAGATAGCTTTCCGGGTCATATCGCCAGCATGACTAAACCGCTTCTGGTGCAACGGAACACTGTGTTGGAAACCAGAGCACATGGAAACGCCATTTACCTTCCTGCCACAGCAGTACCTATTTATCTACTTGCACTGGCATCCTTTCAAAGTACTAGGTTGGCAGGAGCTGGGACCGAGCAACAAGAGCTCACCCCGTCGCGGGGATTCGAACCACCAACCTTCTTATTGGCAAGCCCAAGATGCTCTGGTTTAGACCACAGCACCACCTGCTAGTATCTTGCTTCTGAATTGGACAAACAGTTAAGCTTTTGTTCATTTTTCTCATCCCAAGAATAATGTCAACAGATAACTGTTGACAGACATGCATTGATTCTTAGGAATGTATCTGTACCAGTTAGTACACAACAGACTTTCTCATGCTATAATTTATACTGCTGTTGGTCATTGTTTGTCAGCCCAGAATTGACTCTGCAAACTCATAAACAAAATCCTGGAGGATTGTTATTGTAAAATATTCCAAAAGAGCCGGTGCACTGTGGTGTCAAAAGGAGCAACATGTCAACAGGAGGTTGTCTCTAGTTCACTTCCTCAATGTACTCTGACTGTCCAAAGACACCATAGCCTTAGCCTTCCATGTGCAATATGGAAATAACACTGATAGGCTGGGATGCAGTTAAGAGGATTATTAAAATATGTGCACTTTTATGAAGCAGCTGTAATGCTTAAAGCTGCTACTTAAATTAGGAAGTATCACTTCTCTGATTTGTCAAGTAAGTGTTGTGTATTCCCCTGAAATAGTTGAAGTACAGAAAGTCATAAATCTGTTATTAGATTTTCTATCTGATTTAGGCCTCCATAATAAAGCACAGAACAATAAAGCAAAATAAAATGTTAGTATAAAACCTTAGAAACTTAAAAGACCTGAGCAAACAAAAAGGGGTATATCTGATAAGAAAAAGAGAATAAGGGTTGTGTCAGGTGCAACTTTCACAGGAGCAAATTTCAGAAATAGGGTGCCACAATAGAATAGGCTCTTTCCTGTCATGGACATTTACTTTCCATCTTGTGGAAAAACCATTACCCAGTAACTACCAGTCCTTGGGTCCATATATTTAGCTTTCAAGAAGATGATCTTGATTAGCATCCTAACATGTAGACAGAGAATGCAACAGATCCCCCCCCTTATTTCTAATTCTACAGTGCATGCCATCCACACGTTCATGAAACACATTAATATTAAAAGAGATGAGTTTAAATTGCCTTGATATAAAACCAGTACCACATCTCCTGGTGATACTGCAAGGGTACTTGCCGTATAGTGAAGAGCTCCAAAAGGGCCTTTCCAAATCCAAAGTCAGTGAATGAGCGGTAGAATGACGTGCAATTCAGTGTAAACAGGTGTAAAGGGATGCATGTTGGGGCAAAAAATATATCTCAATTTCACATGCCCGCTCAAGTGAGTCTGAACTAGTGATGGATGATCCAGTTTGGTTATATTCCAAGATGAATTGTGCAGCAGGAAAAAAATAAAGATGGCCAAGCATTAATTCCTCTTAAAACTTCATCCTTTGGAATATTAACTTTTTGTGTGTTTTTTTAATGAACTGTTTGAGTATAAATTCTATAAAATAGACTGGAGGAAAACCAGTTGCTGTTGTGTATTTTTAAAGTGAATAATTCTGTTCTCAGAAATGGACGATGAGGACTGTGAAAGAAGAAGAATGGAGTGTTTGGATGAGATGTCCAATCTTGAAAAACAATTTACAGACCTCAAAGACCAGTAAGTAAACTACAGATTTGAATTTGCTTTGGATTCTAGTCCTCTCACCATCCTGGGTTAGCTTTGTATTTGGTAAAGCAAGGGAAGGCATAAAATATATTGGGATCTACTGGTACAAATTTGGGTGAATTGCAGTAGATTCACAGGGTTCTCTGATGGGATTATGTGACAGTAGCTACAATGGAAAGGCTTAGATTAGATTGCTGAAGTGTAGGATGCTTGGGAGAAGGCATGAGTAGGCTTTATGGGTAAAAGAATTGTGAGCTCAGATGTGCTATCAAAACAAATCCCTGGGCTGAGACCTCTTCCTTAATTCTCAGTATGTATTTCCCCACCCCTGCCGCCATTCTGCACCTGTCTCTAGTTGATGGATTATAGGTTGTAGTAAAACTAAAAGGTAAGTGGAACACAGGAAGCTGCTGTATGTGGAATCAGACCATCAAAACATCTGCCTCTGTCTTCACTGGCTGGATGTGGCACCTCAAGGCTTCAAATGAGGGTCTTTCCAAGCCCAATCTGGAATTGCCAGGGATTGAATTGATTGTCTTTTGCATGCAAAGCATACAGTGGTACCTCGGGTTACATACGCTTCAGGTTACATACGCTTCAGGTTACACATTCCACTAAGCCAGAAATAGTGCTTCAGGTTAAGAACTTTGCTTCAGGATAAGAACAGAAATCGGGCTCCAGCAGCGCGGTGGCAGCAGGAGGCCCCATTAGCTAAAGTGGTGCTTCAGGTTAAGAACAGTTTCAGGTTAAGTATGGACCTATGGAACAAATTAAGTACTTAACCCGAGGTACCACTGTATGTTCTGCTAATGGACTACAGACCTTCTCCAAGCCTGAAGTCTGCCTATGCCTGATCCAAAGGTTTGTGGAGCAACGTTATGATTGTTTATGCTGAAAGATTAATGTATGCTGGTGAAATTTTGGGAAGTTTCTAGATATTTATTGTATTTTACATGGTTGTGATCTGTGTTGGGACCTCCTTGTGAGGGACAGATAATCAATACAATGATGCGTAGAGATTTCCAATGTAGTTACCATGGAATTTTATATTGCTGTACATCTGAAATGGAAGAATTCACCCTTGTCTTCCTAGACCTTATATGCAAAGGGAGAAGCAACTTTTGCCCTCTGCTAGGGTGGGACATTCTAAAAGGCCATCCTAATTGTGATGGCATAGCCACCTGCATTTTATGCCCATGCCTCCTCCCATTCAAGCAGAAAGTGGGGAAATGGGGTCTTCTCTATGCAGTCGTACCTTGGTTCTCTAACAGAATCCGTTCGACTTCTGAAAATGTTCGAAAACCAAGGTGCAGCTTCTGATTAGCTGCAGGAGCTTCCTGCACTCAGTCAGAAGCTGCATAAGCCGTGTTGGAAGTTCAGGTTCCAAAGAACGTTCACAAACTGGAACACTCACTTCCAGGTTTGCAGTGTTCGGGATCCCAAACATTCGAGTTGCAACGCATTCGAGAACCAAGGTACAAGGATCATGCTGTAGAAGTGAACCAACTTCCCCACCCCTCGCCTTACATAGCTACAATCCACTGCACTTTAGGCGGTTTTTACCAGGCTTGACTCCAACTCTGGAAGTGATATGGGCAGTAACAAAACTCTAGGTAGCAATGGATGCTACAAGGTGAAAGTGTGTGCATGCTTCACTTCACTCTCCCGCACATTCTGCTTCAAATAAAGGCCAGACTGGTCCTGTTTTGTATTTGAATGTGGCAGCTCTAGGTGGACGGCTGCCCTGTAAACTGCAAATCAGGAAACATGGTTTTACTTTCTGGTGCAGAGTGTGAAATTCTTTGGGTTGCTGAAATGGAAGTGTTTGGTAGCACCATAGTGAGGACTCTTGAAACATTCAGTTACTCTGAAACAACACTCACTTGTGCTAAACCAGTTTAAGCCATAATAAGTCCTTAGTCCTACCTCATTAAGGAAAAATTACTTCATTGTGTTTTATCTACAGCTGCTGTGCTGTTTTTACTGAGTTATTAATATTGTTAGCTGCCCTGAGAGCAGGATATGCATTTCAACATTTTAAAAAATAGCAATAAAAATTGGTCATTTTTTTTTAAAGTGAGGGTTCTGTTCTGCATGTTTCCCAGACTAAGACTTGGAATAAATACTGTAAATATCTAGTTAGCAAAGAGTTCCAATTCATATAGCTGTATGTATGTGTTGGGTACTAGGAGACAGTCTTAAATGGATGTCTGATCTTCATCTGTGCGGGCTAAAATCAGGAAGCATAATGTAAAGATCCAGCACTGTATAAGCATTGTGTAAGTGATAATTTTTCTGTACAGTTTTGTTTTTTTAAGTCCTCTGAATTTCTGCAAGGTTGGCAGGTTCAATGGGTTTTCTAGGTTCTGGCCATTGGTGGCTGTGGAAAATGAATTCTTAGTAATGTTAATATACATTATTCTCTACACTACTTTAATGCAATGCACTCCATCTTTCATCTGCATTTTTTAAGACTTTACAAAGAGAGATTAAGCCAAGTGGATGCAAAACTGCAGGAGGTCATTGCGGGAAAGGCACCAGAGTACTTGGAACCGCTGGCAGCTCTGCAAGAAAACATGCAAATCCGAACAAAAGTGGCAGGTAAGTGTGCAAAGGGGTTGTTTTTGACTCAGCTAGGTACTTCTTGTTAGTAGAAGTAAAATACCAACAAAATCATTTAAATCTGCTCCTTTTTAAGTGCTCTTCGGCACTTCTGTCTTTGTTGGTGAAAGATTCAAGGAGGGCATCGTATAAGAATACCCAGAGTAGATGAAATCAAACTCTCATCTCATCTGCTTGGCCTCCAAGGCATTCTCTTATTTACTGGGTTTTTAGCAAGGCAGAGTTAGGCTCTCCTCTCTTCCTCCCACCCCTTTTCCCGCTAGCATAGGAAGCAAACAATAGCAAAGCCTGGGTACATGAGGGAACCGGGGAGCACTTTAGCTGCTTTCCCATACACTTCTATGCCCACTTCCAAGATAGAAAGTGGGCAGTTAATATCTCATCAAGCTTTTACCACATTTAACATTCAAGAATCAAGATGAGCAGAGGAGCAAACGGGCCGCACTCAGAGCTAGAAAAAAGAAAGGACAAGTAGCTTTATTTCTAGCCTGTTTTCCCGGTATCACAGCCCTGATGTGTTTTGGAAGGGGAAATGTGAAAAGGGCACACGAGGGGAAATTTTGTTTGTGTTTACTGGGCACAGGATGGGCAGTGGAGCAAAGAGAGCCTTGTCCTTGGGTTGAATGGGCTGAATTGAAAAGGGGCCTTTTACTGATGGGGAATTTAGAATTCACTTATGGAGAATTCATGAGGGCCAGGCATGATTGGGATTTCACCGCTGTTTAAAATGCCCCATTCCTTAGGGTTTGGTATGTTGCAGCTTATGGGGAAATGCATTGGTAGGTTAAATGAGGCCTGTAGGCCCTATTTTGCTTCTCCCACAGAAGGTTTAAACAGAAAAAATGTTTTTTTGTAGGTATCTACAGAGAGCTCTGTTTAGAGTCCGTGAAAAACAAATATGAATGTGAAATCCAAGCTTCCCGCCAGCACTGTGAGGTACCGTTCATAGCTGAAGAGACTTTTCATTTGTCTGTAACTGTTGGGGCTTGCTTCTGGGGAAACATGCACACAATCAGGTTATGCAGCTGACAAGTTATTTTTGAACGTAGAATATTACAGCATTTTCATCCACAGAAAAGAGAACAATGATTTTAATTACTGGGCTTTCTTGAAAATCATGTTGAAGCTCTTGGTAGCATGTCTAATCAGCCGTGTAAAATCTTAATCTCAAAAGGAAACCAGCGTGCCACCTGAGGGGTACACTGGGAACACAAAATGAAGCAAATTACTTCAGCTAAGTTATGTATGTTTCAAGTTTGCATAAACAAGTGGTTGCTAGGTCAGGTCACTGCCATGTGATTTGTTTCAGTTCTGCAATGCTACCTGAACCACATTTTTGACTGCATCTCTTGTGTGTAGTGTCATTTTCAAAGAACTTTTCTGTGATATGTAGCGTATTTCTGCTGCCTGGAGGGGAAACCAAGAACTCAGACGTTGTTTTGATTCAGAAGAAGATTCATGCGGTACTAAAAATCATTGAGAGGCACTGAAAATCTTTGAATGAGCTCTGGGTGGGATGATTCAATTCAGGCTTGCAGTTCTGTAGTTTCTGGCTTTTTCCCTGAAAAACATAGGCATACTAACTGGTTACTGTAATAATCAAAACATTAGTTTGCAACGAAGAAGAGACTTCATCCTACATTGAGAGCATGATCACAAAAACGTTGGTCATGTAGCTCTGTAGATCCATATATGCCTAAAAACACCAGCTGTAATTGTTAAAGGCTCTTCCTGTAAACAGTTAAAAACACTAAGGCCTGATTCAAGCAAAATTAACAGGATTAAAAATTCCACTGGGTCAACATTAAAGCCTTGCATGAACCTTGCAGCTCTTTGGATCCTGGCTGCAGTGCTTTCCAGAAGTAAAAGGTGCTATATAGCGCACCTGGACAATACAGTGTTTCTTTGTGAGACAAAAATTAATGCCCTGCTTTTTCATAGTTTCCCACAATAAGAAATGCAATAATCACTCCCTTTTAATAGCAAACTCAGATGGTGAGTGTCAACAGAAATGGAGCCAAGAGGGAAGTATGAGTGTGCTTATGGAAACCCTGAGGATGGTGGAGATAATTACACAAACACTCTGAAGGGCCAAAAGAGTGCAGTGAGGACTGAGAATGCTGAATGCCACTTGGGAAGAACAAGGGGTGTGACAACAGATGAAGAGTAAAAGTGCCCTCCTTCAGCCCTTGTATTCCAGAGGATGTGCTGTGTGGCTGGGACTCTGAACAGCAACACTCTTGTTAGAGGTGGTGATGCGCTGCGACATTTTGTTGCATGTTCCACTTGCAAGTAATGCACTTGTACATGGTTTCCCAATAGTATGTGGAAGGTCAAACACAATAGTTCTGATCCAGAACTAGTCCTGGAATTCCCATCTCTCTCTCTCTCTCTCTCTCTGTGTGTGTGTGTGTGTACACACACACACACACACACACACCCTATCAACTGGTTCAAAGAGGCTTGTATGACAGAAATGTGTCCATATCCATTGTTTGCATGGAAGCTTGTTTCTGCATCAAGTTATCAAGTTTCTTCATCAAGTTATTCTGGTGTTTCCAAAGAGCTAAGGTGTTGTACCAGTTTCTTCTTCTCTATTTTATTCTCACAACAACCCTGTGTGGTAGGTTAGGCTGAGAGACAGTGACTGGTCAAAGGACACATTATTGTTACTATCCTTAAAATTTGTATACTGCTCTATACTCATAGGTCTTGGGGCATTTCACAACACAAAGTTACAATATACAAAGCACAAAATACATAATAAAAATAATCAAAACAATTAACAATACTAATGTATGCACAACAATACTAATGTATAAACGATACACTCCCCAGCAAAAGCCCCTAAACGATACCCCAACTCAAATACAAATACAAAAATCCAAATTAACATATAACATTTAACAACAATTTAAAACAACGGGCCCCCCCAATAAAACAGTACCCACCCAAGTTAAAATCCCATTCCTGTTAAAACAATAACTGGGTGCAGTGGTGGGTGGGATTGGCAAAGTTTTTTGCCCCCTTTTTAATTTTATTTTTATTTTTTACTGAAGATGAATGAGCAGAAGTTAAATGCACATAATTGTGAGTTACCTGAATAAGTGTAGATGTTGCATGTTTTAAATTCAGAATTCAATTTAAACCATATTGTTTCCAACTTTTTTTTTGAGAAATAAATCAAAATATCTGTTTTTAATATGCATAATCCACCCTGAGTTCCCTCAGAATGATCAGAATCCAAAGATCTAGTTCATGCTGAAGGGATTGATTGCACCACGGGATTCTTGATTTTGAATATAAGGCGGCTACATATTGATAGCCCCCCCGCAATATGTTCCAAGCATGATATACTGTGTGGCCAGTGGGGAAGGAAGGGAGGCTACTTTTGCAGGGATACACGACCTGAAATTTCTTAAAGCATCTCCAAGCACACAGGACTAGTTGCATAGTCTTCGTATTCCAGCTGCATTGCTTCTTTTACAGTGGCACCTTGGTTCTCAAACTTAATCCATTCCGGAAGTCCGTTCCTAAGCCAAAACGTTCCAAAACCAAGGCACACTTTCCCATAGAAAGTAATGCAAAACACATTAATCCGTTCCAGACTTTTAAACACAACCCCTAAAACAGCAATTTAACATTAATATCTATTAATGTTAATTACTATCTAACATTAATTACTATCTAACGAGACCATTGATCCATAAAATGAAAGCAATAATCAGTGTACTGTACTATAAAATAAATAAAACAGTATTGTAGGTGATAAAAATTAAAATTATTATTTTTTCTTACCTGCACTGATGATCGTCATTGTTTGCATGAGGGCTTTCATCCATTTCCGCAGTCACACAATCAATCAGTAGCTGAACTGTGTTCCACACAATCACAAAAACAAATTAACCGAAAAAGCCTCAAAAACAAAAACGCAAAATAAATAGCAAAAACAAAAGTGCCCGACTTAATCCATTCCGTAAGTCCGTTTGGCAGCTTCTGTTTGGTGCAGGCTCCCCGAAAACAATAGCCAACAGCCGCATCGGACGTTCAGCTTCCGAAAAACGATCCAAACCTGGAACACTTACTTCTGGGTTTTCAGCCTTTGAGAACCAGGCGTTTGAGTACCAAGATGTTTGAGAACCAAGGTACCACTGTACTCCCCCCCCCCCCCAGATGACTTGAAATTCTCCCATGTGTTCCTACAGGTTGCTTTTCCTGAGCCCTTTGCAAGTAGCTACATACAGATCATAACATATTTAGAAGGAAAATGAGGTTTTGGGTTTCTCCTTTTTTAAGACTAGTGTGTTCATTTTCTTGCGTTTATATCATTTTCCACTGTTTGGAAAATATGGGTAAAGCCCTTCACATTTATCAGGCTAGGCTTGGTGCTTTGTAGATTCAAAACACTTCTTGGAAGACGAAAACCCCTTTTAACCCCTCGCTTTTGTTATGCCATGCACCCACTTGAATGTTCTGCAGGATGTTAACCCTTCTGTGTGCTATTGCATCTGCCTCACGCACCTGAGACTACCTTTCTCAACATCAGAAGACAGTCTTTTTGCATTGCCTCTGGCACTCTGAACCCAGCGAGAGAACGGTTCTTATACATCAGGTCTCTTTGTTGGAAGCTTCTTCCGTTGCTCTTGAGTGCCCCAATCCAGTAGAAGATGATGTGTTGGCTGCTTTTCGTTGGCTAATGTTTGACTACATTGTTAACTTTTCCTTTCAGAGTGAAAAGCTCTTGTTGTATGACACAGTTCAAAGTGAACTGGAAGAGAAAATCAGACGACTTGAAGAAGACCGACATAGCATTGACATTACCTCAGGTAACTAAGAGCTGGTGGAGTGTCCTGACTCCTAGTTCTTGACGACAAAGACTTGAAGAAAGATTCTTTCCAAAGGCTTTAATGTATAGATTACCGCTGCACATATGCAGATTACTGGTTTAAGGCACTTCAGGCAATCCTAAACACAGCTATATGAAAGGCAGGTACCAAACACAGCTATATGAAAGGCAGGTACCAAAGTTTTAGACATTGATCCTACATTGCCACACCCCTTTTGCTATTCTATATATAGGAATGGGGGGGCCCATCTTAGGGCAGTAAGCGTTTCTGAAATCTCTCACTATGCCTAGTGTGCAGAATCTACTGTTCTCTTGCTGTTCTCTGGCTTCGGCCCAGTATACCTGAAGGGGCGTCTCCACCCCCATTGTTCAGCCCGGACACTGAGGTCCAGCTCCAAGGGCCTTCTGGCAGTTCCCTCACTGCAAGAAGTGAACCAGGCAGAGGGCCTTCTTAATAGTGGCACCTGCCCTGTGGAACGCCCTCCCATCAGATGTCAAGGAAATGAACAACTATCTGACTTTTAGAAGACATCTGAAGGCAGCCCTGTTTAGGGAAGTTTTTTATGTTTGATGTTTTACCATGTTTTTAATATTCTGTTGGAAGCCGCACAGAGTGGCTGTGGAAACCCAGCCAGATGGGTGGGGTATAAATAATAAATAATTATTATTATTTATTACTGTTGTTTGGCTTCTCCTGGACCTAGGTGATAAGGGAAGTGTCTCTGCCTCCTGAGAGGTGGATGGGACCAGTGAAACATCCCCTTCTGTGTAGGCAGAGCTACTCCCAGTAACTGGCGGCTCTGGGGTGGGCGATGCAGAGAGCGTGTCAGAGAGAGGGCGTGTCAGAGAGAGGCTGTGACTACCTTGGAGAGAGAGAGAGGTGGGACTTTCGGCTCTCATCACGGGGGCAAATGAGATGGAAGAGCAGGTTGGGGGAAAACTCCATCCCCCGGGGTCATTGCTCACACTGCCACACTGCCAGCAGCGGCTCCCATATTCCACTGGAGCCTTCTTCCGGCACCTTGGGCAGTTCTCAATCTGCATTGTCTTGACTCAGTCAGCCCATAACATAAAGGTTATGGAAATGGAAAGGAAGAGAAATGGAAAGGAAGAGTGTACATGAAGTGACCAAATACTTGTGTCAAGTTGGAGTTGGTCACTGGCATGGTTTATAACACTCAAATGCAAAGGTCTCTCTCTTGGCCTAATGCCATATAGAAAAATCTTTTCTAAATGTTAATAAGACGGGATAGTCAGTGTAAGTGGCAGTTCCAGTTCCAAAAGCAGCACAGCTTGCTTATCAATTGTATGTATAGATGAGCTTGGTGACCTGTGTGCTATGTGAAGAAAATTGTTTTAACTGCTACGTTCTTACATTTCCTCAGAGTTATGGAATGATGAACTTCAGTCTAGGAAAAAAAGGAAGGATCCCTTCAGTCCCGATAAGAAGAAACCGGTTGTTGTATCAGATATCCTTTTCATGGTTGCCAACTGGATATAATATTCGCTGAATTACAGTGCTGCTGGTTGTTAACACTTCATAAAACTTTCATTAAGAAACTAAGTGGGGTGAAACACAAGACAATGGTTTGAAAGCTGAGAATTTAGAACAATATTTTTCTTGGGGACTAAGAGCTGGTCTGTCCATTAGGATTGTCACTCCTTCTTTTGCACAGTATGTGGTATGGTTATAGTAACAGGATGATGCTCAAAAGCTAAGTCATACTCAATGTAGACCCATTAAAATGAGTGGACATGGTTCTACTGCTTTCAGTGGCTCTAGTCTGATTATGAATAATGTTGGATATCACCCTCCTGGTTATAATGTGGATTATTAAAGAGAAGATGGCAGGTGGTACAGCATAAAATCTCCATCTAGTGATAACCCAGCATTCCTATTCTCCAACCCCCACAACTTTTTTAAAAAGCCTAAGAGTTTGCAGAAATTTTGGCAACAGTTGTAATGAGATGCCTTTGTTTTTCTGTGCATGTATGCAGAGGAACCTGCCACAACCACAACTTTTCATTCTTTAGAACCCGAAAGGATGTGTAGCCACACAATGAGTCCTTTTGAATACAAGGAAATGAAGCAATGCTGCTTCACAGATAAATTTGTGTCGGCGCTCCAAGGCATCCCTTGGGATCTGTCTTGGTACAGATTTTAGTTGCATTATACCAAGCATACTTCAAAGTGATCTGCTAGAACCTTTTTAAAAAACAAGAAAAAACAACTTGACCCTCTTTGGAAATGTGCAAGTCCCTTAACATATTAACGACCCTATATAGTGTACATGCTGCAAGATCTTGATATACTTGAAGACTGGACCACAATAAGAAAGGTATTGTTGAATGTTGCTCTCTGTATTCCTTTTTCTTTTAAAGAAAATGGCTGGTATGAATGGGCATAGCTTAGGTTTCAAGAGGGATGCTCTTTAAAGCAAAGCTCCTAAGTTGATTTGCCGAAATGATGACTAACTTACCATTTTTTAATTTCAGGCAATGGCTACTTTGGGGCCACATAGAGTGAAAACAGAACGTAAGGACAATCTGCTTTATACTTGTTCAATCCTTGCCTCTATAATAGCTCAGGATTTCTCAGCCACAGATGCTAAGAGTTTACTATGGGGAGTTCTTAATTGTGTACGGATTAGGCAGCAAGACACTGTTTTTTGTCTTGTGTGGTGTGGAAAGACTTTCTGTCCTTTTAGAGAACTTAAGTGGATCCCTTCTGTAGTAGGGAGTGGAGAACCTTGTAGGAAACCTTCCAAGGGCCACATGGCAGTAACTGGGGGGTGGGGGTGGTATAAGCAAAAGTTGGTGGAGCACCAAGTACTGATCTACTCACACAAACCTCTTCATCCTTCAGGCATTTAAGAGCATTATGAGAGTTCAAGGACATTCTAACCTGGCAAAAATACTCAAGTAGGGTGCAATGCAGAGCCAGTTATGGGTGTAGTTTGTGGAAATGGGGAGTGGCTGGAGAGGCTCCAGGGCCAGAGGGAAAGGCCTGGGGGGCCGCATTCAGTCCCTGTGGCTGAGGCTCCCCATTCCTGTTCTATAGTTGTGGGAGGCGTTCCAAGCCAAAAGGCAAACTCAGAGTAGAAATGAGGTAGACAGAAATTGCCTTCTTAAATCTCCTGTTCTGTTTTGTCTGCACTGATTCTTTCAGCCCCTGTGAAGTTGGAAAAACATGTACACAATGCAAGATCTGAAGATGGAAGGCTGTATTATAATGGGGAGTGGTACGGACGTGGACAAGCGATATGTATTGATAGGAAAGATGAATGCCCTGTAAGGTAAAGATAGCGGGCAGGATTCACCTAGTGAACCTGTCTCTGGTTGGAGGAACCTCGAGAGTCTTAGTTAAAAGAATAAACAAAGCAGACCCCCACAAGACTCAAGTCTGTGAATAAATTTATATTATATACTGAATGATGTTCTTGTATGGGGAAAGTACATAGTACATACCAGGCATAGGCAAACTCCAGCCCTCCAGATGTTTGGGACTACAATTCCCATCATCCCTAGCTAACAGGACCATTGGTCAGGGATGATGGGAATTGTAGTCCCAAACATCTGGAGGGCCGGAGTTTGCCTATACCTGGTACATACAGACAATATAAACATTAATTTATAAACATATAGAGAGAAATGAGTTAAATCACAGCAGGATTAGAGAAGCTTGTCTATGCATCACTCAATGAGAACTTTTGTCAGTATGGAGTCAATAGCAGAATGACTAGCTGGCAACAATGTAGCTACAGTAGCATCCGCAGAGGTGACTTTTGTATCCTATAGTAATAGTATGCTTTCATATAGGGTACCTTATTATGCCTATCAGTAGCAATCCCACAACAAATCGCGCTTCCATCAGTGTTACTTACAATAGCTAGATGCTATTGTAGGATTCCTACTGATAGGCATTGTAAAATATACTATACAGACGGCAGCTGTTTTGCGCAGAGATTCCATTTCTGGTCCCTGCATTTGTCAGTGTTTGTAAGCCAGCCCATTATGCCCCACCCCATTACTCCCTGCCCCCGTTATGCCCTCTTCACAGTCCAAAAGGACTGACGTGTCGACAGCCGCACATCAATTGGACATGCTGAGGATGGTCTCCACCTGTACAAAAGCAAACTGTACTATAGGATACTGACTTCAGCATCCTATAGAGCGCTGCTGTAGCTACATCATTGCCAGCTAGTCACTCTGCTGTTAAGCCTGTGCACGTGCCTCTCTCTCTCTTTCCCTTCCTTAACAAAGGGCGGCTATTAAAGATGTGAACGGTTGGTAAACAGACATAGTAATGTTTAGTACACTTCCAATATCAGTGTTCCTGTATTTTATTAACTATCCTTAATTTAATGAGGCACTTGTTATAATGCTTGTGTGTTCTATTACCAATAATTACAGTACCGTTTATAAATGGCAGTGCAGTTTAAGGTGATCCTGTAGTTTTATATGGACACTAATGTGCTCCTGATTCCCCCCTCCTTTCTTTTCAGTGCCATAATTACAACAATTAACCATGATGAAGTGTGGTTTAAGAGGCCTGATGGAAGCAAATCCAAACTGTATATTTCTCAGCTACAGAAAGGAAAATATTCAATCAAGCATAATCACAACTGACCGTTAAACCAACCAGACAGTGTTATCCTGCTAGATGTGCCATGAGATGAAAGATGTATTTACTATTTGTTCTCATCTATTTTGTGTGGCAGTATCTGTGTATTTGTAGTTGTGTCAGTAATCTTCATACAAATGTCTTAGAATAAGTGACACATAATCATGTCGACCATGACGTCTCGCCTCTAATTCGGCTCCAGCGTCTCAGATAGAAAACGTTAACCTTTTGGAGAGCCTGAGAACATCTGACTAAGCCTGCAGTCCTACAAAGCTATGTGCATGCATGGGGGAGAATGGCGCATGCAGCTGCTTGGGATCTTTTAAGTTTCTTTTGCAGCTGCTTGCCTGGCTCAATGTGTGAGCCAATTTTAAAACTGCCTATTGAGCTGCTGGGGGAAGTGAGAGGATGCTGCAGAAAGACACCACCTGGGCACATTTTTGGTTCTTCACCACATGGCACACTAGCTTCTAAGACTGTAGTCTAAATCCACTTGTATAAAATGGGAAAGAAGTGCTATTTATATATATAAAGAAATGAATGGATCATGTGATGATTGTGTTGTCTATCACTACATATATAAGAACTCCTTGAATTTTAGAAAACATGTCATGTTTGTCTTGCAAACCTATGTTAGCTTGCGCAAATGTTACATTGATGTAGCCTAATGGAAAAGTATACTTAGATGGGCAACTGGAAAAAAGTGGAGACCCCCCCAAACAGTTATCCTAGCTGGGTTACTTCAGAAAAACTGTTACTAATTTCTATTAAAACTAGCACCGTCGGGGGGTGGGGTGGAGAATCAGTGCAAAAGCAAAGGACTCTTTCCGTTTCTGCTAGTATTAAGTCCCCTCTCCAAAGGTCAAGAGTGCCTGGTCTGAAAATGGTAAACCGATAACCAAAAGTATTGCTGCATATAGCTCTGTAATTAAATGTATCCGTAGTCCAATGATGTGTAATCCTTTAAAATTGTACCCTGGGCAGAAACCATGGTGTTTGCTGCTTAACAACCTCAAAAAGTTAGCATTTGTAAGCTTAGCATCAGGAGTAAGATCTTTTAGTTTTACCTTACGTGTTCGACGTGGAACAGACTTCCTCAGAAGGTGGTGGACTTCCATGGAGTTTTTTTTAAAGCAGAGGTTGGCTGGCCACCTGTTATGGGTGTTTTAGTTGAGATTCCTGTATTGCTGGGGATTTGACCCCAGGGTCCTATCCAGCTCTGCAATTCTATGAGTCTGTGTTGGAGGCGTGAACCGTGGCTGGGTGGAAGGAGGAGGAGATGTTACTTGGTGCACTTTACTATCCATTGAGATGGGCCTTTGAAGGAAGTCTGCATCTGATGGAAAAGGCTGCCAAAAGTGTTTTTACGTTCTAGGTTGGACTGGTGCTAAATCTGGAATCTTAACATGCATCTTAACTCTCTATTTCAAGTCCTGAATTGAAACCCCTATGTGTAAAATAAATTAATCAGTGTGTTTGCAGTACTCCAGTCTCATCCCAGCAAGCAAATATCATGGTGGGCCTGGATGGACATCTTAGGGGAGTCTGCTCTACTTGAAAATGGCATCCCATGGAAAAATCAAGGGAGTTATCCAAAGCAGCGCTAAGTAGTAACTTACTCCATCAGCATAAGGATTTCTGCTTGAGTGGAACTTCCCCCACAGCCCCTCCCATCTGTTCTAGGAGTTCTCATAACCCTCTGAAGTGGATTTGTGGAGTGGGGGTGGTTCTGTTGCACAAGCAGGAATCCTTGTGCATTAGTTGGATGCTACCCCAAGTATTTTTATGTCTCATCGTTCAAATTTGAGCTTAAAGTGTATTGGAAGTGAGGAGCCCTAAAGCTGGATTCAATGGGCAGGATTCTGACAATTTGCTCTTCTTGTAAATTCTTACCCTGTCGCCTCTTTTGCATCCAGAGCAGTTTCAGCTCAGCCTAGCAGCAAGAGCCTGCCTGAGCTCAGAGCAACGTACACTGAGACTATTGTCTTCTTTTTAAAAATAAAAAATGAAGGATTGGCAGCGTCGGCCTTTGCGCACTTCTGCAGGTTGGAATCTCATCTGTCCTTCAGTATCAACAGGTGTGTGTTTTAAACGTGTGTGTGTGTGTGTGTGTTTGTACATACATATACACACTAACCTTGCAGCAATCTGCATTACTGTCCAAGCTGGGGCACTTGAGCATTGCTGGATAGAACCATGGGATGCCAGCCATTCCTGCTTAAATAACTATTTCTTGTGTTCATGTTACCATGCTTCCACTATGGCTGGTAATATGACACATCTCCTCTGTGTTGGAATTGTCTCTCACTTGCCAGTTTGATTGATTCTAGTTGCTGGGGCTCAGAATAAAGTCTTATCCTGGTTTATAAACTGCTTTCATGTTTATGTGAAAATGTATTTACCGATTATGCGAAACCCATTTGACTGTTGTCAGAAGTCTATAATCCCAGGCTTCTGAAATTGGCCTGCAACGGTTTTCTTCTTACTCTGCATGTCACACATATTAGCCAAATGTATATAAAGTAATTCTGACAGGTTGGCCTTTGACAAAACCTACTGTATGTACACAGTTTGATAAAGCTTTTTTTGTAATGAGATATTTGTATTTTTTAACCTAGTATATAAATAAATGAACCTGTCATGGAGAATCTGAATAGTTGTACAGCTTTGTGAATGTGGTTTCTGTAGTGTAAACCTTTTTTTTTAAAAAAAAAAATGCCGTGTATTCAAGCACCTTGGAGGAGGAAATATTTTAAAATTTTATTGCCTAATCTAATGGACTAATAGTTCTGATACTCTATGCAAACAACTGAAGCAGCAGTTATTCTCAAACCATTTGTTTCTACGGCAACAAGAGCCTGTGAACCTACGCTATATACAGAGAAGCCACTGGCTAGCTACACCAACACTATCACTGGCTCCAATCATTGCAGCAATGAGGCTGGCTGTGAGCAAAGGTAATGGTCTTGGCTCACTGGTAGAGCTCATGCTGTGAATGCAAAGTCCACTCCCCAGCATCTCCAGGATAGGACTGGGAAAAACACCTGCCTGAAACCCTGGAGAGTTGCTGTGAGTCAGTGCAGACAGTACTGAGTTAGACTGACCAATGGTCTGACTCAGCGGAAAGTATTTTCCTGCATCTTCAAAATGAGCTCTGACAAATCCTTACAGAAAGCACGTCTGCAGTCCTGTCACCAGTGCTAGCACTACTACTACTACCATGTGTGCTTTGACTGCCTCAGGCAGTTTCTCTCCTCTGGCAATAGAAAAGGCAAGGGAAGATGCTGCCACTGCAGAGCAAGGTTGACTATTGAGGGAAATACGGCCGAGGGGGCTGGAACGGCGCTCTGGCAATTCATTCAGTAGCTGCTACAGGTGACCATAGGCTTCTGTACACATAAAATATTCACATGCTTCTGTATGAATCGGCCGTTAGCTGTACATTTATCCGTTTGCTTTCATTCTTAGATTACAGGTGTTTGTTAATTTGAAAATTTAAAATTCAGTGTTTGAGTTGAAAAATTCCTGGCACGCACAGGAAACTGGTGATCCCATTCATGAAACGCTTTCCCCAGGAGACTTGCCTGGAGCCTGCATTGCATATTTTCAGTGCCAGGCAAGGACTTTCCTCACAGGCTATTAACACCCGATTGCTACTTCTAGGGTATTATTTAGCTGGTTAACATGAATAGTGATCGTGCTTATATGGTGGTTAGGGGCTGAGTTTTAAAAATTATTTTATGGAGGATCTGTTTTAATTTTATATGTTTTCTTTGTGTTTTGCTTCTTTTTGCAAGTTTTTTTTTGTATAAGGCAAGTAAGTAAATTATACAGGTATGCCACAGCGGAAAACATATGAATCACCTTTCTAGTGATTATGGTTTTAAAAACCTGTAAAAATGTTAACTGAGCCTGAAAATGCTGTTCTTTAAACATGGATGATTTTCTGTTTTTAGACCTATCTTCATATAATATGAAGAACACCATTTTCCTTGACCTTGTTCTGTGTTTGTGTATAAAGCATAGAATTATTTAAAAGCTGGTATCCTATACAAGAGAAGCCTTGAACCTGGGGCATTCAGCTTACAAAGCATTTCTGTGCTCTATCACTGAGCTGATACCCTTCCCATGTATTTGTGTCCACATAACTGTACTTCACAGTGCCCACTATGGACATGTTAAGTATCTGGTTAATTACAAATTGCATAATGATGACTTGCCTCAGTATTGAAATGTGTTTAAGATCTGCATTTCATGCTTTAGATTTCTGACTCCTCTGCCTTGTTCTAGAAGACAAAGATGGGCAGATGTTATGGCAGCCTATCTTGAGCCAAATGCGGGTGGCGCTGTGGTCTAAACCATAGAGCCTCTTGGGCTTGCTGATCGGAAGGTTGGCAGTTTGAATCACTGTGACGGGGTGAGCTCCCATTGCTCTGTCCCAGCTACTGCCAACCTAGCAGTTCGAAAGCATACCAGTGCGAGTAGATAAATAGGTACCGCTGCGGCAGAAAGGTAAACTGCAATTCTGTGTGCTCTGGCACTTGTCACGGTCCTCCGTGTGTCAGTAACGGTTTAGTCACGCTGGCCACATGACCCGGAAAGCTGTCTGTGGACAAACACCGGCTCCCTTGGTCTGAAAAGCAAGATGATCGCTGCACCCCATAGTCGTCTTTGACTGGACTTAACTGTCCAGGGGTCCTTTACTTTTACCTTTAGCAATAAGCACAGAGTCCTCCTCTCCCTTCAATACTTCACTCAAGGAGCTTGGTTGAAAAATGTCTCTCCCCGATCCTCTGCTGTCACTTCCCCAAGGCTCAGTTTTTCCACCAGGTGGCTGCAGAAGCAGCTTCAGTGTCCAGCTACCTCTATTTTCTTACCCCCCCCCCCCACAGGCAAACACAGGAGGCAAGTGTGACCTGTAACAAATGGTTGCAATATGGAGTGCTCCTGCTCAGTGTTTTAGCCAAAGGGGTGGGGGGAACAGAAGAAAATCAAACCTACAAGAAAACCCAGCAACCAGACCCATCAAGTTGGGGTCTTAAAATCCAAAGATATTAATGAATTACTGTCAGTATGTGTGTACAGTGGTACTTCGGGTTAAGTACTTAATTCATTCTGGAGGTCTGTTCTTAACCTGAAACTGTTCTTAACCTGAGGTACCACTTTAGCTAATGGGGCCTCCCGCTGCTGCCACGCCGCACGATTTCTGTTCTCATCCTGAAGCAAAGTTCTTAACCTGAGGTAATATTTCTGGGTTAGTGGAGTCTGTAACCTGAAGCGTATGTAACCAGAAGTGTATGTAACCCAAGGTACCACTGTATTGTAATGGTTCTGATACTGAACCACTGAAGAACAGCAATTCATGGTTGCAATGCTGTTTGTTTGTTTTTTAACTTGCAAAGATGTTCATTATTGTTGATGAATTAAGCTTATGACGGAGATGGAGCACTGGCTACGTTCCAGGACAATGCAGCCAACTCAGCTCCCCCAAGGAAGGGTGATGGAGGGAGGAAGCAGAGGAGTCGCTTGGTGCTAGCGAAACGTAGCCCCAAAGAGGCACCCACACATCTAGGCCTGGTCACTGCCAACCCTGCTTGCCAGAAGCAGTGCTGCAGAATGAGAGCCACACACATACAAACGTATGACCACAGACCAGCTTCCGTCACCTCAGAGAACCCCTCCTGCAAGAACAATGGGGCCTACTGAGCACAGTAACTGAACGTGGGTTGTAGGAATGGTGTCAGCACTCTGGACCCTCCCCATTCAGCGAAGGCTGAAATTGCTACAGGCCTGCCTATACCTAAGCATAACAGACAAGTCAAAACGCAGAAATGGCAAGAAGACAAGACAAGGAGGCTTGCTGAATATAAGCAGAGAAATAAGCAGAATGCTTCAGTACCATGAAATGAAATAATTTTCTCTGCTAATGAAAATGAAGAATAAATAGCTGGTGCCCAAGATAGAAATGATGGAAGTCATGATTGACATTAGGAAAATAAAGTATGCCTTACACTTCTAATAAAAAGATGGGGTATGACACATTAGAAATGCATAATGTTGCTATGCAGAGCATCAGATATGGTGTTAGCCACCACCACTGCCATCTTTATGGATGTTGGCTTGATCACTGAAGAAGATATGAGACTTGCAGTTGAACGCAATAAAGTAAGGAGCGTCTAAGAACAAGTTATGAAATCTCTGCATCTTTGTAAGAAGGGTGAAATGGACTGCATCTTCTTCATTGGTCATGAAGATCATAGAATTGTAGAGTTCGACGGGAACCCTAGGGTCATCTAGTCCAACCCCCTGCAATGCAGGAATCTCAGGTAAAGCATCCATGACAGATGGCCACCCAACCATTGCTTTAAAGGCTCTAAGGAAGGAGAGTCCACCACCTCTCGTGGGAGTCTGTTCCACTGCTGAACAGCTCTTACTGTCAGAATTTTTCGAATGTTTAGTCGAAATCTCCTTGAAGCCATTGCCACGAGTCCTACCCTCCAGAGCAGGAGAAAAGAAGCATGCTCCCTATTCCATGTGCTAGCACTCAAGTTATTTGAAGAAAGCTATCATATCTACTCTCAGTTTCCTCTTTTCCAGGCTAAACATACCCCGCTCCTTCAAGCGTTCCTCGTGAGGCTTAGTTTCCAGACCCTTGATCATCTTGGGTGCCCTCCTCTGCACACATTCCAGCTTGTCAACATCCTTCTTAAATTGTGGTGCCCAGAATTGGACACAGTATTCCATGTGTGGTCCTAAGGCAGAATAAAGTGGTACTATTACTTCCCTTGATCTGGACACTATACTTCTGTTGATGCAGTCAGTAGCTTTTTTCTTTTCTTTTCTTTTTTTCTTCTCTTCTCTTCTTTTCTTTTCTTCTTTTCACTGCTGCGTCATACTGCTGACCCATGTTAAGCTTGAGGTCCACTAAGACCCCTAGATCCTTTTGCACATGTACTCCTACTAACCCAGGTGTCCCCCACCCTATATTTGTGCAACTGGTTATTTCTGCCTAAGTGCAGAACTTTACGTTTGCCCCTGTTGAAATTCATTTTGTTCGCTTGAGCCCAGTTCTCCAATCTGTTAAGATCATTTTGAATTCTGATTCTGTCTTTTGTGGCATTAGCTACCCCTCCCAGTTTGGTGCCATCTGCGAATTTGATGAGCATCCCCTCAATTCCTTCATCCAAGTCCAACGTTTATGAAGACGTTGAACAACAACGGGCCCAGGACAGAACCCTGCGGCACCCCACGTCACTTTTTTCCAGGATGACGAGGAACCATTAATGAATACTCTTTGGAGTACTAAAGTTATGCTGATTCACCACCTTTAGGGGCCTAGGCTGAAATCCTAACCATGGCTACTCAGAAGAAAGTCTGAATTCAATGGGTCTTACTCTTAGGGAGCCTTAATCTGTTGAGCACTGCTGCTGTTGACTGAAATTAGTGGGAGGTGTCTTGCAGAAATGCTTTGTGAATGGCATGATTAGAATTAAATTCGCTCTAATATATTCATAAAATATGAGTTAGTCTAACTGGAAATATGGCTTATGACTATGGTTGCTGTTTTATTCTTGCTTGTTGTATTATGTTTTGGGAGCAATAAAATTACATTTGCTCATCCTCTTCCAAGAAGATAATCTGAAGAATAAGGTGTGCATTTTTGGGATTGCAAAATCCATTTTGCTGAAAGCCTGAAGATGGCAGCAAATTCCTACCAGAGTGTTTAAGCAGCAAACTTGAGATTTTACACCCCCTCCTCGTCCCTTCCCCCAAATCTGTTCAATATTAGTTATTTGGTTTCTTGTAGTTGCAAAAGAGTTATAACTGGATCTAATCCTATGGCATACTAATTAAGGGATATTCAGGAGAGAAAAAGTCCAGAGTTCTAAAGAAGGATTATTTTTACTGCTCTTTGCTGAAAGGAAATCACTATGCTGAAGCTTAAGAACGGAGAGTAATTATATTTATAGTTGCCATAGTTACAAGCATGTAATTAAAAAGAAACATATTTCAACAGTTATACTGATGAACTAAGAAAAGTGTAGAATGAGCTTCTCCTAAGATCTGAGATATTATTTATCTAATCTCCCAAGTCCCTAAACAGCCACTCTTTGAGTCAGTTGTTAGCTACTACCTGAAATAAAACAAATAAGTTTCAAGGCAAAATTCACATTTTGCAAAACAATACACAAACCAAGACATAGCCATCCTTTGAAATTTGCGTTTCTCTGAATTTTGCGATGCAGTTCTCAAGCAAAGTAATTAATACAAGAAAATTAATGAACTGTGCACATTTTAGTGAAAACAACACACAAAAATGCACTACATTAGGGGAAATTGTTTTGCCATAATGTTTATTGGGAGAAAGTCACACTAAAAATGTGAACTGAATTTAAGAGGGGGGAAATGAGAAACTAAGAAAACCGAAACTGACAGGTCCATGCACTCCTTCCTGATAGCTAGTTGTCAGCCAGTTCAGTTCTTTCAACAGCAGGGTAACAAAGTGGTAATATTATGCCCCAGTCAAGTCACTGTATTTTACACAAGCTGCAGCTTCCTGGTCAACTTCAGAGGCAATTCCCTGGATAGTGTACATTTCAGCAATCCAATCTGGAGGTTACCAGGGCATGTGCAACAGTGGACAGGCTATCCCACTTCAGAAAGGACTAAAAGTGTATTACCAGCCGAAGGAAGTGAATGGTACTCCTAGCCATTGAGGTCAACTGGGCCTCTTGTGACAGAAATGGATCCAGGAGACCTGCAGATACGAAGTTGCTCCTTTAGGGGACGCAACCCTATTCAAAGCAGGCAATTGACCAGTTATGTAGACTAGGGAATTGCTCCCCCACAGATAGATAGATAGATAGATTCTTTATTGTCATTACACAAGTGCAACATTGCACAAGTGCAACGAAATTGGATGCCATCCCTTAAAAAACAACAAAAGCAAAACAACAACAACAACCAAACAAACCACATTCCAGCCACACCCACACCCACACCCATCAAACTCCCAGGTCACACTATCGAGTTACAGCATTCAAAAAGGCCACAGCTCTTGGATAGAAACTATTTTTCAGTCTATTTGTCCTTGACTTGATGTTTCTATATCTCCTGCCAGAAGGCAGTAGAGCAAACAGACTGTATCCCGGGTGAGATGAATCCTGCAGGATGTTGTTTGCTTTCCTAAGACAACGGGAACCGTACAGTTCTTCCAAAGATGGGAGAGGATGACCAATAATCCTTTGGGCTGTGGTTATGACCTTCTGGAGCACCTTCCTCTCCCTAGCTGTACAACTGGAGAACCAAGCACAAATACAGTATGTGAGAATGCTCTCTATGGAGCCTCGGTAGAAGGACACCAGCAGTCTCTCACTCAGATTGTTCTTCTTTAAAAGTCTGAGGAAATAAATTCTCTGCTGGGCCTTCTTCACCAGAGCAGTGGTATTTGCGCTCCAAGTCATGCCCTGATCGATAGTCACTCCCAAAAACCTGAATTCCGCCACCCTCTCCACCCGTTCCCCGTTGATATACAAGGGCTGAATGTCCGCCTTTTTTTTCCTGTAATCCACCACCAATTCCTTGGTCTTAGCCGTATTAAGAGCCAGATTGTTCTCTCCACACCAAACACAGAGCCGCTCCACCTCGTCCCGATAGGCGGACTCATCCCGTCCTGAAATGAGCCCCACCACCGTAGTGTCATCAGCAAACTTGATGATTTTGTTGCTGGAATAGATGGCTGTACAGTCATACGTATAGAGAGTATAGAGCAGGGGACTCAACACACAACCCTGTGGTGAGCCGGTGTTAAGGCTAAGGGCTTTGGACATATGTGACCCTACTCTAACCCTCTGAGAACGTTCTGACAAAAAATCCAAAACCCAGAGACAGGTGGAGTTGGAGAGTCCAATCGCCTCTAGCTTGGACACCAGTCTATGGGGGAGGATAGTGTTAAAAGCAGAGCTAAAATCCACAAACAGCAGCCTCACATAACTCCCCGGCTGCTCCAGATGGGACAGAGCAGCATGGAGAGTGGTGGTGATAGCGTCTTCTGTGGATCTATTTGCCCTGTATGCAAACTGGTAGTTGTCAAAAGTTGATGGAAGACAGGAAATAATGTGACGGCGCACCAGTTTCTCAAAACACTTCATGATGATTGGAGTCAGTGCAACTGGTCTGTAGTCATTCAAACTACTGATTGTGGGTTTTTTAGGCAGAGGAACAATAGTTGACGACTTCAGGCAGGGTGGGACAATAGACTGGTGTAAGGACTTGTTGAAGATCTTAGTAAAGACCCTCGCCAGCTGATCCGCACAGCCCTTCAACACCTTTCCAGTGATGCCATCAGGTCCAGCAGCCTTCCTCGGATTCACCATCCAGTTTGCCAGAATTCATCCATTCTTTGATTGGATTCCTCCACCGTCCCAAGGCATCAAGAGCAATCACTCATCTTGAGGTCATTGGTGTTTGTTATGTGACCATTAAGCAATCCAAAATGGAATATATATGGGAATCCCAAGCATTTTAGTAAACGCTGTAATTCTATGCTAGTTGCCTGCATATTTGCCTATTTTTAACTTTTCAAAAGGTTTTAAATTATTTTCCCCCCTTAGTGATAAATGTTACTGTTTTATCATATTTGTAAACCGTTTTGAGGTTTTATTTACAATAAGCAGTGTATAAATATTATGAAATAAATAAGTAACAATAATAGTTTTGATTCAGCTGAAGAACATTGTGTGAGAATGTTGTACAAGCTCAATACCTTGTTATGGGCCACTAGAGTTTTTTTCCTGAGTGACTAACTTGTGACCTTCATTGGCTTCCAACCCCCTTCATTGACTATAGCGAATAGTCAGGTTCATGTGAGTTCATTGAGACTTGTAGCCCACTTGGAAGACCACAAATTAGCCTTGGTTTTAAACACTACTGCCTGCATTTCCCCTATTCACTGTTTCATAAACTGTAAGGCAATTTCAGAAGGCTGAAATTTGGTACACATTTTTTGTTGTTGTTTAGTTGTTTAGTCGTGTCCGACTCTTCGTGACCCCATGGACCAGAGCACGCCAGGCACTCCTGTCTTCCACTGCCTCCTGCAGTTTGGTCAAACTCATGCTGGTAGCTTCGAGAACACTATCCAACCATCTCGTCCTCTGTCGTCCCCTTCTCCTTGTGCCCTCCATCTTTCCCAACATCAGGGTCTTTTCCAAGGAGTCTTCTCTTTTCATGAGGTGGCCAAAGTATTGGAGCCTCAGCTTCACGTCTGTCCTTCTAGTGAAGAAGAAGAAGAAGAAGAGTTTGGATTTGATATCCCGCCTTTCACTCCCTTTAAGGAGTCTCAAAGCGGCTAACAATCTCCTTTCCCTTCCTCCCCCACACTCAGGACTGATTTCCTTAAGAATGGATAGGTTTGTTCTTCTTGCAGTCCATGGGACTCTCAAGAGTCTCCTCCAGCACCATAATTCAAAAGCATCAGTTCTTCGGTGATCAGCCTTCTTTATGGTCTAGCTTTCACTTCCACACATCACTACTGGGAAAACCATAGTTTTTACTATATGGACCTTTGTTGGCAAGGTGATGTCTCTGCTTTAGTAGTAAAATCTGAAAATGGCGCATTATTATGTGTCTTGCTCAGGGCTCCAGAATAGTAGCTCTCCATCCAGAAGAGAGCCCGTCTAGCCTCATAAGTGACAGAATGAAGCGACGTAAGGTATTACAGTTGTACCTCGCATCTTGAACATCTTGGCTCCCAAACAAATTGGCTCCCAAATGATCGAAACCTGGAAGTGAGTTTTCAAATATTCTTTTGGAAGCCAAACGTCCAGTGGTGCTTCTGCAGCTTCCAATTGGCTTCAGGAGCGTCCTGCAGCCAATCAGAAGCCGTGCTTTGGAAGTTGAATGTTTAGGAAGTTGAACAGATTTCCCGAACGGATTCCGTTTGACTTCCAAGGTACAACTGTACATGGTTGGAGAAATATTTTTGTTCCCCACCTCCACCAACCCCAGATATGCTTAGGCATTTATGTGTACAGCAGGCTAGCTATATTTACAATATTTTTTTTTTAAAAAATGCATCCACATAGCAAGAATTAACTGGTAAATTCTATCTAATAAGATGACTGTACTGTTACATGACACCATACAAAGTAACTTTCAACAATTAAGTCAAATTTACTAGCAGTTATTACCAGCTGCCAGAAGAGGGCACTTTGAGTTTCCCCGTCTTAACTTTTTGACAGCTTTTCTTCTGACTAAACATTACCTACATGACAGGCTTTTAACAATCTTTTTATTCATTTAAACAAGAACATATGCTTCAATGGAATACAAAAATCAAGAAATGGAAATAAAGTTGAATGAAAATTAAAATTAATCGCGCACACAAAATCCAAATTAGAGTAATTTCATTCACAGTGCCTGGGGAAAAATATTATTACTGGTGTTTGGGGGGGTAGTAACATTTTTAAAGGTATATTTTATTTATAAATATCAGGATTGTGTCCCAAGGCCTTATGATATTCTTACTTAAAGCCGAGAAGTAGCATATTTCACTGCAGGGATTTGATCATTGTTATTGTCATTAATGAATGAATTTTATTATTTCGGTCACAGACCAGTTCCAGCCCACATACAATATCAAGGAAGTCATAAAACATTTGAATTTGCAATTAGGTATAACAGGGACAATACAGATATAGCAACAGTTAAAAAAATATATAAATTAAAACTTAGTCACTAACATATAACCTAAAATTATCATTTAAGTCCTTAATCATTATGCTATCATTATGCTATGCTATTTAATGTATAAAATATTTTTTTGGCCACATAAATGAAAATAAAATGAAAATGTTTGTCCTCTAGTATCCCTTAATTTTTGAGTTACTTTTTCAGCAATAACTATGGACTGGATTTGACTATGCCATAGGTTATTATTTTAATCACTCTGAATATTTCCAGTTTCTTGTGATGGTTATCTGACACCTAACAATAAATATAGACTCAATTTGTTATCTAAGCCATCTTCATTTGGCCCATCTCATATCTCCAGTAACGCTGACAAAGGGATTGATATCAATTCTCGTTTTATTATGAAATTAATTCATATGAACATCATCTCTCCAAATGCTGCCACTGGGTGACACTCCCACCATAAGTGGAAATATGTCCCCCCCCCCCCCCAGCACCATCATGGACTAGGGTTAATGCATGATAAAATCCCTGGAGCAGAATGTCACCTGTGATTATTTTAAGAGGAGATTCTTGAATCTTTGTCAGGCTTGATTTCATATGCACCTTGTTCCATATTCTTTCCCATTTGATGCAGTCAATATCATAACAAACTATTTTATCAACATTTCTGTAATCCTTTTAGATCACTTGTATCTGACTTTGTTGATATTCTATAAACGTGAGTGATCTGTCCTTTGGCACTAAAATCACGTGCCACAATCAAGGCTTCAGATGATATTAATTCTCTTTTTATTGCAGTTTAATTATATCTTTTGCTAAAAAAGGAACTAACCTGCCAAAGTTATAACCAAGAGTTCTCTTGTTATCTGAAATTTCTTGGAATTCTTGTTTTGTCGTAGGCAATTATTATTATAGAAAGCCCTAATCCTATATAATCTGTTTATTGACTTTAAATAATAATAATAATCTGCATTCTATCCTTGTTGTAGAAAAGTAGATAATAAAAAGGGAGTAAATGACTGGGAACCAGTTGCTTCCATCTAGATTCGAAAATTGTAATTACACCTATTCTAGATTCTTAAGATTTTTATTAATGAAAAAAGCTGCCACTCCCAGGATACCATATTGACAATCATTTTGCATTCTTACCCACACTTTAACCTTTTCTTTCTTTACTAATAGCAAATTGTCTTAATTGATTTGCCTCATAATATAAATGAATATTGGGGATATGAAGAGATGTGAAACGATTCTGTTATTCTGTTCCTTCACTCTTCAAATATCTCCTTGTATATCTGTATTTCCTTTCGAATTTCAGTTGCCACATTGTTGTAAGTACATCCCACATCCATTTGAAATATGATTTCAGTAATAACATATGATAAAGATAAATATTGGATCTGATAATGGGATAAATTCTACAAAACAGCTGTATTTCTTGGGGGGGACAAAAAAAATTAAATTGGATTGCAAATCAATTCTTTACAACAACTTTGATAATTTGGAAATGGAGCGTGAAAAATCTTGCACCATCAATGCCCCTGTCAACTGCCATTATATTTAATTCTTTATTTGAAAATAGACCTGCGAATATCATAATACCTTTACGACCACCACACTTGAAATACTGTGTGCAGTTGTCTAGCAAAATGCATCTTCTCACAGGAACTCTGAAGTGACCATTGCTCGTGATAAAAAGTTATGCTATATTCAACATTCATCAGATATAACAAACTTTCTGGAGTGCTTCAGCATAGAAGTGTTTTAGCACCTTTTGAGATTCACTTCACTTTGTTTGTTGGTTTTGGAAATTGGCACTGCCTGCCTTTGCCTACACTTAAAAATCCCCAATTGTACTGGCTGTATCTCAATTACACAACTGCCATCTTAAAGAGATGAGCACCATCTGTATGAAACCTAAAGAGACAGGTCTACTCAGTTCTTGCATCTCAAAAGTCCCTACAGGCATTGCCCTTGATAACTACTGCTTTGTTCATCCAAGGAAATCTATTACAGCTCTTTAAAACTTAAATTGCAATCTACTTAAAACTAAGTATCACTTTTAGAAGCAGAATACAATACAGAATACAGGAGTTGTGGGGGAAAGGTTAAGAGAAAAGATAGCAAACCAAGACTGAATTGTTTGTCATCCTGAGATTTATAGACATGCAAGAAAAAGAGCATATCAATTTTTCATTTCTTTCCAAATCAGAAAATGCCTTAACGGTGAAATAGATAACCATTTTGCATTAAAGACTACAATTTATTTTCAAAGTTCTCTGCAAAGTTTGATTGCTGCAAGCAGGGTTGGCCCAAGACATTTTGGCACCTGAGGCAAATCACAAAATGGCGCTCACCCTCCCTGCAGGGGAAGAACGGGTGAATGAAGCTCTACATCAGAAACAAGGGATGGGAATAAAGATCTGCTGCCTCTATGGAGCCTGTCTGAGGTGGTTGACTCACTTTCCATCATGGGTGGGCTAGTCTTGGCTCCAATCCTAAGCAAACCTTTGATGGCATATACAGCGGGGCAAGATAGCTTTGCTTGAGCTGATCAGTGGTTCTTAGCGATGGGAGTTCAGTTTGATTCAGAATTGGGTTTGCTATAGCTCATATTGTTCTGAGGCCGATTCCACACTACCAATTATAATATCAGGAGCTTAATAATATAATCTGGTTATCCCCAAGTTCCTGCAAGCTCCTGAACCCTGTCCTGCCATCTTCTGGCAGTGAAAAAGGTAGGAAAATCTTAGTCTGCAAGCTTTCATTTGAAAATGTGGGTTTCTAGGCTTGGTTGACCCCTTTCTCATGGTGTTTCTAATAATAATAATAATAATAATAATAATAATAATAATAATAATAATATGCCGCCCATCTGACTGGGTTGCCCCAGCCACTCTGGGTGGCTCCCAACGAAATTAAAACTCAGTAAAACATCAACCATTAAAAACGTCCTTGAACAGGGTTGCCTTCAGATGTCTTCTAAAGGTTCTATCATCTCATTGACATCTGATGAGAGGATGTTCCACAGGGCGTGTGCCACTACTAAGAAGGCTCCCTGCCTGGTTCCCTGTAGCTTCATGTCTCACAGTGAGGGAACAGCTAGAAGGCCCAGCTCATATGTTACTATTGGTTCCAACAGGCTGTCAGGGTTGGGTCAGAAATGAGTCCTACTGAGGCCTGGCAGTATTCACAACCATATTCACCCAACATATTAACACCTAAGGCCAGGCCTTGTTGTTGTTGTTTAGTTGTTTAGTCGTGTCTGACTCTTCGTGACCCCATGGACCAGAGCACGCCAGGCACTCCTGTCTTCCACTGCCTCCCGCAGTTTGGTCAAATTCATGTTAGTAGCTTCGAGAACACTGTCCAACCATCTCGTCCTCTGTCGTCCCCTTCTCCTTGTGCCCTCCATCTTTCCTAACATCAGGGTCTTTTCCAGGGAGTCTTCTCTACTCATGAGGTGGCCAAAGTATTGGAGCCTCAGCTTCAGGATCTGTCCTTCCAGTGAGCACTCAGGGCTGATTTCCTTAAGAATGGATAGGTTTGATCTTCTTGCAGTCCTTGGGACTCTCAAGAGTCTCCTCCAGCACCAGAATTCAAAAGCATCAATTCTTCAGTGATTAGCCTTCTTTATGGTCCAGCTCTCACTTCCATACATCACTACTGGGAAAACCATAGCTTTAACTATACGGACCTTTGTTGGCAAGGTGAGATCTCTGCTATGCCAGGCCTAGACAAGCTAAAAATGCAACAATAGATTTTTCCTTTTCATATAGAAATAAAAAAAATATGTACAGGCTGTTACAATAATGTTCAATCTCTGAGGGTGGAATTAGATGTTACAAGATGTTACAGCGAAATGCGACATTATGGAATATTCAGGTTTCCAGGCAGGCATTCATGTGCCCTCTCCCATGCATTCCTCTTCCTCCAAATTGTGGTTTTCTACAACACACACTCAGTACTCTATGGTCACAGAGCATGCTCAGTCCTCACTCAACTGATTTGGGGTGGGGTGGTTGTTCTTTGCTTCCGTAGGTTCCTTTTCTCTAAAGACTTTTTTGGGGGTACGTCTAGAAATCTCAGAGTTCCTCTGTGATCTCATTTTGGCTATAAGCCCCTCAGCACTCACTCACTGAATTTTTTGTTAGGAGGAGTCTTGGAAATGCAGGGCTGCCATGGAAAACAGTAGCCTCAGATCTCAGCCCCTTCCTTTTCCTCTCTCTCTGGTTATATTTTGTAAAAGAAACTGCATATACACAATGCTGTTTCAAGTTTCTTTGCCCCTACTCTGCTTCAGCCAGCAAAGTGCAGCAAGGGTGAGAACAACGACGCCTTGTGATGCACCATCTTTTACTAGACAATGTGTGAGAGATGGGGCTGCTCTTTTTGGTGGCTGCAGGAAATCTTCTATAATGACTAGTTCCATCCTCAACGGACAATATCCTCTTGTACTCCATTAAGTGCCATACACATTGATGGTTATGGTGATGTTGTTGTTATTTTATTCTCACGAAAAGGAATGCATCCTCCACTCTGGTAGGCTTTCAAGATCAGAAACCATTAACAATGAACCAGCCCAGATCCTTCATCAGGGCTCTTCTCCATATAGCTCATCTGAGGGAGGTGTGAAGGGTGGCCATGCATGAACACGCCTTTTCAGTGGTCGTCCCCCCCCAATTTGTGGAATGCTTTCTTCATGGAAACATACCTGGCACTTTCATTGTCAGTTTTTAGGCCTCCAGATAAGACATTTTTATTTGCCCAACCCTTTGGTAGTTGGGTTTGCCTCAACTATGGTGTCCATCTTTTAGTAGGGAAGGGTCGGAATTGACCTTATTGTGTTGTTTGATGAGCACTTTAGTGATTTTGTATTGTTAAGTGTGTGCTTTTTAATTGATTTTATCTGTTTTTATTTTTTCTTGTAAAACCGCTTTGAGACTTCTTCTTCTTTTGTATAGAGCGTCAAATGCATGTCATAAATAGTAATTAATAATAATTGCGACAGATCCTCTAAAAGGTGAACAAATGTGGCAGCTATTAAGTTTTGGAATTAATTAGCAAAACCTCATTAATTGCTGGCTGCCATAACCCAATAGAGAGGAATCCTTTTAATAGTGACTTACAGCTGCTATGCAGAGTGTTCAAGCATCAGTTGCTTGTGGGGTTGTGGCATATGCCATTACAGCTGCATGTTTTTGTGGGCACCAGTGCACCCATGGGTTTCCTTTCCTTCCAGCCACTCAACACCTGCAGCAGTAGTTGCTCCCCCTTGCATTGCTATATCCCTCATCCAACAGCATGGATTGGACCCAGCAGGAGAGCAAGTCAGCAGGTGGCAGGTGCAAAGCTGAGTTGAATTGGTGCTACTATGCCTAGCTGAAGTCAGGCATGGTGGAACAAGCAATGGTGGGAGGAGCCTGCAAGAACCAGTGAGATGAGGTGATGAGCAGTGGCTGCCTCTGACATTCAGAAAGGCCACTGCCATCATGGCACACCCTCTTGTTATTTTCTTGTTTGCCAAGACACAGGCCTGGGCACATATCTGAACATATGTGCAAGGTCAAAGATGTCGATAGCTGTGCCATTTTCTATTTTCCCCAGTTGGCAATAGACACTCTCCTGCTCGTCTGTGGTGGGTCCCCAATTTTACAAACAAATAACTCATACTTCATAAAACTATCAAAGCAAACAAAAGTTAAAACATATACACGTCATATAAAAGGCACCTTTCTGTAAGATGTTATGTTCCACCCAAACCTCCGAGTGATGGGAAACTCCAAGCATTTTAAATGCTCACCCAAGGTTTGGTTTCTGTGGAGTGAAGGTCACTGGAGACTATGAAGTAGGATATAAGGTTTTGTTCATACATATATACAACCAGAGTATAGAATGGAAGGGCTCACAGCATTAACACCCCAACAGATCTTGCTTCATCATTTTCAGAGGAGCCCCCAGTGTAGCACAGATCAAACTTATTTCTCTCTCTCTCTCTCTCTCTCTCTCTCTCTCTCTCTCTCACACACACACACACACACAGAGAGAGAGAGAGAGAGAGAGAGAGAGAGAGAGAGAGCTATTGTTTGACCTAGCAGCAAGGTGAGGGGGTGGAGGAAGAGCCCACCCATTTGTTGTGTGGCACAGAGCAACTTCTTAGGTTATGCAAAATTTTTGTACTTAGCTAGCCAGCCAAATAAAGCCATTACCATCCCACTATGCATTCTATCCTCATAGATATAGGACCCCAGGTTTGGAAGAGGAACCAGGGTTTCATTCAGACTGACTCTCCCAACCCATAATATTGTTTACAACAGGTGGAATATTAACTTCCATATAGAGCAGGGGTCGGCAAGGTTTACCTCGCCTGGGCTGGTTCACTCCAGCAGAAATCCCTCCATGGGCCGGATGATGCGCACACCCGCGATTTCCAGTGTCTGCGCAGACATGATTTTCAGCGTCTGCGCATGTGCAGATGCGATTTTCAGCGCCACAGAAGTGAATCCCTGCACTGCGCTACACCAGTTTAGTGCAGCACGCAGGGACTCGCCAAGCAGGCAGCTCAGTTCAGGGGTGGCTTGGGGGCCGGTTAAACAATCCCCGTGGGCTGCTTGTGGCCCATGGGCCTTAGGTTGCCTATCCCTGGTATAGAGTTATCATTATTGTAAGCACCATCTTGGTAATAGTCTTGACATGGTGGGGAAGAATGCCTCAAAACGTCTAGTAAAATGCAGCTTAGTAAACCAATGCTCCTCATTCTCTTTTTCCAGATGGCATCTATGCCCTTTGTCTTTTTCACTTCCCTAAGTCAGCTCCTTTGGCCTGGCCTGATGGGAGTTTTAGTTCAAAACATCTGGAGGGCACCATGTTGGCCAAGGATGCTCTAATCAAATCCACCTCGAAGCTGCTTAGTTTTGTTCTTTCACAACTCTTCTACATAAAGTGTAGCAAATTCCCTCTTGAAACACATGGATTATTCACAGTTAGTGCGAACCTCCATTTCTCTCTTTTTTTCTTAGAAAAATGCTTGTTACTATTTGCAATACAAAAGCTAGTCTTTTTGTTATTTCATTATTTTTCTTTCTTTTTTTTAAATAATCTCTTCCTTTTCCAAAGTCTATATCTAAATGAAATTGAAATGAATTGCCTGATGAGCAAAATGCAAGGCAGTGCCAGAAGGATCAAGTGGCATTGCCAATTATACACCATGTAGGAAATTTAAATCACAAATGTAGGATTTCTGCTACTGAGCGTTATGAATGAGTCAATGGTAAAAGGGCTTTGAACCACCGCTTGATGCTTTCACTGTCAGTTGTGAAATGAAGAGGTTTAAGATACTCTGACAATGAAAATTCAAACATAAGTCTGTTGCTTTGTATTCAGGATTTGAATGGTTCATAATGCCAAGGTTAAATACATATGTTTTAGTAAGAGCTTGGTTCTTCTGGCAATTATGTTGTGTTGCTACTGTGTAATTCACACCAATATATTAATGAATTAGATACACTGTAACTGCTATACTTATCAGCTCCCATTTTGCAAGGGATTTGCCACTACAGCATCATTGTCTTAATCAAAGATATGTGGCCAGACTATGTGCTTGCTTCGAATACGGCACTCTCTCTGTGTATGTTCCTTCCATGTGTATATCTGAACAACAATAAAACTTTTAGAATTGTAACAACTGGTGTTAAAATGCAGTTTTTAAATTTTATAATGGAAAGTACAAGTGCTGTTGTTGTTTAGTCGTGAAGGCCCAGCCAGAAGGCCCAGCTCATATGTTGCTATTGGTTCCAACAGGCTGTCAGGGTTGGGTCAGAAATGAGTCCTACTGAGGCCTGGCAGTATTCACAACCATATTCACTCAACATATTAACACCTAATGCCAAGCCTTGTTGTTGTTTAGTCATTTAGTCGTGTCCGACTCTTCATGACCCCATGGAGCAGAGCACGCCAGGCACTCCTGTCTTCTACTGCCTCCCGCAGTTTGGTCAAATTCATGTTAGTAGCTTCGAGAACACTGTCCAACCATCTCGTCCTCTGTCGTCCCCTTCTCCTTGTGCCCTCCATCTTTCCCAACATCAGGGTCTTTTCCAGGGAGTCTTCTCTTCTCATGAGGCGGCCAAAGTATTGGAGCCTCAGCTTCAGGATCTGTCCTTCCAGTGAGCACTCAGGGCTGATTTCATTAAGAATGGATAGGTTTGATCTTCTTGCAGCCCATGGGACTCTCAAGAGTCTCCTCCAGCACCAGAATTCAAAAGCATCAATTCTTCGGTGATCAGCCTTCTTTATGGTCCAGCTCTCACTTCCATACATCACTACTGGGGAAACCATAGCTTACCATTTAATTGCATTTATCCAACTACTGGATTTATACCACCATTCTGCCTGAACTATCAAGGCAGCTAGTAAATCAGTATTGAGCCAAACAGTTATAATTAAATGTTGAAAGTTGCCATTGCTTAGGAAGGGCTTTGCATGCAGAAGATATAAGGCCCAGTTCCTGGTATCTCCAGGTAGGGCTCAGAGAGAACCCCATCTGGAAATCTTAGTAGCTGCTGTCGGTCAGTAGTGCTGAGCTTCATAGACCAATGGTCTGACTTGATAGAAGACACCTTCCTATCTTCCTAATGGCATGAAGGGGGTTCCATGCTATGACTGGAGAAGAACAGCGCTGTGCCACTGGCCCTGCCTCCTCAATATCCGTGCGATTGAGAGGACATTGCCAGGTGGAAGTCTGGGTTTGAGAACCTGCCTCTGTGTAGATTTCCATAAAGTTGAGAATACACAGGCCTATGGCATACCAATTCTTTAACTGTTCTTTCCCCAGTCTTCTTTACCAAAATCTGACTGATACAATCAGATTCTGAAGCTCCCCCACTTCTTATGAACAAATGCACCTTTGTCATGGACTTGCTGGATGCAGAGGAGTGGTGGGGAGGCACCAGCGGGGAACCCCACAAGAGGAAGAAAGCCCAGAAGCCGGGGATTGGTTCTGCTCCTATTCTTCCCTGTCAGAGTGACATTTCAGTGACATCTTTATGACCTTTCCAGGTCACTTCTGGGTTTGACACGATGCGCGTATACATGGTCGCACACAAATTGAGCCCGTGTAAACGGGGGCTGCCTCTGCAATATTGTCTCTACAATATAGGGATGCAACTGTAACAAATCATGTGTGTTTAAGGTTGCGGCCCTCATTAGCCTGCTTATTCAGAAATGTAGCACACCTTGGCATATTGGAAAAGTATAGGAACGGAACATGTTCCAAATCATTTCTTAATATAAAATAGTGGCTTCCTATTGAAAGGAAAAGGTCAGCTGTGCAGAGCAGAAACAGTGAGGTTCCCTCTTATTATTCAACATTGAGAAATGCACTTTAAATATTAGGCGTCACAGGAGGGAGAAACGCCTGAACCCAGATAAAGACATTATCTCCTATTCAGATTTAACCTGCATTCTATTATTATGTTAAATATTGAATGATAATGGATCAGAATCACACAGAACATGCCAAGTGTCCTTGAATTCTTAATGCTGCTTCACATATTATATTTTGCCTCAGCAGATATCAATTTCCTGACCTGTGTACCTAGGGCAAAATAAGGTCCTGTATAAGAGTTTGGTTAGCAATACTGTATGTACCTGCTGTTATGAGTTGGGGTGGGGAGGAAGTAGGCTGTACACAAGACTCTTCTAATACCTGGATCCAGCATAGATTCAGCCTGGTTATGGCCTACTAAGTATGAATCATTAAGATAACAAAGGGAGTGGCTCCATGCCAGAGGAAAAATGGGTGGGCCTCCCTCCCTCAGTTGTCTGTTAGTTAGAAAGACAAAAGGCCAGAGTGGAGAACTGAGTGATATGAGCTAGAAGTTGGATGCAAAGGCTGCAGGCTTGAAAGGCAGAGAGAGAACCAGGCCTGATTTCTGTTAGAATCCAAGATTGTGGCTATGGGAGAAACAGGACCTTCAAGGGAGGTTAATGCTGTAAACCCTGAACATTTGGCTGAGCTTGTACGATGATGTTAATGTTAAGTGTTCCTATGAATTCTTAAATTTGTTGTCATTGTTTGACAAGCAAGAATGTCCTGTGGCACCCTAAAAAGTAAGAAACACTTATGTAATGACGTAAGCATTGGTGAGGGGCAGGGGGTGCAGATACTGAAGGCAATTAAATGCATACAGCACTGAAAGGCAATTGCGTCATTATTATGCTGGCTGTTCACAAGAGCAGTTCACAACAGGCATAGTCAGTGTTATGATCCAGCAAGTGTTAAAATACAGTGGGGCCTCGCAAGACGAAATTAATCCGTTCCGTGAGGCTCTTCGTATAGCGGTTTTTTCGTCTTGCGAAGCAAGCCCATTGACAGCTTAGCGGATTAGCGCTATTAGCGGTTTAGCGGCTTATCAGCGGATCAGCTGATAAGCGGCTTAGGAAAAGGGGGGGAGGGGAAAAACCCCGCAGGAACTCACAAGACATTTTCGTCTTGCGAAGCAAGCCCATAGGGAAATTCGTTTTGCGAAGCGCCTCCAAAACGGAAAACCCTTTCGTATAGCGGGTTTTCCGTCTTGCGAGGCGTTCGTCTTGCGGGGCACCACTGTTATAGTCAGGCTAGCTTCCTTATGAGGTGGTCACCTAGATGATGGGCCATTAAAAGAACAAAGGATTAAGGGGGCTGGGTATGAAATGGTCCCCCAAACTCCCAGTTACTTAAAAGGATAAAGCCAGAGTAAGAGTTGAGTTGCAGTGATGTGACCTAGAAGTAAAGCAGCAAGCTGGAGAGAGAGGCAGAGCAACATCTGAGAGCAACTTTTGAATTCTGTTTGATTTCTTGCTTGAATCAAAGGCTACAGCTATGGAGAAACAATATCCTTGTTGGGTGTTCATGCTGTGAACCCCTCCATTTCAGACTCAGGTTGCATATACATTGGTACCTCGGGTTACATACGCTTCAGGTTACATATGGTTCAGGTTACACACTCTGCTAACCTAGAAATATTACCTTGGGCTAAGAACTTTGCTTCAGGATGAGAACAGAAATCGTGCTCCAGTGGCGTGGCAGCAGCAGGAGGCCCCATTAGCTAAAGTGGTGCTTCAGGTTAAGTACGGACCTCCGGAACGAATTAAGTACTTAACCCGAGGTACCACTGTATGTGTAAATAACCCATAGACTCCTCAGTCTCTGCCGTGCCTCTTTCCGAAGGAAACACAAACCTTGGGTGAGCGCCTGGAACCCCATGAATCTCACACCGCTCAGAGATTTGGGTGGCGTGCAACAATATTTTCCCCTTTTTTAAGTGGAAGTGTATGTGATTCTGTTATATGCAGGGAGTGTTGTTTTGTATCCTGTTGAGACTCGCTTCCTTGCAGGATATCTTCAGGAGAAGAAAAGGCTAAGGAGTAAACCCTACACAAATCCAGAGTGGGGTGCCTAAGTTTCCTCCCGGCAACTCCTGCAGCCAAGCTGGTTCCAGATATATTGTTCTGCTTTCCTTTGGACCATATCAGCAAGGCTGGGGCGGGGGGGGGGGGGAATCTTATTGTCTGGAAAGCCGAGGATCTTCATATACACTGCCTAGGCTTGTGCCACAGAGATATCTCTTGGGTGCTGCTAACACAGCAGAAACAACACAGGAGGCAGATAGAATATGCATGCACATTCAACTGCCTGATGGTGTTCGTGTCATCCAGGAGATCACAATTATTATACAACAAACCAACAACAATATAAAGGACAATTTTACTAGAATAGGTATACAAAATCATACACCTACTAAATAGTAAGCAAACTAAAGTGCAATGTGCATAACCAAGCCTGGAGATACTCATAAACATAGAATGCACTAATGTCTCTCTGTTTAGTAGGTTTATGAGTTTATATAACTATTCTAGTAAAATTGTCCTTTATATTCATAAGCCAGTTTTTGGTGTTGTTGGTTTGTTGTCTAATAATTGTCATTACAATTATTACAATTGTCATTACACCTGATACTTTTTGTGTATACTATCCAGGAGATCACAGCCACAGAGATAAGAAAAGAAAAGTCATTCCGTTGTCTGGCGAAGTCGCTTCCTGGTTCGCATGGAGAAGCTGTTTTCAATGGAGTCCAGCAACAAAAGCACACAGCTGTATTGAGGCAGCACTGGGTGTTGGGATTTTGTGCCTCTAACAATTTTGCACCAGGGGCAACTGCGCCTGTGGCCCTCCCACGCTGCCCCACTGTGTATGTAGTAGGTTGCACCGAAAACACAAGATAACATTAAGTGATCCTATACCAGGTTGGTTTTCAGCACTTAATGGATTGCATCTCACTTAATGAGCCGATCCCATGTTCTGCGACAGACAGACACCTTCAGGCAGATGGAGACAAAAGGCACAACCTAACTCTCTGTTTTAAAGTTTGCTTCTTAGAATGGGGGAGGCTGGAGGGGTAAAGGGGTCAGCATCCACTCAGAAATGTTTGTGAAGTGTTTGCCAGTCCAGCGTGTACGAAAGAAACAGTACTAAATGCTTAGTCGTCTAGAAAAGGTGCTAACTTGAGGAGGTTTCTCTGTCCCTCCTTGACAGACAGGGGTGTATTCAGGCAGAACAAAGAAAGTACCTCCATGTCCCTAGTGCAGTGTTTCCCAACCTTTTTTGGGCAAAGTCACACTTGTTTCATGAAAAAAATCTCGAGGCACACCACCATTAGAAAATGTTTAAAAAATTAACTCTGTGCCTATATTGACTATATATAAAGTAACTCTCTTTAATAGGAATCAAATAAACACAAAGAAAGTATTTTATAATTACTTTATTATGAAATAGTAAGTAAACAGAAATATGAAAAATTATAAAATACTTTATTCAGTGCGCCTTTTGTCCCTATCCTCGAAATGCTCCAACTCAATGTTCCTCCGCGGGCTGGCCATTGGAGAGCCGTGTCGCCCACACCGCAGCTCAATACAATATGAACCCTCCCCTCGCAAGCGGCAACCCCTCCACACTCCCCACCTTAAGCCTCCACACGCGCCCTGCCCAAAGAGATGCCCCCGCGCGCGCAAGGGGATCCTTTACCTCAGCATCCCGCCAAAAAAAAAAAAAAAAGGGTGGGAGACTGCGGTCCCTCAGAGGCTGGGCGTTAGGAAGAAGCAGCCGCCTTCATCCAAGCAGGAGCAGCAGCAGCTGTAGCTGTAGTAGTGCCAAGCTGTGCCGGGGACTCCGTGCCCATGAGGGGAGGGAGGGGAGAGAGAGGAGAGGCAGCAGGTCGCCCTCTTAAGTCACGCGCGCAGGCACCACCACGCATCCCTCTCGCCCTCTCGCAGAGCCCCTGCTCAGCACCTCCCGCCTCGGGGACGCCCGTCATGAGCCGCTGAGAGGCCGCCAAGCCTCCAGGCTGCTCCCATTCAGCCTTAGGCGCGCGCCCACCTCGGGAAAAGCGGTGCTGGGAGGTGGAGAGAGAGAGAGAGAGAGAGAGAGAGGACGCCGCTGGCCGTGTCCCACCCTCAGTCAGTCGGCTCGGAGCTACTGAGGAGAGGGAGGTGGGGACGACGGCGCGTCTGTTCCGCTCGGGGCCAGCGCGCCCCCACCCCCTCTCCAGAATCCCCAACTAAATACGATGCGCTAAGGGAGGGGGGAGAACCCACCCACAAAGAGGACGCCTTTCTGCAGGGCGCCTAAGGCCTCTCGCCGCCCGACTCGCCCGCCTCCCTCCCACGGCACACCAGGCAACGTCTCGCGGCACACTAGTGTGCCGCGGAACACCGGTTGGGAAACACTGCCCTAGTGTGCTAGCTCACTCTGTAGACCACAGATAGGAAGAATCTTCCTCACCTTGCCAAATGGTAGGGGGGAGTGCCTATGGCAGACCATGGATTTTTCAGAGGGAGAGGAGATGCTTTGCTCTGTGACAATTACATTTAATGAAATTTGCATATTATCAAACCCTTGCTATGGATACCTTTTAAAATATATTGAATGAAGTGGGATAATGTACAGTTTTATGAACAAAATACCACTCAGTGTTAGACATAAAGGCCATCTTTAACATTATCTTTTCCCCATTACAGTAACACACTACAATCCAATTAGCCTTGAAAAATACACAAGTGTGCCCTTAACATTCAACCCTATCAATTAAAATTTGTCCATGCTGATTAAAATTGGCCCTTTAGGAGGTAATAATTGTGCTATTTGACATCTTGAGTATTCTTACAGACATTGGTTTGATAAGAAACATTGTTTTACCTGTATGTCTCTTTTTTTCTCTGGGACTAAACACACCAAACTATGTCTTACTCCCTTTGTATGGTGAATTTCCAAAATTTGGTGAGTGATGTCATTCACAGGTAAATGCTGACAATCCCAGGTGAATTTTGTGAACCTTCTAAAAAGCAGAGATACATCAGTGAATGCTGATAGTCACCTCAGTGACCTCAAAGCAGTCTCTGCTCCATGGCCAGTAAAGGAAACAATTTTAGGACATTTACATTGTAAATGTAAGTTTAGTTTCAGCATAGGAAGGTGGGGTATAATAGTGCAAACAAACAAAGAAAAAGAAAATCTATAGACAAAGCCATGGAGAAGAAGGTTGATGAAGGCTGCTAGCCGTGATGGTTATGCTCTGTCTCCATGGCCGGAAGAAGTAATGCTTATGAAAACCAGTCACTGGAAATTGCAGGAAAGGAGAGGGCTCTGGTGCTGGGATGCTGCTTGAGGGTTCCCCATTGGCAACTGCTGGACTGGATGGGTCATTGGCCTGATCCAGCAGGCTCTTATCTTCTTACTTCACTTGAGACTCTTGGGCTGGGCTTAGGCTGGGGGTTTGTTGCTGCTATTGGTATAAAAAATGGAAATGGTTTCAGTTATGGTTGTGACCAGGGGTGGCCAACACGGCAGCCTCCATATTATTGTGGAATTCAACTGCCATCAGCTGCAGCCAGCATGGCGAATGGTCGGAAAGGTGATGTCTTTAATTTATTTAAGACTTTTATATACTGCTTATTTGCACTTCTGAGCAGTGCACATAAAAACAACCCACAGAAAAAAGGGACAATAAAGCAATAATCCTAATACCAAACACTACCTTGAAATGCCTACTGGGATAAGAAAGTCTTTCTCATGAGCCTGAAGTTCAGCAAGAAGGGTGCCCGTCTAATCGCAAGTGGGTTGGAGTTCCACAGACTTGATGCCACTGCACTGAATGCATAGGTCATAGTGGTTAGCAAACCATGCATGTGAGGCATGGAGAGGGGGCAACAATAGAGACACTCCCCCCAAAGATCTCAGTGATCAGGCTAGGAGTTAATGGATCAGGAGATCCTTAAGATATTCTGGATCCTCATTGGTAAGGGTCTTTAGTATAAGAACTCTGGCCCAGGAGAGTAAGGTAAAGGGTAAAGGGACCCCTGACCATTAGGTTCAGTTGTGACCGACTCTGGGGTTACGGTGCTCATCTCGCTTTATTGGCCGAGGGAGCCATCATGTAGCTTCCGGGTCATGTGGCCAGCAGGACTAAGCTGTTTCTGGAGAACCAGAGCAGCGCACGGAAACATCATTTACCTTCCTGCTGGAGCGGTACCTATTTATCTACTTGCACTTTGACGTACTTTCGAACTGTTAGGTTGGCAGGAGCAAGGACCGAGCAACGGGAGCTCACCCCTTTGCGGGGATTTGAACCGCCGACCTTCTGATTGGCAAGTCCTAGGCTCTGTGGTTTAACCCACAGCGCCACCTGCGTCCCTTTGGCCCAGGAGGGTACCAAATTGGATATCCCTAGAGAAGGGCATGGGAACATAGGAGAACATACTGTGCCGGACCATTGGCCCATCTAGCTTAGCACTGTCTATACTGACTGGCAGTAGCTCTCCAAGGTTTCAGGCAGGAGACATTCCCAGACGTCCAGAGTTTTTCCACCAACAAGCTACAACCCTTCCCATGTACTGAGTCGATGGATCAATGGTTTCACTTGGGACAAGACAGCTTCATATGTTCAGCTTACGAGATTTCCCTGCCTGCAGTCAATTCTGAGTTACTTAAGGAATCAGTGAGAAGATATTTATGAATGTTACATAGAAGGGCTTTCTGCGTGCAGAGCCTGTGCTTTCTAAAGCAAGCAGGAATGTTGCTGACCTGTTGCAGGTCCAAGTCTGGTCTGGGTGCTTGGATGAGATGAGATATATGGTATTCTCCCACCTCTGTTTCCTAAGTCAAAGCTGTACATGCTCAAGCTGCAGCCATAATAACAAGAATGTTCCAACGTCAGTAACGTTTAGCGGATTTGACTTACGCGTGTTGTCTCCAAAACACTCGATTCATAGTTTTTCTTCGGCAGTCTTCTGTGCAATTACTTTTTCATTACCTTCAAACACTCTTACTCCATTTAATGTCAATTCTTTATTCAGAAGTGCAGCAAATATGTCATTGTTTGTATATAAAGGGTATTTTAAAGTTGCATTATACAGTTATTGTGCTGGGTGACCTCTGCCACACTTTATTTGTTGGATGTCACCTTTTCATTTGTATTGCAGCCGTGCTTTAGAGTAGTTTCATTTTTCTATGAAGGGCAATGAATGCACAAAACCTTCAAACATGGAGCAGTAATTAGTGTAGGAAAGATCAAAGTGTGTTCTTCTAAATCCAGCCAATTTGCCGCGGTTGTGCAAAACCAATAGTCTTTCTTTTGCCTTGGTCTCTTATTAATTTTCACTCTCATTTGTTGCTGTGCAGCTGCTTTCCTGTCAATCCACTGTACTACTTTTTTATTTTATTTTAAAGAAATCCATTTTGAAGTCTCAAATGCAATTTCAATGGGCCTTAGGAATAATAACTAGCTTTCTAAAGATTCCATGTTTTTGAAATGGAAAGTAAAAATGAAGAAATTCTTTGCTTCATATATTACCTTCGGCACGGAAAAAATCTTACACCTGATAAGGACAATATGCAGATTTTCAATTCTGCCTTTCCTCCTCCTCCTTCTCTATCACTTTCTTGGTTGAGAACAAAACCCCTTCTATCTTTTGAAATCCCCCAGGGAACTGTTCTTGGCTCCTTGCTATTCTTCCTCTACACCAGTGGTTCCCAACCTTTTTTTAGCTATGCCCCACCTAAACATTTCTAAAACCCCGATCCCCCCCCACCGTGACATATACCATATTTTTTGCTCTATAACAGTGTTCCCCAACCCCCGGGCCGCGGCCCGGTGCCGGTCCGTGGATCAATCGGCACCGGGCCGCCCAAGGAACTTCAAATCATTTCACTGTGGCGGGCGGCCGAGGCGCAGAGCATTGCACCCTCTCAAGCCCGCCCATTGTGTGACAATAGCGAATGAAAATTCGCTATTGTTACACTGATGCTCCTCCTGGCCAATCAGGGACCGGGTCCTCCCGCTTCCTGATTGGCCGAAAGGCAAACCTCATGCCATTGGCCGAGGAGGAGGTGCCACGGGAGGATTGAGGACTCGAGAGGTCGGAGATGCGGGGACTGAAGAGAAGCTGCCGTGAGGTAAGTGCACGGAGGGGGGGGGGGACTCAGCTCAGAACAAGCGGGCCACGGAAAAATTATCAAACATTTACCGGTCCAGGGCGATAAAAAGGTTGGGGAGCACTGCTCTATAAGACTCACTTTTTCCCTCCTAAAAAGTAAGGGAAAATGTGTGTGCGTCTTATGGAGCGAATGCGGGCTGCGCTGCTATCCCAGAAGCCAGAACAGCAAGAGGCATCGCTGCTTTTGCTGCGCAGCGATCCCTCTTGTTGTTCTGGCTTCTGAGATTCAGAATATTTTTTTTTCTTGTTTTCCTCCTCCACAAACTAGGTGCATCTTATGGTGTGGTGCGTCTTATAGAGCAAAAAATACGGTAATTCTTATTATTCAAAAAGTGAACTCCTGTTCTCAAATTGCCCCCCTTAAAAATCAAATTGCCCCCTTGCGGGGTGTGTACCCCACATTGGGAACCATGGCTCTACGCCATGGATCGGGAGTCTGTGGCCCTCAAGTCACTGGTATGCTACAACTACCACCAACCGCATGTGGCAGATATTCCCACTTCTACCCCAGTTTGGGCTGGTTCCAGAGACATAGGAACAGGTGCTAGAGCTCATTTTCCTCACTCCAGTGCAATACAATTGAACTTACTAAAACCGGAATAAAAGACACCTATTTTTGTGATGATAGATTAGTTAAACTAGTTGTATTCACAGTGAATGCTATTTTTAATACTGACCCTTTTACCATGCTCAGATGTGGACTGGATACACTGTGGTATAATTTAGGCTTTGATAATACGTTTATGTATTCATAGACTTTAAAAAAAATGTTTTTGTTACTTTTTGATGGAGTTTTATCGGCTGTTGCTAAAATTATTTTGCTTTGATGACAGGAATCTATGTCGAATCAATTTTTGTTGTTGCAAAAGTTGTGTTGCATGTATTCTGGATAAACAGTTCACTGAATCCTTTCATATAGTTGGATATTTTGTAAAATGTCCTGTTTTTCTTCGAAGTTTATCTCCTTCAGAGAAAAAAAACCGGGTATAAATATCTGAGCATCTTTCACTCATTTAGGAGGCCCATATAACATTTTGCTTGCTGCCTAATTCTAGCTTTACTGATTCAGGTAATCATGATTTAATTAGGGTTTCTCAGCTCTTCATCTATAACCAATATATTTTATTCGTAATGCTAGTATTTTATAAGGTTTTCTTTTTTTATCCTAAACCTCATTTATCTTTCCCCCCTCTAATGCTCAAGTTCTACTACGGAAGGGAGGAAATGAATTTGCCATTTGCCTCAAGACCCATCCTTGGACCTTAAATTCCCTGTGTGCTGATATGAAAGGGGCTTAACACTTCCCCTTAATGTGGCAGTTGCAGAGGGAACTGAGGTGAAAAACTTGGCTGTCAGTGTCTGTTACACAGAAGCCCAGGCTTAGATTTCCCCCCTGAACAGAAGAAAATTGTCACAGCTGGCTATTGCCTGTGCTGACAGGAGCTGGAGTCTAGCAGCATGGGGGGGGGGGGACAGCTTCTCAATCCCACTCTTTCCCATGGCTTTCAAATGTACATCACATGGCTTTCACATCTGCCTGGCTGATCTTCCCACTTGGATGTTTCATCACCATCCAAACCTAACATTATTGTAAATTGTTATAATAAAACTACTTACACATCGTAACTTGATAAATACCAATGTATCATACAACAAATATCTACACACGCACACACATTAAAAACTGCATAAAAAAACTAAATCACAGGTCAGTGGTCACTTGTAACTGATTTCCTCCCCCGCCCTTTAATTGTCTGCATAAGCCTGGCAGCACAGAGGGGTTTTCAGCAAATACAGAAGGAAAAAAAATTAAGCTGCTGAATTTCTGGTGGAAGAGCATTCCCGAAGACTGGACCAACAGCAAGGAAGCCTCACCAACTTGGGGAACAACCAAAGATGCTCCTACAGATGATCTGAGGAATCAAGTTGGGATAATATTATTATTATAATACACCATCCATCTGACTGGGTTGCCCCAGCCATTCCAGGAAATTATAAAACCACAGCAAAACATCAAACATTAAAAACCTCCCTGTACGGGGCTGCCTTTCTGATGTCTTCTAAAAGGCATAGTTGTTTATTTCCTTGACATCTGACAGGAGGGCGTTCCACAGGGCGGGCACAAGAAAGCCCTATTCAGACAGTCCCTAAGTTCAAGGCTGGTCTTCTCTTTTTTCACACTCAAGTCTTTCTCGCTTTACATACCCTTCATACATTCCCCATGTATATTCTCAGCCTTACTGATCAGGCACGAGCACAGCAGGCTTCTTTCCCTACCCACCTCCCAGTGTTTAATCTATCACCAAGCCAAGATGCTTCTACGTGTGCAAAATTGTGTAACTACAGACCTGCTAGGAAAACTATGGTTGGTGCTTTGACTGAGTTCCACCTTGACTACTGCAATGTTCTCCCGTATGATCTTCCACTGTAGCATCTCAGGTGTGTGTGTATCTCAATAATTTTAGGCCCTGTTATTAATGGTTTTAGGGCACCTGCTTTTTAGGTGGCCACGTGTATTACTTCCGTTGTGAAGCATATCACGAACATTTATCTTTCCACCACTATTCCATGCTTTGCAACTGCTACGTTCCTGATATGTTAGAGTAACAACAAAAACAAAACAGTTTGCAAACCCTGCTTTAAAAAAAGGAAAGGAAAGGAATGCTATGCATATGTGCAATTTCGCTTTTAATTTTACCTAAAGCATAGCACCATCACGGCTGCAGAAATAAAATGGAGTTTGCTTCTGCTGTCTTAATTGGTTTAAGAATAAGCACCATTGTGTTGGAGGATACACACAGACACACACATAATATAAAATAGCAACAAAATGAGCTTTCAAAAAATAGTGGAGGAGTAAACAAATAACTCAGGCTCATTTTTTAAAAAAAGTAAATTGGCCTTCCCTGATAAATAGATGAGTGTGTTTCTCTACTGTCTGCCTGAATAGCCAGAGAAACAAAAAAGTCTTTAGGGATTCAGTTCAAGGAGGCTGACAGAATGTGGGAGAGGGAGGCAGGCAGGCAGGCAGGCAGGCAGAGGACATCTGTATGCTGGAACTGGAAAGAGGATAGAATTACCCGTAAATGTTGGCCTGCAGTTTTTGCTCTGAAGTGGCTGCATCTGGGCCACCTGTTGATGGCATGATTGGAGCATTAGTTCTTCCTCTGCCTCTGCACTATTGATAACTCTGCTTAACATCGCCACAGGGGAGGCTTTGTTGAAACCTGCAGTCACTTTGCCTGAGCAATGGTGTACATTGGCTCCTCCATTCAAGTCGTTCCCCCCTGACATTAGAGCATTTGAATGGGCCACCAGTGAAGCCATTCAGTGAGAACATGCACCAGGGCTTCTGGGTGGCCCGGGGCTGAGCTGAAAACGCTTGTTAATGGACTGTGAGTCTCAGCCTATTGATGTACATGAACTCGGTGACCAAAGAAAAGTGAGACAAAGATGTCCCTCACAGGAACATGGAGGTCACAATTGGACAAAGGCAGACTTTGACCAGTCAGAGCTATTTGACTATTGAATGAAAAACGGGATACCTATAAATCTGAGAGCTGCCGCCACTGGATTGGTTTTGTAGAGTTGTCCTGCAGCATTTACCTGTATGCTTAGAAATTTCTCCCTTATCAGGCATTCCTTTAATTGGATTTTTAAATCCACAAAAAAAATCAGTACAGATTTCTATCCTTGCTACTCAGGCATTTATCTGTCAGTTAGCTTCTCATTCAAAAAGGATGCACATTTTTTTTTATTTCACTCTGTCTCTTTGTACATTTGTTTCAGCACAATTACATATAATAATGATATAAATATCAAACAAAGGAAGATAAAGTGTCCAGGCAATGCAAGAAACTTGTGCCCTATTAAGCACAGGTTCATTTTTCTTCTCTGGGGTTTTGACTATATTTGCCTGTATAATAGATGATAACAATCTTCCCCAACCTGGTGCCCTCGAGTTGTTTTGGACAACTCCCCTCAGCATAGTGCTGGCTAGGGTTGGACAATGCTGAAGTATAACATAAGAAGAAGAACAAGACCCTTGCCAAAAATTCCCAGTCTCTTGAATTGAGAGCAATGCTATCCCTGAACAAGGAAGTTCTATCGGTCTTGATTTATAGGAATTGATAAGTAGTTCCTGAAGGAAATGTTGCAGTGTGGAGTGCTCCTGCTCAATGTTCCAGCCACTCCATTCCATTCTGCATTCCCTCTGGTTTTCTGCTCCCACCCCAAGAGACAATCTGCTAGGGTTGCCATATTTCAAAAACTGAAAATACAGACAGAAAAGTTCCAGTTACAGATAGGAAGCCGTGTTGGTCTGCCATAGTCAAAACAATAAAATTCCTTCCAGTAGCACCTTAAAGACCACACTCTGAAGAAGTGTGCATGCACACGAAAGCTCATACCAAGAACTAACTTAGTTGGTCTTTAAGGTGCTACTGGAAGGAATTTTTTTGTTTAGACAGAAAAGTTGTTGAGCTTTTTTTTTTTTTTTTGCAAAGAAACTGGACATTTTAGAGCTATTTCAGAGCCTTTTGTGACCAGTCCACATTGGGCTGTTTTGGGCCTTGGTCCCCCTTGAGGGTTCCCCCCCCCAAAGATTTTTGTAGGAAGGCTGCAGACCTTGAGGTTACTCTAAGCTCACAGTTCCCTCTTGTATGTGGATGCTGCTGTATGGGCTACATAACAAAAGGCACTTGAAGAATGAGTTCACTATTAGTGTATAGGGCCCCATCAGCCCTATACATGGAAGTAATTTCATACAACTTTAAACAGTCATGGCTTCCCCCAAAGATCCTGGCAAGTGTAGTTTGGCAAGGCTAGTGAGAGTTGCTGGGAGACCCCCGTTCCCTTCACGGAGCTACATTTCCTAGAGGGATTTAACAATCACCCCCTCTTCCCAGAGAGCTATGAAAACCATCCCTCACAAGCAGAGACATACCTAGGCTCCCTTGCACCCTTGGCAAGGAGCTGTATCGGTGCTCCCTGCTTCGTGTGCCCTTGCCAGAGGAGCCTGCACATCTCACCTGGCCACCCAGAGCAGTGAAGGAGCAGTCCGGGGAGAGTGTGGCTTCTAGCCACTCTGAGCAAGAGTAGTGAGGCATTATTTTTGTGCCCCCCTGGGCGCTCTTGGTAGGGCCAACCTGGCCAACCCCCTGGTTCGCCTCTGCTCATAAGGCTTGGTTTCCAGACCCTATGTCATATTGACTGACCTTCCCTGCACACAATCCTTCTTAAATTGTGGTGCCCGGAACTGAACATAGGACTCGAGGTGTGGCCTGACCAAGGGAGAATGGGATGCGGGTGGTGCTGTGGGTTAAACCACAGAGCCTAGGACTTGCCGATCAGAAGGTCGGCGGTTCGAATCCCCGCGACGGGGTGAGCTCCCGTTGCTCAGTTCCTGCTCCTGACAACCTAGCAGTTCGAAAGCATGTCAAAGTGCAAGTAGATAAGTAGGTACCACTCTGGCGGGAAGGTAAACGGCATTTCCATGCGCTGCTCTGGTTCGCCAGAAGCAGCTTAGTCCTGCCGGCCACATGACCCGGAAGCTATACGCTGGCTCCCTCGGCCAATAAAGCGAGATGAGCACCGCAACCCCAGAGTTGGCCATGGGGGTCCCTTTACCTTTACTTCCCTTGATCTGGACACTGTACTTCTGTTGATGCAGCCTAGAATTGCATTATCATTTTTTTGCTGCTGCATCAACCTGTTAAAGCATATTAAGCTTCTGGTCTACTAATGCCCTATACCCTTTTCACATGCACTGTTGTCAAGCCACATGTCTGCCACCCTATATTTGGGCATCTGGTTACTCCTGCCTAAGTGCAGAAACTTGCACTTGTCCCTATTGAAATTCATGAACCAAGCAAACCAGGAGAACCGGTTATGTTTTATTCTTCCTGTTATTATTTGGTCTCTTAAAATGTCTCTCCCGTGCCCCTTGCTCATTGCCATCTTTTCTACCTGGTTCAATAGATCAGAAGCATGCATTTATAAAACCAGTTAGCTCCCTTGGAACCTTTGCTCTCAAAACATAACCTAACATAAACATGTACAGTGTTTGGTTCTATGACTACAGAGACAATTATATTGCTTTTGGAATGTGTGGCATTGAAATCAGTAGGGGCCTCAAAACACTCCTTCGCATCTGGAACAGACAGTGGAATAGAGTTCTCATTTTAAAAAAATAATAATACAAAAGGCTGGAGATTACCGAGTTAGTAACCTGACGCTCCTCTTGAATCTGTCCCCTAAAGTGAATTGATTTGTGAATCATGTTGCTTCACGGTGAGGCCAGAGCTGGGTGAAGGAGCCAACACTCAGCAGGCAAAGCTACAGACATGCCACTCCTATCAAAAAAGTACTTTGGGCCAAAATTATGAACACCAGATATACTTTATTCCAAGAGCATTGAACATTACATATATAAACATACAGCAAACCTGCTGCTGTTCAGGCATAACCATCAAAACAAATATATACTTTGGCAGCCTTGAAAGCTGTGGGAAAGCGTGAGTTTCACCATTTTACTTCTGCTGCTAAACATTAGGACTTTGATATCTTAGGGCACCAGCATATAGCCTATGGCGAGGCATACGCCACCTCCTACTGTCTCTGATTATAACAATTACTTCAGAAAAAAGTGGTCGATTTCACCGTTAATTCTGGAAACATACTGGATTTTTAAAACCCATTATATTCACTTATTTCTAAACAGCTCCCCTCTCCCCTCCTCTCTCCATTTGCTCCATGCACATAAGCCATTGTCCCAGCCCACCACTTTGCCCTGCTTAATGCATTCAAGAGCAGTCGGCTGAGGGCTTTTGAATATTGGGGCATAAAGATGCAGTTGGGAGCGGTGAGCCAACTAATGCGGCAGCCTGACACACAGTTCCTGGGGAGGAAGTACAAGTGCCTCAGAGCTGCTTCCAGGGGTTCTGAGGATCCACCTTCTTCTCACTGCTGGCCATTCATTTTCTCTTTCCTTCTGGAACTACAGCAATCCATGTGGCCACTCAGAGGTGAGCAGAAGCTGCTGGTCCTTCCCCTCTGTCACTCCTCACTCAGAGATGGTAGGCAATGGCAGCAGCAGTAGGGTCAGAACTGTGCAACTTCTGAGCTCAGCAATGAGCTGCTTGCTGAGTTGGCAGCCTCAGAAGATGCCCAGTGATGGAAGCTCTGGTACACATTCATCTACATCAGCAACGAAGAACCTTTTCAATTTGATGACTTATTCCTTTATGGACAACCACTGCAAGTGGCAGGGTGGGGTCATGTCAGTGGTGGGTGTGGGCAAAACAATGAGTGCAAATTTTACATTTTGTACATTTCGTGCCCAGACCTGAAACCAGCGACCAATGGCTGTCCATAGTAATTGGGCAGCAAATCCATACCTGCAAAGCTGTACGAATTAACGCAAACATTAAAGGATGGACATTAAAGGTGTCCAGACTGACTGAAGTGAGGTGAGCAGGCAAGGTCAGCCTTTTATACCCCCAGGAGTGGACAAGTCAGAAGAGTCTTCTGTCTGGTCTGCTCCTGAGACACCACACACAGGAAGCCCAGCATGGCTGCTGATTGGCATCACCCTGTCTGTTGGTGCTTTTGTAATATTTTGTTTAAAGAATAAAAGGAGAATTCTCCAGATGCCTAGATCTGGAGCAAATACTCTTTGGTGAGAGAACCCCAGCAGATATTAAAATCACAAAGCAAAGCAGAGCGAAGTGTGGTAATATAGGCTATTAGACCTTTAAAACATTCCCTTCTAAACCGCTTCTATAGCTACCACATGTTTGGTAAGTTAAAAATGGTTTACATACATATTCGTCAAAGGTCAGATTCTGGTGTAAAACCTGCCAGCTACTCTTGCAAATAAGGCCTTAATGGAATGGCAAATAGTAAGAGTCAGATTTATTTGTCAAGGAGGAAAGACCAAGTGGGAACCATCACCTGGAGAGAAAGCAGAAGGCTGGGAATCCCAGTTGTAGATCTCCTATTCTGAGTCACACCATGGTTCCAAAAAGCAAAGCAAATATTGGGCCTCTAGGAGACCAAAAATTAAGAAGCGATATAACCAATTTACTGTGGATGTCCGGAAAGGGTAGGAAGAAACGGTATGATGGACAAAGCAATAACATTCATGTTTACGTGAAGGTGTGGGGCAAACATAAAACTTTTCTAACACCAGACATATCAGTGATGTGCAATAGAGGATGAAAGATTTAATCTAGACGCCCTTAGTCATGCAATAGCATTTTGTATGATTGGACACTAGTGCCAGCAGCAACCCCAAAGGAGCAGAAATTAAATAGAGATGAAGATCATAAAAGAGGGAATCTGTTATAGGAGGGAAAAGTGAATGTAAAAGGAGGTGGAAGGAGGGATTAAAGAAGCTGGCAGTTAGGGGATGGGCATTGGTGGAAGTTAAGCAGGAAGGGGAAAGAGAAGAAATGATTGGTGAGTAAAAAAAATACTTTGAGAGGCATGGGGAAGGAAGATATAAAATAAAAAACCCTTCTCCATGTAGAGGCTCTGGATCAGCAAATTGCACCCTACTCTTTCATTTCATCACATTTTGCACTGTTATTTTGTTACTGGTGGGCTTCAGTAATTTTTAGCCTGGGGTCGGGGGGCAGAAGGTTTGAGAACCTTTTGTTAGAGGTGGCTCCATCCCAGGCACCAGCTATCTTTATTAACATCCCATAAATACATGGTTAAACAAGTATGCTTTAAGTTGGAGCTGAAAGGACCATCTCCTAAAACCATTCACAGAGATCCATAGTAACTCAGAGCAACAGGTCTTATGCAGCACCCTTCTTAAATCGCAGTGAGGCAGTGAGGAAGATGGGTAAAATCCAAGGTAAAGCAGTAAGGATCCTTTGCAGTGGAGGCTGGTTCATTAACTCAAATGGAGCATGGCCTCAGCAACCTCAGTTTGCCCTCAGCTGTCTGCCCTCTTACTTATGACAAGTCTTGGGAAGGTAAAGGTAAAGGTAAAGGGACCCCTGACCATTAGGTCCAGTTGTGGTCAACTCTGGGGTTGCGGCGCTCATCTTGCTTTATTGGCCAAGGGAGCCGGCGTACAGCTTCCGGGTCATGTGGCCAGCATGACTAAGCCGCTTCTGGCGAACCAGAGCAGCACACGGAAACACCGTTTACCTTCCCATCAGAGCGGTACCTATTCTTCTACTTGCACTTTGACGTGCTTTCGAACTGCTAGGTGGGCAGGAGCAGGGACTGAGCAATGGGAGCTGACCCCATTGCGGGGATTCGAACCACTGACCTTCTGATCGGCAAGTCCTAGGCTCTGTGGTTTAACCCACAGCGCCACCTGCATCCCTTGTCCTTGGGAAGGTACCACATGTTTATTTATTTCCCTTTCTCCTCCATATAAGCATTACCTTTTTATAACTTGACAGAGGGGAGGATGGCGGGGGGAGGACAAAAGTAGAATTAATTGTCTCTAGGGATGGAAGGATCTGTCAGTTTCAGTCCTCTCCATTTCTCACTTTTTCTAATCTTGAATTCAGTTCTCCACATTTCTGCACCAATTTGTGAATTGTCCTCATTAAATTCCTGCAGTGCTTTTGTGTGAATCTCTTCTAATAAGCACAGTTTATTGATGCATTTTTCTATGTTATTTTCACAACAATATTCATTTCTAGGCACTTCCCACCCCCACCCCCAATATGTGCCTGCCTGAAAATATTACCAGGTTGGAGAACTGCATTGCAAAATTCAGATAAGTGCCAAGTTTGAAAGAGGGCTGTGTTTCGGGACACAGATGATGAATTCGGCTTGAAATGTAACTGAATGGAATTTCTCCACCACACCTGGTTGGCCCTGTCTGTCATTGGCTCTTGCTCCCCCTATGGCTGACTCTGCTTTCTGCCTCATCAGTCCCAAAGGGCACCAGCCACCACTGGTCCTTCGCCATTTTGACAAGGGCTGTATCCCCTTCAGGGTAAGTTGTGGATCTAAGCCAAAGATGGATGGGACTGCTCTCTCCTCTCTCTCCCAATGCAGGCACATGAAATTAGGCAGAGGACTGCAGCTTGCCCACCCCTGCCACACAGTGTTCAATTAACCCATATCTTGCCTGCAAGGGAGGACAAACATTCTTCAGCCACTTGTTTCAGAATTTTGGAAGTTGGCAGCCCTCCTCCCTCCAAACACCCCACGCCTTCCAGAAAGGAGCCTGGCCCATGTACTGTCACGATGCCCTTTGTTTACAATTCACTCCTAAATCCATGGGAAATATTACTCCGATTATACTATGCGAGTTCCAGACTGAGCCATGTGAATTACAAAGGTCTTCCACAAAGCCCTTTCTGTGAACACCCCAGACTTCTGCTGCTGCAACAAGTAGGCAGGGGGAAGAGGCTATTTAAGTGACTGCTATTGCTAATAGCAAACACACACACAGGAGACAAGCAGTTATGGTGTTCCTGAACGGAACTGGAGTGAAGGAGGTGGGGAGAAACCTCACCTCCCACATCCTTAGCACATCCCCTTTCAGATTTACAACGAGCAAAATGCATGCCACCAGGAAATACTCGTATTTAGTCTCTATTTGTGCTGCGAAGTTGTTTTTGCCCATCTTCTTCCCACCACTTCGCTTTCGCAGCCATACATAGCCTTTTCAAATGCTGCTTACAGGATTGTTAGCCAGTTCAGAGTTTATTTCGGTGTGAGGTTTCCAAATGCGGAGGGAGAGAAATCAATTATGATGGCAAAAGTGTTTCAGTGACCCAAAGGGACACACTTCAGACACGCTTCATATTACTTCTGGGTGGCTAGAGATCGTACGAGTGACTGCTCCCATATCTGAGTGTGTGTGTTTTTTTACTAGATCTTACATTAATTCTGAAATAATATTTGATTATTTGGCTAGAAAATGGTGTGTGTGTGTGTGTGTGTGTACATGTATTTTAGCACTATTCCAGAAAGAAAGAAAGAAAGAAAGAAAGAAAGAAAGAAAGAAAGAAAGAAAGAAAGAAAGAAAGAGTGCCAACACGTCAGCGTTCTGAGAGTCTGAAGCTACAGCCCAACATCTACTTTCCTGGCTGGGAGTAAGTCCCATTGAACTAACTGGGGTTTACTTCAGAGTGGACGTGCATAGGATTGCACCATAAATGTACCACAGTGAAATATGAAATAGTAAAAAACAACAACACATACACACACCAAGGTTGCGTTTGATTCTGAATAATGTCCTGAAACTCAACTATTCATCTTTCTTCACAAAGAGGTCATACCCTTACCTGTTTCTTTGAATTTGCAGGATGCATCCACAGTGCAACTCTATAAAAGAGAAATATTTCCATTTTAACATTCAACTTCTGTAACCTTTGGCAACATGTGTTATCAATGGCTCTTTGTTGTTAAAAAAAAAAGAGAGAGTAAAACTGTAAGCTATCCACAAGGATATGCAGGGCATTGCTATAGCAACACAGTCTGCCTTCCAGCACCACGAGAAAGGCTATGAATAAAAGATGGGGGTCTGAAGACAGACAAATAGAAAAGGGTGTTTCAGTCCTTCTAATACCTGACATTTGCAGTTATTTCGTTAAATGCAAAAACACAAAATCTTAGGACAAGACAGAGCATGATTAGAAGTGAGTGTTGGCACAATGGAAAATGTCGCTGCACAGTTTTGTACAGTTAGCATACTAAAGAAAGAAAAATACACCAATAACTGTAACAGTCAGTATGCAGTTAGGATCAGGAAGAAGAGAGAATTTGTTTAGACCAGATCTGAAAAAGCTTGGAGCTTTACTATCGTATATGTATATAATGCCTATGCTATATGATTTGGCGAACATTAAATAGTATTCATTGCATACAGAAAAATCTATTTCAAATTATATGGCTTGTAAGATTTGACTCTTTTTTGTGTGTGTGTTAGGGTGTCATATGAAAGGGGTGTGTGTGTGTGTTTATCAGTTTAAAGTTAATGTATGTTGTTGTACAGGGACATATTCACTCCCTCAACTAAGCTCTATAGCTTTAAATGGGATTCTTTTAACTAATTGGCTATTGCCTCTGAGGTCTCCCATCAAAATTTACTCTTGATGTGTAAAATTATAATAAAGTCAGATGATGGTTCAGTATCAAGAGTGCCTCCTAACACCAACTTTTCCTAGGATACAATTTAATTTATTCTCTTACAATGGCAATGCCATCTACCTGAGAAGGTGCCGGAACCGAGTTTCTATGAGTTCCAGCTGAAAAAAAGCACTGCTGCTTAAGCACATGTAATCTCTCAGTGGATTACATGAAACATAAAATGTTCATTAAAAAACACACGTTTAAAATCAAACATTAAAAGCAAGTTGACCTGAAATTTAATAAAAGAAAAGAAAATCCAGCAGATATGTGAAAAAAAGCATATATTATAAAATTACTTGTTAAAATTACATGTTTGGGTACACTGGCCTAAACAAAAAAGTATTTAGCAAGTACTATACAAATAGTCACACACTGAATTTGGCCCAATAACAAATTGGCAGCCAGGGTAGATATCTGAGCAGGAATGATATATACTGGCAGGATCTTGGTTTTTGAGGCATTCTGCATTAACTGCAGTATCCGGACCAAGCACAAGTATGCATTGTGGTAATCAAATTTTGAAGTTACCAATCCCTAGTCTCCTGTGCTCCAGCTATTAAAAAGTTTAATAAAGACTACTGTTGCCTTACTCAGGGGTGCCCAAACTTTTTTCAAAGAGGGCCATGAATGAGGGCCTACCAGTTATTGAGCTTTTTTTAGGACTGAAGTTGTTGAACTTTTTATACAATTCCCCCCCCCAGTTGTTTTTTTAGGATTTAACCCCTAAAGTGTTGAGCGCTTTTTATTTTTATTTTTACGATTGTAGTCAGTGGCGTAGCGTGGGTTGTCAGCACCCGGGGCAAGGCAAATAATTTGTGCCCCCTAACCCGTGGATTTGCGCCCCCTAACCCTAACCCCCAGATGTTGCGCCCGGTGCGGCCGCCCCGCCCCCTGCACCCCCCACGCTACGCCACTGATTGTAGTAGTTGTTGAGCTTGCGGCAACAAGAGTACAGTGAGGGCGCCTGCTTAATCTCAGCAGGCAGGGGGTTCCAAAGTGCAGGTGCTGCCACACTAAACGACTGAGGTCTTACCAATGCAGAATGGGTATTACATGCACCTGTATCAGTGCCAATTCCGACGATCGAAGCCGCTGAGTGGGCACATGTGGTGTAAGGAGATATTGTAGGTAAACCGGTCCCAAGTTGTTACATTGCTTTAATAATGTTTTGTGAATTGTATTGTTTGTTGTATACCCTATTTCTGTATACCACCCAAGTATTCTCCAAATGTAGAGAGGTTTATGAATTCCTAAATGAAGAAACACATACACCAATGATTTTTATGAGAGAGAGAGAGATTCCCAGGAAGCTGAAGCACGTTCAAAATACTTCACTTTCCCCCACCCCCACCCACCACTCTCAGAATTGCAATAGTGGTCACAACCACACCGAGCATTAAAAGCACTTCTATGCCACTTTAAGGGACGCGGGTGGCGCTGTGGGTTAAACCACAGAGCCTAGGGCTTGCTGATCAGAAGGTCAGCGGTTCGAATCCCCGCGACGGAGTGAGCTCCCGTTGCTCGGTCCCTGCTCCTGCCAAACTAGCAGTTCAAAAGCACGTCAAAGGGCAAGTAGATAAATAGGTACTGCTCCAGCAGGAAGGTGAACGGCGTTTCCGTGCGCTGCTCTGATTCACCAGAAGCAGCTTAGTCATGCTCGCCACATGACCCGGAAGCTGTACGCCGGCTCCCTCGGCCAATAAAGCGAGATGAGTGCCGCAACCCCAGTCATCCGCGACTGGATCTAATGGTCAGGGGTTCCTTTACCTTTACCCTTATACCACTTTAACAGTCATCCTAGGAACAGCCAAGTAATCACAGGAGCTGTAGAGACCCCCTCACAGAGTGACCATTTTCAGCACCCATAACAAACTACTGTACAGTTCCCAGAATTCTTTTGGGGAAGAATGCTTTAAATGTATGATGTGGATGTGACTCACAGGGACCTGAGCATGATTAACGTGGTTGTTGTCACATGTTGTGAGGATGGCCAGGAACTTGGTTGGCTCAAACAAACAAAAACAAACAAAAATCAATAGAGGAGAGGAGAGGCCCAGCAATGGCCATGAGCCATGAAAACTAAAAGTGGAGTCTCACCATTCAGAGGTAGTACATCTCTGATTATAATAATAATTTCATTATTTATATGCCACTCATCTGACTGAGTAGCCCTACTCTCTCTGGGTGTTTCCCAACAAAATATTAAAAACACAATAAAACATCAACCATTAAAAACGTCCATGAAAAGGGCTGCCTTCAGATGTCTTCTAAAAAGTCAAATAGTTGTTTACCTGTTTGACATCTGATGGGAGGGCGTTCCATTAGGCAGGTGCCACTACTGAGAAGGCCCTCTGCCTGCCTCCCTGTAGCTTCACATCTCATGTCTGGGCTGGATGACGGATTACTTGATGCTAGGCAAAAACAGCAGAAAGAAAGAAAGCTGTCTTGACCACTACTATTTATTCTGACCACCAGCAGCTGCCAGGGTCTCAGGCAGAAGTCTTTCCCATCACCTGGTCCTTTTAACTGGAGACTTTCTGCCTGCAAAATGAAAGCTGAACAGCTGCACTATAGTCCCTCCTTGAGGGGCTCTGTCATGCTTTACTTGTGAGCTTCCCACCTGCCTCTGAGTGGCCTATTTTGGAGCAAAAGTGCTGGACTGCATGGACCTTTGATCTGATCCAAACCAATTCTCAACCTGCTTATCGACTTGACTCCCCATCAGTTTCCTCAGCTAATGATGTCTGTCCTAGTTGAACCTCTTCCATCAAGAACTCCCTTCCCCTTTTACTAGTGCTCTGTTCAAATGTGACCTTAAACCGTTCTCTTTTCTTTTAGCCCATAGCCGACACTCTCCATGAAGTGCTTTCGGAAGCTCTATAAATAATGCTACTTCAAAAATTAAATGAGATGTATAACATGACACAAGTGATGATGGTGTGTCATAAAAGTGAATTCAATTGGGGCTGTAAGAGATAGGGAAGGAATTAAAAAAAACAAAACACAAATGTATATTTATATCCCCAATGTCATCTAATAGTCCTAAGATATGATCCAAAGTCAAGTGATTAATTTTGTTCCTGCAGAGCCGAGGGCCGTCCTTATAAATTGCTCTGCTGACCTTGATCATTGTCACTACGACCTTCACTAATTTAGGATGAGATATAAAATGATATTCAATATGCACATAAAATTGAAGTTTATTAAACTTTTGACCTTCTTCCATCATTTAATGAAATAGCAGGGGCTATGGATTGAAACATATGCTGCCAAAATGCAGCATTTTGAATTGTGTTACATCTGTAGGTCTTTGTGCTCCTGCAAATCCATCTAAATTGACTTTTGTCATGCTCATGCATGGCTCAGTGTTTTCAAATGACTTGCAATCAGCCACAGTTGTTGGTTGAAACCAGCCAAAGGAGATTGATATTGTGCTGCAGTTTGTGTATATAAGAAATTCCTATGATCAACGGAGAAAAGACTGTCATTCAGTCTAATTGTGGCCGGTACAATGTGACAATTACCGGAATGTGGGGGAGATAAATTAGTATAGTAATTTCTTTTAGGTTATTTTGTCTTCTGGGAAGCTTTAGAAAGGAAGAATGCAAAGATAAGTTATTTCTGACAAAAAAAGCACTAGATTTTCCAAAGAATACCCAATGCACAAACACAAATTGCTGATAGATTAAAATAATTCCCATGGGGTCACTAATGTCAGCAGTAACTTTCCAAATTGCCGTGTTTGGAACTAGAACATTTTGTCAGGACATTTCTGAATATATGAATACCAAGGCTGTCTTCTTCCTTTTCTACCCAAGCCCTTTTCTCTCTTAGACTTAGGTTCCTTGCCCTTATAAAACCTTTCAAGGCAGAAATAGTATGGAGGATGGAGATGTGGCTTAATGGAGTTCCATTTGGAAGGCTGTACCCTGCTTGGCTGGACTGACTCCACTGAAGAGGAGAGGAAGCAAAAATGACCCCAAGGTGCAGCCAACTCTGCTATATTAGCCTGACTGGACAAACACAGCACAACTAGCTGCTGCCTTTCTTTCTATATCCTTTCCCACCTGTTAAATAGAGTACGCAAACCCATCCACTTGCAAATACCTCCTCTTCATGTTTGTTTATTAAAAGATGCTCATCTGTGGTGTAATATGTGAGCCGCTTGCTACTCAACATGGTTGCTTTCTTGTAGCTATAAAAAATGCATCCAAAAAGATAACTATGACCCTAAAGCAGTGGTTCTCAAACTTTTTTCTCTGGGCCACACTTTCAGAATAACAATTTGCTCGCACCACAATGGTTTTCTTTAATTGATAAGAAAGACATTGGAAAACAAAAAGATACAAATCTTAGCAATGTCTGTTTCATAGCAAAAAACACAACTACAGTACTTTACAATATGATCATGGGACATCCAGAAAGTATTAAAGAATGCAGCTACACAAGAACATGAATCAGTCCCAAAATGTAATTGCAAATGAGCCTCTTACATAAGTGCCTTAAGTACTTATGAGAGGTGTAAGCTTGCTTTCTCCGAGTAATCTCATCTATATTATGTCTAATTTGAATCAAACAAACTCTCATCTCCTCATCAACACAAAGAAGCCGTTGTCTTTTCTGATCTTTCATATCTGTCAGAGTTTAAAATGCCTCTTCACAACGATGTGTCACGGAGAACCGTAGAAGAATAGCCAATGCTGTTGAATATCTTTCCATATTCTGCAAATAAAAAAACCATTGATACTATATTATACTGGTTATGCTTGATTGATATACCACTGATAACCTTAAAAAATTTACGTTGAACATGGTGGTTTCAAGGGGGTCACTTTAAGAGAAAAAAACTTTGCTGTAGATTGCTGCCACCTGTAATTAGAATTAACATTGTGTCTCTCTATAAAAGCAAACATAGTACTACTGGTTGTTTAATGCAGTATCTGCCATGTCACTTGTTCCATGTCTCTGATACACAAAATATGGTATGTAGTTCCATTGCTCAATATGTGTGTTATATGTTTTATTTTCTAATTTGTAAAAAAAACCCCTACATTATTATGTTTATCTGCATTATTTAGAGTGTGCTTGGCTGACAAAGCCCGGCAGGGTGAAACAATGTATTATTCCGGGAATCCTTGTCACGTTTAAGTTCTTTCGTCTGACACCTGCATACAACAACTATATTTTGCAAATGCACGTGATATGTATTGAAGTTCTCACTCTAGCCACCAGGAGTATCGTGTATATAGTTTTCACTCAGGTCCACGTCAGTTACTTTAGGTGGGAAACCCTGGGTTGTTGTTGCTACAATGTTGACAGCCGGCTGCCTATAAAAGCAGTCCGGCTGAGCTGTTTGCTGTTCAGTTCTGTTCCAGCTTACAAATAAAGAGCTGCTTTGGAGAAATCACTGTGTCGTCTGCTATGTATACCCACTATTTAACAGCACATGTTAAGATCTTTCGTATCCTTCGTCTGATGCCTGCATACAGCAGCTGCATACAACAGCCATACTTTGCAAAGGCAGATGTGGAACATTACAAAGAAAAGTTCATCGTTTGCAAGTACTGCTTCTTAAAGTTGTTACGTTTGACACTGGTATTGGCTAAGACATACGTGGAACACAAAAAGCTTTCATTTGGACATTACGTCCAGAACTGATCTATTTGTATTTCCTGTTCTAAATGTTGGTCCTTGATTGCTTCTACTCAACTAGATAATGTGAAAAGAGTTATGTTTATATAGTTAAATACAGACAGTTACGTTGTGGGTATATTTATTGCAAAAGCAAGGCAAAACATTTGCTTTGTTTTAATTTAGAACTTTGAATTGAAGAAAATAAGGGTAGAATAATTCTGTGAAAAACTCACTTTTCTTAAGATACACAGTGGCTAGGTCAGGGCGAGAGAGGTAAGGAGCCAACTGCTTAGCTTGGCGGAGATGAAAAAATGCCGCCTTTGTTATAGCTGCAATCTGCACCTCCATGGAAAGAGAGGTGCCGAAGATTACACCCAAACTCTTAACGGATGGTGCTGGCACTAATTGTGCCCCTGCAAGAGATGGGAGTTGCACCCCCCCAATCCCATATCGTCCTGACCCAGCCAAAGGACCTCTGTCTTCAAAGGATTTAACTTCAACCGGCTCATACATAACCATCCAGCCACAGCTTCCAAACATCTGATCAGTGTGCCTGCGGCCGAGTCAGGATGGCTGTCCTGCCTCTGCCTCCACAGGTATGCCCCCACCACAATAAGTGTTTCCCCACTACCTGTGGCAGAGGCAGTGGCAGTGGAGGTGTGGTGTGGGCATGGCACAGGGGCAGAGGACGTGGTGTGCACCCTCATTTGAGGAGGAGTCGGTGAGCGGCACTCTCCTCAGGCCCAGATCTGCTTCCCGAGATGACCACCTCACTTTGCCTCATGAGTGATCTGGCCTTGGACATAACACTATTTACTGTTGTTAGCCACTCTGAGCCCGGCTTCGGCTGGGGAGGGAGGGATATAAATACAATTTTATTATTATTAGAACACTGAGGACAGTACATCCAAAAACACATAGAGTGCTTCCGTCACGATTGAGCAACCGCAGCATCTCCCCGGCTTGCAAGCTCAGAATTAAGAACCTGGGCTAATAAAGTGATGCCATTTCTTCGAACAATGATAGTCACACTGCACCTCTCTTTAGAAATTACATGTCCTGACACCACCTCCTTTGCCAGCAAACTATCTTTTGAAAAGTAGAAAAGGAATAAAAAATATAAAGCGAAATATAGAGTCCACCATTCCATTAAGAAATGTCAAGGTGAATCCCTCAAAATGCTTGAAATTGTGTTTTCATTGCTAACTGCAAAATTCAATTTCCTTGTTGCTTGCTGTTGAACTTGATCAGATAATAGACTGTTTGTACTTTACTTGGCATTTCTGATAGATTTTGTATTCATTAAATATAAACATTTCTTACTTTTGTTGGATCATGTATTTTGATGGTAACATCTGAGGACAAGACATTATTATTTTTTGTATACTTTCCGTTCATGTATTAAAATGTATATGCTGCCCTTTAAAGAACAATGAAATAGTTAATAGAAAACAGAAATAGAAAACAGTTAAAAGCATCATGAAAGCAGCAGAGAAAACTGAGTGTTTAAAAGCCATACATAATTTTGCTGCAGTTTTTGCTTTTCTTTTGAAAGACCTTACAGTTTTGTGTTTTTTATTTCGAGCCAGGCATATCTTTGCTGCAGTATATTATTTAAATTTAGTTTCTTTTCTGTCAAATTATACACAAATAATATAATCGGTTACTAATTAAACAACAACAACAATAATAATAATAATATTTTTTTATTTATATCCCTCCCTCCCTGGGCTTATAAAATAATATTATAATATTATAAAACATATAATAAAAACCATAAAACCACATACAAGTAATATCTCAGTAGCTTAAATTTCTTTAAAATAATAAAACAATTATTCCCTTAGTGGTAGAAGGAGCCAAGGAATGTGTGGCACTGTAAGAAAAGTCCCTATTCCCCTGAAAGCCATTACTGTAGACTAGAACAGTGCTGCTTCCCAGGCATACTAGTTCAGGCAGAAGCCAAATCACTGCAGTACAGTGGCCTCTTTTTTTCAACTGTTCCAGATGGTTCTAGCACAGTAGGCTATCTGGACAGGGATAGCCTAACTTCTGTTGCCTGTGCTCTGATAACCTCTAGGTTAGATTACCACAATGTGTTAGATCTAGAGCTGCCTCTGAAGATGGTTCTGACACTTCAGCTGGTGCAGAATTTGGCAGTCAGGTTGCTCACCGGGGCAAGACAGTTGGAGCATATTGCACTGATCCTGGTCTGACTGCACTGGTAGCCAGTTAGTTTCTGTGTCCAATTCACAGTGCTGGTTTTGACCTATAAAGCATTGAACAGCCCAGGACAGCAGTACCTCAGAGTACCGCCTCTCCCCATCTGAACTGACTTGGACCCTACAGTCATTCTCTGAGGCCCTTATTTGGCCTCTCCACAAAAGGTCCAGAGGGTAGCAGCACAAGAATATGCATTTTCTGCAGTGGCTCCCTCTTGTGGCATGCTCTCCCCAGGGAGGCTCACCGGGTGCCTTCATTGCATATTTTTATGTACCAGGCAATAATGTTTCTCTTCAACCAGGCTTTGGTCTGATTACCATTCCATGGTTTTTAACATGTGTTTGTAGGAGGGTGGGGATGGTTATTGGCACGTTTTTATTTTATTGTGTATTTTGCATTCTCATTTTGCATTTTTGTGTTGTGCACTGACCTGTGATCTTTGGATGAAGAGCTGTATACATTTTTTTTCTTTTAAAGAACACAGGGATATAGGAAGCTGTCTAATGCAAAATCAGACCATTGGTCCATGTAGCTCATTAATGTCTCTACACTCACTGGAAGCAGCTTTCCAAGGTTTCAGACCTGAGTCTCTCTCAGCCCTACCTGGAGCTACTGGGGATTGAACCTGAGATTTACTGTACCACTGAGCTATAGCCCTTCCCATAGAAGGGGGAAGAGAAATTGTCACACCTTATGCTGGTAAATAGTATAGGCATACCGAATTTCTGTTCCATACCTGCTACTGACAGCAGCAGGGGTTACACTAGAACTACTGAATTATTATTTTTCAGACTGAACCCTGGTCTAGATACGCAGTACTAAGATGCTAAATATAAAAATAGGATATGGAAGTGATTTGAGTATTCTTGAACTCCTGTCCTGACCTTTTTTTACAATTACCACACTAAATGATTTAATTTTCTCTAATTACGCCAAATTATATGACACACAGAGTAAGTTTTCATTAGTATCTGTCACACAGAGAAAGCTGTTCTCTATTTTCCCTCCTCAATTGGCAATAAATAGTCATTTCCACATGACAATAATCTCTCTCTTGTGAGTGTTTCAAATAGTTCCCTTTATGTATGTGGATTTTATGATGTTTAGTAAAATAGATTTTTTTTTTTTTTGCAGAGGGCAAAGTATGTCAGAGAATGAATTAGTTTAAAGGATGTACATTCTGGTATGTAGGAATAACAAACATGATAGCAGTGTACAGATTTAAGAACAATCTGCTCCCCTCCATAAAAGAGTAAGAGCTGTTTGACAGTGGACACCCTCAGGAGGTGGTGGACTCTCCTTCCTTGGAGATTTTTAAGCAGAGGTTAGACAGCCACCTGTCATATATGATCTAGTTGAGATTTCTGCATTGCAGGGGGTTGGACTAGATGACCCTTGGGTTCCCTTCCAATGGTACAATTCTATGATCCTATGAAAGGCTTCCACAGGATGCTACTGTCAGGAATCCTGACACATGCAACTACTTGGGATTCCCAGTGCAGAGAGCAGTAGAGAGAGTTAGTACACCTTTTTGTTGTGATTATTCCAGTTTTGTCGTAAAATTCAGGCAGCAGACGGACTCTCCGGTGGTAGCCAATAACCTTCCCCTTCCCTGACATTATGACGTCAACAAAATTGTTGGCCAGTGAGCTTGTCAACAACGTCTGGTTGTGGGGTGGCAGGCAGCTGTCGTGGCCGGAGGGTGGGAGGAGATTCTGCCCTCACGAGATCACAGCAGGCACTAGGCCTTATATGGCACAGCAAGGGGCAAGGGGCAGAGACCTTTAAAAGGACTTGCCCCACTCATCTTCCTTCACGCCTTTCCTCAGATGGAGGAAAACGTTCCCAAACCACGCTCCCCATGATAACTGTCTAGGGCAGGGGTAGTCAACCTTTCTATACCTACCGCCCACTAATGCATCTTTCTTGACGGTAAAATTTCCTTACCGCCCACCAGTGCTTGGTGGAAGGAGGATTCAGCTTGTGCTGTAGAGCCCCCTACTGCCCACCTAGAATCCTGAAACGCCCACTAGTGGGCGGTAGGGACCAGGTGGACAACCTCTGGTCTAGGGTCTTTGGCCAGCAAAGAAAGGTTGCAGCCCAGGATCTGAAGGAACGTGCTTCCCCACCTTGCTGGCCTCCCCTTACCTGTGTTGTGTGGCAGCACCTGGAAAGCATCCGCAGCAGTGCTGTTTCTTGATGGAAACTGGTGCCACTTCTCCACTGGCAGCAATAAGGGGGGGCATAAAGGCGCTGCCTCTTGGTGTAGTGGCTAAGAGCGGTGGGCTCGTAATCTGGTGAACCGGGTTCGCGTCTCCGCTCCTCCACATGCAGCTGCTGGGTGACCTTGGGCTAGTCACACTTCTCTGAAGTCTCTCAGCCCCACTCACCTCAGAGTGTTTGTTGTGGGGGAGGAAGGGAAAGGGGAATGTTAGCCGCTTTGAGACTCCTTCGGGTAGTGAGAAAGCGGGATATCAAATCCAAACTCTTCTTCGTCTTCTTCTTCTTGGACTTCTCCTGCTCGAAGCGGCTGCTACACTCCACCTCATGGGTGGGCCCAGAGGCATAGTGGGGGTGGGGCGAGGGGGGTTGTTGCCCCGGGTGCAGTTTTCTCGAGGGCACATTTGGCTCCTCACACTGCCCCTGCCAGCCCCACGCTGCTCTGTGAGTCCGATCCCAAGATCCCAATCTCAAGAAGACGCAACAGGAATGTGCCCTTCAAATCATTGGAAGAGCACGTGCCTGTCCTGTTGTGTCTTCCTCATGTTGCCCTCCACAACATGCCCCGCCCGGGTGTGCCCGCGCCAGGCACCTTGAAGACACACTCCACTGCTGGATGGGCCAGTCCTGTTTAATACAGTTGTACCTTGGAAGTCGAACGGAATCCGTTCCGGAAGCCCGCTCAACTTCCAAAACGTTTGGAAACCAAATTGCAGCTTCTGATTGGCTGCAGGAAGCTCCTGGAGCCAATCAGAAGCAGCGGAAGCCCTGTTGGACGTTCAGGTTCAAAAAGAACATTCGTAAACTGGAACACTCACTTCCGGGTTTGTGGCGTTCGGGAGCCAAAATGTCCGAGTTCCAGGGCGTTTGGGATCCAAGGTATAACTGTAGTGAACTTTTAGGGACAGGAGCTGATCACAACCATGCTGCAACAATTGTTTTCTTTAAAGTATAAACATGAAAAATCCCACTTCAGCAAATCTCTCCCCTCCTCTCTCTTACACACAGGAACAGAGTAAGGGGAAGGACCACTGTCACTTCTGGGCAGTGGGTTTTTTTGGGTGGGGGGCGAGTACTCAAAGGTACGCAGTACTGGCACCTTTTTCTCTGAGAAGAAAAGCACTACTTCTGAGTGTGATGTCACCCTTCACTGGCTTCATATTGTGAATGTTTTAAGTCTAGAAACAAGCAATTGGCTTAACAAGTGTTTTCTCCTTGAATGCGTATGCAAAGAATGTCAGGCATGCAATGTCTACACATATACTTGCTTTACAAATTATATTAATTTTACTTTATTTAGCTGGGAAGTGCAGAGAGTTCAGCCTAGTTCAAGGAAAGCACTGTTGTAAACAGCGAGCTTAAATGCAAGCAGTGTAAAGAGCAGCCGCTTACAGAAATCTAGCTATAGATAGTGAGGCCTTATGCTGCTTTGCTATGGATCACACATAATTGAATCATGCTCAATAGAAGGCCATTACAAAACGGAGATGATTTGCAATGCTAATGTGGCAAAGACAGCTGTCACTGGGAATTAAATATGTTTATTGAAAGCCTGAATAAATGAGGTGTCTATTATCTTCTGGCTCCACTGCTGCCCGCTTAAGAACACAAATATATGTTACTGTCTCAATAATCAGCTCTGTTTTCTCTTTAACTTATAGAAATATGAAGAAGATTGAAAGCAGAGTGGAGGGCATATAAAAAACAACAACAGTGGAATGACTAGCGGCTACACAAAGGGAAACAGACAAACCAGAGCTGTAAAAGTCTACTGTCGGGGAAATGGATTTAATTAGAAATTTTTTTTTAAAAAAACATTCCTTTTGCGAAAACATGCCAGCTTCATTTATAGGAACCAGAACAATCACTTGTGAAATTCCATGAATAAGATCAGTGATATTGGGGGATGGGAACTCCAGCCTTCCCCCATCCAGGACTCTTTCTCTGCTAGGGACATGGGACAAATTTTTTTGATTTGCATTTTAAGACAAACCTTCCTAATTCACACTTCCTAAGCCAAGGTGTGAACCAAAAGGCAGCTATCCCTCTGAACTTCTCTGGGTTTGTGATGCAGTTCTCCAGGAACAATGGCGGAACCCAAAAATGTGTGTACTCAGGGAAAGTGCACACTCAGGAAATGTGCACAGTGGTGAAAACAACATACAAAACCACACCAAATTAGGGGCGATTCCTTGCAGAAGTACGCATATCAGGTAAAATTGGATTTTTGTGCAGCCAAATAATAATAATCAATCCTTCCTCCACCCCCAGATGCAGGTACAGCGGTACCTCAGCTTTTGATTATCTCAAAGGCTGAACATTTCGGTTTTCGAATGCTGAAAACCCAGAAGTAATTGCTTCTGTTTTCGAATGGGCTTCGGAAGTCGAATGGCTTCCATTGTGTTCCCCCCCTCTTTTCTCCACTGACTTTGCAGATTTTGCAGACATTTGCACCTCGGTTGTCAAATGTTTCAGAAGTCGAACAGTTTTCCGGAATGGATTACATTAGACAACTGAAGTACCACTGTATAGGTTAACAGTTCTTAAGAAATATGAGAAATGTAAATAAACTCAACTCAACAGATCTAACTCCCCCCAATTTCTTCTACCACCCCGAACCTTAACTTACTTCCTGCCACCTTGCTCATCAACTTTACCCCTTGCCTTGCCTTCCCTCATTTTGCACTCTTGCACACTCCTTTTACTGCCCTCATCTACTCATCCCCACAACTTTCTCATGATGAGTAGTATAAGGCATGGCTTGTTCTGATAAAGTTCGGTCTCTGCCCTTTGCTTCACCTGCAGCAGCAGTCTCCATGATAACAACAACAACAACAACAACAACAACAACAACAACAACAAATTATTATTATTATTTATACCCTGCCCATCTTGCTGGGTTTCCCTAGCCACTCTGGGTGACTTCCAAGAAAGATTTAAAATACATTAAAATGTTACACATTAAAAACTTCCCTGAAGTTTTCAGATGAAGCCTTTCCTTAAGCCTTCAGATGTCTTCTAAATGTCAGGTAGTTGTTTATCTCTTTGACATCTGATGGGAGGGCGTTCCACAGGGCAGGCACCACTACCGAGATGGCCCTCTGCCTGGTTCCCTGTAGCTTTGCTTCTTGCCGTGAGGGAACCACCAGAAGGCGCTCAGCGCTGGAGCTCAGCGTCCAGGCATAATGATGGGGGTGGAGACGCTCCTTCAGGTATACTGGGCCGAGGCCGATGGGAGAGTGAGGCAGAATCCACCCAGAATCCACCCACCTGAGGAGGGTGAAAGGGTGGGATTAAAAACAAACCAGAAAATGAGCAAAACCAAAGACCGTAAATTCCTAGAGTGTCTTGCTGCAATGGCTTTGCTGTCCTGTTGGTTATACAGTGGTACCTCGGGTTACATACGCTTCAGGTTACATACGCTTCAGGTTACAGACTCTGCTAAGCCAGAAATAGTGTTTCAGGTTAAGAATTTTGCTTCAGGATGAGGACAGAAATTGTGCTGTGGCGGTGCGGCAGGCCCCATTAGCTAAAGTGGTGCTTCAGGTTAAGAACAGTTTCAGGTTAAGTACGGACCTCCAGAACGAATTAAGTACTTAACCCGAGCTACCACTGTATTGCCATGCACAGTTCACTGGTTTGCATCACATCCATTTGAACCTTGGACACAACGCCACCATACATTTAAAGGACCATTACACCGTTTTAACAGTCATGGCTGCCCCAATGAATCATGGGAACTGTAGTTCGTGAAGGGTGCTGACAGGTGGAAAGCATGGTGTGGATGTGGGCTTTGATTGTGCAAGTTGTGTCTCGCTTCATTTCTTTCTTTGCCGGGAACGTGAAGTTCAGAGTTCATGGTGCTCTGCTTTCTGAATACCTGACCCTTATTTTGTCCATATACTATACCCATTCCTGCTTTGAATCCTGTATCCACCTGTATCCCTTTTTTATATTGTAAGTTGCTTAGAGCTACTTTGGTAAAAAAAAAGCCACCAATTAATAAACTAGGTCAGATTTTCACATTCTACTGCATTGTATGAGTCTTGGTAACCTGCTGCTCCATGGGACTCTCAAGAGTCTCCTCCAGCACCATAATTGATGCTTTTGAATTATGGTGCTGGAGGAGACTCTTGAGAGTCCCACGGACTGCAAAAAGATCAAACCTATCCATTCTTAAGGAAATCAGCCCTGAGTGCTCACTGGAAGGACAGATCGTGAACCTGAGACTCCAATACTTTGGCCACCTCATGAGAAGAGAAGACTCCCTGGAAAAGACCCTGATGTGGGGAAAGATGGAGGGCACAAGGAGAAGGGGACGACAGAGGAAGAGATGGTTGGATAGTGTTCCTGAAGCTTCCAGCATGAGTTTGACCAAACTGCAGGAGGCAGTGGAAGACAGAAGTGCCTGGCATGCTCTGGTCCATGGGGTCACGAAGAGTCGGACACGACTAAACGGCTAAACAACAACAACAACAACCTGCTTTACTAATGGACTCCTCTGTTTTCTACTCCTGTTTTCTAGCCCAGCATTCTGTTCTCACAGTGGACAACCAGATGCCTATGGGAACCCTGAAAGCTGGACATGAGCACAAGAGCATTCTGCCCACCTGCAATTCCCAGCATACTGCCTCTGAAAATGGAAATAGAAAATAGCCTAGTAGTCATGAATTTTTCCAATCCTCTTTTAAAGTCATCCAAGTTGGTGGCCATCACCGCCACCTGTGGAAACATGTTCCACATTTTAACTATGTGCTGCATGAAGGACTTCATTTCTTTTGTCTTGAATCTCCCAACATTTGGCTTCATGTTCATCAGTTCTTGGAGGGGGAGAAAACTTTTTCCACTTTCTCCGTGCCATGCATCAATATATATATATATATATATATATATATATATATATATGCTTTCGTAGATTTTCACGGGTACAGGAATGCAGGTTTTGGTGTCCTCGGGTGTCTTCCCGTGTAAAAGTTGGGGTGTCTAGGCGACGTTTCGACGAGGTCTCACTCGTCATCTTCAGGCTGGTGCTTTCGGCTTCTTGTTACTGGAACAGAGCAGGATCTCAGTGTTTGAGTTCCTATAAATACTGTTGAGGGGGTGTGGTGTATAGCCTCCAATGTTCTGGGCAGAGAGGAAGTTCCCAGGCTAGTGTGCCTTTTCTTCTTTTGTTCCTTAATTACTTGAGGGATATCCTGAGTGATTTCTTGAGTGATATCCTGAGTACCACTTAGGTGGGTCATTAGGTGTGGATTAGTTGCTAAAGTCTTTGTGTCTTGACCTCTTGAACTTTGTGAAGAGTTTTTCTGAGAAGATGGCTGTACTGCACTTAGTTGTGCTCTGGCTTGGCTTCGTGTATAGGGGCGAGCTGTGGTTTTGTGGCTTGTGTCAGCCAGATCTGTGTAGGGATGCTGCACCCCCCTGCAATCCCTACACAGATCTGGCTGACACAAGCCACAAAACCACAGCTCGCCCCTATACACGAAGCCAAGCCAGAGCACAACTAAGTGCAGTACAGCCATCTTCTCAGAAAAACTCTTCACAAAGTTCAAGAGGTCAAGACACAAAGACTTTAGCAACTAATCCACACCTAATGACCCACCTAAGTGGTACTCAGGATATCACTCAAGAAATCACTCAGGATATCCCTCAAGTAATTAAGGAACAAAAGAAGAAAAGGCACACTAGCCTGGGAACTTCCTCTCTGCCCAGAACATTGGAGGCTATACACCACACCCCCTCAACAGTATTTATAGGAACTCAAACACTGAGATCCTGCTCTGTTCCAGTAACAAGAAGCCGAAAGCACCAGCCTGAAGATGACGAGTGAGACCTCGTCGAAACGTCGCCTAGACACCCCAACTTTTACACGGGAAGACACCCGAGGACACCAAAACCTGCATATATATATATATATATATATATATATATATATATATATATATACATATTTATTGAAGTTTTCAAAAAATACAGAAAAAGAAAAGAAAAAGAACAAAGAAAAAAGAGAAGAAAGATTAAAAAGCATTCACCATTTAAGCCTTATTTTCAATGACATATTTCCAAGACTTCCCCACACCTCCCCTTCTTGTATTCCAATTCCATTTATTTGGTTCAACAAGTTCTTATCCCCAATTTTTGACCTTATTATATTTAGTTCATTATTATATTTAGTTCATTATTATATTTAGTTCATTTTATATAACCAATTTTACCTTATAAACCTCAGTCTTTATACATTAGAATTTTTTTCTAAGATCGACCCCTGTTCCCTTCCACGATTTCCCCATTTTTATACTCATAACAAAACTAAATAAAAAAGAAGAAAAAATCAAAATATAGTTATACACCCTTTGGATTCCCAAACTCCCCCCCCCCTTTCCCGGTTTCAATCCCCAATGTCCGTCAGTCTATCTGCTATCAGCCTAGAGACCTTACATCCGAGGCTCTTAATTCTCTCTCAGTTCCTCTTTGCCAGTTTTTTTGATAGTCCTTTATATCAAACCCCAAATCTCGGAGAAGCTCTGTCTCGATAATGTCCATTTTTCTTCCAGCCAGACCTCTATATTTAAAAGTGGAGCTCAAGTCTTGTTTCTTAATCCTTTTGAATCTAAATGTCCCCAAAGCTCCAACTTCCATCTTGATCAAATTTGTAATCCATAGGTCTTCAGGTCTCCACATAAGGAGATCTCTCCGTTCTTCATTTTCCAATTCAAGCCAAATTTTTATCATCCAGTTCTTATTTTCCTTTATGTCCTTCCTGCCAGGCCTCTGGCCTTCCTTAACCTTCTGCAGCATTGTAGCTCCTCCTTCATTTCCCTCCAGATCATCATGTATCTCTTGTTCCACTTTCTCAGATTTATCAAATTTATTTTCCTGCTCAGCTGCAAAGACTTTTAATTCCGCTACAGGGACTTTTTGTTCAGCAACAAAGACTTGAGTCAAGTCCCTTCCAGTTTCAGTAAAATTATTTACTGTTTCATTCAGTGTGATTACCCTTGTAGCCAAAATATCACTTTGTTCTTGAAGCTTTCCCAGGAGATAAAAAGTCCTGTTCAGCTCAATGAGTATTTTCCCACTTGCAGCCATTCTTGCAATGTCCTAGAACCCCCTCTAGAGGGATTATGGTTACTTACTATCCTTCTAGTTCCAATCCAAAAGTCAAAATAACTTGTTTCTCTTTGTTTTCAACAATTTATATCCAAATTGTAACAAATCCAACCAGCAAAGGCACCAGAAACAAAGTTTCTTTTTATTCCCCAACTTTGACAGCTAATTTTGACAGCTGTCAAAGTCCTCTGTATCTTTTCAACAGGCTCTCTCGCGGATCACTCCCGGGTCCCGGGGGGTTACACTTCAGCTCTCAAAATCAACTCTTATCCTCCAGCAAAATTACTTGTACTGTCCAATCGTGAAATTAATTACTTTTATCCAGTAAAGAAGAAGATATTCTCTCAACCTTAGTTATCTAGTCCTTGCTTTAAGTTGCTTACAAGGCGGGGAGACGGACTTCCTTTTTGCACCTTCCCCGATCGTGCCAAATTCAAAAAGAAAATTTCCCTTTTAAGTCCAATTTCCGTATTACTCACGGGTTGTTGCTTTTAATCCAGATGTTCAAAGGAAAAAGTCAGCGCTCTCCGTCCATGGCATGCGGCTTCACTCAGCAGGGGGAGCAAAGGACTCTCAGCACCACGCTGCTCCCCGTCCCCCGTTCCGCAGCCTTTAAAAAGGCTCCTTCGTGGGTCGGGGGGTGCAAATGGTGCCCACCGAGTCACCAAGTCCACAGGCTTCTGCGCCTGTGGTTTTTTAGGGTCCCCGCGTCGCCGCCGCGGCAGGACCCGACCCCTGCTGAGCTGATTCCCTCCGGAGCTCGGAGGGAATCCGCCATTAGGCGATGGTGCTAACCCGGAAGTCCTCGCCATGCATCATTATATCATCTCATCTCTTACTTGCCTTTTCTCTGAACTGAAAGCTGCAACCTTTCCTTGTTCGGGGAGTTGCTCCTTCCCCTTACATTTTGGTTGCCCTTTTCTGAATCTTTTCCAGCTCTACAATATCCTTTTTGAGGTAAGGCAACCAGAACAGTACATTATGTCAATTGGATCACTTCTTTAAGCTTGTTGTCACACTCAAAGTGTCGGCATCTCTATTCAACCAAGCTGATAAGGCTCATCTTCGGAATCGCCTCCCGACGATTAATTGACGACCTGATCCTTTGATAAGGCCTCAGGCACATCGTCCCAGCAGAGCATCAAAACAGCACGTGGAAGTGATGAGATTTATGGCTACATTGCTATGCTTTATTTTCTAGCTACGCAGAGAGCAAAGAAATATACATCTTCTCCCTGTGAGAGCAGAGAGTAACTGAAACAAAGGAACAAAGGAAACAGGAAACCACTAATGTCACATCCCGTCTCCTTTCCCGTGAGACTAGAAGGTCTCTGGAATGTAAACAGAGTCCTGTGACTGCCAGCAGCTGCTCAGTGAGAAACAGAAACTAACAAAGAACTCTAACAGGTTTGGGAGACAGAACTTGTCTTGCAGAAGCAATGCTGGCTCGGCTTCAGTAAGACTTGTTCTTCTATATGCTTGGTTATTTTAATTTTAACAATACTTTCCACCAGTTTTCCTGGGACAGACATTAAGCCAACTGGCATTTAATTTCCACAGTATCCACTGGATCTCTTCTTTAAAAATTGGTGTTACATTGGCTACTTTCCATTCAAGTACAGAGGTTGATCTGAGGAACAAGTTACATATCTTTGCTACCAGATCAGCAATTTCACCTTTGAATTCTTTGAGAACTCTTGGGTGGATGCCATCCAGACCTGGCAATTTTTCAGTTTCTATTGTGTCTAATAGGCCTACAACTTCATCTCTCAGTACTACTATCTGCCTAAATTTCCCAGACTCCCTTCCTTCAAAAGTTAGTTCAGGCACTGAGATTTGTCCTTTATCTTCCACTGTGAAGACAGATGCAAAGAATTCATTCAGCTTCTCCTCAATCTCCTTATCTTCCTTGAATCCACCTTTGACTTGCTTTTCATCTAAGAGTCTCACTATCTCACTAGATGGCCTCCTGCTACTAATGTGTTTAAAGAACTTCTTATTGATGACCTTAATTATTTTAGCAATATTATCCTCAATTTTTTTTGAAGCATCTATCTCAAATTATGTCCCACACTGGGAGAGCCAAATAAAAATATTAGGCTTGTGCTATTCTGCTGTCGCAGACATTTTGAGATAAACTTGGGAAATAAACTAAACTTCAACAAGATCAATATTTTAAGTTTTCTTGTCTATAATTTGGCTGCTATATGATTTGAAAGCTATTTAGCTGGCAACAGCTAAATAGAAGGCGTGCTGTGAATTTCTACTAGAATGCCTTTAATGGATTCGATATTTCCTTGGCTCCGTTTATGGATTTATGGAGGGTTCCCCCCCTCCATTTTTTTTAAACATAGAAAAGAAAGCAATTCATTCTTTGCTTTTAGGATTGTGTGGGTGACAGATGCCACCTATATAGTTATTCTGTTCAAAAATGATTGTGTAAAACTGCCTTAGGTGCATTGCTTAAGCCTTTCGCTTCAGAGGAGCCTTGTCTTCAATGACCCTGTTCCTGGGTTATAGTTTTAGAAACTATAACTATGTTATACTTCCTCAGGCGCAAGTGTTCCTGATAGATGTTTTAAAACATGTTTAAACATAAAGTGATCCCCCCCTTCTCTTTGCATGTTGTTTTCACACTTTTATTGTATTTAAGGAGTTTGACTGACTCTGGAAATTATAGTTTGTTCACAAAGCTCCCTTGAGGAATGCATATGGTGCTGAAACTGAAAACTAATGGCTCCACAGGATGAAGTTTCCTTGATTTCTGCCTCCCTTCCCCCAACACAAGAAAGTTTGTTGCACCACTGAAAAAATGGATGTGATTCAAAAGCTCATGGTGTCTCATGCAATTTTGCACATGCATGCTATTTCCTGTTTCTGCTATGTTGTGGAATGTTCTGAGCATGCCATGCGGGTGTGTGCAACAAATGTAAGAGATGTGCAATGAGAGCCACTGGGTCAGAGTGAGTTAATGGATTTATTTTTAATTGGAATTCATCAGACTCTAGGCAGACTCTGCAATTTGCAAATACAAAGTTCGCCATATGTCATTTTCCGCACTGCAGTTCCTTAGGGGAAATGGCATGTGGGGAACTTTGTCTCTGCAAATTGCAGATTTCCCAAACCTGTGCCATCTTTTCCATCCCTTCTGCCGAATGCATGCTCAAGAGAAGGAAGTGTAAAGACAAAGTCAGGCTCATGGAAGACTACCTGCTAGCTTTGTCCAGATATCAAAGAGAGACTGAATGAAGAATTAAAACTCTTCCAGGTCCTTGATCAACACCTTGCCCACTGGATCATTATAGCTCCCATTTCATGGCATGGTTCAGACATAATGGGAAATCATTGTTTTTCAATTCATAACTCAGACATGAGGAGTCTGAGGCCTGCATGCTCCCTTCACCTTTGTGTGCTAGAGGAAGAAATGGAGCCATTTTAAAACTAAGGTCTCCCCTTTTCCCTTTTTGCCCTTTGTCTACGAAATCAACCCGTTGCTTGTCAACCAACAGAGGGAAATATATGGGGGCTCTGCAAAAGGGGAGGTAAATATATGTGGACCTTGAGGAGGGAAAAACAGTTTTGGGGTGTTTTTAGCCAACAAATGGCATCTGTCCCCTTTCCTCCAGTCACAGGGTTCCCACAGATGCTTTTCACTGAAAATCAAGACCAATGAAACCACACAGGCTTCCTGGGTCTAATGTCGGCTTTGGCCCAAAGCCCATTGGGATCAGTGAAAGACATAGTTCCTGAATCTGCATTGGGTTTTCTCATCTCAGTGCTGATAAAAAGAGGAAACTCCCCTGAGAAATTTTGTGAATCTAATTGGGATCATTTTAATTTCCATCAAAATGCCTGTGCAGGTTTTACCTGAGCAGGGCCATTTAAACCCCCTCAAGATGTGTTTTTAGGCAGGGGAGGGGGAGGGGGGATCAGTTGAGATATGGAAACAGAACAAGCAAACCCAAACAAACAACCTGAAAACCTTTTGCTAATGTTATTGGCACTCACTCACAACAAATGTTTTGCAAGAGTAGAACTCTCCAAAGCCATTCAAAAAAACTTCAGACAAAACTTTGTAGATATGGTTGCCTTTACATTGTGTCATTTGCGTGTGCATGTCTTCTTTTATCGTTTATTTCATTAGTAGATTTGTAAAATTAATTGTACATTTATTCATTGAAAGCATATTTTTTTTACCCTGCTCTTCATCCAAAAAGGCTCCCAGCATTGCTTGAAACCAGACCCTGCTTGCAGGCTCACAACTCAAAGCACAACACTAAAGGAAAAGGGGGGGGGAGGGAAGAGGGGGTGGTGAAGAAGCAAATTCTGGCACCAATCCTTAAAATTAAATATAATGACCATTATATTGCTCAGAGTTTTTAAACTACATATATAAGATGCCCTGAATGTTTCGTTCCAAAAATGAAAAGGGAAATACAAATCTTTCAGCATAATTGATAGGTTATATGCATTTGATTTAAGGAGATGGGCATTTCAGTCCATGGGAATAAGATATATTTGCACATTAGGAGAGACATGATCCATATCTATCTATCATCTATCTATCTATCATCTATCTATCTATCATCTATCTATCTATCTATCTATCTATCTATCTATCATCTATCTATCTATTATTCTATCTATCATCTATCTATCATCTATCTATCTATCATCTATCTATCATCTATCTATCTATCATCTATCTATCATCTATCTATCTATCATCTATCTATCATCTATCTATCTATCTATCTATCTATCTATCTATCTATCTATCATCATCTATCATCTATCTATCTATCATCTATCTATCTATCATCTATCTATCTATCATCTATCTATCTATCTATCATCTATCTATCTATCTATCTATCTATCTATCATCTATCATCTAATTTCTGTGGAGGTATGGACAAAAAGAAAACATCTGCACAGACCAAGAGTTAGCTGCTTGCCCCAGAGAGTGATGGAACAGGCCGAGGAGTTGAATGATACTGGCTTAATTGCAAGGCATCATTTGTGAAGCATGTAGGACAGATCTAGACAATTTGGTCTCATATACTGCTCAATGCGTCCGAAAGGCCCTATGATAATTTACTAACTGGTACAAGACTTTGCTGGTGCTCACAAGTTCTGGATAACCTTTGTACAAACATTCTTCAAACACGAGCTGGATCATGGACCAACCTAGCCCAATTTGGTCAATACTGTACTGACTGGTGGTGGCAGCAGCAGCAGCAATCCAGGGTTTCAGATAGGAGAAGTGTTAGCTGGAGATGCTGGGGATTGCACCAGGGACCTTTGCATGCAAATCATGCAAAGTCCAACAAACATGTGCTCTGCTGTGCCTGAGCTGCAAGTTGAAAGTTCTCACATGCTGGAGAGTTAGTTCGGATGGGAAGTGCTGTTCCCTCAGCACAGGAAGTAAGGACAGCTCCTTGCTGGAGTAGGTGGCTCATTTCAGCAGTAGAATATATGGCTAGCCCCTGCTATTTTGCCTGTGAATTAAATGAATAATGTTTGCGACTGTCAGGCAAGCTCTATGGACCGATATCTTATTCTAAGCTTCAGAACGAAATGTATTTAGGCACAAACTCTATTTTAGCAAAGTTGCTTCAAAAAAAAAAATTCCCTTGGCTTTCCCCAAGCATGTGTGTAAATCGAGTGCATTCTTCCTCTCCCCATTCCACAAACAACCAGCAATCCTCAATATGTGTATAGAAACATGCTAATATAAATTAATGCCTTTTAAAATCACTGTAAACTCTGTTTTCTGTAATTATAACGAGCCCTAGAGTTCTAACCATGCAAGAGTAATTTTTTGAGTCTGTTTGCCATTATTGTCCTTTTGATGTTTTTTTTTTAAAAAAACTACATCTAACTTGAGCAAACAATGTTAAGTGGGGAAACAGATGTGATTAAATAGCCTGTAATTATGTCTTTAGTCATCTGTTAGCATCACAAGGCTTCTCCTGCTAGTATGACCAGAAAAAGTGACCTAACTGATTTCCCCAGCAGCTTTGCCAGAGACTGATGTAGAATAGATGGCCTTATTAAGCAATCAAAAAAAAAATTCCAGCCATTACAGTGGAATAGTAATCAGCACTGTTTATACTATTCACACACTTGCCCCACAATACACAATCAGGCCCATGAATTCTGCTAATTGGGTACCTTCTGCATCCAGAGGTGCCTACTATAGGAGACAAAAGGGACTAGGAAATTAGTGTTTGCGGCAATTAGTTTTTCTGTCTAAAGGCTTAGCCCGGTTGAGGGAAGCCCTGCTTCAGACATAGATTACTTTAGCAACTGTGGCATTCAAACGTCCTGTCACAAACCTAATTTGTACTTTCGGGGTGTGTGTGTGTGTGTGCTTATTTTGAAGCTGCATGTTTCAATCTCAAACCGACATCTATTTATTTCATGTTCCCAATACTAAATGGTTCTCTTCTATGGTTTTTCAGGAAACCAGCTGTGAGGGTTGAGAGGAATATGTTTGTCGTTGTGGGACGGGTTGCTAAAAACAGTACAACTGGGATGTATTTTGCTATGACGGTTCTTTAAATAGTCTCTGGTATGGCACAGAGGAGTTAACAGCATCATTAAACACAGACAGACACACAGACAGACAGACAGACAGACACACACACACACACACACACACACACACACACATATGAAGGACCAAAAGCATCTTGTCTCCACTAGCATAAAAATACTGGGGAGAAATGTAGGTATGAATGCATTTTATCTGAGTAAACTTACAACATATTTACAAATGGGTGCCCTTGAATGCTCAGTGGATTATGTTAAATTGGTTACCAAAAGCTATTTGCCCTTCCATTGCTTTCAATCTTTAGCATTTCTGACATAATAATCTGATAGGCAAATCTCCTTGCACGGCTTCTTGCCATTATAGACTCCCTGCTGTAGCTGCTTAAAGGGCAAATTAACAGTAGCACAATTCAAGTCACCTCTTCACCTCTAATACAAAGCATCAGCTGCATGTTCTTGCTCTGCTAAAGCTCTCCATATGGTTACTGCAGGACCTTAACAAAAGGATTTTAAAAAAAAAAGGCGCTTAGAACCCAGAATGAAGACTGAATAAATAGGAAGAGGGAAGCAAAAAAGTCTTTAAGTCAAATCACAGCTCCCATTTCTGTTATTTGAAGGTTATGTTGGAAAATAGAGAGGTACCATCTGCAATTTATTAATACGTTGTAATCTTCATTAGTTAATTTTTGCTCAGTGCAAATGTGATTAAGGATGTGACCTTCAGATGATGATTATTAATACCAAATATTGCATTATGAAACTATTAAATTGTAGGCAAATATTGGTACTTTGCAGACAATCAGAATGATAAGTGTGATAGTTTGTAGAGATACTGTACCAACATTTCCCTCTGACTGATTGCATTGCATATTGATATTAGCAAGTATCAGTATGTAGTGCAATCAGTCAGCAGAAAATGAGTGAAATGTAAACTAATGAGAGCTAATTGTCTCTTATAATAGCAAGGACACAGAATTCTATCAATTAAATTAGGCTAAGTTGAAACAGTGATCAATGTAATAATGTTGTGATATCAACCAAATTAGATGCAGTAATGAAATGGGTGATGTGCTAGGGTGACAACATAAGTAAAGTGAAACTTTTGATTGGGTTTTAAAGTCAGTGAACCCACCTGCGCCTACCTTGCCTTAACCCAATGCAATATTCTCTTTAGCTACAAGCTCAGGACTGAGTAGGTAGTGTAATACAATACATATCATTAGGTGTATGGTTGCATTCAGGCCGTTAATCCGTCTAGTTCAGTACTGTCCCTATACTGCAGACTTTCCCAACCCGATGCCTTCCATAACTTGTTGGACTACATCTCCCATCATCCCTGCCCTTTGGCCATGCTGACTGGGGCTGATGGAAGTTGTAGTCCAAAACATCTGGAAGACACCAGACTCGGGAGGTTGCTTTAGACTTGAGGATGAGGATGAATTCTCAATAGAAAGTGGCAATAGCTCTCTAGGACTTCAGGCAAGGGGCTTTTTTCAGACCCACCTAGAGATACCAGGAAGTGAACCTTTTGGAGGCAAAGTGATGCAAACAGAATACAGTGATACCTCTAGTTACAAACTTAATTCATTCTGGAGGTCCGTTCTTAAGCTGAAACTGTTCTTAACTAGAGGCGTGCTTTCGCTAATGGGGTCTCTTGCTGCCACTGTGCCGCCGGCACACGATTTCTGTTCTCATCCTGGGGCAAAGTTCTCAACTCAAGGTAACTCTTCCAGGTTAGCGGAGTTTGTAACCTGAGGTGTTTGTAACCTGAGGCGTTTGTAACTAGAGGTACCACTGTATACAAAAGGGAAAAAACATGGGAAGTTTACAGGAATGGAGTTAGTGAAGAACTCTGGCTAGTGACAGGTTGGTGTATGACAAGGGAATAGCAGGAGCAGGCATAGGCAAACTCGGCCCTCCAGATGTTTTGAGACTACAGTTCCCATCATCCCTGACCACTGGTCCTGTTAACTAGGGATGATGGGAGTTGTAGTCCCAAAAACATTTTGAGAGCTGAGTTTGCCTATGCCTGAGCTGGAGGGAAACCTCCAAATGTCAATGGCAAATTTGAAATTTCTAAGAAGCATATTTTGGTTCGTTTTCTCCTCTCTGCTATTTGAATTTTTAAACAGCAGGGATAGAACACAGATGGGAAATTTCTCACTCTTCATTTCTGGTGTGAGAACAGCTGAGGCTGTCAGGTTTGCGTGTGTCTTCAAGGAATCTCCAAGTGGAGCAAATGACCTAAGGGAAAAGCTACAGCCCTGATAAACACTGTTGACTACTGACATATATGCACAATTCTGTTAATAGTGCTTGCGGATGAGGAGGAAATTTGATTCTCAGTGTGCTTTTAAAGGAGACGCTATCTAATTTGCACTTACTGAAGCAGTACGAGACCCAAAGCATAGCCATCCTTTGAAAATGACATTGCTGTGAATGCTTCTATTCTTCTACTCAGCATATGTGTGGGGTTTTGTGTCAGCGTCACTTGTGTGGGTTCTCTTTCTGTTCACTTGTTATATTTCCTTGGTGATGAGAGAAGTTGCAAGTGGCCTAGGGTTTGGTTGGTTGCCTTTGATTGGCTGTAGTGAGACTTGTTTATGTGTCTGAGTGTGTGAGGGTGGAGTTTTGGATCAGGTTAGCCATATTGATTCATTTGCTGTCGGTGGGTTCTTGTTGTTGTCTTGTTGGGCTGTGTTTGTGATGAAGGCGTCTTCTTCTATTTGTCCTATGTCATTTTCAGCTTATTGGTTAGCTTTTCTAGTAAGGCTGTTTCCCATACTGTTTGATACCATTGGTCCATGTTTACTCCTGACAGGTCTCTCCAGCGCCTGGCTATGATGCTTCCTGCTGCTGAGAGTAGGTGGGTTATGAGCTCTTTATAATGTGAGTGGGCATTGTTATCTTGGAAGATGTTGAGTAGGGTGACTTCTAATACCTGCTTAGTTAATTTGCATATTTCTTGTATGACTGATGTCCAGAAGCGTTGGATTCTGGGACATTCCCACCACAGGTATGGCCCTATGGAGGTGCAGCCTCTCCAGCATTTTGGTGAGGTGTATACAGAGATGGGAAGCCCTGGCAAAAACCCAGGAAAATTAAAAAAACAAAAACAGTTTGGAATATTCAAACTATCTCAAACTCCCCCTCCCCAGTTTTTTTAAAAGCCTTTGGGAAAAAAAGGGGGGCGGGGGGTTTCCAGTTTTTTCCCAGGCTTCCCCATCTCTAGGTATACAGGTTGAAATAAAATTCTGCAAATTCTGATGTTATTTCTTTGGAGGAGAATGTTATGTTGCTGTCTTTTTTGGTGATGCAGTGAATTCTTGTTTTGAGTGTTTTTTTCGTACTCCTGTTTGCTAATTGTCTGGAGTTTTCCCCTCCATACTCGTAGAAGCGCTGTTTTGAGTATAGGATGTTAATCATTGTTTTGTTGATTTCTAGTGAGTCGAGTTCCTTCCTTTTTTGTTCTATAAATTTAAGGAGTCTTTTGGCTCCTGTTTGTTTGTAGCGTGATGAGAGGGCCATGATGTCTTGTTCTATTTTGCTAATTTTTGAGGAGGTTTGTTTTTTAAGCTGTGCTTTCTCCTTTACGCAAGCTCCCCTGGTGACAGCTTTCATGGTGTCCCAAAGGAGGGGGTTGTTATATTGTCTACATCATTTTCTTTGAAATAGTTTTGGAGAGTTTTTGTGAGACTCTCTCTAATTAGTTTATTTGTGGTTAGGATGGGACTGAAGAACCATGATGGAGTGGTTCATGTTTCTTCTCCTATTTTAAGAGTAGCTTCTACTGGGGCATGGTCTGTGATTTTAATGTTATCTATGTTCATTGATTCAACCAGGGGGATCAGGCCTTGTGGGAGCAGAATGCTGTCAAGTCTGGACAATATGCCATGGTGCCTGGATTGTAATGTGTGGCTGGTGTCTCATGGGTTTTCTTTACACCATATGGTTTGTTTTGTAGCATTTTTAACGATTTATAAGAGTACCTAATTGTTTGGGGTTTCCTTCAGAGGAAAGTTGCCCATGGGATTGTAGGGTGGGTGTCTTTCAGGGAAGTGCCTGTGGCATTCGTACAGAGCCCCCAGTCGTCTCACGGACTATTGAACCGTACACCACTAATCCGCTGCCACCAACCAGGTCCTCCCTGGTAAAATCACTTCAGTCTCAGTCAGGTTCTCAATTAATAAAGAAGAGTGTATTTTATTTCAGACACAAACTTTTACGGCATTCCAAATGTTGTTGCTCTTTATTTTCTTAGTCTTATTTTCCTCTCTCTATCTCTTCTACCTCCCCACTGCCCTAACTGTCTCTTACCAACTGCCTTTCCCAACCAGCCAACCCACTAAAACCAACCAACTACCCACCAACAACTCCCAATGAACTCCTCCCAGAACGGGTTTTATAGTCCCACAGACTCCACCCCCCTGGGTCCTATCTGTGTAACCTATTTAACTATTTCCCCTCCAGCACTCTCTCATATATGTTAACGTCACAGTGCCTCTCATGTTTAGGCTGAGATCACTTCCCAAGATTGCTTCCCCTTTGGAGAAGAAGAGGAATTTATTTTGTGTTTTCTGGATGGACTCTAGTTGTTTTGAGTTTGGAGCATATATGGAACCAATGGTCAGTTTAGTTTTGCCATCTAGCATCCCTTTAGCAAAATTTTATCTGCCTCTTGTCTTTTCATACTGTTGTGGCTTTGAAATTCAGGTCTCTACTGAATATCATAGCTACTCCGTGGGCCTTTCCTGAGCCAGGTGCAACCCATTGTTGACTGAAGTGGGGTTCGCTCAGGAGTTTGCTTCCTTTGGGTAGATTGTGTGTTTCTTGTAGAAAGGCAATGTGTGATTTCATGGTGTTTACATACGAGGTGAAGCGTTTGCTTTTGATGTGGTTTCCCAACCCCTCATGTTTAGTGTAATTGCTTTTAAACTAGTCATTCTGTTTGTCTACTTTATAGGATGATTCCCTGCCAGCCTGTCTGGGTTGTCCTATGTTTCTCACTGTGTCTATCAAACCTATTGTGTTGCATTGACATAAAGTGTGATGGGTGGGGGAAGAGGTGGGTTAGAGTTAGATTTGGGTTCAAGAGCGGGGGATAGATTACAGAAAGTAGCCTATACAGTGGTACCTCTAGTTACGAACGCTTCTGGTTACGAACGCTTCAGGTTATGAGCTCCGCTAACCTGGAAGTAGCTGTTCCTGGTTGTGAATTTGCCCCAGGATGTGAATGGGAATTGCGTGCTGTAGGCGTGCGTGCAGCAGGAAGCCCCATTAGCAAAAGCATGCCTCAGGATTAGAACGATTTCAGCTTAAGAATGGACCTCCGGAAGGAATTAAGTTTGTAACCAGAGGTACCACTCTATGTAGTTATATAGGTGTTTGTTTGGGGTAACTTGGACCATCTAGCTTCTAACTGATTGGTCCTGGGTCTCAGCTGGCATGGAGGGCCTTGTTTAAGAACAGGATGTCCTCCTTTCTTATTTCACCTTACTGTTATTGCTATTGTTATTTTTCTTTTTCCCTTTCTTGTTTCCGCCGTTTTTGTTTTCTTTGTTTTTTGTTTTTAAAGGATATATATATACACCAAAACCTGCATTCCTGTACCCGTGAAAATCTACGAAAGCATATATATATATATATATATATATGCAGGTTTTGGTGTCCTCGGGTGTCTTCCCGTGTAAAAGTTGGGGTGTCTAGGCGACGTTTCGACGAGGTCTCACTCGTCATCTTCAGGCTGGTGCTTTCGGCTTCTTGTTACTGGAACAGAGCAGGATCTCAGTGTTTGAGTTCCTATAAATACTGTTGAGGGGGTGTGGTGTATAGCCTCCAATGTTCTGGGCAGAGAGGAAGTTCCCAGGCTAGTGTGCCTTTTCTTCTTTTGTTCCTTAATTACTTGAGGGATATCTTGAGTGATTTCTTGAGTGATATCCTGAGTACCACTTAGGTGGGTCATTAGGTGTGGATTAGTTGCTAAAGTCTTTGTGTCTTGACCTCTTGAACTTTGTGAAGAGTTTTTCTGAGAAGATGGCTGTACTGCACTTAGTTGTGCTCTGGCTTGGCTTCGTGTATAGGGGCGAGCTGTGGTTTTGTGGCCTGTGTCAGCCAGATCTGTGTAGGGATTGCAGGGGGGTGCAGCATCCGGAGGTGCCACCATGGTTTGGCTACTGGATGGTGTCTGTAATTTATCTGTGGAGAGGGTCTGGGTTTGGGTCTGGTGTGGTTGATTGGTGATGGCGTTCTGTGTGCCTCTGGATCTGGTGTCAGTTTTTGTGGGGAGGGCTAATTTCCAGATGTCTGGCAAGGGGGATGTGTCGTCACGCTTGTTCATGTTGTGAGGGTGTTTCTCTATCTCGATGGCTTCCATGATTATTCTCTTGTGGTGATGTTCCATGTTAAAGAGCAATTTGGAATCTGCAAAATTAATTTCGTGTCCTGTTTCTTTCATGTGTTGGAAAAGAGAGGAAGTTTTTTCTTCTTTTTTGACGGCATTCTTGTGTTCTGCGATACGTGCATTTATTCGTCTGTTTGTTTGTCCAATGTACGTGGCTGGGCAGACTTTGCAGGGTATTTCATAGACCCCTTGGTTTTCCAACTGGATTTTATCCTTGGGGTTTCTGAGGATATTGGCTATTTTTTGGTTGGTGCAAAAGGCTGTTTTGATATTGTGTTTATGGAGGATTTTGCTAATTTTATCTGTAGTGCCCTTGATATAAGGAAGGAGGGCCATGCCATTGTTTTCTTCTGTGTCTTGGTTTTTGGGGGGTGTTTCTTTTTGGATTAGCTTCGTAACCCTGTTTTGCTGGTATCCATTGGCAATTAACACATTTGAGAGATTCTGTAACTCAGTTGTCAAGTGGTCTTTGTCAGCCAGGCGTTTGGTTCTGGAGATGAGAGTCTTGGCTACGGAGTTTATTTGTGCAGGGTGGTGGTGTGATTGTGCATGTAAGTAGCGGTTGGTGTGTGTTTTTTTCCGGTAGATAGTGTGTCCTAGGGAGCCATCAGGTTTTTTGTAGATTAGGACGTCAAGGAAGGGAAGTTGGTTGTTGGCTTCTATTTCCATAGTGAATTGTATTTTGGGGTGTAGGCTGTTGAGATGTGTGAGGAAGCTATCCAGTTTTTCCTTCCCGTGTGGCCAAATTACAAAGGTGTCGTCAACATATCTGAGCCAAAGTTTGGGTTTGTGTTCTGACTTGTCTAAAGCATTGGTTTCAAAGTGTTCCATGTACAGGTTTGCGATGACCGGTGAGAGGGGTGATCCCATAGGTGCTCCTTCTATCTGTTTGTATCTTTGTCCATTGTGGATGAAGTACGTGTTGGTTAGGCAGTGGTTGGTCAGGTCCAAGATGTATTCGGGGGGATTGTATTTGTTTTGAATGGCTGTCAAGGCTTCATTAATGGGCACTTGTGTGAAGAGAGATACAACATCGAAGCTCACAAGTAGGTCATTAGGATGTAGGTTTTGCTTCTTTATTGTTTCTATGAACTGGAAGGAGTTTGGAACGTGTGAAGAGATGGATTCTGCATAGGGCTGAAGTTGCTTGGCGAGAAATTTAGCGAGATTTTGTAGAGGTGAGCCTATGGAGCTGACTATTGGTCTGAGTGGTGTTCCAACACATCGGACTACCAAGCAAAACTATCAAATCTACTCCAAGATCCTACCTACCAACCTATAAAAACAGATCCCACCACCTATCTGGAAAAAACCACCAAATCCAAAATAAAAGCCTCTCCTATCAGTGAAGAAATCCAGCTAAGAATCATCCCCAGAGAAAAATCATCCAGATGCCCCAAACTCTACGGCCTCCCCAAGATACACAAAGAAGGAACACCACTCAGACCAATAGTCAGCTCCATAGGCTCACCTCTACAACAAACAGATAGAAGGAGCACCTATGGGATCACCCCTCTCACCGGTCATCGCAAACCTGTACATGGAACACTTTGAAACCAATGCTTTAGACAAGTCAGAACACAAACCCAAACTTTGGCTCAGATATGTTGACGACACCTTTGTAATTTGGCCACACGGGAAGGAAAAACTGGATAGCTTCCTCACACATCTCAACAGCCTACACCCCAAAATACAATTCACTATGGAAATAGAAGCCAACAACCAACTTCCCTTCCTTGACGTCCTAATCTACAAAAAACCTGATGGCTCCCTAGGACACACTATCTACCGGAAAAAAACACACACCAACCGCTACTTACATGCACAATCACACCACCACCCTGCACAAATAAACTCCGTAGCCAAGACTCTCATCTCCAGAACCAAACGCCTGGCTGACAAAGACCACTTGACAACTGAGTTACAGAATCTCTCAAATGTGTTAATTGCCAATGGATACCAGCAAAACAGGGTTACGAAGCTAATCCAAAAAGAAACACCCCCCAAAAACCAAGACACAGAAGAAAACAATGGCATGGCCCTCCTTCCTTATATCAAGGGCACTACAGATAAAATTAGCAAAATCCTCCATAAACACAATATCAAAACAGCCTTTTGCACCAACCAAAAAATAGCCAATATCCTCAGAAACCCCAAGGATAAAATCCAGTTGGAAAACCAAGGGGTCTATGAAATACCCTGCAAAGTCTGCCCAGCCACGTACATTGGACAAACAAACAGACGAATAAATGCACGTATCGCAGAACACAAGAATGCCGTCAAAAAAGAAGAAAAAACTTCCTCTCTTTTCCAACACATGAAAGAAACAGGACACGAAATTAATTTTGCAGATTCCAAATTGCTCTTTAACATGGAACATCACCACAAGAGAATAATCATGGAAGCCATCGAGATAGAGAAACACCCTCACAACATGAACAAGCGTGACGACACATCCCGCTTGCCAGACATCTGGAAATTAGCCCTCCCCACAAAAACTGACACCAGATCCAGAGGCACACAGAACGCCATCACCAATCAACCACACCAGACCCAAACCCAGACCCTCTCCACAGATAAATTACAGACACCATCCAGTAGCCAAACCATGGTGGCACCTCCGGATGCTGCACCCCCCTGCAATCCCTACACAGATCTGGCTGACACAGGCCACAAAACCACAGCTCGCCCCTATACACGAAGCCAAGCCAGAGCACAACTAAGTGCAGTACAGCCATCTTCTCAGAAAAACTCTTCACAAAGTTCAAGAGGTCAAGACACAAAGACTTTAGCAACTAATCCACACCTAATGACCCACCTAAGTGGTACTCAGGATATCACTCAAGAAATCACTCAAGATATCCCTCAAGTAATTAAGGAACAAAAGAAGAAAAGGCACACTAGCCTGGGAACTTCCTCTCTGCCCAGAACATTGGAGGCTATACACCACACCCCCTCAACAGTATTTATAGGAACTCAAACACTGAGATCCTGCTCTGTTCCAGTAACAAGAAGCCGAAAGCACCAGCCTGAAGATGACGAGTGAGACCTCGTCGAAACGTCGCCTAGACACCCCAACTTTTACACGGGAAGACACCCGAGGACACCAAAACCTGCATTCCTGTACCCGTGAAAATCTACGAAAGCATATATATATATATATATATATGTAATGAAACAAATAAGTAAATTTTTTGGGGTCTCATTCTCTCAAAGGGATGCTTTTTTTCTGGGGTGAGGGGACTCAAGGGTACGCAGTACTGGCACCTTTTTTCCTAGAAGAAAAACACTCTGCAGAAGAACTTCCACTTGCAGAAGGACATCAGGGTGAATACTGAATAAACAGGTCACCTGGTGGAGTTCAAACCTTGCTATACCTTCTCAGTGTGTTCACTCGTCTTCTTAACCAAAATAAAGCGTCTAAACATGGGTGCGGGTGCCCCAATGGCTTCTTGGGCCAATGGTGGGAGGGAGGAGGAGAATTCACCACAGCAGCCAAGGACAATGCCCCCTTGCTCTGAAAGAGGAGGTGGCGCAGCTCCAGAACAGCCTTTCCCGAAACAGAGAGCTAGAAATAATAATCCCAACACAGGATGGGTATGAGGTCAGGAGTCTACTGTGACAATGTCTAGATGTATACCGTTATATCGTGAAGTTCAATCAGTGGATTAAATGGAACACAATGGGGCATGTGGAGCATTTGCATATATTGTAATCAGGATGTGTGATCTGTATTTTAACCTATCTTGTGTTCAACTTGTATTTCAGGTATTGATTTTTACTGTTCATGGCTTAAATACATTACTTGAAGCTATACATGAATGAAGAAATGTTGGGAGATTCCGGTGGGGTGGGGACCTTCTTGAGCAGTGCTGCAGGATCTTGCAGCGCTGGTGTAATGTGGTCCTAAGTGACAGCCACCCTAGAGGTCTTTTGCTAGGTTTTGCATGAGCTGCACCTCACAGAGTTTCAAAGAGGATCACTACATATGATAACAATAGATACTTGATGTTATTCCAGAATGAGAGGCAGCAACAAGATATTGTCTCAACTCACTTGGCTTACCTGAATCTACTCTCAAATTGTGGACAGACACAGAAAAAGCAAAGAGGTTTCAGGACAATGATTAGGCAAGAGACTGGTGGCATTAGGGAAGAGATGGGTGCCATTCTCAGACTGAAAGTACATTAGTGTGCAATTGGACCTTCCTAATGAACAGCTGTTCTTAGTTTCACCTAAATATCCTATGAGCAGCAGTGGGCTCAGAATGGCCCCAAGTAACAAACCTTTGGTGACAAAAGGAGGCTGAGCTCTAAGAATGCTGTGAGTTAGATACTCATATCTAACACAGAGTACAGAGCAGTGGAAAGGTTGAGGACATGTTCTGCAAGCAGAAGATCCCTGCTACAATTCCTGGCATCTCTAGCTAAACACAAAGTATAACGTAGCAGGTGACAAAGACCACTGCTAATTGGACAATATAGGGCTAGATAGAGAAATAGTCTGTTTGGTATAAGGTCCCATTCCTCTTCTTAATCTCTTTATTTGCATGCCACTTTTTGTAGAAAATTGTGCCCAATTTTTTCACAACATATAAAATGAACAGTAAATATAACATTTTTTGTTTTAAAAATAAGAATTAAAAATAACCCTAATGTCCATAAATACAGAAAATAAATCTGCACATTATATAAAGCAATACACAAATAAGCTAACCTAACCAAACAGCTTAAAATGAAGCAGGAGACACAATAATGCCTAACACAGAAATAAAATGATAGTATACAAGTTGGGCGGGGGTGTTGGGATTTGCAGGATACTGGATAAGCCTGCAGGCTTCAGGATGATGCAATACTCTGCTGGGTCAGAGTGACTCAGCAGGAGTGTAATTAGTATCACCTGCTTTAAAAGGAAAGCCTGTGTAACAGTGGGTGTGGTTGGTGTGGTGGTTGTCCTGTATGGTGGTTGTGCTGTAGAGCTGTGGTGGAGGAGAGTATTCGTTTGTAAGTACTCTGTATGGACTGTTTCTTTTGTACATGCCTGTGTAAATAGCTCACATTAAAAAAGACAAACCTGGAACTCTTAGCGTCTCTGCTGAAAGCTTCGTGTAGAATACGCGACAGGGTTATGGGCCCAGCACGCTTCCGCTGCGCAAGAGTACAGGTGGCAGGTATCTAGCCGTGGGTGCTGGAGGTGAGCTGCAGGGATGGAGCAGTCCAGAACTGGCGTGTTGCTGGAGAAGCTGACGGCCACTAACTACAGCATCTGGTCGGTCCGCATGCAACACTTCCTCAAGCGTGAGGGACTGTGGAAGGTGGTGGAAACTCCACCGCAGCCCCCTGAGGAAGATGAGGACGACGACGAAAAGCTGGCACTAGCAGAGGCCCAGCTAGAAAAGGATGAGAAAGCTTTGGCTACAATCATCCTTGGAGTGGACGACAGCCAGCTAGTCTACGTAGCTGATAAGGTGACGGCAAGTGAGACATGGAATGCGCTCAAGGCTGTCCATGTGCGAGAGACAGCTGGCTCACTGATAACACTGACCAGGAGACTGTACCGGTGTCGGAAGAAACCGGGGGACTCCCTGGTAAACCACCTAAAATTCCTAACAGGCTGTTTCCAGGAGCTAGCCTTAAGAGGGAGGCCTGTGGGGGAAGAGGACAAAGTCTTTATAGTCCTGAGTTCCCTTGATGACAGCTATGATATGCTGGTCAACTCCCTCGAGTCTGTAGAGACTGATAAGCTGACTCTGGAATACGTTACCGGACGGTTGTATGCAGAGGAGGACAGGCGTGCAGAGCGAAAGATGACCTCAGCCCAGCTGTTGGAGCATCCCAGAGGGAACAACAGCCGGGAAGAGCAGAGGTGTCGGGAGCCGGAGAAACAGCCAGGAGGAGCTGCTGCAGACCAGCCGGTGGTCAACAAAGTAAAAAGGTGTTTTTGCTGCAACTCCAGTGGACATCTGCTGCGGGACTGCCCGAGAAAACAACAAAAACAGCAGAAGCACAAGAGGCAGCAGAGAGAGTCTACCGCTTGGGTGTCTGCAGATGGTCAAGAAAATGAAGAGCTGTGGGTTCTGGACAGTGGAGCTTCTCAAACCTTTTGTAAAAGAAAAGGACTGCTAACTGATGCTAGGGCTTCAAACAAAAAACATGTAAGTCTTGCTACGGGCCAGAAAGCTAATGTGGTTTGTGAGGGGGAGGTTGTGTTCCCACAGCTGGGACACACGTTCAGAAATGTGTTGTGTGTGCCTAGTTTGCAAAACAATCTCCTGAGCATTCCTGACTTGGCAAAAGCAGGCTTTGAAGTAAACTTTGTGGGAGATCAGTGCCAGATAAAGCAAAATGGGGCAGTGTTGGCGAATGCTAACCTTAGAGCTAATATGTATATACTGCAGTGTGAGTCTAAGGTTGCTAATGTGCAAAATGTCCCAACCCATGATATGTGTATTCATCTCCTGCACAGGCGTCTGGCTCATGCTAGCTATAAGGTGCTAAACAAAACATTGGAGTTGTGTGGGGGGGTGAAAAACATAAAAAGTTGTGATAATTACTTAGACCAGTGTTTCCCAACCTTGTGCCTCCAGCTGTTTTTGAACTACAATTCCCATCATCCCTTGCCACTGGTCTTGATAGTCAGGGGTGATGGGAGTTGTAGTTCAAAAACAGCTGGAGGCACAAGGTTGGGAAACACTGACTTAGACTGTAATATCTGCAAGGAGGTTAAAAGCAGGGCTTGCCCAGTAGCAAGAGCAAGCCAGAGAGAAACCAAAAAACCACTGGAGTTGATTCATGCTGATGTAACTGGTCCTTTTCCACCAAGTGTCTCCCATAACAAGTACTGCTTGATCCTAGTGGATGACTATTCTAGATTTGGCTGGGTCTATCCATTGAAGCAAAAGTCTGACGTTGCCCAAACTTTGAAGTTCTGGGTAAGAAGGGTAGAACGGCAACTTGGCGAAAAGGTGTGCTCTATTCAGTCAGACAGGGGAGGAGAGTTTATGGCAAGCTCCCTAAGAAACTGGTTGCGTTCCCAAGGGATCAAACATAGGCTTACCAATGTGGCGACGCCTCAGGAGAACGGAGTAGCAGAACGTAGGGGAGGTGTCTTGCAGACACAAATGAAAGCATTGCTAGCAGATGCAAATCTCCCAATTAAGTACTGGGCTGAGAGTATTAAGACCGCAAACTATATTGGGAATCGCTTGTGGTCAAGGGTACTAGATGACATACCCTATAAAATTCTCTATAACAAAAGTCCCAGTTTGCAACATTTGAGAATCTTTGGGACAAAGGCATGGGTTGACATACCTGTAAAGAACCGAAGAAAAGGTGGGAAAAGGGCACAGCAGTTGCTATTTCTTGGGTATGAAAGTGGTACGAAAGCTTACAGGTTTGAAGATGATAAAAATCTTTTGAGTTATAGTCGATCAGCCAGCTTTAATGAGCAAAGAAATTGGCCCAAGATACATGCAAACCTGCTGCCAGAAAAAGTTTTACTGCCGAGCATACCTGATAAGGCAGTTGAAACAAAGCTGAGAATTGGCAACTCTCCCAGAGAAACTGAAAGGGAGGAGGTAAAGGTTGAGCATTTTTCTCCAGCTGCTAGTATGGAGCAGGGGAGGAAAGAAAGTGCAACAGGGACAGGAGGAGGTAGATCTACAGAGTCAATCCACCCCAAAAGCAGTCCTGAAGGTAGCCCAAGGGATGAGATTAATGAACCAAGGAGGTCTGCAAGAAGTAATAAAGGTCAACCTCCAGACCGTTATGGGTTCCCAGCCACCATAAACCAGGTTTGTGTAACTGAGCCAGAAAACTTTGAAGAAGTGCAAGAGTTACCTACTCTAGAGAAAGAGGCGTGGTTAAAAGCAATGCAGGCAGAGTATAACTCTCTGCTAAACAACAATGTGTTTGTCCCTACAGAATTGCCTGAAGGTAAAAAGCCCATAAGCTGTAAGTGGGTTTTTAAAGTGAAAAAACTGGCTGATGGTAGTTGTCAGAGGAAAGCCAGGTTGGTGGCAAGGGGCTTTACACAAAGGAAAATGATACATTATGATGAAGTGTTTGCCCCAACAGCAAAGGCTGAAACAGTAAAATCAGTTTTAGCAATGGCAAGTCTGAGAGGGTTAAAAGTTAATCATTTTGATGTTGCCTCAGCATATTTAAATGCTCCTATAGACGCCGAGGTGTATTTACAGCAAATACCAGGTTATGAGCTGGAAAAAGACAGCATGGTGTTAAAGCTGCAAAGGGCACTATACGGGTTGCACCAAAGTGCACGTCTATGGCATGAATGCATAGACACAACTTTGAAAAAGATGGGATTCAAACAAAGCCTGGCTGATTCCTGTTTATATTCAGCAGTGGTGCAAGGAAGTGTTTGTTATTTACTTTTGTATGTTGACGATATCTGTCTGATAACAACTGCACAAAAGCAAGTGTCTTGGTTTATGAACAGCCTAGGTAACAAATACAAACTGAAGTATTTGGGAGAGATTCAGAATTACTTAGGGGTAGAGGTTCAGAGAAATGAAGAGGGCGTCTACTCTCTGAGTCAGAAAAAAAAAATCGAAAAATTACTAAAGACATATGGAATGGAGAGGGCAAATGAGGTTGATACTCCCATAACTACCCAGTACAAAAATGAACCAGAAGGGCAAAAATGTGAGAATGCAACAGCGTTTCATTCTCTGTTGGGTTCTCTGTTATATTTAAGTTGTTGGACAAGACCTGACATAACATTGGCAGTGCACATGTTAAGCCAAAGAAGTGCAGACCCGGCTCAGAGAGATTGGCTAGCACTTAAAAGAATCCTAAGGTATCTGAAAGGCACAAAAGATTACAAACTGGTGCTGGATACAGGATATGATCAGCAAGTGTATGCATACGCTGATGCCAGCTGGGGGGACAGAGAAAATGGAAAGTCTACCACTGGCTATGCCATATATATTGGAAATGCCCTGGTTCAGTGGAAATCCCAGAAACAAACATTTGTTGCCACAAGTACTTGTGAAGCAGAGTACTCAGCCATAAGCGAATGTGTATCACAAATAGAATGGTTTGCTTGCCTAACAAAAGAGCTTGGAATACCTTCTGAAATGCCAATCACTGTGCTAAGTGACAACATGGCTGCACAACAGCTTGCTAACCAACAGAACTTTAAAAGCAAGAGCAAACATATAGCTATAAGATACGGAAATGTGAAAAATGCTTTGGAAAGAAATGTGTTAAAGGTACAGCACTGTAACACAAAATGTAATGTGGCAGATTTGTATACAAAATGTTTGGATGCTCCTAAATTTCGAGACTTAAGAGAATTATTAGGTCTCAAGCCTTTGACTTAAGGAGGAGTGTTGGGATTTGCAGGATACTGGATAAGCCTGCAGGCTTCAGGATGATGCAATACTCTGCTGGGTCAGAGTGACTCAGCAGGAGTGTAATTAGTATCACCTGCTTTAAAAGGAAAGCCTGTGTAACAGTGGGTGTGGTTGGTGTGGTGGTTGTCCTGTATGGTGGTTGTGCTGTAGAGCTGTGGTGGAGGAGAGTATTCGTTTGTAAGTACTCTGTATGGACTGTTTCTTTTGTACATGCCTGTGTAAATAGCTCACATTAAAAAAGACAAACCTGGAACTCTTAGCGTCTCTGCTGAAAGCTTCGTGTAGAATACGCGACAGGGGGTGGGATCATTATTCCAAAATGACCTTCCATAGAAGCTCACCACAATTGACTTACCAGCATTAGATGGTAGCTACAGCTCCCACTTGTGGTAGCCTTTCTTCTCAGCTCTTACTGAGTTTCCTCTGTCAGTTAGTACTTTCCCATCCTCACATGGGAAAGGGAAAGCTAGCCGCCACTCCTTCAAACCCCACATATTCTCACTGGAGTTTTCGTCTTGCTCACTGTGATACATGAAGCAGAGGTGTGTTTTACTAAATCAGCAGATATTGTTAGGTCAGTAGATACAATCTGCAGATATGTATGGGATATTTTTTTAGTTCTTAAGATTACTCACATAGAAAATCATCTCTACAAGAAATGGGATATATTTGTAAGCCATCTGTGTTATGCACACTGTTTTCTAAGCTTTTACAAAAAAATGGTTGAAAAAAGTCATGGAATGATACAAGTTAGTTATTACAGTTGTAAAAGGTTATGGATTAAGTCCAGCTGAGTTTTGTGGCAGATTTGGGATGTGTGATTAGAAGAAGGAAAACAAACATAGATTGAAAATGCCACCAACCTTTATTGGGCCCTGAGAATCTCTGAGTCTGCATGACAGGAGGCTTCCCTGTTTTCAACGGGATAAAGGAGACTGAAACAAAACAGCACAGATTCTGGCTATTTGCATCTTTTAATGAATACTCCTCACGTTTGGGCCCCTTTGTCAATCTCCCAGTTTTCAGGGGTTTAGCTGTTAAAAGTGTGGATAGCATTGCATGCCCTCATAAACCACGGAGTAGACATTTGTCTAGGATGTTCCCTCCCACTAAATTATGTTTCCCTATGGCTGTGCATGTATGGGGTAGCCAATTATCCTGTCTGGGTGTTGCCAACAGAGAGAGGTTTAAGAAAGCTAACACTGACTAATGCAAACAAATTTCTTTTAATTAAATTAACATGTTTAATGTTTTTAAAGTTCTGTGATGCTAAAGTTCAGTGATAGCAAATCCAAGTGATTCCTTATTCTCGCTTGCTTGGAAAGACCTAGAAAGAGATGAGGATGGAAAACTCCCACCATCTTAAACTTTAAAAAGCTCAAAGAGGTTAAAATGCAATAAAATAGTTTATGGCACCACTGATTAATGATTGCTCTGCAGACAATACACTCCTTGATATTACAGGGGGTGGGATTAAAGCAAAAAATAAAGGATTGCCTGACAATATTTTTGTAACAGTTGTTAACAAGCTAGAAGACAAAAATACATAATTTATGGCACATGTTCAGAAATGGGCAGAGTAGTAGAGATTAAAACGTTATGGGTTAATGAACCCTGCATCAAATGAAAAACTGAATCAAAGTACCAAATTGCACATTTAGGAAAAAGCTCATCTCTCCTGGCCTTGACTTCTGCAGGTTTCTAAGAACACACCAGAGCTAAATAGGCTACATAATTTTCTGTGCCAAAAAGGGCATACCACAATTGTATTTACTGCCATCTTCCCACGACCCCCTGATATTTGTCATGCTACTTACCAAACCTTTAATCGCTTCCTGTATGTTGCGCGTTCATCCTGATTTGATTGCACAAAGCCTGTGCAGAAGTTATGCGATGTCCTCTCTTTATTGCGCACTCGTTTCTTTGCATGGAAGTTGTGTACAGCATCAGATATATGTTGCACATACCTAAATTTGCTGGTATGCAGTTGAATGCCTCCTGAAAAATAGTAACAGTCTGACTACAGGTGGAAGAAAATGGCCTGCTCTCTGGGACTGTGTGGGCGCTCCCACTTTCAGCTAACTCTAGTCAGAATTGCCAGCTCTCTTTCTCTGCCCATTCCAACTTCCAGGCTGCTGTTTCTGTGTGTGCTCACTTGCTTTCTTTTGTTGGGTATCTCATTCAAAAAACACAGAGAGAATCTCTGCTGCTATCCAGACACTGTCTCCTAACCATTAACAAATGAATGATCAGCCAGCAGCTGTATTATAAATGCAGCATAATATTCTATTCTTCTCTATAAATAAGATCTATTTGGTTGTGATGTCAATGCAGGTATCTCTCAGCTTACGTGGGGGTTATATTCCAGGGATCCCACCAAAATCACATAGTGAAAACATATTTGGTGGAATGGCAGGTGGGCTTGCCAAAGTCTTTTTCCCCGGGACGTCCACCTCCTTTTATTTTTTATATTTTGCCAAATGTGTAAAGTTGAATGTGCGCAGGTTACGAGTTACTGAACACTGATATTACCTTGGACTGAACAGCTTGGAGTTGTATCCTGTTTGTGGCCTCTGTTGCACTTAAGAAACATCCTTTGACCTTCTGTATCTTCTGCAACTGTATAAGATGACCCTCTCATTATTTTCTGCTATTTGCTTTCTGCCTTATTGCTTATATTTATGATAGAAGAACTTCATCAACATTTGGTGATCAGGATAATTATTATTATTATTATTATTATTAGGGTTCAGCTCCAGCTCAATTGCTTCTGCTGCAAGGAGTGTCCATCCCAATGCTTAAAGCAAATGGGATGGGCAGGTTTATGTGTGTCTGGGGAGGAGAACAGTGGCAACAACTCCTCTCCACTCATGGCTTATCATTTGGTAGCTCAGGGGTGGGGCACCTCAGGCCCAGGGGGGAAATGTGTCCTTCCAGAACTTTCTCTTTGGCACTGGTGACTTTCTTCAGGCCACATCTCATCCCTAAGCACACCGCCTCTCTCCCTGTCACACTCCTTGCTAGCTCTGCTTCTCATTTTCCTGGAGTGTTTTTGCCCAGCTGGAATGTGTCCTTGAATTCTGATAATGCCTCTTGCCTGCCTGGGTAGAGAATAGAGAAGGATGCATGAGTAGATGTAGAAATTAGCATACTGTACAAAGGTAAAATTTACATACATTGTTCCATCCACTTTGGCTAGATAGATCGAGAATAACTGATAGTAACGAAATAGTAAATTTAATTCTTAGAGTACTAAAAGAAAAACCCCTATAAAACACAAAATCCGGAGGGGAAGGACATTGAAGAATATGTAGCATAAACTGAAATTCAAACCTTAAATGAAATAGATAAGTTATGGCTGGACCAAAGTGCAAGTTGTACTAAAATGCAGCAGACCATCAAATAATTAAAGATAGGAGAGCCACCGGGATCAGATGGTTTTATCACAGAGTACAATAAGTAATTTATAAATATTATCCAAGACGCAATAACAGCAGCTCTAAATGAAGTATGTACCAGTACTCTAAACCATATACCTCAAGAATTGGGGAAATAATTTGATATATAATTATAATATAAATATATATACTAAAGGAAAAGACCAAGGAGATGTAGCACCATACAGACACTTATTGAATTTTGACTATAAAATCTTTATGGCAGTTCTAATGAACAGAGTAAATAAAATAATTCCTATTAATATGGATTCAATGTGCATTAAATAATATCCACAAAGTTCAAGCCAGTTTTTTAAAAGGTAAATCTAGGAACTCTGATAGACATAACAGATTACAACAGAAAAAATAAACTGTCAGCTGTGTGTGTTTTTGGACACTGCGAAGGTGTCTGACAGGTTAAAATGGCCCCTCTTAAAGGACTGTATGCCATGTTATTGCTTTGGGACTAACTTCTGTGAATGGGTCAATATTACTTACAAGTCTCGTGCCTAAATGCCAAACATCAGGTTTCCCAGCTTTTCATTTGCTGAGGGGTGCAAGACAAGTGTGGCCTTGCCAGAAGTATTGTTTACACCAGGGGTCAGCAAACTTTTTCAGCATGGTACTGGTCCACTGTGCCTCAGACCATGTGGTGGGCACATTCTACTCATGTAAAAACATGCTGATTCCTGGACTGTCTGTGGGCCGGATTTAGAAGGCGATTGAGCCTGATCTGGCCCCCGGGCCTTAGGATACCTACCCATGGTTTAGACAGTCCTTAGAGGTTTTGGCAGAAAGCATCAGATAGCAGAATAAGATTTCACATAGGACAAACAGAACTAAAAGTATGTGTGCTGATGATATGGCAGTTTTTTGACGAATGGAGGAATTAGAAAAGTTCCTGCAGAAATATGCAAAAGTAGCTAGGTGCAAAGTCAGTGTTACAAAATTGAAGTGCTTCCTCTAAATCTTGAGGTTTTGATAGAATTCAGGATGCTAACTGGTTAACAAATAAGACTCTGCTCTAAAGCAAAATATCTGGGCTTGAGTATTAGCACAGACTTGCAAGACTTGTATAACATCAATCAAATTACTTTGCAACATCAAGCGCAAAAATATTTAGAGAGATGGAGGAGTGCATCCAGGTCTCTGCTGGGGAGCATAAAGAAAGTCTTGCTGGATCAGACAAGGAGCATCCAGACAACTAGTTGTCCATGGGAAGCCTGCAAGCAGGACCTGAGTGGTTTCCAGGAACTGAGAAGGATACAGCCTCCAACTGTGAAGGCAGCATATAGCCATTGTAGCTAGTCGCCATTGACAGCATTACATAAGGTGCTTATATAAGATCCGAATCTGCTTTTCCGCTTACATAAGTACCTGGTTCCCGTAAAGCCTTGATGCAGGATGATAAAATGTATTATTCATTAAGTGGCATGCATCAATATTGAGAGTACGGATTCAGAGATTTTAAAAGTCTTTTTTTCAGATCCACTAAATTATTATGTTAGTTTTCCAAAGCAAAATATGTTTTATGGCACGTTGATTGTGTCGAAATGCATGTAAAAATAGTGACCTCGGAGACAGTTTCTGGCAGTCAACGTGTTCACAGACTGAAAAATATATTAAAGAAAATATCCACACCCACCCACCCATTTAGCATGAAAAATAGCCAGTCATGTTTGTACAGTAGCAGGCTCCAGTATGCTGGGCACAGAGCCATTTGTGGAGGGAACCCCACTGCAAATAGCAGAGCCCCTTGTCCCTCAACCCCTGCAAACACACAGATACTCAACACACGGGGCCATTACATGGCATAGGGGACTTGCGTGCACCTCCATAAGAGGTGCTGGATCTGGGAAATGATTTATAATGAATTGAAGGAAATGTTGAAGATAACCTTTGTTAAAAAAATCAGTGGCCTTTTTATTAGGAATAACAGGTGAATGCATACCAAGAAATGTTAAAACACTATTTATATATGCAACTACAGCCACCAGGATGTTACTTGCCCAGAAATGGAAAGAAGAGAAAGTACCAATGGAGGAGGAATGGATAACTAAGATGATAGACTATGCTGAAATGGTAAAGATAACTGTGAAAATCTGGGACCAAGATGAAAAAAAGTTTATACAAGACTGGATCAAATTTATAGAATATTTTAAGGTCCACTGTAAAGAATTAAAAGCCTGAGCAGGATTGATGTAGCATCTATGAAGTATTGTGAATTAGGGTTATCAATGGACTTGTAACTGAATGAATTGTGTATGGTGACAAAGGGGAGAAATTGGAAACCAGGGGGTGGGGGAAAGTCTAGGAGGGATGAATAAGTAATTAATTTGGATGTTAAATTATTGAAAATTTAATATGAAAAAAGAGCTGCCGGATGAGGCCAGTGACCCATCTAGTCCAGCATCCTGTTCTCACAGTGGCCGACCATATGCAAGTGGGAAATGCACAAGCAGGACTTGAACACAAGAGCACTCCCCACTCTTGGCCTGCTAGCAGTGCCTTCATATTGCAGACTTTCCACTTCATTTGGACAAGGAATGAAGATCTGATTTACAGTGGTACCTCGGGTTACATATGCTTCAGGTTACAGACTCTGCTAACCCAGAAATAGTGCTTCAGGTTAAGAACTTTGCTTCAGGATAAGAACAGAAATCGGGCTCTGGAGGCGCGGCGGCAGCAGGAGGCCTCATTAGCTAAAGTGGTGCATCAGGTTAAGAACAGTTTCAGGTTATGAACGGACTTCCAGAAAGAGGTACCACTGTATTAACTTCATGTTTTTGTATGAAGGCCATAAGAAAAGCTCTGCTGGATCATGCCAGTGGCCCATCTAGTCCAGAACATCCAACATTTTCAAGTCCCAAATTGGGACGCACACCTTCCAGGAAATGCTCCTGGGTGAGTCACATGACCTGCACCTTGCTCTCGCCCTGAAAAAACGCTTTTCGGGGTGCAGCATGAGAGATTGCGGCACCCAAAATGGCTACCAAGATCTCATGTGAAAAAATGGGATTTCCCCTTTTCCCAGGGCACTTGGGAGGTACACTAGTCCATTTCCCTATTCTCATGCTGGCCAGCCAGATGCCCCTGGGAGTCCGGCAAGCAGGACATGCACACAAGAGCAGTTTCCTCTCTTGCGGTTTCCAGAGGTATTGAGAAGCATATTGCCCTGACTATGGAAGTCGAATATAGCTGTTATTGCTATATAGTCATTGATAGCCTTATCCTCCATAGAATCAGAAAAGGCGGGAAGGACCACAAGGGTCCGCTAGTCTAACTTCCTGTAATGCAGGAATCTCCTTTTTGTTGTTGTTAATTTTTTTAATTGATTTTACATTTTCAAAACAAATTTCCAATATCAATACTAAACATTCATTTTTCAATTCACCCCCTCCCCGTCGACTTCCCTCAGCTTCCATTTCTGGTTTATTACATCAAATGATACATTCTGCTGTTTGTATATAATACTATGTTATCACATTGTTATATTTCTGTTTTATGTAAATAAAGTTGTAAATGTTTATTTAAATCCTGCCAGCGAGTCCATGTCCCCCCCCCCGCAAATATATTGTAAAAGGTTCCCATTCTTTTTCAAAGTCCCATTGTCCTTTTCTCACAGTTTGTCCATTAACTTTGCTAACCCTGCGTACTTCATCAGTTTTTCTTGCCATTGTTCTTTAGATGGTACTTCTCCAGTCTTCCAGTTTTGTGCTATTAGAATTCTTGCTGCTATTGTAGCATACATAAATAATGTTTGTTTTTCTTTCAGCAGCTCTTGTCCTAAAATACCTAACAAAAAAACTTCTGGTTTTTTAACAAATGTTATTTTAAACATTTTTTTCAGTTCATTGTATATCGTTTCCCAATTTTTAAAAATAATATTGCAATCACATGTAACGCAAGAATCTCAACATGTGGTCCTCCATCCAATTTGAAACCATACCAGACCCTGTTTGGCTTTGCAAATATGCTAGCAGTTTTATTGCTGCATCGCTAGGAGGGCATGAATTTGTCTAATCTTATTTTAAAGCTGGGACGCGAGTGGTGCTGTGGGTTAAACCACAGAGCCTAGGACTTGCTGATCAGAAGGTTGGCGGTTCAAATCCCCGTGACGGGGTGAGCTCCCGTTGCTCGGTCCCTGCTCCTGCCAACCTAGCAGTTCGAAAGAACGTCAAAGTGCAAGTAGATAAATAGGTACCGCTCCGGCGGAAAGTGAAACGGTGTTTCCGTGCGCTGCTCTGGTTCGCCAGAAGCGGGTTAGTCATGCTGGCCACATGGCTGTGGCTGTACGCCGGCTCCCTCGGCCAATAAAGAGAGATGAGCGTCGCAACCCCAGAGTCGGTCATGACTGGACCTAATGGTCAGGGGTCCATTTACCTTTACCTTATTTTAAAGCCATCTATGTTGGTGGCAATAACTGCCTCTTGTGGGAGCAAATTTCAAAGTTTAACTATTTGCTGTGGGAAGAAATACTTTATCTTGTCCAGTCTGAAATAGGTCACTGAGCTAGGGAGGTGTGTGGTATGATCCTGCAGGACTCACATGTTCCTAGTTTGCATCCCAAAGGGTAGCTGTGTTAGTCCATTGTATGAAAAACATTGGAGAGCTCTCTGGCCTCTGAAAGGCTAATATTTTTTGCCATGAGTTTTAGTTTGTTGCAGCCCACTTTGCCAGATTTGTTTTTCTTGCCATTTAATCTAACAAGTGGCTGTAAAGCTGCTGAAGATGTCAATCTACTGGGAATAAATTTATGTAAGAAGTTATTTTCTGGAGACCACAGCTGACTGAATTTCTTCTTGAATACCCGAGTTGGAAGGAGTGACTGGGGTTCGAGCTTTAACAATTCTAAAAGCTTTTTACAAGGAGTTGCATGAGTTATTTGTAGGCTTCCAAATGGCCTTTAAAAGCTTTTATTTTTCTAAGGGAAATGTGGAATGTTTCTTTGGTCAAAATATTTTCTTCCAAAAGCATACAGTAAGTACATATTGCGGTATTCCTTCCAAATCCACTCCATTTTATATATATATTTTAAAAAATGTTTCTGTAAAAGAGGGCTGGAAATAGAAACACAATTTTTAACATCAAAACGCCAGGAGGGAAAGGTGTATTCCTCACATCATCAAAAAAGAGCAGTTTTGTCCTTTTGACCGGTTCTTCACAGCCTGCCTACTTGCCACATCTGTTTGGCAGGTAGGTAATAAATGGTGAATTCACCTGATGGCTCGGCAGCTTCCTTTGGTGGGGAGGGGAAAGGGAAGGAAATCAAGTAAAGTGCTCCTGCGAAAAGGATGGCAATAATTTTCACATCGCTCCAAGCCATTCTGCGAGTCATTCCTGTTCCAAGGAGTGCACCAAAGCACCCCAGTTAATTCCCCACAATTGCCACAGCCACTGTACCTTTGTGACTCTACGCGTCATTTGCCCACTCGTAATCAGCAGCCTGGTAATCACTCCTTTCACAGTGAAATGGGTTTGTTTATTTATTTATTTAGACTTGCCCTCCCCCTTTCTCCCCCCCCTCCTCCCGTTTTGACTTAATTTTGACCTTCAGCAGCCAGGCAAGATTCCTGCCTCCACAACCGGCGACAGGTCGCTTCCATCCGTGAGCCTGAGGTAAAAAGAGAAGTATAATGGTATGCATTTATTTCACATGCAGGCATTTGGATACTTCCAAGGACAATGCTGTTTTAGCCTGGCTCAAAACGACAGCAGCAGCAGCAGCAGCAACAACAACAATTTCAAGGAAACAAAGCTATCTCCAGCTTATTCACTGAAAGTGAGTAAGGCATGGGCCCGGCTGCAGAGAATCTGGCCCAAATAATTATCGTAGCTTCTTCATTTACATCGCTGCCCAGCCCATTTCCTTTCAGGAACTGGAGAGTAGGCAAAATGAAAACCAAAGCTACACAACACACCAAATGAAACATGGGTTGGGGGGCAGAAATCATTGGAGGTTGAAAACTTTACAGTACAGGTAACGTGCATCTTACATGGGGGTTAGGTTCCTGGCCATCATGCACATAGGCAAAATCACATAAAACCAGGAACCTCTGGAACCAGAGGTGCGAGGTTGCCCCTAAGATTGAAAAGGTTCAGCATGTGTCATGTGTGCGTGACGTGTGATGTTTTGTGTGCTGCATGCCACGCAGGGGTGTAGGGAGGGAGGTGCGCAGGGTGTGTGGTCTGCCCCAGGTGTCATCCCTGAGGGGGTGACAAAATGGCGGCATTACTGTGGGGCCTGGCCTGCAGTATGCCTGAGCCACGTGTCTCGGGGCCCTGTGCTGCCCGAAACGGCAGCGTGGGGCTTGTGCCCGCCAGGCGGACTCCGTGGGCAGATCTCTGCGCCACCCCCCATGTGCGGCTCACCCCCCTGCCCCTGTGGGCAACTCACCCCGCCCCCGCCACTCCAGGTGCTGGAGCAGCTCGCTACGCCCCTGGTGCCACGCGTGTCATGCGTGAGATGGACGCATGCCATTGCATCATCTAAAGGGGGCTGCGGGCTCTGGAGGAGCCCACCCACTGAAACTGTTTCTCGCAAGATGTCCCACACATGTGATGGGCACCAGGCCCCCTCAACAGTGAGGGAGCCCAGTCCTCTTCCAACAAATATTCAGGGGACCAAAGACACCTCAGCCCCCTAGAGTTGGCATGCCTGCCTGGAACTGCCCCCCTCCCACTAGGGCTCTAGTAGGGCCCCGTGATCACAGCTTTGTGCAGAGGCTGGAGAGGAGAACCTTCACAGTTGGGGCTGAAAAGCTAGCAGTGCTAATGCTCAAATTTCACATGGTTTTTTTTCTGATCAGAGACCTAGGAGGGACCTCCTTGCCATATCTATACCTTTGGATTAGAAAAGGAGATTGAAAGAAATGTCTCCACAAGTTCACAGAAGTATTAAAAGTGTATGGGACAGGAAAGAGTGTGTGACTTTGATTTTTTTTTATTCATTTAACTTGCTTCGCATTCTCACTGGGAGATCGTTCACCTGTATGAGACTGCAGAAAAACAAAGGAAAAAGAAACCAAGTTAAGTAGGTTTCCTGTTAACAGGTGGAATTCAGAGTTATAATTATTTCATTTTGAAAAACCGTTTTTTCCATTAACTTCTGATTTAAATTTTAATGCTTAATTTGTTTTGATTGAGTTTTTAATGTTAGTTAGTGAGGATGACACAATTAAAGGCATCAAGAGTATATAATTATGTTCCTTATAATTATGGCATAATTGTTTTAGTATGTTAAATGATCTGGCTAATCGATCCCCCCCGTCTTTCCTGGTTAAACAGCAGCTTTACACCCATCCCTGTTTTGGGAAATGGCTTTGGGAGAGTATGTTTACAAGCATTTCCATTAAAGTTTCAATGGAAATTCACTAACTAGTGAAACATTCATGCATTGAATCTCTCCCTTTCCAAGTGACTTTTGCCAAAGTGCTGAATGCTTGGCTTGCTTATACAAATACAGCATTCAATCAAACTAATGGGTACCTTGGAGTACTCTTGTGCTGGATATTATTAAATCAACCACCCCCTTGACAAATATTGAGCCGTGATGATAAACACTATTTCTAACATGATGCCCAGGTAACAAGGCAATGCAGTTCTTTGGAAATAACATTAACATTAGGACAAGCCGTTGTATGATTAAGGTGAATGGCCAAATAAGTCTTCCTATTCCTTAATCTTCAGAAAATTATTGCACAAACACATCGACTGTTTTTCCCAACTGTGTTGGCTGCATATTAAAATAGTGATGTGCAAGTCTAACTACTTGACTCGAATTGGTGCTGTTTCACTCAAATTGGCTGCTAGGGAACATGCTTAAATTAAGGGAGAATGGCTGCTGTTTTTATCCGCAGCTATAATTTTTGCTTGTAAGCAATGGAGCAAAAACAAACAAACCTAAGAGTCCTGTGGCACCTTAAAGGCTGACAAATTCAGGCGAACAAAATTAAGGATGGGAGCATCTGTCAATTTTTGGCTCTCAATTTTCCAATCTTAAATCCAGCTCTCCAGATTTTTGCCACAACAAATCCTTATGGAATATTCACCATCATTTTGGTGTGAATGGCCCCTAACAATCAGATTTTTTTTTTTGAATGCAGTTGTTGTTTTTTGCAAGCAGTTTTTCCTTATGTAATTAATGTATGTTTTAAATGTTATTTTCACCAATTTCTTCACTTTTATGCACACGTCCCCCTAACATATGACTTTTTGGGAAACATTGGTTGGTTGGAGGACTGTATTGCAAAATTCAGATAAGTGCAGATTTTTGAAAGGTGGCCGTGTTTCACAAACTGTGAATTGATCGATTCACCTTTAAATGCAAACTGAATCAAATTCCACCCCATCACTACAGAAGACTAATTGGCCAATGTGTAGATATAGGTTGGCTTTAGTTTTAGTAGTACCAGATACTGACGTGTATGCTTAAAACTGGATTATATTCCTGCAAAAACAAAGAAACAAAGACGTTGGCTCAAGTGGTTCATTTGACTGGCACACATTGGCCAGAGCTCCTGGGAATCCCAACGGCTTGTTCAATGCTACAACTAGGCTGCACCCTTCAAAACTACAAATGCTCATATATAGCCCAACTGTCCTTCCCAGAGATGAAAAGGGAACACACATTGCTACAGCAGTGTCGGAAGCAGTGACAGTGCCACTCCTTAGGCAAGCTTAACTCTAGAAACTGGATCACAATATCTGGAGGGATAAGAAATGAGGAACACGGTCCCACATACATCTGAAAAACAGAATTGGACTTTGATGCTGTGACCATTACCTGTTTTATTTATTCAGCTTTATCTATTGTGTACTCCCATCAGATGTCAAGGAAATAAACAACTATCTGACTTTTAGAAGACATCTGAAGGCAGCCCTGTTTAGGGAAGTTTTTACTGTTTGATGTTTTATCGTGTTTTTAATATTCTGTTGGGAGCTGCCCAGAGTGGCTGGGGAAACCCAGTCAGATGGGATATGCATACATTATTATTATTATTATTATTATTATTATTATTATTATTATTATTATTAATTTTCTACTCTAAGACGGATAATAATTTATTTGAAATAACTGGTTTCTGCTGTGGCTATGTGCCCCATGGCTATGCTATTCCATACTCCTCACTCCTGGTCCTCTGTATCATTTTTATTCTGCCATCACAACTTAAAGAGTTGGGCATGTTCTCAAGATGATGGCATCACGTGCCAAGCACTTTCCCCTCCTTCAGTTATCCCCTCCAAAGGAACTTTCTACGAAAAGGAGAGAATTTTGAATTGTGTTATGAAGGTACTCTCTAATATTGGGGCTGATTTCCATTCAGCCACCTCTTTTGTCACACCTCTCTCAAAAGAGCCCACATCCTAGAGGATGATCTTCCGCCTCTTTCACTCTCCTACTGTAGTTTTGTGGCCCTTTCACATCATTAACATTTTGCTTGAGAAAAGTGCTGTTAATGCATGGCGATGGCATGGAGACTACCTTTAAGAACAGTTTAAGAGTGACCCTGTTGGGAGGAAATGTTTGTTGTGCATTTTGGCCTTGAAGCACAAGTCTTTTAAAGGTTTCCATTAAGTACTGGGCGTGTATACTTAAAGGCAGCACAAAGCCTCTGGGAAAGCACTGGTGTAGCAGGGTTGCTGTGGTAAGCACTCTTTTCTCCTCAAATGCTCCAGCAGTCCCACGAAATCCCATGTAAGTGGCCAGAGGAGAAGTAGGAGCTGCCTGTGGGTCGTCTTATCCTATTCATGAGCTCCTTTCCCACTTTTTAAAAATACTGTTTTTGGCAAACACTCGATACTTGAAATATAAAATGTATGGCTCGCCCACTGGGTTACGCACAGTGTGTAGCTTATTGAATTTAGCTAAATTGTGAGTCACCCATCAATAGTCTTCCTGGTGAACATACTTGTAATAATTTCACACATTACAAACAAAAGTAGGTATGATTTTCAAGATTTTTGAAGCATTTTCACCCTTGGGGATTTTATTCATTTTTTTTTATTATTATTATGCTTGATTTGCTGCTGAAAGAATGTGTCAACCTGGGAGACGGAGCCAGATGCTACGAGAAAAGACAATGATTATCGGTCACTTCAAGCCACCTGGTACACTAACGTGCTGACGGCTTGCATTGCAAAACAACTATTGATTTGTTTAGTTAGGTTGCAATCCTAAGCATACTTACTGGGTGGGGGGGGGGGAGACATGTCTCATTGAACTAAACAGGACTTACTTAGGACTGAGCATGCTTAGGATCATGTTATCAGTGCCTTTATGCTTTGTATTATGTTTCATTTCCACCTTTCTCACTGGGATGTCAAATCAGGGATGGGCAAATCTTTCACTTTCGCATTTTTCCTGTCTTAAGTCCAGTTCTCCATATATCCACATCAGTTTGCTTTTTTTTGGGGGGGGGGGAGTCCTCATTAAAATTCACTGGCATTTTAGCGCAGATTTCTTCTAATATGCAAAAAATTACTATGCAATTTTACTAATATACACATTTTGCAAAGCAATTTCTCTAAATACAATGCGTCTTTATTCTATTTTCATCATCGACATTTTATTTGTCTGCCACTTTTCCAGAGTTCGAGGCGGCTTACAGCATGAAAAGCTTTGCAAAATTACAAACATAACAAAAGTTATCATAAACAATAAATAGAAGACATCAAAAAGTACAAAAGAAAACTGAAGCATTTTCACACAAATCATAATATATAAAAATAAAGATACAAAATATTGATATCAATAACAGCAACAAAACCCCCTAAACAAAACCCCAGCCCCAAAGTCTGTCCTGCAGCCTCAGCTTTTGTAGCTGGAGTCAGTCAGGTTCACATATAGTTTTGGAACTATATGTATTAATTAGGTAGGTTCACCTTTAATTGCAAACTGCATCAAACTGCTGCCTCATCCCTAAGTACAAATTCTGACAAATCAATTGAAAACATATACAATGTTACAATAATTTGCTGTACAACAATAATAAGCACGAATTGATTAAATCAAACCAACTATTTCATCCAACCGACATAAAGCCTGAAGCAGGCCACTATGAACAAAATGAAGCCAAATATACCCATTTTATTTGAAAGTAATCCAAAAGAGAAATGCTTTAAAATCTTGCCTAAATGACAAGGAAGAGGCTGATTGTATTGTATTGTAGTTCCACTACTGAGGCCCTGTCTCTCTTGCCAGCCAGCCTCGCTTCCAGGTGGGTATATGAACGATACTCTGGCAGGCTTGAGTGCAGCCGGCCCTTAAAGTAACATGGTCCCAAACGATTCAGGACTTTAAAGTCATCCCTAACACTTTGAATTAGGCCCAGAAGCAAACAGGCAATTTACAACTGACGTGATATGGCCTCAACATTGAGTCTCTATCTATAGAAGAACTTAAGAGTCCTGCCAGATCAGACCAAAAGCCCGTCTAGTCCACCATTTTGTTCTCACAGTGACCAACCAGCTGCTTATGGGAAGCCTGAGGACTTGAGTGCAGCAACACTGTCATCACTCATGACCGCTAGAAAATGGCATTCAGAGATGTAATCCCTCTATCACCGGAGGTTTGTCATGACTAGAAGCCACTGGTGGCCTTTTCCCTCCATGAACTTGTCTAATCTGCTTTCAAAAGCCATCCCAGTTGGTGGCCAGTGCTACATATTGCGGGAGCAAGCTGTAGTTTAACTAAGTCTGAAGCACTTTCTTTTGTCTGTCTTGACTCTTCCAACATTCACCTTAATTGGATGCTCGTATTGGAGGGGGGCAGAGCCAGAAGCAGTCTGAGAGAGGAGCTCCAACAGACACCAACATACTGACTTTTTCTTTGTGGTGAATTTTATGTGAAGAACCTTTAAGGTATCTCAAGTAGGATAGTGGATGCTGGTCAAGCAGGAGAATGGTAGTATGGCAGCTCCATTGTATACACACCTCTCTGTGTGTAAGAGTGGATGAATCTGGAGAAGCACTGGACTATTATTTAACCAATAAAATATTAGAAGTCACATGTCAAATGCTGTTGACTGACAAAACATCAAATGCTGTCATTTAACAAATATTGCATGCCAAATGTCATAGGTTGAACACTGGAAGTTGTCTCACATACAGTACTGCATGTCAAATGCTGCAAATTGTTGTCAAAGACTCCATGTCAATATTTGCAGAGAACAATTTTAGCAAATTGGTTTATTCAAAGAAGAAGAAGAAGAAGAAATATGACTAAGTGTGACTAAGTTGGGTACCACCTATAAATAATATTGTTAATAAAACTAGGAGCAATAGCAAGCTCCAAAAACAATTTAAAAACTGAGAAAATAATAAAGGTATTTGCCTAGCATATAAATGAAAAGTAGATGAGTCTCACAGGTGAGAGAATTCCAGGAGTGGGTGGCCACCACAGAAAAGGCCCTGTACCCAAATCACTTCTCATAGCAGGGCCCCTCAGAAGAGCACCTTTTGTGATGATATCAGTGCACAGAAAGAGGTGTGTGAAAGCAAGCATTCTTTGGAACCCCAGACCTTAAGCAGAGCTTTAAGGTGAAGATGTTTAAACTCTGGATCAAAGATCTTCCACCTGTGGTTTAAACAAACCGAAGTTTGCGAAAAAAGGCAGGCCTGTGTACATTGTACTGCATTTGTCTGAGGAGCAGGGTCATGCCCATTTTGGTTTCTCCCAGTTTCTCATTTCCCCAGTCTTCAGTTTTCTACATTTCTATATCTGTTGGTTTTGTTTTTTTCAATGTCATGACAATTTGTCAGGATTTATGTGTGAATTTCACTTAATATACACATTGAGCCTAATATGCACATATATGTGAAGCAATTTCCACCGATATAGTGCATTACTGTATGTTCTTTCCCCAAAACATATGCATTTATATGAACACATTACCGGAGCATGTGCATTTTTTTGGGTGCAAATCATTTGGCTGCAGAACTGACATGTCATAGTATGCAATACTTGATGTGCCTTGCAGGTGAGAGAATTTCATGTCGGCAGAACCACCATTGAGAAGGCCCTCTATCTTCCCTTATGAGTGGGGAAGGGTTGTAGTTCAGTAGTAGAATATCTGCTTTGCATACAGGAAGTTCTGGTTTCAATCCCTGGTATCTCCAGGTAGGGCTGGATAAGATCTCCACCTGAATTCCTGGACAACCCTTGCCGATCAGGGTAGACTCTGAGATTGGTGGACTGATGGTCTGTCCCAGTATAAGTCAGGTCCCTAGGCTACTGTATGCAAAATAGGTTTTCACCAATTTGTAGCCTTGACTGAAATTGGCATGGAAGTGTAGATAATGGTGTTTACTCAACTTCTCGATGATGCTTCACATTCAAGTATTAAAGAACAGCAACAATGGAATACAGCAATCGCTCCCTCAATATGTTTGGAAGGTAAAGTTTCAGAACAGAGTGCTCCTAATAAGGACTAAATCCATCCTTTTATATGCCTAATGCATTTTGAAAAGAAGTATGAATCTATTAACTTTTTAAACCTTGAAGCAGGTGAAGGTGGAGTAGCTAGGCAGCTTCTAGTCTAGCAGTACTGAGATGGAGGGTTCCTCATTTCACAAAGTTTGTCAGTGAGAGGCCAATCAGGTCAGAAGCCTTTCCTGGCCTTCATGAGCAAGTCAAAGTCTTTGCATCCTTCGAAGTGGCAATTGCCATTTGAAAAGATATCCATCCCGATTCTTCTCCCTCTCCCAACCAGCTCTTGGCAATGGGTGGGGGTCACAGCTCAGTGGTGGAATGCCAGCTTTGCATGTAGACCAAGTTCGGTCATAAGAATGTGGGAAGAGGATCAGACCACATGCCATCTGACCCTTCATCCTGTTTCTCGCAGTGGCCAACCAGTTGGCTAAAGGAAGTCCACAAGCAGGACAGGAGGGTGATGATGATGATGATGATAATTTATTATTTATACCCTGCCCATCTGGCTGAGTTTCCCCAGCCACTCTGGGCGGCTTCCAATCAAGTGTTAAAAGCAATACAGCATTAAATATAAAAAACTTCCCTAAACAGGGCTGCCTTCAGCTGCTTATTCCCTTCACATCTGAAGGGAGGGCGTTCCACAGGGCGGGCGCCACTACTAAGAAGGCCCTCTGTCTGGTTCTCTGTACCCTCACTTCTCGCAATGAGGGAACCGCCAGAAGGCCCTTGGTGCTGGATCTCAGTGTCCGGACAGAACGATGGGGGTGGAGACGCTCCTTCATGCCATCTCTTGCTGCTGTTCTGCAGTATGACCGTCCCAAGACATTGCGCTGCTCGAGGTGAAGGACAGAACTCTTTCACCCAATTCATGTAAGTGTCATGGACTGGCTGGATGCTGAGAAGTGGTTGGAGGCACCAAGGGGACTCCCAGGGGAAGATGGCTCAGAGCCCAGGGATTGTTGGTGGGATGATGTCAAGTTGAAGAGGGAGCAGACGTGTGGGGGGGGGGGAGGTGTCAGAAGCTTAGGGAGCAAAAGGAAGCTGTGGCAGAGAGCAGTGCAGAATCAGAGGCTGAAGTGCAAGCTGGAGAGGAAGAGGGGTCAAGAGGCAGAGTGGAGGCAGGTTGCTGAAGAAACCAGGGAGTCTCCCGCTCCTGCTGTGACCAGCTCCTCTCCCCCCTGGTCTCCTAAAACACCAGGAGGAATGAAGAGGGCAGAGCAAAGAGAGACAAGGCAAAGGAGCCTCAGGTTGCTGGGAAAGGAACTGGAAGGTAAGCCTTAGAGAGCAGTGGGAAGACGGGGACCTTCAGTCCTCACAATTGTCTTATTGGGGCAAGACCTCCTGGGAAGAGTTGCTGCGATTGCTAGGCCTGTGGTTTTTTGGTTTCTTTGAATGAAGAGTTGACTTCACTGACACCAGGTGTTTTATTGCTGACCGGCTCCTGACAGTAAGATGTTGAGTAGCAGCTGAATAATATTTTGACACTGACAATGATGCCCTGTCCTTCTGATTCATGAATGGGCCCGGGAAAGATGGGAGGAATGAAAATCGCAGCCTCCAAAATGGGAGGGACAAAAGCACCAGTAAGGTTGAAAATGGTAGAAAGGGCACCCATCCTCTTTTTTCTGACCTGTTAATGGCATTGCCTTCTTTTTATCTTTTGTCTCCACCAGAATGTGGAGATAAGTTAATCAATGGCTACAGAGCTCAGAATCAGGTTGCTTAAGACACCATCTTATCCTTTATAGTAGATCCCTGCAGTCTGTGGAAAGTTTCTGCTGCAAGTTCCAAGAATCTCAGAAACGCACTCCACAGTAATTCAGAATAGGGCTTTTGGTGTTGCTGCCTTTGTTCTGTGGAATAGCATCCCTGTTAAGATATGACTCACTATGTGAACTTTTCAGGAACAGCTGAAGACATTTTTGGCCCAATAGACTTTCCTAGCTGAAAAAATGGGGGCTTTGCCATGAGCGTCTATCTTGTATGGTTTTTAACTTCATTTTGAATGTATCCAATTTGTGTGTATTTTCATCTTTTTGCTGTTTTTATTGTACATCGCATTGAGATAGTTGTGTAGGAGCTGAATAAATTAAGAAGGATGGTGATGATAACAACAACATGAAGAATGATAATAATAAATAATTAGGGAAGTTATTCTGACTTGAGAGCCAGTGTGGTGTAGTGGTTAAGAGCGGTAGTCTCGTAATCTGGGGAACCGGGTTCGCGTCTCCGCTCCTCCACATGCAGCTGCTGGGTGACCTTGGGCCAGCCACACTTCTTTGAAGTCTCTCAACCTCACTCACCTCACAGAGTGTTTGTTGTGGGGGAGGAAGGGAAAGGAGATTGTTAGCTGCTTTGAGCTGCCTTAGGGTAGTGATAAAGCGGGATATCAAATCCAAACTCCTCTTCCTCCTCTTCTTCTTTTAGAAGACATCTGGAGGCAACCCTGTTTAGGGAAGTTTTTAATATTTGATGAATTATTGTATTTTAATCTTTGTTGGAAGTTGCCCAGAGTGGCTGGGGAAACCCAGCCAGATGGGTGGGGTATAAATAAATGTTGTTGTTGTTGTTATTGTTATTGTTATTGTTATTCCTCAATTTAGGATTGGGAAATAAGTCTGTCCATGTAGACAATACTGAGTTAGATGGACCAATGATTTGATTCTGTAAAATGTCAGTTACTGGGTGGGCTGGGCTGGGGAGGGGAGGTTTAGGGTGTAGTCTTCGCATAAAGGATGGAGACCAACACACTTTTATAAGAACAAAGATCAACCTCACGTTAGGTGTGAGAAAAGGCTGCAAGAAATCTGTGACCAGTATTCAATGATCAAGTTTTATCAGCAAATGCCCTGTGCAAGGACTTCCACTCTCCTTCATCTTCCTCTGTGCAACCCCAAAAATTGACTCGGGGGTTGTATGTGTCAAGAGAACCCACAGAGTGGCACAGGGGGGAGGGGGCGATCATTTCATCTGGCAAGCTGATTGCCTTAGCCCAGTGTTGAATTCCTCCTCGCGTTCTCATTTGCCCCAGTGACTGGTGTCTAGCATTCCTGAACTTTGCATAAAACCTGGATTGGAACCACTCCAAATTCAGGTGGTTGGGAATACATAAGACGCAGACTGCATTCCTTAACATCACACGGAGGAGAATTTTGCTGAGGACTGTCTACTTCAAAGTGGCTTTTGTCACTTTCAAGAATGGATAGGCGAACTAAGGCCCGGGGGCCGGATCCAGCCCAATCGCCTTCTAAATCCGGCCCGCAGATTGTCCGGGAATCAACATGTTTTTACATGATAGAATGTGTCCTTTTATTTAAAATGCATCTCCGGGTTATTTGTGGGGCCTGCCTGGTGTTTTTACATGAGTAGAATGTGTGCTTTTATTTAAAATGCATCCTTGGGTTATTTGTGGGGCATAGGAATTCGTTCTCCCCCCCCCAAAAAAAATAGTCCGGACCCCCACAAGGTCTGGGGGACAGTGGACCGGCCCCCTGCTGAAAAAGTTTGCTGACCCCTGCTTTAAAGGATGCAATCCACAGTTCTGTCCCCAGTGTGTTTCCTTGGCTGCTTGTCCAGCAAAGGGAGACTGTGAATGGTTTCTTTTTAAAGCGTTCATACAGAATGCTTATTGCAATCCCTCCTCCTCTCTTGGCAAATGCATTATTAAGAGAGTGGAACGTTTTGATTTCACAGTAAAAGGCGACTTTCCACCTTTGGGAAGTGCTCCTCTTTCAAAGCGTATTTCACATCGCACGCACACCCGCAAATGGCACCTTTCATTGTTAAAAAATGAACCCCACAAAAATTTGGTGGAGGCCCAGATTATTTAATAAAAATACAGAGCAGTCTGGAAATACATGATTTTGACCAGCAGATGGCACACTTGCACAATTGACTTTGCTCTTAAACCCCAGCAGACACTCGGGGAGTCTAGAGAGCAGCAGCTACTTCTAAGAACAAACGGCAGTGTTTTCCCAAGCTCTTGCCAATAAAAACTAGAGGACTGAGACTGCCTTTGCTGGCAGAGGAAATTGTGTGCTTGTGCTGTAAATGGTGGGTGCTCAACTCAACTGCTGCAAATATGGAAAGCTGGATTGGGGCCATGATGCTTCAGACCATCCCATAGTTACTACAGTGGTACCTCAGGTTACATACACTTCAGGTTACAGACTCCACTAACCCAGAAATATTACCTCGGGCTAAGAACTTTGCTTCAGGATGAGAACAGAAATCGTGCTGCGGCAGCGGGAGGCCCCATTAGCTAAAGTGGTGCTTCAGGTTAAGAACAGTTTCAGGTTAAGAACAGACCTTCAGAACGAATTAAGTACTTAACCTGAGGTACCACTGTATTTGTTTCACTCTTTCCCCAGTGAAACTCCATCCACTTTTAGTATTTGAAAAATAAGGCTGAATTTGATAGCTGTCAAAGCTTCAGAGCTTGTCCATTACGCACTGATATTTAGGGAGAAATTCACATTTCTTTTTTCATTTTTCAAAACTCAATACACTTCAGGAGTGCTATTGCATTCAGGTCCTGTTTGCAGGATTCCCTCAGGCATCTGTCTGTCCCCAGTGAGAGAAAAGGGTGCTCAGCCATATGAGTATAACATATTCTTATGGTATAACATCAGTTTGCATGCCTAATTAACAAAACTTTTTTTTTTTAACTTCAGGAGAAAACAAGTTTGAACATGGCAAATATACTGAATTGTTATGTACTGAGTTGAATAGGATCCAAAATGCAGCAGTCTGATTGGTCCTAGAACAATAGGATCCAGAATGCAGCAGTCTGATTGGTCCTAGAACAATGCAGCAGTATGATTGGTCCGCAGGAGCCACCCAATCCAGCTCCAGATGAAAGTGAATCCACACCCTGATTGGCCTACAGGAGAATCCCGGAATTAGCCAATCACGTGCAGCCCATTGTGTAAATAATGTTTATAAAGCAGATATTGTGAGGGAACTTCCATTCCCCCTCACCACTATGAGCTGAATAAAGAGCATGAAATCCACTCTCGACTCCGAGTATATTTCATGAATATAACCATCATTTTGTAATGAAACAGTTATAAAACAGTCAAATTAGCTTTGGGGTGGTTTTTTTTTTTTAAAGTGTTACCAAATTTTCACCTACTTTGACGGGTTCTTTCAAAAGCAAAAACTAGTTGTGTGTGTTTTTTTGAAAAAAGTTCCGTTTGTGGAGGATTGGTGGTACCCCAGTGTGTTAATGAACTAAATCACTGATTGCTCTTTTTGCTTTGTGTCCTCTTAAATGTAATGGGCCATGCAATGGAGCTATTTAAAAATAAATAAATAAAGTAAAGTAAAACAAAACAAGGCAAATGACACCAGATTAGTCTGAAGAAATCAATACTTGGTGTGTGGGGGGGAATGCCACTCTTCAAGTACCTGATGGGAGGTCACATGTCAATGGGCAAAGACTTTCTTTTTGCTGCCCCTGAGGTAGGGATGTCAGAGAATTCCGATGGAAGGGGGTGGGTGGGTGGGAATTGCCAGAGTTCACTTAGTCATCTGGAACAGAAAACACAATCGGTGTTTGCTCATTCTGGAAATGATCCATAATGATTCATAACTGATGACTCCCTCTGCCCGTTTGCATTGTGTTTCCTTCACACTGAAATGAATAGAGTGGAATAATGGGATGATCGCACAATTAATTAATGCTGTAATTAATTATGTGAAATTTTGCTATGGTGGACTGCAAGACAAACAACATAGGTTATGTTGGAACCTGAATCACTGCCTGTGATGTATACAGGGCGGAATGGAAAGTGATTCTGCCTTTCATCCATACTGGGGTGTGGGAAGAGATTTAATGTGGTCAAGTTACAGGTGGTTACATTTTGAGACAGGTTTGTAGAAACCCTGTGTCTGTGGATAGGACAACCTGCCCCCAACGCTCCCTATGTGTGCTGCCCAATGCACTCAGACTCTAACCTTCCCCGTATTGAGTAGGGTAGCTCTTCAGGGACCTTACACTCACATTCACTTTGACATGAATGGGACCCTGCTTGATTGGGGGCCCTGATAAAACAGGATCCTTGATTGCATGAGGTGGTCAACTTGCGTTCAAGTCAACATGAGCAGAAGCTCCTGGCAGACCGATGCTGCTCAGCCTGGAGGCACAATGCACACAGGGACAGGGCTTTGTGGTTGGGCTTCTTTGCATGTTCAAGCAAATACCTGGATGCACCTCTGGGTAGAACATTAGGAGAAGCCTCTTGGTGGCAAGAGTAGCTAAGACAATGGAACAAATTGCCTAGAGGGGTGATGGGTTCTTCCTCAATGGGGGTCTCCAAGCACAGCCTGGGGAGCCATCTGCTAGAGTGTATTTTTTTAAAAAATAATATTTATTGAACTTTCCAGAAAAATCCAAAATATAAAAGAAAAAAAGAAAGAAGAAAAAAAGAAAACTGCTAGAGTGTATTTTTGGCCTTCTGAACTTCTCCATTGTGGACAACAGCCTTTTGAGACACTGCTGGGGTGGTGGGAGACTAAATTCCGGACATGTTGGCTGGGCATTTTCATAGGATTCCATCTTTCATTGGAATGCCACAGTTTAACTGAACTATATAAACGTCAGTTCTGTCCTGGTATTGCTCCACAAAGTTGATGAATTTTGATGGTCACTTGGAAGGGGGGCTGCTAAGCCTTGCTTGGGATGGTTGTTGAAAACACCCAACCACCCATACAGTTAGACAAACCTGACCATTTGGGTTTCTCTTGGCTTCTCCGTTTTTCAATCTTAAGTTCTCCAGATTTCCACATCAGTTTGCAATGTTTCTCTCTTTTTTTTTAATAAAAAAAATCCTCCTAAAAATTCATCAGCATTTTAATGTGAATTTATCCTAATAAACACATCTTTGTGTTTGACCTTATATGCAATTTCCCCCCAGATCCATTTCCCATAATATAATGCATTTTTGTATGTTATTTTCATTAATATACTGCTTTCTCTAATATACTCAAATATATGCATTTTTGTTCACATTACTTGGTTGGGCAACGGCACTGCAAAATTCAAAGAAGCACCAGTTTTAAATAATAGCTGTGTCTCAGTTCACAGCTTGGTTTGGAGAGGGCGAATTTGGTAGGTTTGCCCTTAAATGTGAAATGGAATTAAATTTCTCCTCCATCCCTTTCCCTGAACTACAGTGGCTTCTGGGGTGTGGGGGAAGAAAGATGTGAATCTGTTTTGCACAGCCAATCATGTTCATTTTGGAAAGCTGGCTTTCCTACACACACTTATCTTGAAGCAAAATCTGATTGAACTCAATTGGAACATGCCTAGGATTGCACTATAAGGAGCTACATAGTAGAGATTTATAAATTTATGAATGGGGCACAGAAACAGAAAGGTAGGCTTCCCCTCATCTTTCTGCCATAATACAAATCACCCAGGGGAACTGATTGGCAGAAGATTCAGGACAGACAAAAAGAAAAAAAATGTCGTTGAAGCCACTTCCTTAAATGGCTTTAAAAGGAGATCAGGAACTGGTCTATAATGACCGCTCCCCGCTTAAAACGGGGGGCGCCCTTTGCGTGGACGCGTGCAGCCCCTAGACCTGGAGCGGCTCCAACAGCATAGGCTAGGCTTCGCCTTCCCTCAGGTGGGATACCTGGAGGTCTCCGCCTACCTCAGTCAGTTGTCCAATCCCACCTGGGGGAAGAGTTGCCAAGGAGACCAGGCCAAGTAGGGGAGGGATTACCTGCCCACACAAAGGAGGGAGGATCTTACCTGGGAATTCTCACTTGGCTCCAGAGCTTCTCCCACCCTACCCACCCTCAGTCAATGTCTTATGTTGCAGGTTAATTTTCCTCACAGGTTTTGCAGGTTAATTTTTCTTCACAGGTATGCGGGCGCTGCTATGTTAAGGTCGCTGTTAAAAGGCCGGAAAGGAATTTCCCTGCATTGGCAGGTTTCGCCTTTCCCGTGGCAAAATGTCACAACTTTGGCGGTATCAGGCCTTGGGTGGAATCCTTTTGTCCATCTTCCTCTTTGCGGCGGCGATACCAGGGTTCCCCATTAAAGGGGTTTCTGAAGGGAGGCTTTGACCGTACGCCGGAAGGTCGTCATTGCTCTCCCCTGTGGCGGCGGCATTACGGGGGCGGCTATCTCTGCTTGAACATATGTTCTCCAGAGCCGGCCCATCCCCCCCCACACTGGATAACCCTGATGATCCCTAGGTCCCCGGCTGGGGACTGGGGAGGGAGAACGCCCAATGCCTGAGCCAAGGTCTACCCACATTTGAAATTTAATAAAGTTGTGGCCAATTTAATCCCATAGCACGTTGTCTTGAGTCGTTATTCCACATGACGGGGGGACCGCGCAGGATCTGGGGACTCCGCCTGTCCACGCAAATGGATATTTGTCACAGTAACTACATGGAACCTCCAGCTTCAGAGTCCTCCTCATCAGTAAAAGTGGGTTTTCGGAGAAATTTTTCACTGCTCCAAATAGTCAGAGATTTGATTCAGTATGTAAGTTTGTCTTACATTTACTAAATAACAGCAACAACATATGTGTATGTCATCCAGGAGAGCTTTCTCTGTCATATGCTGAAAACACAACTAGCCAGTGACACCTGAGATACTTGCATTTTTAGGACCCACCCTATTCTTCTGGTTGTAAATTGTTTAAAATGATTTTTAATATTGTGTTTTATATTGTTGTAGCCTGCCCTGGGACCGTAAGGTGAAGTGTGGCCAAGAAATCCAATTAACTGAGTACCAATTTCTTAAGATACATCCTGTAAGCTTTTCTGCGAGAGGAAAGACTCAATAGTACATAAATCTTTAGTATCAAATTAAATCCAAAGCAAGATACCAGTCACTACTATGATCAGGAAAAACCCCAATGCATACTTTCATACTACAGGTATCTTCTAGAGATGAGTCAATATGAACAAGTTATTGCACAATAACCTGAGCCAGTAGCAGCCTAAGTTTCCAAATACCTTTTCTGCATCTGAATAACAAGCTTTTTTGGGCAGTAGGAATTTAATCATGTGTGAGAGAGCCCAGACTGTGGTAAAGTTTTGCCTGATCAACACAACATGAGGTAAAACTAATCCCATTAAGTGAGACACTTGGTCCATTTTTACACTTAATACATTGTTAAGAAACTCCATTTTATTCCTATAGTCATGATGACGCTATGATTTGTATGATTTTAAAATGCAAAACTGCACAAGCTATGTCTTTCCCCCCATTATTTTTAGTAAGAGTTAGCAAACTGGCTACTACTGGTGAAAGCAGCAGTAAAGCATAACATTGGAGGGGGAGGGGAGGAATAAATGTTAAGTATGTGTTTCAGTATGTGCTTTTGAATTATGGTGCTGGAAGAGACTCTTAGGAGTCCCATGGACTGCAAGAAGATCAAACCTATCCATTCTTAAGGAAATCAGCCCTCAGTGCTCACTGGAAGGACAGATCGTGAAGCTGAGGCTCCAATACTTTGGCCACCTCATGAGAAGAGAAGACTCTCTGGAAAAGACCCTGATGTTAGGAAAGATGGAGGGCACAAGGAGAAGGGGACGACAGAGGACGAGATGGTTGGATAGTGTTCTCGAAGCTACCAGCATGAGTTTGACCAAACTGCGGGAGGCAGTGGAAGACAGGAGTGCCTGGCGTGCTCTGGTCTATGGGGTCACGAAGAGTCGGACACGACTAAACGACTAAACAACAACAACATCAACATGTGTTTCAGGAATGAAGCAATACACACAGTCACCTAAAAGAGGGCTCTCTGTAAGACCAGTAAGTCCAGGGTGTAAAACTACCTAGCTTCACCACTGTTCAGAAGCATAGTCTGAAATTAACCGACAGCCTTAATAGGCTTCTCAAAGCTGTGTGTGGTTTGCCTTGGAGTCTTTGTAAAAAAACGTTTCTGGTGACTCACCTTTTTGTTTTGCAACAGTCCGTGACAGTCTTTTTAAAAACACACAACAACAGCTTCTCTGACTGATGTATTGAAGAGCAAGGCTATATTATACACTCAATGTATATTATACACTCAGTGTCTTGTCAGGAACTAAGCATCCTGGAGGATCCTTAACATCTGGAGAATCTGAAGATGTCTGGTCCGTGCTCATTCATTACTGCATCACAGGAGGTGATAGAGCAGGCATTTTATGCAAAAGCTGTTGACTAAGTTATTTTTTCTTGCTTTGGCTAAGGGCCTCACGTAAGAAGCTATATATATATATTTAAGAAAAGAAAAAAGAAGCTGCACTCCATTCTCTAACAATGCCGGTTCTTGAGGACAAAAACCAATCACAACTGTGCTCCAGCAGGTCTTAATTGTCATCAACAGGAAAAATAGGTAGGTCCCTGATCCAAGCGAGTTCATAACGTAAAAGAATGGTGTGGGGGAGTTCAAGCTTGCAACATCTACTTTGTTTTTTCCCCATAGGCCTTGTAGCCCATCAAGTGCAAATTAGTAGCGTAGAAAGCTTGGGGGTGGGAGACATTATATGCTTAGAAGTAAGGAAGAGGATGTCTCTGAGTGTACTGGATCCCAAGAATTTGTTTTCAGTACACGAGGCAACCATTTTGAACACATTCAACTGGTGCACGGTGGCTGGTGCGTGGGTCCGTTTGGACCTGGAAGAGGGCCAAACAGGGTTCTTTGCAGTGGCTTCCCATCTATGGAACGCTCTCCCCAGGAAAGTTCACCTGGTGCCTTCATTATACACCTTTAGGCACCAGGCAAAAACATTCCTTTTAAACCAGGCCTTTAGTTGATCTTATTGACATCCAATACCCTTTTAGAATGTGACTTTTTGGGGGAGGAGGGTTATTGGGTTACTGCTTTTGGTTTGATTTCATATGTTGTGGTCTTGTTGTGAACCGCCCTGAGACCTCCAGGTATAGGATGCTGTATAAGTTGAAATAATAATAATAATAATAATAGGGTGGGGCAGGCTTATGTGTACTCTGATGAGCTAGGTGGGGGCCAGGAAAAATGCATGTTCTAGACCTGCTCTCACAGCCTTTTCACACAAAACCAGACCTGAGCTCGCAGTCCTTTCACACCCCGCCTAATTCTGGAGGGCAAGTTGTTGCTATGAAGTGCGAAATCCTTGGTGATCCAGTGCAAATCACCCAGAGATCTATCAATAGATCCTGTTCAGGTTTCTGTCTACACTGAGCAGTAATCTCAGGCTAGGACTCAGGTGACTACCAGAGCATGAATGTGAGATTTCTCTGAGTGGGAGGAAGAGGAAGGGCCAGGTGGATTTCTTACAATGCTGTTCAGGGAGTGACGCGACTTGCTGATTGATTGAATGTGGGGAGCAAAGGAGAGAAGAAGAAGATGCATGCCCCATCAACAGTGTGAACCTGAGGATAGGAAGGCTGACATAGATGAGTCTGAGACATCCAGGTGAACAGGTAGGAAGAGATACAATACTAAAGACAGGGGGAAATGTCTGTACTAATAAAACCCTTGGCCATTTACTAAGCAAACGCAGCATTGCTCAGTTCTTGCAATTACTTGTCATGTAGCAATCATTATTTTATGAAAAATCACTTCTTTTAAAATTGCTATAGTGTGCCAGAGATGCTTAGGTTAGATTTGTTAGATTGGATGGAAGTTAGCAATCTATCCCTTTTGATAGTGGGTGCATGTGGATATTTGGTGACTTTCAGGGAGAGGTGTCTTTCCTGGGGACATTGTGTCCCAGAAATGCAGGGAGTGTAGCCAATGCACCTCGTGAAAAAAAGGCAGGCAGGAAGGAGAAATTAAAAAAATTAAATATTCATATTTAAGATAAGATAAAAAATACTGAAATTCACTCCCCACCTCCTCCAAAGCAGTAAGTGCAACAAAACATCTCTGAAAATATCACGCAACTGATTCACTTCCAGGAAAATGGATGTGTTTCGGCAGGAAGGGCATTTGAAGGACAATTGGGTGGTTGAATCCTGTTCGTCTGTCTCAATCTTTCAGTACACGTGATCCAGTTTCTACTTCCCCACATCCACAAACACCTTGTAGTCCATGCAACAATGGTACCTCGGGTTAAGTACTTAATTTGTTCCGGAGGTCCGTTCTTAACCTGAAACTGTTCTTAACCTGAAGCACCACTTTAGCTAATGGGGGCCTCCTGCTGCCGCAGTGCGATTTCTGTTCTCATCCTGAAGCAAAGTTCTTAACCCGAGGTAATATTTTTGGGTTAGCAGAGTCTGTAACCTGAAGCGTATGTAACCCAAGGTACCACTGTACTTCCCTTTGTATTTGTAGGTCAAACTGTTGCAGCAGCAGAAAATTTACTTATTCATCAGTTCTGAGGAGAGGTACAAAGCTTCTCTCCGTAAATGAGCACAATACAGCTACTGCAGTTGCCTTCTCTGCCCCTTGAGTTGTCTCCTGATTGGAGGGGACATGCACTATGTTGTGGTCCTGTGTCATCTTTTGTTCTCTTAGATGTGGGTCATTATGCCTTGTCCTCACAGTAGTCTTTGGGCATTTTGTGCTATTCTGTGCTCTACACCAGTGTGGTGTAGTGGTTAAGAGCGATAGTCTCGTAATCTGGTTAACCGGGTTCGCGTCCCCGCTCCTCCACATGCAGCTGCTGGGTAACCTTGGGCCAGTCACACTTCTCTGAAGTCTCTCAGCCCCACTCACCTCACAGAGTGTTTGTTGTGGGGGAGGAAGGGAAAGGAGAATGTTAGCCGCTTTGAGACTCCTTCGGGTAGTGATAAAGCGGGATATCAAATCCAAACTACTCCTCCTCCTCTTCTTCTTCTTCTTCTTCTTCTTCTTCTTCTTCTTCTTCTTCTTCTTCTTCTTCTTCTTCACAGCAGCCATTTTGTGACTGGTCCCCATGGTCATTTCTCAAAATTTGAAATTTGCCCCTAAGGGGAGACAACCTTGAATTTATAACGAAATAAACCATAAAGAAGTGCCATGTGAGTGTCTCTGAGGAGGCTATTCAACAGTTGGGGTGTCACCACTGAGAAGGCTAGCAGCCACGCTCATTTGATAAGGTACTTTCAAAGAAGATCTTAAGATCTGGGTAGGCAATTACAGGAGAAGACTTCCCCCCTCCCCCAAACAACCCGATCCCAAGCTGCTCAACATTTTAGAGCTTAAAATCTAGACTTCCAAGTGGACCTCAACATGGAATGGAAGCCAGCACAGTTGATAAAGCACTGATAAAATACGGTCAAAATGTCCAGAACCAGTTAATAATCTTGTGGCCTTATTTTTGAACTGTCATTTCTGGACCATCTTCAATGTCAGCCCTACAAAGGGTGCACTGCAATGTGGAAGGTTACAACAAAAGCATCTCCTGCGAGCCCTTCATGTCTAAAACAGATATTTTGTCCAGCAGAACAGAAGTTTCATATTTAACCTGCAGTGAGTTTGAAAAAGAAATAATTCGTTTACATTTCTCACATCCTCAAGGCTAAAATGCAAAAGGAATGAAGCAACAAAGAAAATCATGAATAGTACATTCTGTAAGACAGAAACTAAAGCTAAAGCTAAAGAAGAATGCATTGTAGCATGTATAAAGAACCAGGGAGCAAAGCCACATTTCAAGGTGAGATCAAGCGAAAAGAGTTCAGATATGCTACATAACCTGTAAAGAGGGCTTGACTCCTTAAGTTAATCACAAAATGCCTTAGGGCATCAAAATTTAAATAAACGTATTTTATACGCTGTGAAATGTACCTTTGAACAGAATTTTATCTACCTCTAGAACAGCAAACTCATAACTTACTGACAAAAGGAACAAAGAGGGGCAAAAGACTTTGGGAGAATCATGGCAGACACTCAATGGAAGCATTTTCTATTGAAAAGGATTAGGCCTAGTTTTCACAGAAGGCCACCATCTCGCTGACATTTTGTTTTTTTCCTGTGGAGAAGTATTCAGTGATGTGAGTCCTGAACTGCAGTCTGAAGTGGTATAGTGGGCACTTCCTGTCTGGCTGCCATGGCGAACCACTGTCCCTATGCCAGCGGAGCCTTTCCGTGCAGCTAATTGAGGATATATGGGAGTAATTATCCTCCCCCCAAAACCCCAGGGCCGGGGGGGGGCTGCTTCACTCGCAGATCGTCCGATACCTGCCGCCCATTCTGAAGGAATACGGGGGGCAGGGGGAACTGGATGCATTGCACCACGCATTTCGGCAACCTCCCAAGCTGTCTATAATCTGAATTTTCTATACAGTGGTACCTCGGGTTACATACGCTTCAGGTTACATACGCTTCAGGTTACAGACTCCGCTAACCCAGAAATAGTACCTCGGGTTAAGAACTTTGCTTCAGGATGAGAACAGAAATCGCATGGCAGTGGCACGGCAACAGCGGGAGGCCCCATTAGCTAAAGTGGTACCTCAGGTTAAGAACAGTTTCAGGTTAAGAACGGACCTCCGGAACGAATTAAGTACGTAACCAGAGGTACCACTGTACTGCCATATTTATTTATTTTCTCACACTTATATCCCTCCTTTCTTCTGTCAGGGAGCCCATGGCAGTGTACTTGCAGTTTGCAGAGAGTCACTTGCTCAGGTGTTTCCCAGACCCAGACCTGCTTAGCTCATCAAGCTAAGTGGCCTCATGTGTCTTCAGACTGTATCTTGGGCCATATTGTTTAAACATTGCCTTCTCTCTCTCCGCTCCCTCCCCCCCCAACTCCTTCTTTGTTTAATGAAAACACAAGATAAAAATTAAAAGGCCATTTTCTCAGTGGCTGAAGATTTTGCTACAAATATCAAGTGTTTGGGTAGTTTCTCTTGTGCTACAAAATGTCCAGAATCTCCAGAAAATATAAAAAAGCTACAAAAACCTATGAAAAGTAAACAAAAAGCTCAAATGTGATAAAGACTGCAAAACCACAGGAGAAAAAAAAACACCACTTCTTGCCAGTGGACTCCATTAGGAATAAAACCAGAGTTCAAGGCCTCCTCTGAAGGATCAAAGAGATCAGATAACCAACAGGAATAAAAATGAGGATTAGAAGCGGCAGGCAGAAACCTAGGCAGGAAAGCAAACTTGAAGCAGCTCTCAGAAAAAGATAAAATCGTTTATGGACATTGAAACTTTCGTGCATAGTGAAGTTGAAATCATGTGCACAAAAATTCAAACTGAGTATTATTTTTATTTGCTGTTTAAAAATCTCCACAACTGCCTGGATAAGCCATTTGAATGCTTTGCAAATAATGGCTGAACGAGTAAGCTTTATTTGACGATGCAGCTGTTATTCAGTGCCGAAACTTTGAGTATCTGTTTTGCTTTGATGGGTTTTATTTTATGTTAATCGCTAAATCTAAAGTGATGGCAGATACTGTCTAGTGTGAGAGGTTGTGCTCTTCATACATGCAACCAAAATCATGTTGATTGCCACCTCCTCAAGTCAGTAGTTTGGGTACGTGATTAGTGCCTGGAGGTGGCAGGGGCTCAGAGCAGGTCTAGGGGTGGAGCCAGGCGGTGGAGCTTACAGGTTCGTGGTAAGTTCAGGGGTGGTAGAGCTCTGTGACTAGGGATGCTGGGCTTTACTGTGACTCCACCGAGTCACCTGGCAGAAGGAGCAACTTGTGCTGCATTTATTGCAGCTTTGTTGTGGCTTAATAACAACAACAACAACAACAACAACAACAACAATAATAATAATTTATTTGTACCCTGCCCATCTGGCTGGGCTTCCCCAGCCACTCTGGGCGGCTTCCAACAAAGATTAAAAATACATTAAAATGTCACACATTTAAAACTTCCCTGAACAGAGCTGCCTTCAGATGTCTTCTAAATGTCAGGTAGTTGTTTTCCTCTTTGACATCTGATGGGAGGGCGTTCCACAGGGCGGATGCCACTACCGAGAAGGCCCTCTGCCTGGTTCCCTGTAGCTTTGCTTCTTGCAGTGAGGGAACCGCCAGAAGGCCCTCAGCGCTGAACCTCAGTGTCTAGGCTGAATGATGGGGGTGGAGATGCTCCTTCAGGTATACTGGGCCGAGGCCATGTAGGTCTTTCAGGACCAGTGTCATGTGGTCTCGGCGTCCACTCCCAATCACCAGTCTAGCTGCCGCATTCTGGATTAGTTGTAGTTTATGGGTCACCTTCAAAGGTAGCCTCACGTAGAGCACATTGCAGTAGTCCAAGCGGGAGATAACCAGAGCATGCACCACACACATAAAAACAAATATCAGTCAATTTGTCTCATTTGAATGTATTTTTAAGATAATCCATAGACCAGCATATATTTTGCGAGATCTGTTGAGGTTCTAACAGACTTTGCACTCTCAGAATACATTCAAGGCACAAACTTACCTGGCACTGTCCTTCAGTTTGTCTGGAGGTATTATTTTCTGCATTGGCCTACCTAGCTCAGTGAGTCTGCTAGACTGAGCAGCCTTCAGTCTGGGAGTCTCTCTGAGAAAGAGTTGGGGCCTGCCCTGTGACATCTGTTAAACTGAGAAAGAAATAAGTATCGTATTTTTCCGTCTATAAGACGCCCCCGTGTATAAGACTACCCCTATTTTTGGGGACTCAAATTTAAGGAAATGGGGGGAGATGGCTCAGAGTTGTTGAGCTTTTTTTCTTCTGGAGGATTGCCCAGAGTTGTTTGAGCTTTCTTTTAGGGGGGGGGGGTTGCCATAAATCGCACACATGCACACATTGCCCAATCCACCTCCCATCTGTCCCATCACCAGCGGAAGTTGCCAATCGTCTGCCCACCTGCCGGATCATCACAGAATCAACACCACCCATTGACGCAGGAACCAATAATATGCACAATAGCTGCTGACAGCCATGGCAGCAACCAATCCACCCTATGCACTACCCATGTATAAGACCACCACCACTTTTTAGCATGATTTTTAAAGAAACAAATCCTGGTCTTATACACAGAAAAGTACAGTAAGTAAATCAGTACTGTAAGAACTTAGCAGAAGGATCAAGCAAGAAGAAACTAGAGGGAAGAGGAGAACTGTAGCTGCAGGGGACAGTTTTTGGAGTCTTTGCTGGCTAAGACAAGAACATGCCAAGGTCTGACACTGTACAGGGATGTTTTGAGCCTAGCATGGGGGTGTGAGAGGTTTTTCTTTTTTCTTTTCTTTTCCCCCCATATGTATGCCCCACACCCCCTGAGCCCACAGATACCCAAACAATAATACCGCATCATGTCAAGAGTTGTCTTATTTCCTCTGTGAGCTAAGAGGAGTCAGTACTGAAAAGTCTGCACTTTAACAATTTATTTTGTGCTTTTACCCTGTATTTTTATCTTGTGCACCACCTTGAGAACTTCTGGTGAAGGATGATGATGATGATGAAACTGCAACGGATGCAGAGTGTCGGCAAAGAGCAAAGCAATCTTTGTGTGCATTTGGCCTTTTTATTTTAGTGTGGGGTGTTATTTGTGCATTTGGAAAAACTGCTTTTAAAAAAACCTAGAGCAGATTTGTGGATGGTACAGAATTTCCGTGATGCAGTCTTCTTTCCAAAGTTCAGTGTCTTGGATCATAAAACTATCCTAAATGTGTGGGTTTCGTGCAGTGAAATAGTTAAATACTAAAGTCAAAACTTTCAAATGCACAGCAGCTTGAAAGTTCTGCATTCTTCCATGCTGACCTAACCTCTCCCCTGCCTCTTGTGTTGTGTGTTTTCTGACGTCAATCGTAGATAACTCTTGAGAATTAGGAATACGATTAAACAAGACACAAATAGAAATACTTCCAGATTGGGTTCCTTCTTCCCTTTGCACATTCCATTTCTATGGCTGGCTGTTTGGTTACCTAGGAAATGGCAGCAATAAGAGGAATTGGTGGGCAGTTGGAGTTATGGGTGGTGTTCAGATAATATGAGTTGGACCAACCCGGTACCATTGACCTATTTGTAATAACTGGGGATTTCATAATACATTTCAAAGGAATGGTTTGAAGTGAACTTGCCATTGTGACAAGATTGTCATTAACAGCTCCAATGAAGCACCATCTCTGAGCAGGACCCAAAGAAGAGTAGAGTTTGGATTTGATATCCCGCTTTATCACTACCCTAAGGAGTCTCAAAGCGGCTAACATTCTCCTTTCCCTTCCTCCCCCACAACAAACACTCTGTGAGGTGAGTGGGGCTGAGAGATGTCAGAGAAGTGTGACTGGCCCAAGGTCACCCAGCAGCTGCATGTGGAGGAGCGGGGAATCGAACACAGTTCACTAGATTACGAGTCTACCTCCCTTAACCACTACACCACACTGGCTCAAAGCCTTTCTAAGTCCCATTTAATTTCAGCAGGAGAGGTAAGCAGGTGTTTTCTCTGTCTCCTCAAAATCACTGGGACTTGGAAGTGGCTGGGCGGTGCCCTTTGTCTTTATGGTGTTCCCCTCAAATTCACATGAGGTTCACAGGCTCCTTTTTTCTCTCTGTCCCTGACTAGCGCCAGGAACAGTGCAACATCGTTCGTAGCTTCCGATTATTGTTAGGATCTTCTGGAAGATTTCCCTGGGAGCTCTCCAATAAGCAAAGCAAGCCTTTTCCCATTCAAAATGGAACATCTGTTCAGCTTTGTTTTATCATTTGCCATTTGCATTGCACTTTCAGAAACAAAAATGAAGTCAACCACTCCAATCCAGCAGGGAATTCGTGGATGAAAAAAGAATATTCTCCACCCACACATATCAGAGTGCAACAGGTCACATCTCATGATAGTAGACAGCATACGAAATCTTGTGTGTTATCCGATCTGAATTTTGCATGACCACTAATGTAACAGTGTGTGCATCTGTGCTCATGATTCCCAGAACCTAAGCAAATGATTCATTCTCTTGTGTGCAGTATTCTTGCTGTGATTAGCAGTTATCTCAGACAATAATCTTGATGACATGGTAGCTACGGTGGTGTGTGTGTTGGGGGGGGGAACCTCATAGAATTCTGTATAATTCCCTCCATTTGTGATGTTCAGCAGTAAGCACTGATCCTTAAGTAGCCCAAATGGCATGACCCATGCACATCAAAAGGCCCAAGGGAACCCCAGGTTTGCAGAAGTACAAAAAATGCTTAGTGGGGAGACAATCCCTCAGATGGAAGACCAAACATTGTTGCATAAGGGGTGTTCCCCTTTTCTTTCTTCCTTTCTAAATGGTTTTCAGCCACATCCACTCTTTCTGTTCTCCCCACCACCACCTTCCCTACTGCCTCCAGCTTGGGTATCATGACAGGGGGGAAGTTAAATGAAGGCTCTGAGTTCTGTCATATCCTGTCAGTTCTACTAGTTTTTGAACAATTCAGCAATTAGAGCTGTTAGTTAAAAGGTAAAGGACCCCTGACAGTTAAGTCCAGTCGCAGATGACTCTGGGGTTGCGGCATTCATCTTGCTTTACAGGCCGAGGGAGCCGGCGTTTGTCTGCAGACAGTTTTTCTGGGTCATGTGGCCAGCATGACTAAGCCGCTTCTGGTGCAACGGAACACCAAAACCAGAGCAGCACACGGAAACACCGTTTGCCTTCCTGCCAGAGCGGTACCTATTTATCTACTTGCACTGGAATGCTTTCGAACTGCTAGGTTGGCAGGAGCAGGGACTGAGCAATGGGAGCTCATCCCGTCTCAGGGATTCGAACTGCCGACCTTCTGATCAGCAAGCCCAAGAGGCTCAGTGGTTTAGACCACAGCGCCACCCGCTGTTAGCTAGGCAAGCAGAAATGACTACCAGCCTCTACCACCAACAGGCAAAACAAGGGTATAGATTTTCTTGGAAGCAAACCAGCCGGAAGTCCCCATATAGCCTGATCGAGAAAGCATGTTATTTTGCTTTGGAAATATTGGCTGTAATCAGATGCAAATAGTGGTTTTTTAAAATCAAGGGATAGTCGCCATCTTATATCTCAGTTTTCAACAGCGTTTCAAGTCTGCACTGGGAAATGTGCTGTGCTCTGTGAACTTCTCAGTTTGTCAGTGTTTCTTAGAAAAAGCAGTGTAGCGCTGGAACAATCTGTTTGTTTGGGTTTTGATAAATGCCTGCCTCTGTCTAAAGCAGAGATGTAATGCTATCGCTTACAGTTAATATACACCCTGCGGTACTTCCCACCTACATTAAAAGGCTCTCTGCTATGACACTCTTTTTTCCTTTCTTTTTGCTTGAAGGCCATTGTGTATTGTTCCTTACCTAGTCTCCCCCTCATCATAATCACCATCATTATAAAAGCTCTTCATACATCTCAAAATGATTGGCTCCCAAAGATGAGGTTGCACAGATGCTCAAATGAATGGATTTATTTGTTTCTGGCATAATGTAGCCAGTGTGCTTTTCTTTTTAATCTAATTTTGGAACAATGTTTGGGTACAATGTTACACTGAAATTCTAGTTATATTCAACAGATGGTGCTGTAAAAAGGAGTTCAATGTCGATAAAAACATACAAGATCTCAGGCTAAAGTCATAACTGGAATACAAACTGGTTTGTTGATGTTTGTTATTGCTTTGTGGTAAGGGGGAGGATCCAGAAATTAAAATGAAATGGCTCAAATGATTCCCAATGTTATTCTATGGTACGGAAAATATATTGGAGAAGGTAAGAGACAAAAGTGGGAGCATAAATTTCCAGTGAGTCTTATTTTTGTTGCTAACAAACACGGTCAAGGAAGAAAGGATGAGTGCCAAATTTTATGTCTAGATTTATAATTGAAACTCTTCAGGAGAAATGTTGGGAAGAACAGCCTCCAGATGCCTTTTAAAGACTGAAGCTGGCTGTCCAAGCCAGTTTATATGGGATGGGTTTTAATGGGTAGGAGAGGATATATTAATTGCAATTAATTGCAATTTATCCCTCCAGGTGCCCACATGTGTCGGTCGAACAGAGTTTCAAATCCCATCCTTAGCAGCAAAGTTAAAAGCAAAATGCTGATATTCACAGTATAACCAGCTTCAGGCATGTCAAAGAGAGAAAGGAACTGGAAGTGCTATATGCTTCTTCCTTTCCAGGAGAGGAGGGGAAATGACATCACACTGAGTCCTCTCTACCAATTGTAGTTCTATGGTCTGAGTATCCGTCTATCGGCAATACAGCTCTGTGGACTTAGCCCCTTCTCAGGCTAACTTGCAGGAATATGCATTTGTTATGTTTGGTCGCTAATCTCCCCTAGTTTAGTAGCATTACAGATGTATATCTGAACCCACATACATGTCCACCCCATATATAGACCAGGGTGGATTTGATTTAAATCAAATCGATTTAAATCACAATTTAAGTCATGATTTAAATGACTAGTAAGTAAGACTCAATTTAAATCACTTTTTTACAGAAAGACTCATTCTTGCTGGTATAATCTTAATATTTACAACCAGATGAAGGTTTCATTTTTGGAATAATAAATTGTCAGAGTAGTTTTTACAGTTATATCCAAAATTACTGATTTGGTTATACTATTAGAAATACATAGACAGATAATTATGAAATTATTGTGAGGTTTAATAAGTTAACTGTTTATATTTGGACAACTTTTCTGCTGTGCTTTATTTGAAGGAGAAAAATAATCATTTCCTTAACAACAACTTAAACAATTTATTTAACTGAAACAATAACATTATAGCATATGTAGCCATGTTCGTTAACTGATGTGGTTAAACTTTAAAAAACAAACAAACACTTAGACTGACCACCATCACCCACCTCTTTAGATTTGCTTCTACATTCAGGTGCCTACTCAGTTAAGTGCTAGTGCAGTTTTTGGGACCCAGTGAGATTGGGAAGAGGTTGCCAAGAGAGTGCCTTCAGTACTTGACTCAAGTCTGAGTTGCCTAGACATGCAACTGACTTGCACAATTATTACACAAAGATCTGAAGACTGTGGAGTACAGTCGTACCTTGGTTGTCAAACTTAATCTGTTCCGGGAGTCTGTTTGACTCCCAGAACCATTCAGAAACCTAGGTGCGGCTTCCGATTGGCTGCAGGAGCTTCCTGCACTCACTTGGCAGCCATGGAAGCCATGTTGGACGTTCGGCTTCTAAAAATCATTCGAAAAGCGGAACAGTCACTTCCGGGTTTCGATCATTCATGAGTCGAAACTTACGATTCCAAAGCGTTCAGCAACCAAGGTACAAATGTATTCTGCTCACAAGGTTGCACTTTCATTTTTACTGCTTCACACTTAGCTACTTGTGCAGATTAAGATTTCCCCGTCAACTCTGTATGTTTATTTTATAACATTTTTCCTGTGAAGAAAAGGCATGTTACCCCTGCAGACACAAATTCACCCTTTTGAGAACTGAAAAAACAAGCATCTGTAATAGTATCTTCTCGTTAGAAAAAAACTGCTCCCCAAAATCTTACAGAAACCTCTGGAAGACCATGACATAGTGAATGGATTAATGGAATTAATTTACCAAAAAAATTTAAACATTGCATATAAAGCCTTATGCTACACAGTTAAAAACAAATCCTTGTTTCCTGATGAATAGCCTTTGGACTATAATGTAACTTAAATAGAAATATTTTGGCTCCGAAAGCATTTTATTTTTAAAAATCTATTTTTTAAAAAAATCCAATTTAAATGAAAAAAACACCAATTTAAATTTTTAAAAATCTGATTATTATTTTTTAAATCATTGATTTTTATCCACCCACTGATATAGACCCAGTATGTGCTCTTGAGAGGAATGGAAGATTTCATATGGAGTCAGAACATGTGTCTGTTTAAAGTATGCATGCCTAAGAAAGAACTTGTTGCACCAGGAAGCAGAAAAAGATTGGTTTAATACACAAAAATGAAAGAGACAGAGTGTGTGGTTGCTACTTTAAACAGGACTGCAAATAATCAGTACATACACAAGCCTTAGTCCTAAAGAGTAAAAGAATCTCTAATCACCCAAAACACAAAAGAAAGTGGCTGCAGCGATGTGCTCACACCGAAAGAAAGAAAAATAGAGGAAGGGGTGGTAAACCTGATCTTGGATCACATGGAGTGCAGAGTCAGAGATTTGAGATTTGTGCCTTCTGCGAGAGCTAACCTCTCCCCTTCAAAACCCTGTGACAGCAGTGGTGTGCTAGAATGCAGTTCTGCTGTGCAACTATCAGTTCAAACAGGAGGCGCAGTGAATTGGAGAGGAGTGCCGAATCCTACTTCTGCTTCCTGCTTCCGACCCTGAAACCCCTCCTGCAGCAGCCATGCTCTCTGCAGCAACTGTGGCTCAGAAACCGGAAGGAAGCTCACTTGGGATAACTGCAATGGGGATGGTAGTGGTTATAGTGGCCAATGCATCAAGTAGAAAACGTTTTCAGTACCCAGTATTCTTGCCCCCTGGTTCTCTTCCATATTTTGCCTTTCCACTTTTCCCAAGGTGTGCCAGATCTGCATTCTCACACATGGAAGCAGCAGCAGATTTACATACAAGCTTAACAAGCTATAGCTTGGGGCTCCACTCTCTTGCGGGCCCCAAAAAAATGTAAAGGAAAAAAGAAACTGGATGTACATTTCCAAAATATAAGATAAAAAACAAATAAAATCAAACCTACGTACAGCAAGAGTGTTTTTGTGTTGTGTAGGCTCCTATGATGTAAGTAATGGGCCCCATCTGCTAGCCTGCTCCCTAAAATATCACTGGTTTGCTCATTTCTATATATAGGGTGCCTACAGTCTGCATGGACTGGTTGCATGGCAACATGCAAATGGCTTTAAATACCTAGTAGGTCCACAAATTGCCATATAGCATATATTCAACACGAAAAACAGCGACAATATATTGTTGACAACGGACAGCTGGACATAGAACGGGCCCCATTATCTTCAGTAGCTGAGGGCCTCAACAAACCGAAATCCGGCCCTGCATGGAAGGCTGCATTCTAGTTAGCCCCTTAGCACAGTGAGAATTAATACTGCAAGACACACACGGTCTCAGTTCTGCTTACAAACACTTTTGGGAGGCAACACAGGATCATTTGTGATAAATTCTATCCTTAGGTTCTATCACCTTTCCTACTCATGGGCAATGTAGAGCGTTGCATCTGGAAATTCGATACCACTACACTTCCCTCTGTTACTGACAATGCCCTTTTAAAATTGCGATAGTTGATGCTTCTATGTAGCCACAGTGGCGGAGCTTCATGCGCCGACACCGGTGGGCAGAGAGCAGGCAGGGATGGAGCTGGCGCGTGTCCCGGGGCGAGGCGCACCACCCACAGAGGCATGATGCGTGTCCTGGGGGCGTGGCACGCCGCCTGCTCCTCTTCCTCTGCCCCTGTGTAGCCAGGTCCAGGATCAACAGGTTCAAGCCTTGGCATCTCCAAGAGGAACGGGGAGAGACCCCCTACCTGAGCCGCTGCCAGTCAGCTTAAACAATATTGTCCTAGATGGACCAGTGGCAAAAGGTAGCTTGCTTTCCTTGTTCCTGTGAGTTCCTGGTACCTTTCAACAGCAGTCGGGGCTCTCTAGCACTGAGGTACTGGGCTGCCGACCCTCCAAGTGCACTTCTGCAGGGAATTTATCCCTTACTCCCTAGATCTCATTGCCTATTAATATTAAGCAGGTTCCTTCACTGTTCTGTTTTTGACACCCACCAAAACCCTTTTTTGTTTCAGCAAACCTGCCTAGATATGTAATTTTATTGCATATATTTGCTGCAAAACTGTTCATTTTTATCTATGTTTTGAAGAATTTCATTATGGCTACTTGGTGTTTGGTTGTTTTGTTTTTTAAGGTTTAACAGAATCTTTATTTTATCCCCTCCCTTCCATTTTTATTTATTTTAATGTAGACAATACACATGAAAGTAGAATGCAACCAACCACATAACAAAGAACCAAATATTTTAGGTATTTCATTAGGAACACTTGTGAAAAGAGTGCATCAGTTCCAAGAGCATGAAATCACCTACTATTTTTCATATTTGCAAGGATACCAGAGGAAAAAAGATAACATGCCTTGCAGGTAAGTACATATCAAAGGAAAGGGGGATTAACAAGGAACAAATTATAAAATGGAAGTGTTATGAATTCCAAAGTCTTACATATTGTGAGGCGGGGCTAGTGGGTTGGTTTTTTTTAAAAAAATAAATCACTATTTTCTTTTATATTGTTTTATGCAACTTAGCGGTTTTTCTGATTAAGTGGCATATTAATCTTGTTAAATAAATAAAATAACCTCCTCTGCTCACCCTGTCTTGTAAAGTGAAATTTCTTCTCATGTGTCAGAGCTGCAGCCTTCTTATGTTCAGGGGGCCTTGGGCAAATTGACCTCTGGTAAGCCCTGTCATCTATCAGTCGCCCTTGCTGGTAGCACTCCAAGTGGCTCTAAGCCAACCTTTTAATTCTTTACAATCCATGTGCAGCCACATGGTCCAAAGGCTGGCCAGAAGCAACCACGTGGTCCTGCTTACAGGGCCAGACCACAAAAGTAACTACCGTACGTTGGGTTCAAAGCAGGCATCAGCAGTGCTCCCTGCCCGCTTCACAAGAACATCAGCTGGCCCTACTTACTCCAGAGCAACCTATCTGGTTTTAATGGTACTACAGTGGACAAAACAAATTCCAGTCAGAATGTGCAAGGTCTTCCTACCTGGCAATTTGTGTTACGTTCATTGCCAATTTGGTAGAGAAAGAGACCACACTGTTTCCTTTCTTTTTCCTTTACAACAGGTCCTACTAGATAGTTCAGTTTTCTCAGATGAATATGGAAGTGCTTTCCATTGCTGACAGTTGATTTTTCCTAAAGACCAATTCAGATAACTTTTTATTCATAGACACACATGAGTTAAGTGATCCCACCCTGCTGCTCTCTATGTGCAGTTAAGCAGTCAACTGATTGCTATACACACACATTTACCATACACTTAAATTTCTCTAAAGTGTGTCATAGCCCTCCGTCACCTCTGATGAAATGGGATTTGTAAAGAAGCAACATGGACAAGCCCGTTGACCTGTGTGTGTGCGTGTGTGTCAGAGTAACTGCAAAGTTGAAGGCTGAGGCTAACATACATTCAAGTTCAAATATTCTGACTTGAGGGTGGATTAGAAGTTAGAAAAAGTTGAGGAAGTTACAGAAGTTGTAGCGGTGTAATTTACTAGTTAACCAAAAAGGTTTTATAGGTTATTATATCAATAGGGCAAAGATACCATTTCTAATTAAAAATTAGATTATGGATGAAAATAGATTTAAGCAACAGGGTTACTTCGTTGGCATGTGAATCATGATTTATTTTGAGTGCAAATCTATCAATGGTTCTTTCATTCATCTATTAAATGTATATTCCACTCTTCCCGCCAAAGGAGCACAGGGTAGTAAACACATCTGTTATTAAAAAGCAAAACAAAATAAATAAATAGATAGATAAAACATATTTAAAAATTGTTTAAAACATCTAAAACCAATAAAACACAATAAACATCTAAAAAAATAAAGTTCAAATATAACCAAATCAGGTGTCTGGAAAGGCCTGCTGAAACAGAAATGATTTCAGCTCAATCTCAATAGGCCGGGAATTCCAATGTATAGGTGCTGCCACGTGAAAGGAATGACTCCTCACAACAAACATGTACAACAAACCTATTTATTTATAAAGTTTATATTCCCTTTAGATGCTGTGCAATGTAGTTTTTTAAAAACAACAAGAACAACAACAACAACAACAACAATTTGTACAGCAAAAGTTAAGTTGGTCTGGCCAATAAAATAAGAAACCAATTATATATATACGCCATACATAGTTCCAGGAGGTGTGTTGTGAAGCTTTAATGGACTTCAGCATTATATTGGATGGATAAATGGAACGAACACACACACACACACACACACACATATCTATACACAGAAAACAACAGTGCTAAACTTAGAACACATCACTGTGCAAGGAAACATTGAGGCCTAGTCTCATTATCTGTCAACTGCTGAGTGTACGTTGGTGATTTATTTTTAAATAGAATAATGTGCATTTCTACACTGTAAGAATCAGTTCTACTAAAATACATAGTAGAGTTCTGAATCAAAATAATTGCCACCACTACCTGTTTTCTTTTCCAGCCCTGAAATGCAGCTCTCCTGTGTTTGTTTGTTTTTTAAGTAACACATTTAATGCCCTGCCCATCAAGGCTGCCATCTTAGTTGGTATATGTATTGTTGTTGTTTAGTCGTTTAGTCGTGTCCGACTCTTCATGACCCCATGGACCAGAGCACGCCAGGCACTTCTGTCGTCCACCACCTCCCGCAGTTTGGTCAAACTCATGCTGGTAGCGGTATATGTGTATGTAGACCAGAAATCATCTTATTGCCTTTGAATTAGAATATGTAGGACTATCCCACAAAAGGATAATATTCCATACAAGGATGAAATCCACAAAAGCTGAAATATGTTTTGGCCAATCATCACAGTAAGTCTTAAGGCTGCTCTCATTAGGCTGATTGTCGTACGTACGTACTCAGTGTTTATTTTGAACTGGCCACTGTGTGGGTAAAATGTAGGAATAGAAAGAAGCCTTGAGATGTGTGCATTTTAAAACAAATGTTTAAGGATACCTTCTTTACTTATATACTCAAAGAAATACAAAAAAAATTAGCTGGAGTGGTCGTTGCAGTTGAACAGTGAAGAACAAACTTAAAAGACAAGAGAGTTTAAGATGGATAGTTGCTACTTCAGTCTTACTGCTTGTTGCTGATGTAAACCAACTTTTTGAAGAAGTTGATGTAAGATTATGATCCCTCCCCTACCCACCTCAAACTGGCTTAACTAAAAGACTTTAAATGGATTTGAATAATATAAAGGTTTAATTAAGACTTCTTTTCTTTTTGTAGCAATAGTTAAATAAGTATATTGCAAAATTTCAGTAATGAAGAAGAAAGAAGAGCTCTGGAAAAAATGAGCTTTGGACAAATACTTTATTAACTGGACAAATACAAATATCAAAAGTATTTTTAATTTACTTGGATTTTTGTTAACTGCCTTAAGGTTTTGCTAGTAAGAATAGTTGCTCAGTTAACTCAAGATAGAACTTTCCTGTAATGAACTGCACACATTTTTTTTCTTTTTCTTTTAGCTAAAAAAATATGGCTGAAGACTATATCTTTATAAAATTCTTTAGATAAATATACAAACTTAAATTCAAATCCAAAAGCGTGCATTTCTTGGAGTGGCAGCAATTCTTAAGGTAATCCATAATTCATGAAAAATGGCTAATTCTCTATATTCTTTATGGCAGCAGGACATTCAAAGCTTTAAAGATCAATTTAAATTCAATTTTTAAAGTCCAAACACAGTTTCAATACAATTCATGCAGAGGGAACACCATATAATTTTATATAAAATAAAGTAAAGTTTCTGATGCATACCTTCAAACATGCTGGAAACTCTTTTTCATCTGTTGTAGCGGTCTCATTGTCTCTCTCTGAGGCACACAGAATGCTTTAGTAATTTGCACCGGCCGAGTCTATGCAGAGATCTGAAGTGGGAAAACTATTTGCATATCTTAGAACCCTAAGAGCTTAGAGCTACTTTACTTTATACCTTTTCCCTCTGCTAGAAGAACAAGGGATATCTTTTAATTGGGACCCAGATTCAAAGTGAGGTGCAATTCCTACAATTTCCCCCAAACTTACCCATCCCACCCCCCACAAAAAAACAAGCGTATTTTTTCCCTTTAATCTTCTTGGAAAAACCAGCCTAAGTTGGAAAAAAAAAGACATTTCTAACTGTATATAAAAGGTATGCCCCTGAACTCAAATTCTAAACTATTACAAAGTTTTCAGGGGTTTTAAAAAGAAATGTTTATTCACCCAAAAGCGTATTTGGTCTGAATCTGCTCTCCAATTAAAAGAATGTACAAGTTTTTGAAAGCTAGTAAATGCAGGCTGCTGATGGAACCGCAACCCTTTGTCTACTAATTTGTCGAAGTCTGAGAGGGAGCAGCAACATTTATACCAGTACAAGATATCATTTGACCATGGAATTAAACCTCAATGGTTAGTTAGTGATCTCTCTCTTCTCAGACCATGGCCTACAGTTACTTTTTGAGAAGTGGGAGAGCTAATTACTCTACTGTCTAGTAAAGAGGCACCTGGGAAGACAGCATCTGCCCCCTGTGAAGTGTTCAAACATAATTTGACTGGTACTTGTGCAACAGCAAAACTGTTTGATTGAATAAACCCCTCTGGGATTACACCACAAGGCTGAGGCTCAACTACTGTAAATCCCGATCCACAAAAAAAGGGAACAGAATTTTGCCTTCAAATTATATATCAATCAGCTTAACCGATATCTTGGCTAAACTCCAAGTTATCTTCTGTCTAAACTGGAGGTGTGAGAGGAATCAGAAAGTGCCTTCTTCCCAAATACAGTGGTACCTCTGGATGCGAACGGGATCCATTCCGGAGCCCCGTTCACATCCAGAAGCGAACGCAACCCGTGTCTGTGCGTGTGTGGGTCACGATTTGCCGCTTCTGCGCATGCGCATAACATCATTTTGACCGTCTGCGCATGTGCGAGCGGCGAAACCCGGAAGTAACACACTCCGTTGCTTCCAGGTCGCCGCAGCGCGCAACCCAAAAATACTTATCCTGAAGCTACTTCAACCCAAGGTATGACTGTACAAGATTTTCCACCATGAGACTTTGGGGTGGCAAGTTCAAGGTGAAATATTTTGCATGTTATCTTGTAATTAGGGCCCACTGAGTTGAATTAAGTTTACTCCAGATAAGTGTTTATGCAGACCCTCCAGGTGTCCCTATTTTCCAGGGACAGTCCGGGATTCACAGAAGCTGTCCCAGTTTCTGATTTGATTCCAGGATGTCCTGCTTTTCCTTAGGGCGACACTATTTTCATAAGAGAAATGTTTAAGGGTAAAGAGTTATGCGATCCCCGAGCCAAGGAGATAAGTAACTATGCAACCTTAAGAAGACACCTGAAGGCAGCCCTGTATAGGGAAATTGGTAAAAAAAGAGGGTTGTATTCAACATAGCACTAAGTAAGCAATTACTTCTGGGCAAGCATTTCTGATTACACCATTGAACTTCCACCCCCACCCTCTCAAAAACGTGCCCCTTAAATCTTTTCTAAGGATTCCCCAACCCCCCAGAGCAGATCTGAGCTGGGGGAGGGGTGTGTGTGCAGGAGATGGAGAAGGGGAAATCGCACTGTGCTAACCGTAATCCTTGTGCTGGTGGGGCAGATTAGGAGCAAACCACCAAATTTCTTTTGGCAAATGAAAATAAATAGAAACGTAATAATCATTGTCTTAGCTGCTGTGAAGCAACAGCAACATTTCCTCCGCTGACATGTGGTAGATTGTAATTTAGACATTAGCTGTTTAATCGAAGCAAATATCACTCTCAGGTGGGCTGCTGTGCAAATCATACTTGCGTTAATCCTCGTTTCTGTTTTATCCGGCCACTGGCATACAATTTTCTGACTGCTGAACCCAAGTATTGTTGCTTCTGAGTTTTTGAACAACTTTCCCAACCATTTACGGCTTACTTTACACAAGTACTGTAGTGCAGTTTATTTATCGGTAAAGATGGCAGAATGATTTTATATACTTCTGGGTGTTTTATGTTCTGAAGGATTCCAAAGCACATTTTACCATTTAGGACTCATCCAGACTTCCTTTTGTGCTGTGTTTCTAGGCACAGTTGTGAACTTTAAAGCACTGTATCCAAGCATGTTGTTTTTGTTTTTGCCCCAGTTCTTCAGTCTTATTTACAGTGTCTGTTTTACACTTTCTAATTAGGACTGTTTCAATGAAACTGCATCAGTTAGAAACCCAAACTATTTCTAAATGTTAATAGCTATACCTTCATACAGATACTTTTCAGTATTTATTTAGTATGGTGCCTTCCTGTGCTTTATTAAATGTTCCCCTGGATTTCATGGCCCTGTAACCTAGTAAACTTTATGCGTCACTTTTACAATCTTTTGTATCCAATTTCCCATAGTTTGTTGATTCAAGAACTGTTCAGGCTGAAGAGGAGCAAGCCTTCTTTCTCAGGTGGAGAAATAGATTTGAATAACCTGCTAAGGGAATTGAATTTGGGCATGAAAAAGCACTAATTTATGTCCAGCTGCTAATTTTCCTTAGTAATACACTCTGTGCTGATTAGTCGTGGTGCGGGGGGAGGGGGGAAATCCTTTTTTGTGTGGAGGACTGGTATCTTCAGCAATTGTCAACTTTCTCAAATGGATTTTGCTGTTGATAAGAAAAAGGATAATGATTTGCAATTGTTCATTGTGAATATATTAGGTTTACACAGACAAAACATGCATGAAGTGCAATTACTGCTAGTGTTGCCATATTAGTATGAACGTTAATAGCATGTTTGTTTTTGAAATGGGTTATGCATTCTGATAAATGTCTGCTTTAATCTTGTCATCTGTGCATCACTTGTCTAAGTACTCTCATTTAAGATGCCATATCTCTTCTGGTAGCAATAAAGGGGTAAAGCAACATTAATATTAAATAATTAGAAAAACAAAAGGGGAATGATTAAACATATTTACATAATTGAAATAACACTGAGTCGCAGTGGGAAATCGGGACAATGTTGTCTCCATTCAAAGTAATTCATAATTCAGATTTTTAATTATGGCATATTCATTCATTTAAAGATGATTCTGGATGAGAGGGCCACTAATGAAATACAATCATTAGCATCTAAACAAAGTAATTTAGAAAGTCTCCTTTAGGGGAAAAGATTTTCTAGAACATCATCAATCACACAAGATATGCAAAAACAAGCAATTAAGCCACACACAAGAACTACAACAACCTTATATATCAGTAATGTACACATGAAAACATAACTGATTACAATGACTAGACTAGGATAGTGTGGTTAATTTGTATTTTACATTGCAGTACCAAGGGAGACTCCACTAGAGAGGACCAGGAACATCCTTAGCCAAGTGAATTCTGTGTCAATGACATGGACTTATTATTATTATTATTATGTTCATTGTCCAAAGCTTGGATGGAGGAGGAAGCTGAAGTCACTGTGAAGAGCATGTGCTGTCCACTCCTCTCCCTGTTCCTCTCCCCATGCCCCATGCGTAGCGTGTTTGATTTGGCTAAATGGCAAATGTGGGATTAGCAAGATATTTGATAGGAGAAGCAGGTGCTGCATTCGTTTCTCATTAGTTACTCAAATCCTGCTTTAGGCTTCGACAGACAAAGTCCCTCCAGATACACAATTGCAGTTCATTAAACATGCAGCAGCCGTAAACGGGGAGCCTAATTCCACATGACTTTTAATGCCGGTGTACAGTGTCTTGTTAAATGGATACATAATAGGGCTGGTTATCGAACACCCTCCTCTTCTGGGCTATATTATAATCTTGTTTGAGGGCCTGCATCACTTTTGTTGGCCAATTTTTTTAAAAAAATATTTATTTATTTATTTATTTAAAAAGAGGTTGTACTTTACCGTTTTGAGTGAGGGTACCTATGCCTGGCACCCTCTGATGCAGCAGTCTGAGTTGCCTTTAATAACTACCAGTCTCAGGAGCCAAAATATGTTCTATTGGGTACTTAAAGGACAAAAATACTGGTTAATTTTCAACAGTGCTCCTTCATTTGACTTTACAATTTACAGCAGTGAACATTAATGTGAGAATAGCTTGGTCGAGGAGGAATTTAAAATTAGAGCACCTCTTCTCATTAGCCCCAGCAGCCTGACCCAGGGTGAACTGAAAAGTAATTTGCTGCCAGATCCTCATTTTGCTGCTGTTATCACTCCTTGTAAATGAAGCGCAGCAATTTATTGTAGCACCTTGAGGAGTCAAGAACATAATGTGTAAAACACATACCAAAAAAAATAATAAAAAAAATCTCCCTTCACATTCATTAACACCCAGTGCATAGAGGCTGTTCACTTTCCCCTCTAATGAAGAAGGGGGTAAAATCTTAAATCTAAAGCTTTCTGTCATGTGAAGAAGCCCTCTTCAGGCCATTAGATGCTGAGTTGGACTGAAGAAAGGTCATTGACAAAAAAACAAAACAGGAAAAGAGACCCAGAGAATGGGCGATGCGGAGGAGAATGGAAAGATAGATCAAAGAAGAGACTTTAGCAGCTCCAAAAATAGAAATTGCATCTTCAGCATCAATGGTCAACCCTTTTTGTCCCTTTGTGTGCATTTTCTGCTGCCTTCCAAGAAAATAATATATAGCTTTTGATTTAGTGGGGGGAGGAGGGTAGCTTTAATATCCTGATTTTTCACCCTATATCTGGCCTCATGAAAAGTAGCATTTTGGACTTATTTTTAAATAATATGGCCTGCTGTTCTGTAAACGTGTCTTTAGATATAATGAGGAAGAAACACAATGTATGAGATATTAACATGGTTATCTGAATGTCAATTGTTCCCGCTAGAAAACTTTGCTTCTGTGATGTACGGTTGACATGATAGCCTTCTGTTCACACCATATCCCATAATGGGAAGAAGCTGCAATAAACAAATTAAATAGATGCCACTGGTAAATAGCAGGAGAAAATAGCAAGGGGAGGTGCTACTCTTACTAAGCTGAATACTAGTAAATAGTTCCTTGTGTGCTAAAAAAAAGTGGATTTTTCAGCAAAGGCTTTTGCTGAACATCTGCAATCTGTTATGGATATATAGCTTTGGACTGCCAGCATTAAGAGGGGTAGGTCAGTGGGGCTGGGCTAGGTGGTCTACCAGACCCCTTGCAGCTTTATGGCCCCATGATTTTAATGCAAATTGGGCACATTTGCACACATCTGCCTATCTTGGATAATTTATCCTGCTTCTGCTAGTCATAAGGTTTGCGCTGGCATAGCATTATGTAGCTCATACTTTGGCTTCTGCGATTTCATCAGGCATTGCCTAAAGACCTTCAAGCCTCTACTTTTAAAAAAGAAAAGAAGACAGCTGGTATTATCAGGATGCTGAATTCTGCACCCGAAACTATCTCTGTGTTGCATGCAGTTAACCCCTTGGGACATGCTTCTCACAGTGCATGCAAATAGATAGTCCTTCTGTTGTTCTAAATCTGAATTAACCATGGGTTGCCAGATGTTATTAGACAAGAAGCTCCTTCATCCTCAGCCAGCAGAGCTAATGTTAAGGGATGATAGGGGTTGTGGTCCAACAATATTTGGGGACCCAGTTTTGGAAAAGCTGTTCTAAATGCTAGCCATGTTTGAGATTGGGAGAGTTTTGTTTTTCTCTTCCCAGCTTGGATAAAATGTGATATATATGTGAAAAATTAGAATGCAACTGCATCCCATTTAAGATTTCTGGGTCATCCCTCTGAATAATGTAGGGCCTACTTGCTCCTGTAGTGAGTGACCACCTTTTCCGACTAATGTCTTCCCACTTAGCTAACAGCAGGAGCCTATTATGCTATGACAATATTCTGTTCTGCTGAATTCTTCTAGCTGAAGAGGTAATCATCATTTACAGAAAACAGAAAACAGAATTAATTGTTATATAAATGATATACTGAAGGGAAAACCATACAAGGAGCTTAATATAACAACCTGCTTTATTCGATAACAGTTTTTTCTCCTTTAAATAATGTGTCCCAGAAGACACCCTGTGACAAAATGTGATTTGCTATTTCCTGATATCTTCCCGATGATCTGGATAGATATTCTGAACTGGAGTTCAGCACCTATTTGCCTTAAAGCACCTTTCAGGCGGAAACAGTGTTGTCTTTGCCTTTATTTTTGCTTTAAATTGAGAAACTGTGATTTCACGTAAAAGTGCTCTTCAGCCTAGATGATGAATGTCAGTATCTAAATTAACAAACATAACTGTAAAACTCTAAAGGCAGAGGTCACACTGTGAGAGTTCAAGACACACAGAGAGATTAATGCTTGTGCGCTCTTCTTTCACCGAATTCTGCTGTTTGCGTTCTTCCAAACATCAAAACGCAGAAAGTTAAGAGCCCAATCCGTTCTAAGGTAAGTACCGGTACTCTAGGTCATAGTTTCAGGGGAGAGAGTGAAGCAGGTGCTTTAAAAAATTCCCATTTAAATCAATTTAAAAGTACTCAACTTTGGCTGGATCATGCCCCACACTTTCAAAATAATGCTTTAAGACTGTGGTGGCTTGCACCAATCATCTGCAAGTGTTAAAAGCAAGGGGGCCAGACTAAATCTGAAACCGCAGTTGCCTGTAATACTAGCCTGACAGGTGTTCCTAGCTTTCAGGGCATCCTCAGGCATGGACAGTTTGCAGCAAAGAAACGGAAGGAAGGGATGAAAAATTATAATGGTCACATCATGGGGTCCAGAGGGCCTACATCCAAGAGTAGCACCATTTTTTAAAAAAGGGGATTGGGATGGGGGGGATTACAGGCTGGTTGATTTAACATCTATTCCCAGAAAACTGGTGGAAAGCCATATTTAAGATAACTTGAGCATTGGGCAAGTAAGAAGCAACATGATAGAAACATATACAGCAAGAAAAGACTTTTTATGTATGTGACAACTGCTGCATGGAGGTTACTAGCCCAGAGATGGAAAGAAGACAAAATCCCTACTACCAGAGAGGAATGGCCAAGCTATTAGAATATGCTGAAATGGCAAAACTGACCGGGAAGCTCAGGAACCAAGAAAACAAAAACTTCAAGAAAGACTGGGGGGAAATTACAATTTTTTTAGGAGACCACTGTAAGCAGATGAAAACATTAGCAGGATTTTAATAACACTTGTAACAAATAACATGGATAATATGGAGATATATAAAATATAGTTTATGAAATAATATGCAGCTGAAAAGGTTGACAATAGAATCCATGGATGGGATGAAGGGAAGTCTTGAGATTCAGAGAAATTTCAAAATATGGATATGTATTTTGTATTGTTACAACTTGGCACTTGTAGAATCAAATAAAAATTATTTCAAAAGAAAAAAGAAACATATAAATTGTGCATGGAGAAAGTTGTTGTTGTTGTTGTTTAGTCGTGTCCAACTCTTTGTGACCCCATGGACCAGAGCACGCCAGGCACTCCTGTCTTCCACTGCCTCCCGCAGTTTGGTCAAACTCATGCTGGTAGCTTCGAGAACACTATCCAATCATCTCATCCTCTGTCGTCCCCTTCTCCTTGTGCCCTCCATCTTTCCCAACATCAGGGTTTTTTCTAGGGAGTCTTCTCTTCTCATGAGGTGGGCAAAGTATTGGAGCTTCAGGATCTGTCCTTCCAGGGAGCACTGAGGGCTGATTTCCTTAAGAATGGATAGGTTTGATCTTCCTATTTTCATCAGATAAATGTTGGAGGGTATGGAACAGTCACCTTGAACTATGGATTTCGCTTCCGCAGGAGGCATGAGGGTCACCAACTTGGATGGATTGAAAGGAGAGGCAACAGCTATTGCCTGCCTTCACGGTTGGAGGCAGTCTGCTTCTGACTACCAGCTGCTGGAAACCACAGCAGGGGAGAGAGCTGTTGCTCTCAGATCTTGCTTATAGGCTTCCCATGGGCATTTGGTTCGCCACTATGATACCAGAATGCTGAACTAGATGGCCCATTGGCCTGATCCAGAAGGCTCTTCTTATGAGCTTCAGATGTGTGCTGTAAATCAAGTCAAGTAACCTTTATTGGCATCACATAGGAACATTCCGAATACATTCAGAATAAATAGGCCAGTGCGATCTCGTCACCATTTCAACAGGACAGTCATTTGCCAAAGGGAAGAAGAGGCGAACAATCTGTTTCATCTCTGTGGGTCTCCAGCAAGGGCAGGATTCTGTAGCGTACTTCGGCGACAAAAAAATCAAATAAGGAACTTAGCTACTGTCTTGGTGAGCTCCTGGTCTCTCCCCTGTAATAAGAAGTGCATCTCTTCCTTAAATCTAATTTGGACCCAAGCTAAGACTCAAAGTGGTTATGTTTCCCTTTGTCTTTCCTACTCCTCTCAGCTCCTACCATTTCTGCCATGAAGTGGAAGAAGTAGGTCAAAATAGCTCACGGAAGGCTTTGTGGAGACAACAATATACAGGAAATCCTTGTAAGTCTGTAAGGCTGATTTTGCACATCAAAAAGGCTCAGAAGGAAGACTCATAACAATGAGCTTGGTTCCATCCTACCTAGAATTCTGTGATTAAAAAACACGTCAGGCAATAGTAGCATGAAAAAGTGGTGTAAAAAATTAAAAATATTTTAAGTACTATATGCATCACCGCATATAGTACAATAATTGTTCCTTTCCCCTTCCCTCAAAAGACATTGTGTGGCAGCTGTCCACAGCACAAAGAAAGTACTCCGAAGAAACGAGAGGGGGAAGAAAGAGGAAGATAAAGAAAACAAAAAATATAGGAATTCAACAAAAAACAAAACAAGGCTTTCTGCTATCCTGAGAAAGAAATCGAACGCTTAGAGGAACTGATTCTATTCCATATTCTGAGTGTTATTTTGTAATGGAAGAAGGGCCAATCAGTTGAGTATTCTTTTATAGCAGGGATGTAGTTCAGATACAGATACATCTGCCTTGAATGTAGAAGGTTCAATCCCCAGCATCCCTAGATATGCCCCATCTGAAACCTTGGAGCAGCAGCTGCTAGCCAGTGGTGTTACTCTGAGTCGGATGGATCAATGCAATGATTCAGAATAAGGCAGCTCATCTTATTGGATCATTTGCAACAATGCACTCCTTTGTCACGAGCTACAGGACAGCATAATTGCTCCTGTTTAACAAAATGAATTTAGGAATATAATGGGATGCTATAGAATCATGGAATCATAGAATTATAGTGCTGGAAGGGCCCCCAAGAGTCGACTAGGCCAATCCCCTGCAATGCAAGAATCTCAACTAGATCATACATGGCCATCCAACCAATGTTTAAACATTCAATGAAGGGGATCCCACCACATTCCAAGGTAGTCTGTTCTACTGTTCAGTCAGAATCTCCTTTCTTGTAACTTATAGCCATTGGTTTGAGTCCTACCCTCTGGAGCAGGAGAAAACAAACTTGATCCATCTTCCATGTGGCAGTCCTTTAGATATTTGAAGATGGCTATCATATCTCCTCTCAGTCTTCTCTTTTCCAGACTAAACTGTGGTGGCCTGGGACTCGGGCTTGGACTCGGAACCAGAGGGGTCTCGGTCCGCACCGCATCCTCTGCCTCAGGCGGCATCTGAACCGAGTCTGGGGCCTGATTCTGAAGAGCCCCAGTCTGCACAGGTTCCCCTGCAATAAGCACCAGCTGAGCCGAGTCAGGGGGCTGAGCCTGCCCTGGCAGGGATTACCTCGTTGCCCTCTGCTGGGCAATCACATGCAGCTGCTCCACTACCAGTTGGGTCAGGAGAGGCTGAGGCAGCCTCTGGGTCTAGTAACCCACTGACATCTCCCGAGCTGCAGAGACTCAGGTCTGAGAGAAGGAGAGACCTGAGAACTCGCATGAGAAATGCTCGCCTTCAGGCGAGACAGGGAGGTGAGTCACCGGGGGATCAGGACTGGCCGTTACCCCGACAGGGATAAAAGGCTGCCGGACCCCACCCCAGGTTGCGGGAGCAACATTGCTGCTTGCTGGAACCTGCCTGTTACCCTGTGCCTGACCTAGCCTGGTTTCCTGCCTTGGCCCTGTTAGACTGACTCCTTGTGGAATCCTTGGATTTGGGACCGGACCTGGACCGTGTTGCTCGGGTTAACCCCCGGGCCCAGCACATAAACATACCCAGTTTCCTCAACCATTCCTCACATAAGGCTTGCTTGGTTTCCACACCCTTTAACATCTTGGTCGTCCTCCTCTGCACATGTTCCAGCTTGTCAAAATCCTCCTCAGATTGTGGTGCCCAGAACTGGACACAGAATTCCAGGTGTGGTCTGACCACAGAATAGAGTGGTACCATTACTTCCCTTGATCTGGACACTAGACTTCTGTTGATGCAGCCTAGAATAGCAATAGCGGCTCTTTCTGAAACAGGGTTTCGAACACTGGGATATCCAGGTTCTAATCTGTGCACAGATCATCTCTATTGGGGGTCTCCCCTTCAAGAACAGCAGCTGACCATGGCAGCAGTCAGAAACAGCTGCATGACAGGATGAGTGGGGCTTTATTTATATTATGCACATGTAGAATAGATACGTAGCTATCTGTACCATCTCTGACATTCCTTTTTCAGGCATCTTTCTTTTTCATGCTTTCCTTTCCATATTAAAACAATAAAGTGCCTCACATTTTCTATTAGGGAGAAAACTCTGTTGAAAGTTTTTGTGTTGTCAGGCTATCTAGCACCTGCACATCTGTAGGGAAGCGGAAACTAGATTGCGGCAGCCAATCAGCACGAACCCCATGGAAATAGTCCAACAATTGCCTCCGGTAATTCCCAGACTATTTTTTGACACTAAAATCCTGACAGCTTGCTCTTGTGATAAAGATGTTAACAAGAGAAGAAAATGGCACTAATTTAATCTATTCTTACAGGTCAGGTTGAAATGAGATGGGGATGACACAAAATTATAATAATAAATACAGGCGTAATTTCACAATTCTTCATAAATGCTGTTCCCCCGTCTTTTCACATGCAAATGTACTACCCTTTGCTGCATGGCTGTGATTTGTGAGGTGCTATCTTGCCCTCCACTTGGGAATTGTATTCTACTTGATCCCATAATTATTTTTATGCTACTAAAACAAACCCTTACAGATTACTAGTATGGTGCAGTTCTAGAGGCTTTGCAAATCCTCCCCTTTATGCTTTTGAGATTCTTTACATTTGTGTGATCTTTTTTTAAAAAAATTCACTTTAAAGTTACCCATCCAGCTCTCGCTGGACAAGAGATATATATATATAAAGATCAATGTGCTGAAGAAAGACAGAAAACAAACTCACAAAAACTGGCACTAGCCAGTTACATGGGCTCTAGTGCCAACCACTGAAGATGCCAACTGGGCCCATTCCTAAGTTGTAGGGGCTGGTGGGGTATGTACTTGGCAGCAGGGAGCTGCAGCCACTGACAGGCCACTCAGAAAGAGGGGGATCTTTACAGACACTTGCCCTCATAGCTGGGGTGAGAAACCTCAGGCCTGAGGGCTGAATGTGGTCCTCCAAGCCTTCCTTTCTGACCCTCAGGATCCTCCCCATGCAACTACTCCTCAGCCACACTCACACCCAGTGCCGGATTTACGTATAAGCTAAACAAGCTATAGCTTAGGGCCCCACTCTCTTGGGGGCCCCCCAAAAAATAAAGGAAAAAAACCCTGGATGTACATTTCCAAAATATAAGATAAAAAACAAATAATATAAAACCAACATACAACAACAGTGTATTGTGTTGTGTAGGCACCTATGAGGTAAGTAATGGGCCCCCGCCTGCTAGCCTGCTCCCTAAAATATCACTGGTTTGCTCATTTCTATATATAGGGTGCCTACATTCTGCATGGACTGGTTGCATGGCAACATGTGCAAATGGCTTTAGATACCTATTAGGTCCATAATTACCATATAGCATATATTTTTTTAAAAAAGCGACAATCTGTTGTTGACAAAGGCCAGCTGGACATAGAAAGGGCCCCATTACCTTCAGTAGCTTAGGGCCTCATCAAACCTAAATCCGGCCCTGCTCATGTTAGTGTTTAAAGCCCTAAACAATTTTACCCACCCACCCCAATATCTGAAGGAATACTCCTTTCCTTATAGACCAACACACACACCCAAAATGGTGGAGGTGGGCCTTCTGGTGGCCCTGCCACTCCCAGGTTCAGGGTGAACCTTCTTGGTGATGACTTCTCCCCCAAAGAGATGCTTCAGGTACCATCTCTTTACAGTTTTCATCTGTTGCCAAAGATATACCTCTTCAATCCTAACATTTGAAAACTGAAGAATTTATTTTGGTGTCCTCCCTGCAATATGCTAGTTTTGGACTAAGAGTAGGGTTGTTTTCTACGGTTTTAATTGTGATTTTATATGCTGTAACCTTAAACTTTCTGGGGCCTTTTCTGGAAATTCCTGGTGGAGGGCAGGTAAGAAATACTACTTTTACTACTACTACTTCGAATAATAATAATAATAATAATAATAATAACCCAACAGCAGCAAGCAAAAGGTGTTCATCTGCTGGAGGAGGGTGCTATATGGGTATGAGACTAGAAAGGAATAAGGCTTGAGGACTGCAGTCTCAATTTTCAAGTGACCCTGGTAGTCTCACACACCCCAGAGCTCAAATATTCAAAATGAAAAGTTCATAGGTGACCCACAGGACTGAAGATTACTTACACAAAGTGTTTGTGAAAATTTTAAGAATGGCAGAGTTATTAGAGAAAAAGAAGGGGTATTAAATAAGCCATTTGCTAACTCAAAAGGAGCAGCATTACGAGCAAGCCTAAATGGTAAAGGCTAGTTTCAGTAGCTTCTGCATAAATGCTACAACAAAGGGCCTTTATGTGCCACTAAAATGGGAGGAAATTACTTTTTGATTTGGAACAAGCTAATGCCAAGGTGACATTACTATATGAACAATGTTGACTCTACTGAGGGGAAGTAGCTGAACAGCATCTTAGAATATACAGACTTAGTGCAGTCACTGTTCTCTTTCAAGCCTGACTGCTATGTTTCTAGTTCTTCCCCATACATATCTGTTTGGTTTATGTGCATACTGTACTAGTCTGTGCATATACACAATCATTCCTGGGTTTGGTTTAGCAGCCTCGGTTACAGAGAGGAAGAAAAATAATATGCAAATCTGCGCACTGCAAATTGGCATCATTATGAGGTCAGTGTAGATGTTTCTGCTTAAATGCTACTTTGAGTGAGTCATTTCGCTGATGAAAGGATATTTTTTCCATTTTTGAGAACTGATGTTGAAAATTGTCTTTCCAAAACCATTACTGCAGTTGCACTTTTATTTATCTATTTAATGAAATTTACACACCACTTGATTGTAAGAAAACCCCAAAGCCGTTTACAAAAATGACTTTAATTCAATGCAAAAAATAGCTTTAAGCTGGGATGTATTTAAAAAAAACAAAGAAACATACAAATCCAGCCATAGCTGAAGGGCAGAGCCTTCAAGGATTGTGATAATTATTGATTTATTAATCTGTATACCTCTTAATGTCCAGGTGACTTCTAAGCAGTTTACAAAATGTGAAAAGCAATTGCAAACCATTGTCAAAATGCAGAATGATTAAAAATACACCCCAATTAAAATGCACAATAATGCAATTCTATTAAAACATTAAAAGATAAATGCTCTTGATTAAAACAAATCACTTACAGAATTGTGCCAGGTGTTGATGGGCAGAAACGAAGAAGTGAAGGTGGAATGGATGGACCCATCAGTCAGGGTTAGAGGCCAGGGGTATCTTGCAGTAGGTCCCAGGTGCAGCCCCCAGGTACAGGATCGGGTAGCAGGATGGTGAGAGACCTGGACTGCTGATGGATAATGATGTCAAACATTCCCATACTTGTTCCAGCCACTGGTTCTCTACAGGGTGTGTTTTAATGGTACTAATCTTCCACTTCTCTAAATGACCACTTAATAAGTCATCATTAAATACCTTTCAAGCTGCCCTTTATGCATTTGAAATTTCATATACAGATCCAAAAATATCTGTTCACCAGTAACATATAGCAAGTAGAGCATTTAAAAGTACAGATGGACTTATGATAGCAATCCAAAAGTGGGTTTCTGTTTCTGTTTGGTTTGGTGTTTGTTTGATTGTTTTGCCTTTAGCAAAAAGAAATACTGCTTTTAGATAGTCAGAATCACATGGCAGTTACCTTAAAAAAAAACTCCAAACACTTTAAACAGAGCCTAAACACAGGCATACTTTGCCCCACAGATGATAAAAGTAGCAAGACAAGCAGTGTTAAGGTACCTGCTCCTTTCTTCAAGAACTACATAGTCAGAGAGGCAATGGTGATGTGCAGAGAGAGAGCTGAACTTTCTGAGCAACCAGTTTTAAAATAGGGGAAACCTTTGCTGATGAGCAGTCAGAAGGTGTACACAAGCCCTTGAAGAGCAGATCAACAAATAGCTGACATGTCCTCAGAGAGTTGATGTGCCATTATGCAGGGGGATAAGCAACCTCATATGACCAGCATGCTTAAGTCTAACTAATGCATGAAGGGGTTAACACTATTAGAGTAAGCTGTCCTGCCAGGCTTACCTATGTCACTTCCATAACAGGCATCCCCAACCTGCGGCCCTCCAGATGTTTTGGCCCACAACTCCCATGCTAACAGGACCAGTGGTCAGGGATGATGGGAATTGTAGTCCAAAACATCTGGAGGGCCGAATGCTGGGGATGCCTGCCTTACAAGGAAACAGGCAATCAAGCCTATTGTTCCTCCCACTCCACCTGAGGTGGCTGTGTCTGGGACCCTGAGATGTGTGGGTCACGTGGGCTCCGTGTGGAGACACGTTTTGCCACCTGGCCCCATGGATTTCTCTGTGGGACCAGAAAAGGACACAGGGCGCCTTGCAATAAACTTAAGACATGTGTGGGTCCAGCATCCAAGGCTCAAACAGATACGAAGCAAGGGATCCATGTATAGATCTTCTGACAGGTTTCTTGTTTAAACCTTATAGCATCCATGTTAGGCACATCTCAACCTACTATTACAATTGGTCCAAAATGCAGCAGCCAGATTTCTGGCTGGGGTTCCATTTAGATCCCAAATAACCCCGGTTTTAAAACAGCCACGCTGGTTGCCAGTTCATTTCTGGGCCCAATTCAAGGTGCTCGCAATAATGTTCAAAGCCCTAAATGACTTAGGCCCCAAATATCTGAAAGACCACCATCTTCCCTACAGACCCTCTTGAGTGTTAAGATGGGCAGAGGCAGCCCTCTTGGTAGTTTTTTCTACCCTCAGATGCTTGGGGCTGTGGTGAAAACCTTCTCTGTGGTGGCCCCTAAGCTGCTAAACTCCCTCCCCACACAGTTGTTTCTGGTGCCTTCATTGTGCAGCTTTCAGCAAATACTGAAGACACACCTGTTTAGCCTGGCTATGTTTTTAGGATCAACCTTATTTTTGTGGTTGTAAGTTATTTGAAACCGTTTTCAGTATTATGCTGTAATGTTGTAACCTGCCTTGGGACCTTAGGCTGAAGGATGGGTAATTAATAATAATAATAATAATAATAGGCAGAAGAGGGTGTCCATTCAGATGGCAGATGCTGGGAGGAGGTCAGTAGTGATAACCTTCAGGAAGACAAAGCTACATGTGCTCTGTAGCCTATCATGCACCTCCTAAGCTAATCTGTTTTCCGCAGGTATGGTGGTAGTGCTGGACAATGCATATCCTCTCACATCTTGAGTCCTAAAACCGGGATGCACATCTTACCATCCATGGTCCTCCGTAAGTCATGTGACCTGCACAAGATCATAGAACTCAAAAGATGCACTTTTGGGGGCTGTGCTTGCATAGCATCCAAAAACTTGTATTTGGGGGTGCTGCTGTTTTTGGCACAAGATCATGGCACCCAAAATGGCCACTGTGCTCTCATGCAAGAAAATGGGATGCCCCGTTTTTTTCTGAGACACTTGTTGTGTATGACATTGTTGCCCGGGTAGAAGTAAGATTAAACAACCTGTCTGGTTGGCTATTTTTCATGAAATGTGGGTAAGGGGCGGGGAGGATCTTCTTGTCCTTGGAAATTGAGTTCAGAATGTGTTGGTCCAGGCTTGAGCAACAGAAAATAATCAAATTATTTTTAACTCTTTCCCACATGCCTTTTCCAAAATTTAAATGGGGGAGAAAATGAGGAACGATACAATTACCTCTATACCGCTCCTATAGGGCTAATAGCAGCCACGATGGAGTACAAATTGGAAAAATTGCTCGGGGGGGGGGGGCTTAACCATAGCTGTCAACTTTTCCCTTTTTAAAAGGGAAATTCCCTTATTCCGAATAGGATTCCTCACAAGAAAAGGGAAAAGTTGACAGCTATGTTAAGCACCCCCTTTCCCAGCGGCTTATATTTAAAGAACAGCAACACTGGGAGACCCAAGCACAGGTTGCCTGCATTATGTTTGTTTTGTCTCTAAGCGGGTTTGCAAAAAGCTAGATGGGAATATTCTCTTTCAATAAAGTAATCACAAATAGAATGATTCCATATTTACTATTAGGTGATTAGGCTTCACATTTAATGTCAACAACTCCACTTACCTTTTCTCGTGTAACATTTTGAGCTAATAAATTCCCTCCCAATTCAGCTTTAGCAAAGCATGATGCATTAACCTCACTGTGATACCTAAACAGTCCTACAATTAATCTGCCTCCTTAAGGTTGTTTTGTACCCAGTTCCCCAGATGACTGCTAATATTTAATAGATTTCCACTGAGCATCTGTGTAAAAGGATGTTTATGGACAAGGCCTAATTTATGAACACAAGTACCATTATTCATCATTACTCTCATTATGGTACAAAAGACTTATCTTGACCTTTAAAGTAACACAATTTGTAGATGCATGCAGAAGATTACAAAGAAATACAATCCATTTCTCTAATAATATGACTGCCGAAGTTAATGGCAGCATCAGCCATCTGAGAAATGAAGAATAAGTTAAGTGCAGTTTTTAAATATTTCGATACAAAAGCCTGAAACAAGTAAAATGGGCTTTTATAATTGGAAAGGGTTTAACTTTGAAGGAAGGAGTAGATGTGTGATGTCATTATACAGCTTTTCAGTTTCTTAATTCAAATTTCTCTCTCCTAAATAATACTACCATCTTTTTTCTCTTTTGCTCACTGATCTGATTTTGATTTAACTTACGGCCGGAAAAGTATTATAAGAAGGATATATTTGCAAAACTGCTTTGCAGTATAATGCAGAGCATTATCATGAAGCTCAAGAGTGGTGTAATGGGCTTGGAAATGAGACCAGGGTCAAGTCCTCTTGAAGCCCAGTGGAGATGCTCACTGAATGATCCTGGGCCAGACACGCTATCTTTCTAACCTACCTTGCAAGGTTGTTGTGAGGATAAAATGGGTGGGTGGGAAGAGAATCTTGCTGCTGTGAGCCCTTTGGAAGGAGAACAGAATAAAAATGTACTCTACAATGAAGTGAAGGACATGAGGCAGGAGTTGATAATGCAGGTGAGCTGCGCACAAGTGGGCTGCATGCAAGCTGCCGGCCAGCTCTGTGGAGGCTCCTTTTATTGACACAATATGCAAACCCAGGCAGATACATTTTGGGCTGTGACTTTTACACATCTTCCAGTCCCGAGATCGTGGGGTGGTACAAAGTTATTTTGGCACCTGTCCACTGCGTCACTTTCCCCTTGCACAGTCTATGACGAAGGAGATAAAGGTCTCAGAGACAAAGGTCACAGACAGGACACTGCAGACTACTGAGATTGCAAAAGGTTAGACAGAGGGCATGATTCAGACAGCTGTTGCTTTATCTAGGAGGGGGAGTGTGCCCCGCACCCCAAGGTCGCACATGCAGGCAGCGATCATCCCTACACTACAAAGCAAGAGACAGCTGAGACACCTCAGCTCAAATTGTAAACAGGTTGCTCAATTTTTTTAGTTTTGAGCATTTATTTTAAAAAGTTAGGAATTGGCTCGCAGGATCAGTATCATCGGTGGCAGGTAGAGATTGGTCTCTGTGAGTATTTCCATATGTCTATTAGTGAAATAGTACAATTGAGCAACAATCCTTAACTCACCTTTGGAGTAGGTGCATTTTTACGACTGCGTTAAATAATTTGAATACTGTAGCTTCACTGATGCCTGATCCTATGCATGTTCACTCAGAAATAAGTCCAACACTGGAATCAGTGGGATTCCACTGTAAGCGTGTATTGGATCGTAACAATAATGAAAGAAACAAAGGCATTCAAGCATATTGCATTCCCTTAGACATTCTAAATATGTCAATCTCTATCTCTCTATCTTTGTGTCTGTGTTAGGCTGCAGTGTGCAAATGCACACAGGACTGCCCTGCTGCTGTGTATGTGACTGTAAATAGTGGGTTAGAGACAGACAGATACATAATAATAATAATAATAATAAATTTTATTTATATCCCGCCCTCCCCAGCCGAAGCCGGGCTCAGGGCGGCTAACAACACTAAAATAGTGCAACATTCCAAAAACATTATAAAAATTAATTAAAATCAAAATTGATGGCAACCATACTAAAGTTCTGTAAAGATTGCCAAAGGAGGGAGTCAGGCTGCGCCCTGACCAAAGGCCTGGTGGAACAGTTCTGTCTTGCAAGCCCTGCGAAAAGATATCAAGTCCCGCAGGGCCCTAGTCTCTAGTGACAGAGCGTTCCACCAGATCGGAGCCACAGCCGAAAAAGCCCTGGCTCTAGTTGAGGCCAGCCTAACCTCTCTGTGGCCTGGGACCTTCAAGATGTTTTTATTTGAAGACCATAAGTTCCTCTGTGGGGCATACCAGGAGAGGCGGTCCCGTAGGTACGAGGGTCCTAGGCCGTATAGGGCTTTGAAGGTTAAAACCAGCACCTTAAACCTGATCCTGTACTCCACCGGGAGCCAGTGCAGCTGGTATAGCACTGGATGAATGTGATCTCGCAGCAAGGACCCCGTAAGGAGTCTCGCCGCGGCATTCTGCACCCGCTGGAGTTTCTGGGTCAGTCTCAAGGGCAACCCCATGTAGAGCGAATTACAATAATCCAGTCTGGAAGTGACCGTCGCGTGGATCACAGTGGCTAGGTCAGGGCGAGAGAGGTAAGGAGCCAACTGCTTAGCTTGGCGGAGATGAAAAAATGCCGCCTTTGTTATAGCTGTAATCTGTGCCTCCATAGAGAGGGAGGTATCAAAGATTACACCGAAACTCTTAACGGACGGTGCTGGCACTAATTGCACCCCCGCAAGAGATGGGAGTTGCCCCCTCAATCCCATATCGTCCCATCCCAGCCAGAGGACCTCTGTCTTCGAAGGATTTAACTTCAACCGGCTCCCACGTAACCATCCAGCCACCAATTTGTAGTCTGGCATTATTATGATTACAGCATAATCATATGCATGCGTATTCAGAAGTAAGTCCCACTGAGTTCTTTGCGGCTTACTGCTACATAAGTGGATATACTCTGAGACAATTTGATGAAGAGTGGTATATAAATTCATATATATATATATATATATATATATATATATATATATATATATATATGAATTATGAATACACACACACGTTATAGTTGTTGTGTCTTACTGTCCCGGTTTAGGTATTACCATAATGCAAATTTATTTAAGGACATATAGGACAAAAAATTAAAGCACATAACAGCCAGTTTCAGAGGCATATTACAATACCTTCACTACAGCTTTGAAGTAATTGTAATCAGGAGAGAGGAGTTATCACAATTGGAAGATTTCACTGAATAGCTCCATTCCATATATAACACACAATCAAATTTTCAGTATTGTTTAGTCCTACTACTTTTCATTATTTTTTTTGGCACACTGATTAATTTAAGACATAGTTAATTGAGCAACCAAATGATCAGGAAAGGGAGAGACAATTTACTCTAGAAACCTACCTATCCTCATTAATAAAAAAGGTAGATGGTTAAAATGAGTAAAAGTCCTAGTTTAAGAAGATGCCCCAGGAATGGAGCAAAACTCCTGGGCTGAACTGACATCAGCATATTCTCTTAATAAAGACTCATTTCTGCAACCAGGTATGATGTAATCTTTCACTGTATCCAAACCATTAGTTAAAAGACCATTGTGCTTTGTTTTTATTTATTTATTTTTGAAAAATATGTATAATCCATCTTTCATCAATGTTGATACTAGGGTACAACAAAAGAATATACATAACTGAATTCATACAGCAATAAAACATCAAAACAAACTCTTCAAAATAAATACACAATAAAGACAGGTAGAGGCAGCAAAAAACTTGTAGTGCCAGCAAGTGACCTGTGACATCATGTATGCAAGGAAAGCTTTCTGCAATGAAGCTAAAGCCCTGTTAGATTGTTGGAGGAAAGAGAGAAGTCTGAAGGCAGAAAGGAACTTGTACATGCAGATTTAATTCATGGCAGCAACAAATATTATTCATCGCCGATAATATTTGAGATTGTTTATCTTACTAATATCATAAAATGAAGATGGGAGAAGCTGTGTTTACCCATTGTGCATCTTTTGTTCTGGAAAGGATTTCCACATTATCTTTCTATGTCCTTCTAAACCAGTCATGGTCAGTGAAGAGTAGCTGGGTTCCCACAAAGCAAGACCTAGTGATAACAGCAAGAACCTTTATTGAACAAACAGAACTGGACCACAGAGGCAAAGCAACTGCTTATATACATTTCTAAAGGCCTGGGCCACTCTCACCGTAACTGGCTGTCTAAACTCCCAAGCTGCGAATCGTAACTCAAGTTTAAAGGCCAATGGCAGTGGCCCAAATCCTGAAATGTTCTGTGTTTGGATATCATGTATCGAATCAGAACACAGGGGCTCAGAATCCTTAGCCCAGACTCAAGCTCAGGCAAACACAGGCCACTGAATACATAACAGTCAGCTCAATGTAAAGTTGGCACTATCTAATAGAAATGGCTTCAAGTTATAGAATTCATTGCTCAGTCATTGCACAGAAATCATGCGCTTGTTCTTAGGATGACAGAAAATTGCCCAGAGGCAGCCAGTTATCCATTACTGTTCCAAACTAAACCAAGAGCTCTTTATTTTTTGCTTTTGTTTAAAATGTTATATTAAATGTTAAAGTTCTATATGATTTTTCCCCTTTCCCTGTGATATAATGTAGTTATGCAGATGGTCTTAAAATAATCATATCATAATCATAATAATGCATTGGCTGGTAATCAAAGAAAATAACCCACGCAGGAGAAGGACCTAATGTAAATGATTTTCATTCCCCCCCCCCCTGAGCAGCTTGGAAGGAGCTATGTCTTTTTTACTGGTTTGCCCCGGCTTAACTGGGAGCAATTCCAAACTTTAAAATGGAAAGCGTAATGCTGGTGGTCAACAAAAGAGGTTTAAAGACTGCCTCAAGGAAAATCTTTAAAAACGTAGTATAAACACTGACAACTGGGAAACACTGGCCTGCGAGCCACCAGTTGGAGAACAGCCTTTACGAAAGGTGTCATGGGCTTTGAAGACACTCAAACTCAGGACACAAGGGAGAAATGTGTTAGGAGGAAGGCACGCTTGGCAAATCCACACCGTGATCAACTCCTGCCTGGAAACCAATGTCCCCACTGTGAAAGGATGTGTGGATCCAGAACTGGACTCCACAGTCTCTTACGGACTCGTTGTTAAAACCGTGTTTATGGAAGACAATCTTACTCGGCTATGATTGATCGCCAAAGAAAGATTGCCAGAACCCACATGGGTGCCCATATGGTGATGAGCCAACATGCAGCCTCCCATCCACCATGAGATGACCTCCTGAACAAAGTAGATGCATCACACAACACACAATCCAAGTGGTGATTGAGGAGCCCATGCGCTCTGGTGCCAATGTGTTGTGCCTGAATCATACATAAAGACATCTGCACAGTAGAGGGGAGAAAGCCATGTGAAAATGGCAGCTAGATCAGGCAAAGCTACTTTATTTAAACAGCACTGTAATTTATTATGAAGTTGTGATGATCTCAGCGTTAGGATTGTTCTCTGGCTCATACGGTGCTGAATTTACAGTGCCATAGTATGGAGAAAGGTGCGAGCAGCGAGTCTAGCTTATGAGGTTGCTTGTTCCATGAAAACAAAGTGTGTATCATTAATCAGGTCCTCAGCTTTTGTCTGCGACAGAATAGTGTGTGAGAGCTCCAGCTGATGAGATCTACAGAGCAACATCCAGGTGTTGCTCAGTCTTATTTTGAAACAGGCATTAAACTGCTCTCCAAAAGGGGAATAATTAAGTATGAATTAAGGCGGGTGGGGGTGGGTTGGGGAGAATGAAAGCCATCAACAATGCATTAAAACGGCAAAATGTTTTTTGTATAAAAATGACCATTTTAAATGCTATTACCCTCGCTATAAATGCTAGAGGTGGACAGTCAAGGCAAGCATATACGTATTCCACTTTTCTAGATGAACCGACATTTGAGGACCGATTAGCTCAATGTCTGAGGGGTTAACACCCCCGCCGTCTATTCCAACAAGTGTCTGTGAAAAGCAGAGCTAATCTGAAAACTGGCCATGTCAACCATGAAGTTATTTCAATACTCCACTGCACCGCCCGCACCCCGCCTAACAAGATGATTAATCCCATTACACTCTCACAAGCCTATTTCCCCATTTAATTAAGGACTTTTAAATAAAGTGCAGTTTGCAAGGGTAAAACTCTGATTTGTTAATGTGATCTTATCAACATTTTTACACCCCGGCTTTTCAGCCATCAGCCAGCTTTGTTTGTTTATTCAGTTATCATTTCTCCTTTTTTTTGTTTCCACCTCAGCCTCTCCTGGATGGTATGGCTACTTGTGAAAAGTCATGTAAAACATCAGATTAAAACATGAATATGACACTCATTTCATGTGGCCCTTGGTCTAATAATAATTTCATGCAGGTGGAGGAAGCCCAGGAGGAGGAAATGGTGTGAAAGATGGAACGGATGAAACGGGAAGAGGAAGTGAAAACATGTCCTTTCCAGCGATTAGTTCAGATTTTTGCTAAGAGTGATCCATTCTGGATCTCCACCAAGTGGAGGAGAGGAAGAGAAAGCCTGGGGGTGGGGAAGAGATGTGCCCTGCCCATTTGGGGCTATTTCCCCGCCCACCCCCACATTGCAGCCTCTGACATATTACTGCTAAGGAAATGTGGCGCTTGGCAGAAATGGGGTTCTAGAAGAAGAAGAAGAAGAAGGAGAAGGAGAAGGAGAAGGAGAAGGAGAAGGAGAAGGAGAAGAAGAAGAAGAAGAAGAGGAGGAGGAGGAGGAGTTTGGATTTGATACCCAGCCTTTCAACTCGCCTTCAGGAGTCTCAAAGCGGCTAACATTCTCCTTTCCCTTCCTCCCCCACAACAAGCACTCTGTGAGGTGAGTGGGGCTGAGAGACTGCAGAGAAGTGTGACTAGCCCAAGGTCACCCAGCAGCTGCATGTGGAGGAGGAGAGACGCGAACCCGGTTCCCCAGATTATGAAACTACCGCTCTTAACCACTACACCACACTGGCTCTCCATTCTACATCTTTGAATTAAAATAGATACAATTGAATACAATTATGCAAGGTCTAAGAATACTGTATCGGTCAGATCTATCTTCATCTATTTGCATCCCGCCTTCTTGCAATTAAACTCAAGGTGGCTTCCAACATCAGAAAAGTTACAAAAATATAACAAAATTTCAGTGGTCATAATTAATGTCTCTAAATTCTTATGTTCTTTCTTACTCCCATTGGCGAGAGTTTGTCAGGAGATAAGAGAGGAACTCTGGTCTGATCAAACACAGCTCATGTTATGGTCTTCATTTTAAAAAATACAGTGGTACCTCTAGTTGTGGACACGATCCATTCCGGGGTGCCATTTGCACCCCGAAAAGTCCGCAACTAGAGCAGCAGTTCTGCGCAAGCGCTCTGAGTGCAATAGAGTGCTTCTGCGCATGTGCAAAGTGTGCATAACGCTTCTGCACATGCACAAAGCACACAGAATGCTTTTGCACACGCATGTGCGGCAAAACCTGGAAATGTACACTTCCGGGTTTGCCGGGTTTGCAAGCCGAAAAGACGCAACATGAACCTAACGCAACACGAGGTATGACTGTAAATCGGATTCCACATTCTTTGGCCATGTGAAGTGGAAAGTGTGAATACAGAGGCAGTAATATTTCTAATTCCAGTTGTGGGAAACTACAGAAGGAGAGGGTGCTATTGTGTTTGCGTCCTGCTTGTGGGTTGCCCACAGGCATCTAGTCAGTCACTGTGAGAAGAAGATGTTGGACTAGATGAGCAATTGGCTGGATCCAGATTACAGAGGTGACATAAACTGCTCATTCCCTGTACTGACCTGGTGTGTTCAGTGCCTGTATGTTTGCAAGGACTGAGGGAAAACAGCGCTTTCCTATTCACAATGTGGATCCTTCCACAAATGACACTGTGCCCAGCATAGTGGAGCCTGGTAGCTGTCCCAAAATAAAACATTTCTAGATATTTTTCATATTAGTTCAAAAACAAAAGAGTTTCCTTGATATATTTCTCAGTCACTGAAGACCTTTGACTGGAAGACAGAACCTGCCTCAAAGCTTGCAATTTACATGCATTTAAACACAATCACTTCAAGATGCAAGAAAAAAAAATTCTTTTGCTTTCGAAAAATAACACAGTGAATCGGAGAAATAACGAAATATCCCTGACTCCTGTACTCTCATTATTAATGCCTGCCACTTAATGAATAAAACATTGTATTATACTGTGTCAAGGCCTTATGGAACAAGGTACTTATCCAAGTGGAAAGGCAGATTCTGATCTTATATAAGTACCATCTGAAAACAAGAGAATTTATTTATTTACTTGCCACATCTCTTTACTGCCTTTAGCATCAATGTTCTCAAGACGGTTTTCATGCAATAACAATGTAAACTCTTTAACATATTCAAAATTATGAAATGTTTAAAGAAAACCATTCAAAAGCAAAACAACTATAAATATAGCACCACTTCATTTAACCCTACGTGCCTGGTACCATTGTCTCTGAAATTAGACCAAATGCCTTAAGAGAGAGAATGTATTTTACAGGTCTGGGGCTACAACTGAAAAGACTCTGCTCCTAACAGAAAGTGATCTCGAGATATCTAGAGAAGTAAAAGTGGATTGTTAACAGGTCAGAATGTAAAGCTATAATAAATTAAGATAAATTATTAAGATAAAAACAAGGTGGAAAGGATTTGCTGAAATAACTAATGGAACTAGAATACAAAAAAGGGAGGTGTGAGGAGGTCAAGGAAACAAGCAAATGAAAATAAGACATGGAAAGTTGGATGTGTTTTTAACTGTTTTTTATATTTTTCTTTTTTTTGTATTATGTATTTTTTCTGTTTTTTCTTTCTCTTTTTTATTTCTGTAAACCTTTTTGAAACCCCAATAAATATTATTAAAAAAACAACAACAGAAAGTGATCTCATCTCCAAGAAAGATACATTTGAAGTGGAGGCCCTCTCTGTGTAAAATCCTGTAAGGGGCTTATGGGGGTGGGGTGGAGATCCCTAACATATATGGGTTTCAAGATTTTAAAAATAGCATTTTGGACCCTTGGATGTATATTGGTAACCAGTTAAGATATTCTGGAATTGCCATAATGTGTTCTTTCCAACCCACAGCAAGATTCTGTGCCACTGAAGTTCCCAAGCCATTTTTAAAGGTAGACTCCATAAATGAGCCAAATCATGCAGCCATTTTCTCACTTGCAGTCTAGTTCGTCTTGATGCTGCTATTGTCTTGTTGCTGTTCTTTTGCTGCCATGCTGCTCTTCTGCGGCCATTTTGTCTTAATGTAATTTTGCTGTCTGCTGGCTCTCAGCCAGCAGCACATGAGTTCAGTCTCCTTTTGAGATGAACCCACAGTCTCTTTCTTTATGTAACCACTAAGTAAAGCCTGCCTTTCAGGGATCATATCATGAACTGAAATGTGAGTAAACATTTTGTTACTTTACCCAGAAAGACTCTCGTGTCTTTATTCTTTTAAGAGGGATTAAAGGGGACACCAAGAAATAATCTTAACTAAGAGATTCAAACGAATCTGCAAACTAACTTCCAGCTTTATTTGCTGTGCTACATCACTCACTAGCATGAGTAAAGGAAGGAAAATATATATTCAATATATCCTTTCCTACTAACCTTAACATTCCAACAAGAAGGTCCCCTCTTTGCCCCTATCAGCAGAGAGACACCAATTGGCTGATCTAGATGCCTTTCTCCCTATTGATGTGTGGCCATGCCCACTCCATTTTGTGGCCCTTCCTCCTTTTCTGCTCTTTTAATTGTGGCGAACATTTTGCCACGACCACATGGCTACTGTTTTGTGACATGCTATGCTCCAACAGAACTTTCTCAAAATTCCAAATATGTGCAATGACCCCAAAAGGTTGGGGACCTCTGTTCTAGCATAAAATGTATGAGCCAGTGTGGTGTAGTGGTTAAGAGCGGTAATCTTGTAATCTGGGGAACCAGGTTCGCGTGTCTGCTCCTCCACATGCAGCTGCTGGGTGACCTTGGGCCAGTCACACTTCTTCGAAGTCTCTCAGCCCCACTCACCTCACAGAGCGTTTGTTGTGCGGAAGGAAGGGAAAGGAGAATGTTAGCCGCTTTGAGACTCCTGAAGGGGAGTGAAAGGTGGGATATCAAATCCAAACTCTTCTTCTTTTTCTTCTACTGTGATCTCATTTGTCAATTTAATAAGTTGCCACACTTGGTTCTGAGGGCAACAAGCATGCAGGTCATCGGCAATCTCTGGACCTACAGTGGAACAATATTCAGGTCCACCCCACCGCCACCCCCAATGCTATCTGTATGCTGAATAAACTGCCGTTAGCTTTAGTCTACTAACTTGTGCATTTCCAGATGAATACCAATCAGGCACATGTTCTTCTGCTCTGCCATCCTACCTATTAAATTGGAAGAAAGGAACAGCGTTATAATGGCAATGGATAGAAAGGAGGCAAATAAAAGCCTAAAGTTCTAATCAAAACTCTAATCAGAAAGATGACAAATGGTGAAGATTATTAAATTTTCTTTGCTCCGTTGATGAATTTAATAAAGAACTAATCAAAGATCATTAGAAAGCTTTTGTGCTTGGTATGCATTGTAGCTGGATTGCAATCTGAATTTGTGTTTTACTGGTTACCTAGGGTTGGATTGGACATGTAAATATGAGGGGGGAAATAATTTTAAAATCAGCTATATGTACCAAATGTACATGTCACTTAGTGCATTTGCACATTTATGTGCTTCGATCCAGTGATTAGAAGAGTGAAGTCATTGTTTAATATTTTCTAATGATCTTTGATTTTCTAATGACCTTTGATTAAACTGATCTTGTCGCAATTGTTTTTTTTCAAAAAAATTTTTAAAAGAGAGTTGCAGTTCCAAAGAAATGAAATTATGTAGTCTGCCAGTTATGGGGCTCTGGGAAGAAACTAAGAATGCCATTCCTCCCAGTCTGGATATTCACACACACACACACACAGCTCTATGGCAGTCACTTTCAGGGTGATTGGCTGCTAACACCAATCTGCAGCTTCCCTCAACCATACCAGAATAAAAATGTTTTTGCCAGCAGGAGAAAGATAGCCAGAACAGAATTACAGTGCTTCATGGGGCAAGTTGTTTCACAATATTGGCACAGCCACTGACTAGCTCTTATCTTTTGTTGTCATCAGCAGTGCTTCCACCCTATGTGGGACACAGAGAAGTGCCTTTCCTCTGAAACCATGGGGTAGGCAAAAAGATGCACAAAGAGGCCATTTCCCAGGTATCCTGGATCCAAGCTATTTAGGGCTCCTAGGTAATCACTAAGGCTATGAATTATACCCAGAACAAAACTGGCAGGCATTACAAGATAGGATGTGTAGAATTCTCAAAGGCAGCTCAATGCTGAATAGTGGGTCTCACACTTTTTCTTCTGGGCAACACTTTCAGAATAAAAATTTGTTTGCACCACACAGGTTTTGTTTTATTGATAAGAAATACACTGGAAAACAAAAAGAACCAACTCCTAGCAGTACTTGATTTATAGCATAGGACACGGCTACTTTATAATATCATCATGGGGCATCCTGACAGTATAAAACAACGCAGCTACTTAAGATCATGAATCATTCCCAAAATTTAATTATAAATGAGTTTTCTCTAGCACAAAACAGTAATTCTGCATCACAACAAGGACTGTCCTCAGTATCACTTGATGCTCTTGCTCTCGTTTTGAAAAGATATTTATCCATATTCTGCAAAAAACAAAAAAAACCCCAAAGATAATTTTATACTAAACTGAAATATTTAAATGTGTCTTTGATTGTCCTTGAATCTTCCAACCTCTCCTGCCACACCACACCTTTTGGGAACCATGGAAGTAGAGCATATTGCAGTAATCCAATCTTGATGTAGCTAAGACGTGTGTTGCCAATAATTGGATCTGTATCACAAGTAGGCTAGTTGTCATACGGATAATCTCATGGCCAAATCATTATTTTCCCTGTTTATGTCTCATAGAAGCCACTCCCCTCACAATACAGATACAGTCAAACCTTGGGTTAGAGACACTTCAGGTTGAGCACTTTCAGGTTGCACACCGTGCCGAACCCGGAAGTACCGGAACAGGTTACTTCTGGGTTTCAGCGCTCGCGCATGTGCAAAGCCACTAAATCGCGCTTTGCGCATGCACAAAAGTGCCCAATCGCAACCCGCCCATGCGCAGACATGGCGCTGTGGGTTGCAAACAATGTGGGTTGCGAACGTGCCTCCCGCACGGATCACGTTCGCAACCTGAGCGTCCACCGTATCTGTCCTGAGTTTGCTTATCAACCTTTGCATATCGAAATTAGGTTTCGTTCATCTTCATTAAACAAATGTACCATGACCAAACGTGTTCTGGTTACACCCGCCATTTTGCCATTTTCTACATTTATCTCTAGACTTCCGTTCTGTCTCGCCACAGACTGGTGGCATCAGAAGCTACTTCGGTATCTGCTGCCAAAGTAATCAACTGTTTGCAGTTCAAACTGCAGAGAAAGTATGTTAAGCCACCTTTTGTATTCTTATCACTTTTTAAAGACAAATTTTCATGCACAAATTGCCCGGCCTCTCTCTATCAGAGCTTTGATCTGCTGCCCTATCAGTCACTGGCTCACTACAAGAGACTGGAGAGTACACAAAGCTATCTGAGGCAGACGCTGGTTGGAAAAAGAAGGCCGTACAAAGCCACTTGTTTGCAAAGTCGGTCAATATTGACATGACATGAGAATAATACCTTCTTTATGTTAGAGCCATTGCTGAATTTAGCCAGTAAGAAACATCCCCCTCAAGAAACTAATAAGGTTTGCCCCCACCCACCACCGCTGAATGTCATTTCATTTCCTCAGTTATCTAAGCTTTTTCTCTATGAATATTATACTTGTTCTATGCAATGCTATTTTTCTAGAAAAAGAGGTACCACGAACACCTCTTAGAATGGCAAATGGCGCCCACCTGAGAGGTGCCACAGCTGAGTTCCAGCAAGTTCCAGCTGAAAAAAGGCCTGGTTCTACGTGTTTCTCTGGTTCATTTCCAGTGCTGTGTGAAGTCACATGCAAAACAATCCCCAGAAGGTTATTGTTTCTGTGCCCCTGCAACGTGGAATATAAATTTTGCTTCCATTTCAGGGGAGGGTGGAGTCAGAGGGAAAAAATGACAGAGCAATAAATGTAAATTGTAACCTTTGTATAGTGATGTAGAAAAATAGCTAAAGAAGCTGGAAACCAAGACCAAATAAACCAAATGAAGACAGCCCAAGATATACATAAAACTTTTCCACAATTTTGCCATTTAGTCTGTTCTCCTTTTAATTCGCTTCTCCTGTTATTTGCCTCCTTCAAACCCCTTCTTTCCTTTCTGTCAAATAAACCATTTTTCGTTCTTCCCTGCACTGCCCATTACCTTATTTCCTGAATTTACTCTCTCTCTATTTTTATAATTGTATCTAAGTATTCTTATGTAATTGTATCCAAGTATTTTTATAATTCTATCCAGGTAGTTTTAAATTGTATCTAGTCCCCCCCCCCCCATAATTGTGTGAATCTTTACCCTTATGCAATTGTTACATTTGGCATCATTGCAATGGAATTTACCCCTTTGTCTCCTTTTGCCTTTGTTCAACTTCTCCACTATTGTAACTACTTTCAGGAAAATAAGAACTGGAACCCATGGTTCCAGTTACATACGCTTCAGGTTACAGACTCCGCTAACCCAGAAATAGTGCTTCAGGTTAAGAACTTTGCTTCAGGATGAGAACAGAAATCGTGCTCTGGCGGTGCGGTGGGAACGAATTACGCAGTGGTGCTTCAGGTTAAGAACAGTTTCAGGTTAAGTGCGGACCTCCGGAACGAATTACGGTAAGTACTTAACCCGAGGTACCACTGTATTCAGATGGCATCACTTTATTGCAACCATAAAAGTATAAATGTTATTTTTAGCTTCACCCTAATCACTTCCACTCAGCTCCCCTTCCTTCTTCCGTAAAATGCCAGAAGACCAGATCCATTTGGGGAGAGGAATTCAGATGTTAGATAAAACTCTCATCCCTATTGTTATTCTAGAAAAACTGGGTTACCATATCATTTGCCATCTCTTCCTGGATTTCTAGGTATTACCGTACTCATGTAGATAGGATCTGCACCCTTGTATCTTGCACCCAACCTCCCTTTTGCACTCTGCACCCATGTACCTCCCCCTTACCTTGTAAATTGACGAACCTGTGACAAATAAGACCACCCACAATTGTGACTGTATAAAATTCTGAACTTACCTTTGGGTTTGGGTTCCTCATACCATTTGTCACCTTTGCGCAGGGAACCTGGTTGCAACCGAATAAAGGATCTTGGCTTTTAAAAAGCTGCTTGCTTCTTTCTCTCCTTGGTTGGACATCACCCATCTTCTCTGACTCTAGAGGAACCCTTTGGGGCCCTGAACCAAAATTCTGAGTGTTTTAAATCAACAGTAAAACTAGTTTCCATACCCATTCACACACTCCTTTCCATCCCCCATAAAGGTAAGGTGTTGCTCAACATCTTTATAAATTACTTGGATGAAGGGACAGAGGGGATGCTCCTCAGATTTGAAGATGACACCAAACTGGGAGGGGGAGCTAATACCTCAAAGATAGAATCAGGTTTCAAGATGACCTTAATGCATGGGTAGGCAAACTAAGGCCTGGGGGCTGGATATGGCCCAATTACCTTCTAAATCCAGCCCCTGGATGGTCTGGGAATCAGGGTGTTTTTACATGAGTAGAATGTGTGCTTTTATTTAAAATGCACCTCTGGGTTATTTGTGGGGCATAGGAATTCATTCTCCCACCCCCCATTATAGTCCGGCCACCCACAAGGTCAAAGGGACAGTGGACCGGGCCCCTGCTGAAAAGGTTTGCTGACCCCTGCCTTAATGGATTGGAGAAATGGACCAAAACTAACAAAATGAATTTCAATATGGACAACTGTAAGGTTCTACACTTAAGCAGGAATAATCAGGTGTACAAATTTAGGATAGGGTACCATATGTACCAAGCCAGACCATGTGATTATCAACTGAGGCCCTTTCTTCGTGTGCCTCCTCCCCAAGAGGTCCAGAGGGCGGCAACACAACAAGAACAGGCCTTTTCTGTGGTGGCTCCCCACTTGTGGGATGTTCTCCCCAGGGAGGCTCGCCTGGTGCCTTCATTGCATATCTTTAGGCATCAGGCAATAACATTTCTCTTCTCCTGGGCCTTTGGCTAATTAAGCGATCTATGGCATTTTAAACTGCACGCAGCAGAGTTATTGTTACTTTGGTATGTATTTTTGTGTTTTTAGATTGTAAGCCACCCTGTGATACGTTGATGAAGAGCAGTATAGAAATTTAATAAATAATAATAATACACCAGTCTTGACAGCAGTACAGGTAAAAAGGATCTAGGGGCCTTATTCGAGCACCAGCTTAACATGAGTCAACATTGTGATGAGCAGGAAAAAATGTTAATGCAATTTTAGGTTGCATCAACAGAAGTATAAAAAGGTAAAGGGACCCCTGATCATTAGGTCCAGTCGTGACCGACTCTGGAGTTGCAGCGCTCATCTCGTTTTATTGGCCAAGGGAGCCGGGTCATGTGGCCAGCATGACTAAGCCGCTTCTGGCGAACCAGAGCAGCACACGGAAACGCCGTTTACCTTCCCACTGGAGGAGTACCTATTTATCTACTTGCACTTTGATGTGCTTTCGAACTGCTAGGTTGGCAGGAGCAGGGACCGAGCAACGGGAGCTCACCCCGTTGCAGGGATTTGAACCGCCAACCTTCTGATCAGCAAGCCCTAGGCTCTGTGGTGTAACCCACAGCACCACCCACATCCCTACAGAAGTATAATGCCCCCCAAAAGACTGGATAAAATAATCCAAATTCAGACCAGACTTCTTGTTTATCTAACTGCATATTACCTATTCTGACTGGAAGCGACTCACCAGGGTCTCAAGGCCCATCACCTGATTGAATCAGAGACCTTCTGCATCATCATCCTCAGGAGGAAAAGGCATACCTGATGACTGTGAATGTGGTCTAGTCATAATTCATCCATAATAAAAAAAGATGGATTGATATACAGGATTTTGTACTTCAGATACCGGGGGAAATGAGAAAATGTCCACCCCTAGTAAAAACACAGCACACATTTAATGCACGGCACACATGCCCAAGAATCCTGGGAACTGTAATTTGTTAAAGATGAGGGAATTGTAGCTATGTGAAGGGGAAACCACCATTGTCAAGTTCCTTTGGGGGAGTCAAATGCTTTAAATGTGCATTGGATATGCTTTAAATAGTATGTAACCTTGAGAATGTACTCCCAAAGTGCAGAATGGGGAGTCTGATGTGATTACTGATAATGAGGACAGAGTAATCATGCTGAAATTAGATGCTCTAGAAAAACAATAGCAATTAGGGGTATTAGTAATGGGCAGTTTAGGCTGCTGAAACATCAGATGTGGTCTTCTGAACTTCATAACTGGTGATGCAACAGGAAGAAATGGTGCTCTTACTTCCTGTGAGTGAAGCAGGAAGATTCTATCCATGCTAAGAAGGGAGATCACGTTCCCTCCACTGGGACTCAGCAAGATTGGTAAAGAAAAAGCAATTTAAATGCGTTATATATGCAATATAACACTGTGCCACCAGATGGCGATGGGGAGTCCCATTTTCCCCTACTGGATTTCCCTGTTTAAATTTACAATGTGTTTAACTGAAATGCTTCTTTGATATGTCTAGTTCCAGCCAAAGACAACTGGCAGTCAGCTCGCTCCTAGGCTCAACTGGGTCCTAATTTCTCCAGGATTCAGCACCCATTAGGAAGTGCTACAGATTTGAACCAACCTGCAGTAAATGGTATAGACTACAGTACTGTAAAAGTCCTTACAGTGTCTTTCTGGCTATTGAAGAGTTCTGGGGATTACTCCTAAGAAAACCACCCAAACCCTCCCTTTTTCATGTATTAACTGAGTCCAGTTCCAGATTTTGATTCCAGAGGAGGCTTTTTGGTTCCTTTCACCCAGCCCGTGAAATACAAGAGGTATTCCTGCAAGCATCCGATGTTTTGATGGTGGCCGCGAGCACTGCCAGCTCTGAGCTCTGTAGCTGACTCACTCACACTTCGCAGTCATCAGGCTCCTGGGGACTGAGGAGACTGTGGCACCAATGTACTTGATTTTAAAGTGGAAAGGAGCGGCAAGATCCTCTCTTCAGACAGCATCCCCTTTGTGAAGTGGCATTACTGTTGGCTCTAAAAGGAGCATGTTCTCACACTAAGAATTACACTAAAAGCTACCATGTTTTATTTATAGAACAGCTCCCAGAGAATATTTCCCAGGTCGAAGGGGAAACCTTGTGGGTTGCTGGGTTTTTAAAATAATAATAATAATAATAATAAACCATTGAGGAGACAGTAGGTTAGTAGTGGTATATTCTTTGTCAGAACTATACTGTAGCTTCAAACACATCCAAAGAAATTAAATACGCACTGCGTCGACTGGACAGCCTACACTGTCCTTTAAAGTGCTTGAGATGCATTGTAATTGCACTGCACAATACAGCAGAACCAGTGTTAGAAACTGAGATAGGAAAGAGAGGAGCTAAAGGGCACCTTATACCTAGGTCATGGGCGCAACAACGGAATGTCTAGGCGTGCTTTTTTATAACAAGAATACAAAGCTGAAAATGAATGAACAGCTAAAATATGATGTTAATTTTCGCATGGTTTAGTCCTTCCCCTGCTCACCCCCCTAATATTCTTAAGAGGGTCTCTTCTCCAGTCTTCAGAGAGTAGCCGGAAGTGGGGAGGAAGAAAAAGGTCCTCCTTTCCTTCCAGTTTTAGTCTGAAATCTTAGGCGCAGTACTAGAGCTCAAAAACTGTCCGCACTAATGAAATTCCCTGTCAAAAAATGCACCTAGAACAATGGGAGTTTTGAACAGGGGTGTCTTGCCCATAGAGGCAAGTGGCGTGGGGCGCCAAGGCGCCAAGTTCTGTAGGGCACCAGGGAAGGCTGGGTGCTGCCCTTGCCCGCCTCGCTGAAGCAGCGCCGCACCCGGAGCCTCTGCCTCTCCTCCGCTGGAGGAGCCGCCCTCCATCTGATGCCTGCCTCCTCTGTCAGCAGCGCCGTAAAAAGGTCAGCAACTCTGGGAAATGGGAGGGATCTTTGCACCACGGTGCCGGATATTCTTAAGACGGCCCTGGCTTTGAACACTGTGCAGAACACTGGTGCTCTGATCTCCAGTGCACAATGTCTTCCTTATGGTGAACATTTACCAGATTTAGCCAGAAATTCCACTTGGTCTGCATAGCATTTCTCAAAAGTTTCATTTCTTCATTAATTTCTTGCTGCAATCTAGATTTTGCCTTCAAAGTGTTCTTGCGAATGAGTCTGCTTTAGGACTTTTTAAATGGAGGCGCCTACTTTCAAGCCACAGGATTTATACATTTATCTTCTTACAGTTCCTATCAGTTAAGAAATAAATACCATTCAGTTTAAAGGGGCCAGCTTCTGGGTGAGTGTGAATAGAACTACAGCCCAAGATGCTGATAGAAACAGTGCCATAAAACCTTTATGGGGGGGAATACAGATATAGATATAGATATCAGATGTCTAGGTATACAGATCTCTTGCTAAGGTTTTATAATAATTTAAAAATAGGGTAAGGAGAGGGAGAGCGGAGGGAAAACATGTTGCTGGTGAAGGAATGGTCAAAGTCTCAATGTTAGGGACAAGAAAGAAGTGTGTTCATTTCATATTGTAAAGCAAATTTACCCAATTTGAAATTTCCAAACTGAAATGCTGCTTCAAGATTTGCACTCTGTATTATGCAATGTCATTCATCAAGCAAAAACGCTTTTTTTCCTTAAAAAAATACATTAGGGGAAAGCATACACAAAGGTTTATTTATTCATGAAAGTCATACAAATTCATTTTATTAGGGGGAAATTGCATGCAAAACACACATATTAGGCAACATTTGCATCCACATGAGTATATTAAGCAAAATGTGGATAAAAAATGTGTATGGGAGTTTTGTACAGTTTTTTAAATAAATAAAAAATCTGCAAACTTTTGCAGAAATGTCAAAATGCAAAAGTGAGAGAAACCGAATTGGACTTAGCCATCTTTAGCTGTAATGTGGTGCTGCCTTCAGATGGTGCTTCAGGAAGTACTTGGCAGAAGTAATCAAGGAACTTTTTTGTCCAGTACTAAAGAATTCAGGTTGCACAAAAGCATCCTGGGACCACCTTTCCTTTGAAAACATTAAAGCCAGCAGTTATACCAAGCTGTCTCTAAAAGATCTAATGTAATCCCTTTACAAATATGTAAATGCAGTGCCGCTGTGAGCCTTAGCAAATAAGGAACAATAAGTTATCTTATCCTGGGGTTTTCCTATATGTAATTCTCAGCAATAATTTAGTCCTCGCCTTCCTTTCTGAAGGATTTAAGGAATGACCTTAATTCTGGTTTGTTTGCTTTCCCTTCAGCAGCTGCAAGGAAGATAAAGACAAACAGCAGTGGGACCTTTTACAAGGGCGATGAGCCCCTAAAATGTGCCCAGTGAAAACAAACAAAAATCATGGCATGGGGACCCAAACAAAATAAATTTATTCTTTTTATTTGAAATTGCTGCATTTCTTTCAAGAGACCACAGAAAGGTTGACTTGCATTTATTTTTATTTTTAGAAAAGTTCTTCACTTATTGGAAAGGCATTACAGCATTAAAACAGTACTACTATATTATTGCTAATATTTTGTCTTTGTTCATTCTCGTATGATACCAACTGGTGTCAGATTTCTGAGGGCCTTTTGAGCCCTCCCCCCCAAAAAAAGACTATTATCACACATATTAAATCCTGAGTCTTTCACAGTTCAACCTTATACAGGTCTATTCTGATGTTAAGTTCCATGCAGAGTAATGTGACTTACTTTCAGGTAGGTTTGTATAGATGCTACTTTTTAAATGAAAAGTTTTCCAGATGTTGGGCACAATCCAGTGCATAGTTAGGTTCACGTGAGGCTCACTGACATAAATAGCACTCCATGCTGAACTGTGCAGCTTAACATGAACTGAAAGAAGAATATGCATTAACGCTGGCAATTGTGCAGATTCATTCTGTTTTAGTGCGGTAGCACGAGCAAGGCCTTTTCTCTGGTGGCACCCCAGTTATGGAACTCCCTCTATTGGAGGTCTGGTTGTCTGCCTCATTGATAGCTTTTTTATGTCAATCTTTTCCTTAAGATCTTTGGGAGGACTCATTCAAGTCCTAGAGTTGGTATGGTGTTTGCTGTTGCAAGGCACTGTGGTGTTTGGAATTTTGCTGTGTTTGAGAAGATTTTTAGGGTTCATTTCAATATCTGTATTTTTTCCATGACAATTTTGTAAACCACCCTGGGATTCCAAGGGATGAGGGGCAGTTTATAAAAAATGAAAATAAATGAATAAATAATTGTTGAAAGCTCAAGGGAGTAAGATCTCCTATAAGTGACTTGTGTTCCATCCCTGAAAGGAGATGGAGGAGCCATTTCTGCATTATGAGCGCACATAGGGGAGAAGTTTGAAACCCTAATGACATGTTCAGATACATGAAGCATGCTCCCTTGTACTTCCTTGCATACACACATATGATTACTACCCAAAGCCACTCTGTGGATAGGTAATGGGAAATCAATCCCAACTTTGGGGGTGCCATCTATAATTAACCCCTACCTAATAGTCATATTGAAATGAAGCACTTGCCCACTGAACTTACATTCTCCTTTTAATGTTATCTTTTGACTGGAAAACACTCCCAGGTCAACAGAATTTGAAACTGTCTAGTTCTAAATGGGTACGAAAATCATTCTAACAAGACCGCCTTCAAGAGTGCTCCGGTACTAGGAAGCCAGTTCAAACGTTTCTTCATGGGGACCAATTACTTCAATCAGCCAGGACAGAAATGTATAGCTAGAACATCCCTTTTGTCTCTTTCCTTTGTCTGCCATTGGCCTTTGCTTTCTCCTGATGTATGGGATAACTTCCCAGGATCCAGAGCTTTTGAAGAGGAAGTAAGGAGGGGGTGGACTAATTGGCTTTGAAAAAGAGCATGTCTGTGAACAGAAATGAACTAATTAGTGTTCTAATTAGTTAGAACTAACTCTAGCATTAGATTTGGCAGCACCAGCCTCACATTAAAGAGTTACACACTCGGCCCCATTTTTCAATGGCTGTGCACAAGGTGATGGTTACAAGCCTGGCTAGGAAATTTAGCTTCTGGCTTTTAGTGAAATGTGGACCTTACTCTATGGCGCATCATTTTGAGGCTGAGATTCATTCCTTGGCTGCTGTAGGCAAGGAGACAGAGATGAATATTTAGTATAGTTGGCATTTTGAATCCAAGGAAAGAAGTGCTCTAGCTTTCAGTCTAGAGAAAGTGTGCCTGTTTTGTTTATACATAGCAAATCTTTGCTATGTATGGGAAACTTTAAAAGAGAAATAGGCTATAGATTTAGAGTGAATGGCTGTGCAATCTTATGCATATTTATTTGGCAGGAAGGTCCACTGAGTTCATTCTGGCTGCATACCATGATCTATTTTAGAGTTCTAAATTATGGGTGAAGCAGACTATAAAAAAGTGAACAGCATATATTTCAGTGCCTACATTGTATCCCTGCCCCCCCACTTGCTTTGTAAATAAGTCCAACACCAGGAAGTTGCCAATAGATTTATTTACTTGTTAAATTTATATCCTGTCCTTCTTAGCAAAAGAGTCCTGGCAGCAAACACACACACATTTTTTTTAAAAAAACAAAAACACCCTACATTTTAAAACAGTTAAAACTTTCTAAAAACAGTTTCAGTTAAAAACATTATAAGAGTGGTTACAATTTCACAAACTATCCCTCTGTATGGCAGACAATTCTTCAAAATTTGTGTCTGTGTTTGGGGGTGGGGGGGTTACCAGAGAAAAACCCATTTTACTCTCCCGGACAGATTAGCAATTGATGATCCTACCCAAACTGCTGTTTTTATCCCAATCACCAATCACTTCTAATTTGGATCCCACTCAGCCAGATACAAAAGTGGCGGGGGGGGGGGAATTAAGGACCCAGCAAAAGACCCAGAATAAATGCCAAACTTCTATATCTCCCCACTGTGGAAAGAGGCTGGGGCCTATTAAACATGGAGCTACATTTCACTGCTAACCAAGTAAGACATGCCATCCCTATTATTTTAGATGATACCTCAAAACAATGGGTCCAATTGGAAACAGAACTAACTGGGGGAATTCCAGTCTAGAATACCCTTTCTTAAAGCAAAAATTTAGAACCAGCCTAAAAGTTCAAAACAGATTCACACAAGCCATGCTTAATGAGAGAGAGAGCCAGTGTGGTGTAGTGGTTAAGAGCGGTGGACTCATAATCTGGGGAACCGGGTTCGCGTCTCCGCTCCTCCACATGCAGCTGCTGCGTGACCTTGGGCTAGTCACACTTCTCTGAAGTCTTTCAGCCTCACTCACCTCACAGAGTGTTTGTTGTGGGGGAGGAAAGGAAAGGAGAATGTTAGCCGCTTTGAGACTCCTTAAAGGGAGTGAAAGGCAGGATATCAAATCCAAACAAATCCAAACAGAAAGAGAAGGAAGGAATTCTAACTCCAGCACTGTCCCCACTGCCTTCCACCCACTATTTCACAACAATTTGTGACTATTAGCTGTGGCTGGATGGAGGGCAAAAGGTCTATACCAGTTATATGACTTTTAGAACTGAAATACACCACTATCAGACAAAGAAATGTGAACCAGATTGGAAACTTACAGCCCCTTTGGCTGCTACTTCACCAAATCCACATTTGTTTGGCTAATCAGTAAGGCAGCCACAAGACCACTAGCCCCATTTGAAAGACTTGTAATATCCACAGAACGACAAGACCCACAATCTATAAAATTCTACTCAGTGCATTGGTGTTCTCACTTGACCCTATAAAACATCAATTGGAATGGGATTTTAGTTATGAATTTGACCCATTTCAGTGGATTAGACTTTGGACAAGACTTTGTGGAACGGCAGATGGAAGGGTGAATTTTCACAAATTTCTTTTCCCACTCATGGAAGCCTCACTGGAGCAAAGAATGTTCCATGAGCAGAGGGGCACAACCCAATGTATTTTAAAAAAGGAGACAGTGTGTGTGTGTGTTCCATATTATTACTACAAACTTTTTATACCAGTGAATAGTTTTTTTCTAAAAATTCAGGCAACCCTTTCAAAAAACCTTTTGGCGTTTTTTTGTTGTTTTGCTATTCTTTTCAAAGGCGTTAAAAACAAAACAATGTGCATCTTCATTTCTTCCCAGCCATCCCATTTAGTTTCATATTGTTGCTGATCTTCAATTGGAATAGCTTGAAGAAGAAAAACCCAAGACAGAAAGTTTCTAGATCTGTACTTTAAATGTGAGCAATAATCTGTAACAAAAGACAACCTTTTTATTAATTTCCAAAATGGGACAGCAAAAGGAACTGCCCAGAAACGACCCCTATCCATGGGAACAAGTTCTAAGATGAATGTAGGTCTACCAATTCTGGGGGCCGAAGGCACCTCAGCCCGCTCAATTTTTGTTTTAAGGGGTCTGGGCCCCCTCAATCTTCAGGTGGTCCTGTGTGCATCGCACACACAGAATGTGTAATTCATGATGCAGGTCCGGCGGTCAGCTCCTTCAGAGCACGTGGCCTTCACCTTTTCGTGTGACGTTACACACACACAACGCAAGTGCTCAATGTGTGCACAATGCGTTCCAAACACACACACACCCAATCTTGGGGGCAACCCAGTGCCTCTGGATGAGTGACAGTTCAGCTGGAAATACCTATCATTGCCTACTTTTGTGTGTGATTCTTATTCCTCACACAAAGCAAGGACAAAAACAAACAACTGGCGATAAAGCTCCATGTTCCCTCTCCCTGCATTTTTTGTAAAGAAATGGTAGATTAAATCTAAATTGCAAAATGGCTGGTATTTGTATGCCCACACTCACAACAGTAGCAATTGTTCTCATGATAAATATAATATTCTGCCTCTGTGTTCTTAGTTCCACGTTACCCCTTTTACAATAACATGCACTTTCTTTTTAAAGTGAACTTAGTTATTTCTTTGGTTGTGGCCTATTTGCTCCTTTTTTTTATGTGAGATTTTCAATACTCTGAAACGATGTCGAGCAAAAAAGGTCCATCCACTTCACTCGTGATGCCTCCTGCATTACCTAAAACACAACAGAACAATGATAGACAACAGAGCTTTTCTCCTCTCTAACAATCCAGTCACCATGGCAACTAGCAGAAGAACGTTTGGCCAGAAAAAAGCTTGGAGATTGGCGGACCAGACTAATCAAAAAATGGAATAACATGACAACAATTACACTGATGAGTGATAGAGGCAGTGAGGATGCATTCAGACACCTATGCCATTGCTGACTCAATGCATTCAGCATTTTTGTTTTGTTTTGTGTCTTCTGTTTTTGAGAGCAGGTATATAGAGAAGATCGAATTGTGTAACAGAATGTCAGTGCTCTACTTAAATAGAAAATTCCTTTCATTTTGCTTTGCTACTCCAAGTGTGCTAAAGAGGGTTTAGGAGGGAGGTGAGGTTTTGAAGTGAAATATGAAATAGACACAATATGGGTGTCATGAGGTAACTTTATTTAGCCTTATAAATATGTGAAATATGAAAACGTGGCCAGGTGAGGACAGGAGGCAAATGATCTGTTCTCAAGGCCTGCACACATGGCTAGTTGTATAAAGGTGGCTATTTCCAAAGGTAGCTTTCCTGCATGCTGTTTATATTCAGTGTCTTATAACTACAGAGTTAAGATGCAAAGATAGGGCAATTTAAGCACCCAGAAAGCAGAGGAAGTGGAAATGTAACACTCCCTGGGCCCAAATACAACGTTTGAGCCATAACTCTGTGCTGGGACCCAAGGCAGTCCACGGAGCAAAGGTCACTAAAAACCAGCCTCTTTAATCACTCATTTATTAAACACTAGATTTGAAAGTTGAAATTGTTGAGCATCAATTACTGACACGATTGACAGTTGGTCTGACTTCTCACGTAACTTAGCAAATCCATCAGCTTCTGTGCCCTTTGAGTTTTGCAAGTATGGGGGAGATGCATGAACATTGTTCAACTTTCTTCTCCTGCCCTCTGCATACCACCCAAATCTGCTTTCAGGGGTTGTGGTATCTTCCAGAGCAGATTTGGGGGAGGGGCATGCAGCGGCTGGAGGGGTGAAGGAGATGAACTAGAAGTCACAGGGTGCAAGTAGATTTCCTGGCACACGGACAGACGTCATTGGATGTCACCCAGTGTAAAAAATAAGATGGGATGGAGCCATCAGATTTCTTTTGGGAACAGGGTAGGATTGGGGGGTGACCAAGGCAGGGATAACTGGACATGGCCTTTAATTGGCTTTTGATCCTACAATGGAGTAAAATATAATTGGAGGGGGGGAAACAGTGGGGGGGGGAGAGAATTAAATATGATATGGACGACAGGTGAAAACAGAGTAGTTCTTTAAGACTAAGGGGAATGTCTATTTTGGTTGGAATATGAATTTTTATATTATCTATTTATATTATATTATATTATATTATATTATATTTATTAATATGTATTATATTAATATTTAAATTATAAAAAACTCTCTGAATAAAGCATTCCCTTTATTCCCCACAGCTAAAATCCACATCCCAATTAAAAACAACTATACATAAAACCAGGGCTCTTGGGTGGGCACTGTTGCCATTACAGTGGAACCTTGGTTCTTGAACGCTTCGGAAGTTGAACATTTTGGCTTTCGAATGCTGACAACCCGGAAGTGAATGCTTCTGTTGTCAAATGTTTTGGAAGTTGAACAGTCTTCCAGAACGAATTACGTTTGACAACCGAGGTTCCACCGTATAAGAGAAAGGAGGCGTTCATGGTGAGTTCTGTACCTCTTTCTCTAGAAAAATAGCACTACGTAAAACCATCATCAATAAAAATAACCATAAATAAAACAAATATACTGAGAACCAACCATCATTGTTAAGAACAAAGATGAAACCAATAAATCTTTTAAAAGAGACACGGGGGAATTAAACTATGTCTGGATAAGCTTGCTAAAGCAAACATGTTTTCAGCAGGCATATTAAAAACTACAGCCATACCTCGGGTTGAAGTAGCTTTGGGATAAGTATTTCTGGGTTGCTCGCTGCGGCGACCCAGAAGTAATAGAGTGTGTTACTTCTGGGTTTCGCCGCTCGCGCATGCGCAGTCAAAATGACGTCATGCGCATGCACAGAAGCGGCGAATTGTGACGAGCAGATGTGCGGACGCAGGTTGTGTTCGCTTCTGGATGCGAACGGTGCTCTGGAATGGATTCCGTTCGCATCCAGAGGTACCAGTGTATAGTGAAGACACCTGCCTAATGTCCTTGGGCAGGGAATCCTGTGAGGAAAAGGATAGATCCACTAGGCAGAGGCAGAGTTAGCTGCTCTGGCACCTGGAGCGGCGCACATGCTGTGCAACTGGGGGCAGGGAGAGCCGCTCACAAGGGCAGGGCGAGAGTCCCAGGGGGTGGGGGGTGCCGCCTGCAGTGAGCGGTGAGCGTCTCAGGGGGGCAGTGCAGCAATGTCACCCCACCTCAGGCATGAAACCTGGGGCGCGCCACCACCGCTGAAAGCCCCCTTCCTTCGCCAGTGCCACTAGGGAGATTCCGAAAACAAAGACTGGATCTATACAAGGAGAGCTTTAAAGTTTCCATGGACAATTGCTTTCAGTTTTGCTTTGGTGCCCGTGTGTCTGCACGCGTGTGTGTCTCCTACTCTAGTCTGATAGGGAAAGCACCTTCCAACATTTATAGAAGTAATGTCAAATCTGAATTCATGAAGGAATCACTTATAAGGAGTTGTGGATCATGCGCTGACGTCTGAACAGCTGGGAGCCAGAGGTTCCTGCCTCTGTCCACCTGACTCAGGGCAGGGCCTGACAGACTTCATAAGAACTACTGCAGCTGCTGCTGTTGCCCAGCAAGGACTGGGGTATTTTGGGGGAAGTTTTGTCAGGAGTTTTTGCGGATATTGATATTAATTTTTTGTGTCTTTATTTTTATGTGGCAATTGTTCAGTTTGGATATGTAGTTTTTGATGTGTTTTGTTTATTTTTATGACTACTTGGCTATGTTTGTAACTATGCAAATCTTTTCATATTGCAAGCCACCTTTGAGCATTGTTTTAACTGTGGAAAGGCAGCATAAAAATAAAATGATGGTGGTGATGATGATCTTATTGGATTAGAAGAAAGCATGGCAGCACTGTCTTTCAGCAATGCTCTCCCAGTTAATCTCAGGATGACTTTCTCTTTCTGCTTTCTTTCTTTTCTTTTCGATTCCCTCTGATGTTAAGGACTTTCAACCCCCTAAAGTTCCTGAAATGATGTACACCATACTCCTTTTTATTTTGGACCAGCTCTAAAGAACTGACAACAGTTTATACTCTCGCAAAATTAACAACAACAACAACAATTTATTTGTACCCCACTCATCTGACTGGGTTGTCCCAGCCACTCCGGGTAGCTTCCAACATAAATAAAAACATAGTAAAACATTAAACCTTAAAAAGCTTCCCTATCTGATGGGAGGGCATTCCACACAGAGGGTGCCACTGCTAAGAAGGCCCTCTGCCTGGTTCCCTGTAGCTTTACTTCTCACAGTGTGGGAATCGCCAGAAGGCCCTCGGGGCTGGATCTCAGTGTCCAAGCTCAGTGATGGGGGTGGAGACATTCCTTCAGGTATAATAAGAATAATAATAAGAATAATAATAAGAATAAGAATAAGAATAATAATAGAACTAGGGGTGCAGAGGCCTTTGATCCAGTGGAGGCTCTCATTGGCAGAAGAGAGGAATCATTTTTTTCATTGATTCTCCTTTTCCCTGTAGTCTCCCACACCACCACAACATTATGCTGGAGTGTCTCCTAGGCTGGATCTAGACACATCAAAAAAGTGTTTCAGCAAAACGTGTTGTAAACCTCATAATGGGAAATCACATTGGCGAAAAACGGAACTCCACTGCGCCATCTGGTGTCACAGTATTATAACACATTTAAAAGGCTTTTTCTTTACTAATGTTGCTGAGTCCCTAATCTTCCCAAGCAGGAAATCAGTAGGAATAATATTGCCTCCTTCCCCAAACATGATCTCAAAATCCTAGCCAACATCTTCGATTCCCATCACATTTCAAGTAAAATTGTTTTTCAAGGGAAATTGTTTCCCCAAACAAGTAAATCAGTTGGATCTCCTCACCCTTTCAGCCCTCATGATACTGAGGCAAAAAGCAATGAAAATAATCCTTCATGTTTAAGACAGTAGCAGACCCTTTAAGCAAAATGGCTAAGCAGTCATCATTGGTATAGTGGTATAGCTCCACTGGTATCAACAAAAGTAGTATAGTATTAATGGTCAGTGAAAAACCATCTTGAATTTTAGCTGTTACACCTGTTGGGGCAAGGACTTTTTCAAAAACTCTGATACATTCACTCAAGAATTGAATGCCAGACTTTACTATGCTCAAATTAATCTAAATAATGGCAGTCTCAAAATAATAGTCTAGAATTTATTCCTTTAGATGAATTGTAACAATTAGTAAGTATTCTTCCAAGAAGTATAGGAGTTTTGAGGATGAGTACTGCATCCATTTATTGTCAAAGACGGGAATGCCATTGAACAAGATGGCCTAGATTTAGGCCATTAAAAGAACAGCATTTTATTGCTAGCATGGTGTAAAAATATGGATATTTCTTTCAGAATATACACAGAAATCTTAGGTAAAGTTTGATACAATGAAACAGCAATTTGGAATTCTGAATCGTTTCCCAATAGCTTAAAACACATAATCAGTCGTGACGCATTTGTACATTGTACGAAATAAGATGGGCAAAGAAATAATCTCCAAATGGAGACCAATGGGGGGAAATAGGATTATTTAAGGTGACTTTGGCTTCATATGTGGAATAAAAATGGAATGTTCAAGTAATTTTCCAAATGCAAAGCTATTTTATACAATGAGGATAGCTTTTTTAAAAAACCCTCACCATTTGCTAGCCTGTGGTGAGTGATTTACAGTCATCAAAATCCTGCAGGTAATTGTGGAAATCTGCATGAGACTGCTCTGCAAAACTGTAAGAACCTTATTATAATGATCTCTCTCTCTCTCCCCTCTCCCTTTTCTCTCACAGAGAGTGAGAGTGAATGAGTTTGCCCTCTACTGGACAGACTTACAATACAGGTTCGTGCCACCGTACCTACATCAGCAGAATTTAATGGAGTGTCTACCTTGATTGAAAGGGATTAGTGATCTGGATGAGATAAAAGGATTTGCAGAAACCCAGGTGACCAAAGAAGGGGGAAATGTCCTAATCAACGCCTTAATAATTACTAATTACTCTCAGTGATTTGAAGAAACAAAAGGGAGGTGTAGCCTGAAGTAGCAAAAAGGACATTTGCTAAGGATGTGAACACTGGTGAGGATCACCAACTTGGATGGCTTTAGGTTATGAATGGCTACTAGTAATGATGTCTACATGCTACCTCCAGAATCAGAGGCAGGATGGCTCTGAATATCAGCTCTCTTCTGGGTCTCCTTCCAGGAGAATGGTTAGATACATTGTGAGATGGCTGAGGTAGAGCATTTATAGTGACAGTCCCTCCCAGAAGCCTCAGCCCAACGAATTGTGGCTCCCTCATGTCATCATTGTCATCTCCTCCTCCTCCACCACCTCCTCCTCCTCTTCTTCTTCCTCCTCTTCCTCGTCTAAAAAAGGTGATTGAATAGGACTTTAAGCCCAGAGTGCTTGCTATATGAAGTCCAAGTGATATTTATTCAAGCTTCATCGCTTGATTTTTATTTAAGTTGCAAAAACCAGACTTTTCCAGACTTTTAATGTTGGTGACACACTTTTCAGACATGCATTATTTCGCAACGCAGTAGTTCTGTTTTACTAGCAAATCGGAGGTTAAACGAATCCCTTTCCAGCCCTGGGAGGTGTGTGGGAAGCGTTCATAAGACATACCTACACACTGCAGCTGACACACTAATGTGTCACGACACAGAGTTTGGAATGCTCCGCTATACACCATTGCCTGTGAGTAAAGTTCCTTGAACTCAGTGAAAATTGCTCATTAGTATTCATGTAGGCTTCCTCCCACCCTGTGATTCTCTTTTATCAGTATTTTATTGCTTTATATGCAATAACTCCGAGGAGCTGAGGCCCCTTCAGCTCCCCCAATAAAGTAGTTGAGGGGGTTGGAGCCCCCAAAGCATATGGGCATTGCCATTCAAATGGTGTGTGTACCCTGTCTCTTGTGATGCAGGACGGGGTTTACCTGGGTCCCCAAATATTTTATTCAAGTTGAGCCGTGTGTGTGTGATTGTTGTAATCTTTAAATTAATTGTTTGTGATAGGTTGCTGTGTATAAATATAATTATAACATCAATATTGCCATTTTTTCCAGGGTAAAAATAATAATAAAGTGTTTACAAATCTCTGAGTGCTGAATATATGTGACAAAGGCTGTCGAAACAAACCAGCTTTCCATTAAAATAGGCATCTTCAATATTTTACCAATATTGCTGTTTATCAAATGATTGTAATAAAATATTACAGCTGACCAGATGGTGGAGCAATTACATTTCCCTAGTTCCTAATGGCTACTTACCTTAAACCTCCAGTGGACTGCTAATTAAAACTGAAAATATGCCATTAACTCCATGTATGAAAATATGCACAAAACAGAAAAACACACAAACATTTGTACAAAGCAGATTAAAAATGCATCAGTTATATTAAGAAGGTTCTGATAAAATACAGAAATTCTAAACACGCAAGGAAAGCAGACATGCAAAGAACAGCAGCACACTAAACTATGGTTTGGTGCTACATGAACAAACCTAGAGGAGCTTTGGGTTGACATTCTTCTTCCTGTTCTCATTCTTTGCCAACATACCCTGAGGCAAACTCTCAGTGCCCAACAAGATAAATTGTGATTTGCCCAATTCTGAAAGACTCTCGGTGACCAGCTAGTCAAAATACGGTTTGCACAATTCTGAAACTAGGATTGCAAAACCAAATTTAGATCTGATGCTTATCTGAAAATAGAAACAGTTGTCCTATTTTGTCAAAAAGTAAGATGTTGATAATTGGGTGGGGGCATGTAGGACCTGTTGCAACAAAATATTGCCACGTGGAGTTCTCCTGTGCAGGATCCCAGCCAGCCAGCCAGCCAACCAGCCATGCCCTTTCCCAGAATACTCTGTCCCAATTCCCTATTCTACCACCATCATTTTACCATTTTACTATCTCCATCAGTAGTGTGTGGGGATGTTTCGTTAAAAAGAGTACTTTTGCAAAATGTGGGATTTCCTTAAACCTGCTGATACCTCCCTCTTATGTGTGGATGTTGGCCATTTGGGCTACAAAAGGATCCACACTCAGAGAATATGTCCACTGCTAATATACAGCATAATTAAACTGAAAAGCCTTCTGCATTTTTGACGCAACCCAATTTTCCTGTTTGGAGCGCTTTATAAATCATGCTAACAAATCCGGGGTGTTGGGCCTTGAGTTGTTCATGTAGCACATTATTTCCATCCCATTATTTTACCTCATGTCCTGCTTGTGGACTTCCCATGGACATCTGCTTGGTCACTGTGGCAAAGAGGATGCTGAACTAGTTAGGTCTCTGATCTGGTCCAGCAGGGATCTTCTTAAGTTTTCCGCACAGCACTCAGGTAGTGTTTCCATTTGTGGCACAGAATTCAAGGGTCTTCAGGCTGGATTTTTGCTTGACTGTGCTTCTATCTGAATAACCTGATTTAAGCAGGAGTGTGAGATCTTCAAGAACAAATTAATTTGGGCTCCAGAGGTATGAGGTTTGACACCTAGGCAAAGTCATTGAGACCATCAGTCCAGAGAAAATGTGGGAGGATGAGGGGGTCATTAGCATGTCAAGGTCATTAGCAGGGCTCATACACAGGAAAGATCTGCCTCTTAATTTTATTCCAGCCTCCTGTATTTAGAAGGCTAGAGGGGTCTATGATTTGAATAAAATATGTGGGTAGGAGGTGGGGCTTGTGAATTTTGTTAAGCACACCCACAATGTCACACCCCCCCAAGAGGCTTCCCAACAAACACGTGTGGAACAACATAAGAAAACACATTTTCAGAATACTGTATGAAGGAGTAACAACTGTAAAGGCTTTTCTCATCTACTGAAAAAGGTCCCGATTCTTAATTCTTATAGGCCTGCTCCAGGCTGAGGTAAGTGTAGAGAAAAGTGTCCACAACAACAACAGTGATTGCTGAAAAGCTGTAGCACAGATGTGATGTTAAAAATAACACCATACCACACCATAATGTACGGATACGGCTTTTGGTATGGGCATCTTCAGTGCTAGGTTAGCATTCATTTTGCTTTAGCCCATGAAACCTTCTCAAACTGAACACCCATGATTATATGCACAACCCTTTGTGAAGGAAGAGTTCACACAAATACTGGCATGAAATTGTTTCCCTTTCAAAACTGTTGCGTAGGTGTGAAAGATTCACATGCTAACTCAGCAAGAACCAGGCAAAGCGGGAGGACTAGAAGATGCAACAATGAGTCTTCACAGAGACAATGGGGCACAGGAGAGAAAACCTGGGTTAGACCAACCACATCCCAAGATGGCTTTGATGGTCTGGCAATTGTGTGGTGTGGTTTGCATGGATAGCTTGAAAGAAAGGAGCACACAGTTCCTTCTGTTTGTCACAGACATTGACCCATGTGCTTTAAGAATAAGGGTTGTGAACTTGTGAACTCCCTGTGAACTTGTGAGAGGTATATGTGGCTTGCTTTTTTTCCAGACAAACAGCAAAGCCTTTTCAGGAAGTGAATTTTAGGAATGCCTTCCCTTTCAGCAGAGACACTTAGAGAGCCCTGTTGCTGTCACTGTTCAAAGATTCCCAGACTCTACTGTACAAGTAGTTCATTTGTACAACATCGTTGCACTTTGCCAGAGATGAGAGCTCAGCAGGAGACTTGTCAGTGCAGCGAACAAGTGCGCTGCTCTTTTAAAGCAGGGATGTGATACCCAACTTCTTGTACAGCTCTCAGAGCAGCAAAGAAAAATAAACAAAGACTCAGAGTAATCAGCTAAAATGGCCTATTTCTTTATAGCCAGCGCAGTTCGACAATGAAAACACTAAGCCGCGCTTCATACATTCACCAGGAGCGGAGAGACAGCTTGGTGAAATAGTGGTGCGAGGAGCTTCCCTTTGCCATGCTGAGATCCTCACAACAGCTGCGGCCTTCATGTTGAACAGCTGGCAGCATGGAGGCCAAGTTCACATTATTCCTTCCCCTTCTCGATGATGATGAGCGTGGAAGCAGAACTGTCTATCACCCACACCACTGGCTGCTCCCGTGGAGAGTCCAGCTCACATAGGAGATTGTCTGCAAGATGAATGAGGTGGGGGACATCAGCACCTCTCCTCTGCCACATGACTGCTACCCTGACTAAACATCATGCTGGTTCTCCTTGAACTTCTTGGCTTTTGAATAGAAGACCAATAGCCCCTGTTTTCATCTCCTGTTTGCACTTCTGTTTCTGCCTGCCTGATTCTTATACAGCGAGCCTGTGTTGTGTTATGGTTAAAGAGTCGCATTAGGACTGGAGAGACCCGAGTTCCAATCCCCGTTCAACCACAATGTTCACTGAGTGACCTTGGGCCAGTCACTATCTCTCAACTTAACCTACCTCACAGGGTCGTCATGAGGATTATAATGGGGGTGGATTTGGTATGAAATGCTGCTGCTTCCTTCCTTCCCCCTTTCTTTTCTTGCCTCTTGTACCTTCGAGGGCATGTTTCCTATTTTTATTTTTGACACAGCCAGGGCATTCTGGCACCTGAGGCACAAAATGGTGCTTCCTCCTGGCCGGGGAAGAAGGGGTGACAGAAGATCTGCATAGAAAGCAAGGGTGGGAGGAGACCAGCAGTGCCTCCTATTTGTCAGGAGTTCAGCCTACACTCGAGTAGGACCCTGGCAGAGACACATGCCCGACTGGCATGTTCCCTCCCTCTTGGCCGATCGTTCAGGAGCTTCATAAGCTTTCTTCAGCCCAAACATCACAGTGGCCGATGCCAATCGACACCGGCACAGTTAGGGATCCGCAGAGTCTTCGCAGCACGTGTGACAGAACCCCAGCAACTCAGCATTTTGGCTAATCTACTTTATTTATATATAAACACACACGGAGCACGGCAACATGGCTCCCTCTCTCTCTACCATCAGACAGCAAAGAGAGAAAGAACAAAGGACAATAGTCCCTCTTCATTGAACACAGTAACACAAACATCCTGTCTCTATCACTGCCCACTCTGTGAAGTCAAAACATACACCATCATGTGGTAGACAAAAATCCCATGACTGAAATCATTTACCAAGAGGCCGCTGTAGAGGTGGCTTTGCAGGGGGCACTTCTGAGGAGACGGCAGATCCAGGGATCCCGCCTCAGCTACTGCTGCTACTGTAGTGGCGGCAGCAGTGGGTGATGCATTTCTTGGAGGCTGGTCTTGCTGTACCTGTGGATTCTGCCCCCTGAGGTTGTCGCCCCACCTTGTCTCATGGGTGAGTCAGCCCTGAATACAGCTGTTTTCTGCAAGAGCAATTCTGCATAAAAAAGAGCTGTATTTAAAGTTATAAACACCATAGCATGCATTTAGCAACAACCAATGGAAAAAAGGAGCTTCATATTTTTTCAGTTTATTAAATCTGCTACTAGCTAGGATGGCAATGGTCAACCTCCACTGCTGGAGGCAGCATGTGTCTGAATACAAGTTTCTGGGAATCATAGAAGAATGCTGTTGTGCTTAGGTCCTTCCCGTAGGCATCTGGTTCGCCATTGTGAGGATACTGGCCTAGATGGCCCATTGGCCCAATTTAGTGGGCTCCTCTTATTTCTTTCTGTTTCTTTGGGGTGATGGAAAGAAAATGGAAGTAGCGGGTGTGGTAACAGATGGCATGCAGTGAAATGTCATCACACATGTTAAAAGAAACACCCAAGAACTAAATGTGCACACAGTGTGCTTCAGCACATCTCCAGTCAGATAACATGCAATTTTATATTGTGTTTTCTTCCCTTTTCATCTTATGTGATGACGAGGAGAATCTGAATTTAGCATTAACACTTGGATGAGGAAGACAGTGTGTGAATGCCATAAAAACGTAAAGGGAAGAAGCGAGCAAGGGGACTGCCAGCCCAAAATGGTGCCCACCTGAGGGGAGCCAGAACTGTGCTCCGGCATGCTCCAGCTGAAAAAAAGCACTGATTATATGGATTTATTATATAGATTGTGCTTGGTGGGGGGAGAATGACAGCTTTATACAGAAGAGCCCATTGTCTCTGTGAGCACCTCCAGATAGAAAGTCAGTAGCTTTCAGGAGGGATTCAAATGCATACTGGAACTTTAGGTTTGTACAATTAAAGCCCTAGCAAACAAATACACACACACACACACAGTTGTTATAGTTTATAAATGCATTGGCAAGTGTGGGATGGATGATGAAAAAGCAAGTAAACACTGTGCAAGCAAATCAGAATGAATGCAGGGCAAATGCTCATTGTCATATAACTACCCCATAAACAAATCAAAGTGAATGCTCAGTAAAGTCCAGGCATAGCCTAACTGCCATGCAAGCTTTATGCAAGCAAATCAGGATAAATGCTGAATAAACAGGTCATCTGGAGGAGCTCAGTAATTTCCCTTGTATTAGGAAGCAATTCTGAAAACAGTTGTATGTTAACAAAAACACTTCATTGCACTTTTAAGATAAGAGTACTCCATCTAAGGCTACCTTTTTAAAGCACATTCAAATCACATTTCCACCCTCAAAGATTTCTGGGCAATGTAGTTTGTTAAGGGGTGTTGGGATTTGTACCTCTGTGAGGGTAAACTACGATGCCATACCTGCCAACATTTATCTGATGAAAATAGGGATGTCCTATTCCAATAATAATAATATTACCCCATCCATATGACTGGGTTGCCCCAACCACTCTGGGTGGCTTCCAACATATATAAAAACATAACAAAGTTAAACATTAAAAAAAAAATCCTGATACAGGGCTGCCTTCAGATGTCTTCTAAAGGTTGTATAGTTACTTCTTTCCTTGGTTTGGGGGTCACATAACTCCATACCCTCCAACATTTCTCCAGTGAAAACAGGGACATCCTAAGGAAAAGTGGGACACTCCTGTCCTGTAGGAATTAGACACCAGTCCCAATTTACAAAGTAAGCTGAAGTCAGCCCTGGTCGTTTGATTCTTTAATCAGTTCTCTTCTCCCTCCTATAAAAATTACACAAGATACTCTCTTTTAAAGTTTAAAGAACAAATAACTTCTACTTAGTGTATTTGAAGTTGAAGATTAAATGTAGAATGCAGGTGGGTGATACCTAAATTGCTAAAACATCTTACATAGATTAAACTGTTACAGACTAACCAACTCTGAGGTGGACAGCAGCACAACACAACATACCTGCTACTCAAACTATTAAGACTGTTCAGCTGCCATACTTGCAACAGAGTATATTATGTCATAGTTCTACAGCCCTTGCAATAAATCATTTTTGCATTTTGGATACTAACGTCCCATAATTCCAGGATCAAATCAGGAACCAAGACAGCTTCTGTAAATCCGGGACTGTCTCTGGAAAATAAGGACACTGCAGTGCCCAGAATTCTTTGAGTGGGGGCGTGTGTTTTGAATGTGCCTTAAATTTATTGTCTGTATGCAGCCTTGGTTAACCTTCCCTGTTGTTCTCTCTCTGCTGTTGGCCACACCCCTTAACCTGTGTTTCTGGTTGGTCCTTATATTGTCCGTCTCAGTCCGTCTCAGAGGAGTCTTGATCTCACATTTCCCCCTTCCTGAGAAATGAATAAAAGCAAACAACCCCTGGCCCCACCATATGCAACAATAAGGAGCAAGAAAGAGGAAGACACCAGCAAATTATACAGTGGTACCACGAGCTACAGACGCTTCAGGTTACAGACTCTGCTAACCCAGAAATATTACCTCAAGTTAAGAACTTTGCTTCAGGATGAGAACAGAAATAACACCGTGGGGGTGTGGCGGCAGTGGGAGGCACCATTAGCTAAAGTGGTACCTTGGGTTAAGAACAGTTTCAGGTTAAGAACGGACCTCCGGAACGAATTAAGTTCTTAACCCGAGGTACCACTGTATACCACGTGAAAAAGCATAACCCTCCTCAACAAAAATATTCTCCAAAATAAAGTGGTGCTTCAAATGTTGCCCTGGTAAAATGAAGTGGGCACATCGGTGGTCTCACTGCATGAGGTGCACACACTCACAAACAGTTGTGCGAGAAGTGGCAACCATAGCGTTCATCTACAGATGGAAAGTGGCAGGGTAGACGTGGCTTTCGTGATTTTAAAAGAAAACGGGCCCAAATGGCACATTTCCCAGTTGCTTTTTGTCGCCTGTCTGGAGGACACTCTTTCATTCTTGATGAAGTTTGGGAGTGGGGTTTGGCTCCTAATGCAGGTGAAAACCATGTATTGATTACTTAAAGAAAGTTAAAATAAAAGCAGTTTCTCTCCCCATTTCTACACATTGCAGCTTTTGGCCTATCCACTCATAGCTAAAAAGCATTCTTTCCTGATAATCAAGCTTCAGCTGCCTGAATTGCAGGCCGGGCCTCTCATCTTGAGCTCTGCTGAAGAGCTTCTTTAATTAACCATTATACCACAGATGTTATTGATTTTTTTTTTCAAATCTGGTTGAAACATCATTGTGCTGGATCATCGCCAAGGCTAAGGCCTCAATTTTTTGTGTGCTGCTTTTTACTCCTTCTGCATACCTTATTAGTCTCTATGTCTGTTAAGAGCAAGCCGTAGTATTAACTCAGAAAATATGAAATTGATTTTTAGCCTTAGAGCCCTGATCGAAGGGTTTCTAATTTGGAATCTGAAAACCTTTAGTTGTTCTGGGAGCCGCAGGGCTACACGCTTCCTAGAAGTTAGATCTTACTAACTTCCAGTTTGTTGTACACTGTTTATGCAGCACAGCGTTTCCAAAACAAAACCGCTTGAGTCTGAGAATACCCTCTGCAGATTGCAGAATATGGCACATTTCTACAACAGGACAGCCAATCTTGAAGTTAGCACCTGATTTTCTAGCAGGACACACACTTTTGAAGAAAGATCCTCTGTTTGAAGGAGTCTTCTAATTGAAGGGCATTCTGGTCCAAGTCCACTTTAAAGAGAAATATCCATAAGGAGAGATAACAAGGGCTTTGAAGTTCCTCATGAGTGATTAGCACCTGGACAACAGACCGACAGTTCTTCTGGCCAAATAAGGTGTATTGGGTGTGCCTATTTAAGTTATGGTAATTATTTTTTAATTTTGCAACAGTACACTGAAATTTGCACATGCAGATTATAGGCAGTTTGATGTCCTCTTTTGTCTTCTTTTCTGGTTTCATATAAGTGGCCATCCTATAAGCGGCCGAACATGAGCCCATCAGCTGCTAAAATAGAGCACCAATCCCAGACCTTGTGTAAAGCCACACCTGATGGCTTAGTGCCAGAAGTTTCCCTAGGAGCAAACTGGAACAGTTAAAACATTGGGTTGTGTCCAACTAAGCGTAATGCTGGTGGTCAACAAAAGAGGTTTAAAGACTGTCTCAAGACAAATCTTTAAAAATGTAGTATAAACACCGACAACTGAGAAACACTGGCCTGCGAGCGCTCCAATTGGAGAGCAGCCTTTACCAAAGGTGTCATGGGTTTTGAAGACACTCGAACTCAGGACGCAAGGGAGAAACGTGCTAAGAGGAAGGCACGCTTGGCAAATCCACACCGTGATTAACTCCCGCTTGGAAAGCAATGTCTCCACTGTGGTAGGACGTGAGGTTCCAGAATTGGCCTCCACAGTCACGTAGGGACTCATTGTTAAAACCATGTTTATGGAAGACAATCTTACTCGGCTATGAGTGATTGTCAAAGAAGAAGAGGACTTAGAGCAGAACCACTGAAATTAATGGACATGATGGGCAGGAAGAACCAGCTGCACCAATATAAGATGAGAGACACCTGGCTTACCAGTAGTACATGTGAAAAGGATCTAGGGATCTTGGTGGACCACAAGCTTAACCTGAGTCAAGAGTGTGATGCAGCAGCAAAAAATAAAATAAAATTTAAAAATGCTATCGCTATTCTAGGCTGCAAATACAGAAGTATAGTGTCCAGGTGAAGAGAAGTAAGAGCCCCACTTTATTCTGCATTAGTCAGGCCACACCTGCAATACTGTGTCCAGTGTCTGGGCACCATAAATTAAGGATATTGACAAGCTGGAACGTGTGCAGAGGAGGGTGACTAAGATGATTGAGGGTCTGGGACCCAAACCTTATGAGGAACAGTTGAGGGAGTTGACTATGTTTAGCCTGATAAAGAGGAGACTGAGGTGATATGATAGCCATCTTCAAATATAGAAAGGGCTGCCACATGGAAGATGGAGTTAATGCTATTCTGGGCTGCATCAACAGAAGTAGCTGGCTATGCAAAGGTAAGAGTCACATATTTTGTTCTGCCCACTCTGGCCCTGCCTACCATTTGTATGCGTCCCTCAGAAGGCTGTTCATGAGGGAATGGCTCCCTCATGAACAAGTTCCCCACCCCCGGTCTACAGTGCAACCTGATCAATGCGCATTTAACAAAAATGCATATATTTGGCTGTGTGCCTCTTTCAATGCGCCCTTGGTCTAGCTCAGACCACCTACAGCAAAACTATAGTAGAGCTGATTTGATTTACCAGGACTGGAAGGAGTATTGCTGAACAGCAAGGCCAGCCCTGTGATGAAGCAGAGTGAAGCAGTTGCCTCAGAGAGCAGGTTTATTTGTTTATGTATGAAAAAATTATATAAGTAAAGGTAAAGATAAAGGGACCCCTGACTGTTAAGTCCAGTCGCGAACGACTCTGGGGTTGCGACACTCATCTCACTTTACAGGCCAAGGGAGCTGGCATTTGTTCGCTCTGCAGACAGTTTTTCCGGGTCACTAAGCCGCTTCTGGTGCAACGGAACATGGACACCAGAGCAGTGCACAGAAACACCGTTTACCTTCCCGCTGAAGCAGTACCTATTAAGCTACTTGCACTATATACTACTGTATTATAAAATCACCGTGGTTTACGATGCTGAGGTGTGGGGAATAGACAGAGCCGTGAGTGCTGTGTGGTCTGACCTGTACCTCCTATGCTAGCCTGCTGCCCTCAAGTGCATTTTAAGATCCTATCCTTTCACCAGTATTGGGGTAAGATTCAATTGCCAATCGGATTGCCTTCTGTGTGAGCCTTGAGGGAGGACACCATTTTGTCCTTCACTTCAAGCAAGAAAGTGTCTTGAACTGGGCCTGCTAAGAAAAGAAGGGCTGAACAAAAGGAAACAAGGAAAGAGAAAAAGGAGGGAGGAGACAAGACATGAATCACCGCACAGAAGAACAGGCTTTGGGAAGCAGTCTGCAGGGCTTGCTAGACAGAGGCTGTGATAGGCAGGAACAGGGCTGGCCCACCCAAAAGCAAGGTGAGGTGACCCCCTCAGGTGGCAGGATCCATAGGGGCAGCAGATCGGGGCTCCAAGCAATTGCAGTTTGGCCACCTATGCAGCAACCTCTTGGCGAATAGGAGGTGGTGCTGGTCTACTCCCACCAGATGTAGATCTTTGTTACCCTTGTTCCTGGTTCATACCCACCAACATTTTGGGAGGGCAATTTGGGGCACACACATACACCCCGCCCCTCGCCCCCTCCCCTTGAGCAGTCTTCCTACTCCTCGGGAGCGTCGGGAGACACAGCAGAGGCCAGTGCTGCCTTTCAGCAGGCCGCGTTGCTTCTCCTCATGCAGCAGGCCGCACCAGACAGCCTGCTTCTCCAGAGATGCGAGTGGCCTGGTGTAGTCTGCCAAAAGGCCTGCTAGCCTACATCGCATCTTCTGATGCAGCACAGACCAGAACTGCCTCCTCCTCCTCCTCCAGCACCGTAGACAAACTACTGGAACAGGAGGTCAAGGTAAGTTTTCCTTCCGTTTCTTTGGTCCTGTTTGGTTGCTCTGGCGAGACCAGTGCGAGGGATCAAAATTGGAGCATTTGAGATTGCCAAACCGAATAAATTGGGACACTTGAGGGGTCTGCTGGTGTAGATCTTCATCCACCCTTTCTTTGTTGGTGGAGGGAGCTGCGGTTCGTCTCAGGTGCCAAAATGTCTTGGTTTGGCCATGGGCAAGAAGAAGTAGTTACATAAAGGCTAGTGATAGAAGGGAGAGCTGCCCCATACAATGAAATATTTAAATGTAGCTAGATTTGGGCACAAGCCTATGCCATCACCACCCCCTTCGAAGGAAAACATAAAATAAAATGGAGGAGATAACGAAGTCCAATGAAGACAAGACTGTGTGTTTAGTGGGCACAGAATTCTGACTGGTTCTTGCAAGAAGGGGAGAGCAGAACTGGGGGAGAGGGCGGAAGGGAGTGGCTGGGACACAGTAACATTTTATTGCAGGGCCCCCACTTGTATATACTAATAAAAGGACCCCTTGAGGGCTAAGTCCAGTCAAAGATGACTATGGGGTACAGTGCTTATCTTGCTTTTCAGGCCAAGGGAGGCGGCGTTTTCTACAGATAGCTTTCTGGGTCATGTGGCCAGCATGACTAAACCACTACTGGCGCATGGAGGACTGTGACAAGTGCCAGAGCACACGGAAACACCATTTAACTTCCTGCTGCAGCGGTGCCTATTTATCTACTTGCACTGGCATACTTGCACTCTTAGGTTGGCAGAAGCTGGGACAGAGCAATGGGAGCTTACTCCGTCGCAGGGATTCTAACCGCCAACCTTCCGATCAGCAAGCCCAAGAGACTGAGTGGTTTAGACCACAGTACCACTAACACTGAACTCAGGTGATGGCTATGAAGCCAAAGGAAAGTGACATAAGAGAGGTATAACAAGCTTCGGCAAACTCAAGTTTTACAAAGAAGGGCAATTTTTTAAAAGGGAAAAATACTGTGGTACAAAAAAAAATTAACTCCAAAGCCCACATTCTGATGAGAACTGGATTTGTGGGGGAGTAGGAAAATAGGCTGTTGCCAAAGAAGGCACAGTTGAACACCTATCATGTGTTCAATGTGACATATCATTGCAGGTATCATTTGGAAGATCCTAATTCCAAACATTTGCCCCAAGCTATACTGATTACTAGGGACGCAGGTGGCGCTGTGGGTTAAATCACAGAGCCTAGGACTTGCCGATCAGAAGGTTGGCGGTTCGAATCCCCACGACGGGGTGAGCTCCCGTTGCTCAGTCCCTGCTCCTGCCAACCTAGCAGTTCGAAAGCACGTCAAAGTGCAAGTAGATAAATAGGTACTGCTCCAGTGGGAAGGTAAACGGCGTATCCGTGCACTGCTTTGGTTCACCAGAAGCGGCTTAGTCATGCTGGCCACATGACCTGGAAGCTGTACGCTGGCTCCCTCGGCCAATAAAGCGAGATGAGCGCCGCAACCCCAGAGTCGGCCATGACTGGACCTAATGGTCAGGGGTCCCTTTACCTTTACCTTTTATACTGATTACTGAAATTAATTTGTTGAACCTGGCAAATTAACATTTCAGTTGCTGGAAGTTACCTGATCTGTGAGAAACATAGTTGTGTGTGACCAAGGTTGGTGTGACCAAGGTTACAAATCTGAACTCTTGAGCTTACTGACAGTTGCCAGGCAGCAAACCCCAGTGATTTCTAGAAAACTCCAAACAGATTTAATTGCCTTGGCATCTTCTGGTGGGTCTTCTTATGGTTGCTGAACTCAAGGGCGAATACAATCACAGCAGCTCCTTAACAGTTCTGATCAGGTTTCTGTGAGTTTAGTGATATGTTTCTTAAAACATAATTTGAGGCTTTTAAAATACAGCAACGGTGCCTCTTGACCTTTTTAAAAAATCACACGGAGCAGAAGGTGGAGGGAAATGTTTATTTACACTGTTAAATCCCCTGTTCCTTCCTAGACCCGGTAGTTCTTTTTGCAACGGGGAAATCATGCATGTCGCTTCCATTCTCCAAACAAGAGCCAGACAGGGCTACTTGAGCTGAAGAAACAATGACCTCCAGTCTATCCTATGCTTGAGCGATAAACAACAACGGAGGCCTCTTGACAAACACTGACATGAAGAGTAGGATCTCGTCGCTCAATATGTCTCCCGAACATAAGTTAGAAAAAGAAAAGATCATCTTGTAAACAATTAATTAATGTTTGCCATGAATTATCATTTTTTACTTCCTCCTCGAGAGGCTCAAAAGGGAATAAAAAACGCATTTTTGCAGGTGGTGGCATTCAAACGAAGGGCAATCAAATGTTTGAGAGCAGTGGCACAGCGCTTTGAGTCTCTAGCAGTGAATGATGCTAGGATTAGAGCACAGCAGGGGGTTGAGGGCTTCAGGTGTGAAGCTTAATGTTTGTGATCAGCAAAAAAAAAAGTCTTGAATTTATCTAAACTGCTCTTCTGCTAACAGTACTTCTAGCACATAAATGTTCTGAAAGTGGCAAGTGTTCTCATTGCTCTTCTAAAGGCAAACATGATCTGCATTTGAAAGGCGCATCCCTCTTGCCTAATTTAGAATGTGCATCACAAAGAGTTAGATGATGACCCAAAAACAGATCTCAGACACACACACTCCAGGCATATAATTCAATTTTATATAGGTGTGTGCATTTGTAAGAATAGCTAGCAGTATATATTGTTATACGATCAAAGCTGAGTACTTTTAAATGTATATCTATGCACACTATCCCACTTATAACATAGCTAAGTTCTCCTCCACGGCCTTTTCAGCTTGCATGTTATTTAGAAGCACTCATCTTAAGAATGTCATTCCAGCTTATAGGAACTCAATTCTGTTCAATGGTAGAGATGGTCATCTAGTCCAACCCCCAGCAATGCAGGAATCACAGCTAAAAAAAAAAAAAAAAAATGGGCACCCACCCTGTTTCAAAATATCCAACGAAGGAGAGCTTCCGAGGCAGTCCATTCCACTGCTGAACAGCTCTGAAAGTTCTTCCTAATACAGTATTGAGTCAGAATTTCTTTTCTTCTAACTTGAATCTATTGGAATCTTATTTCTTCACTCACCCCTTCTTCCCTGGCAGAAAGAAGGAGCCCCATTTTGTGGTTTGCCTCAAGTGGATAAATGCCTTGGGCCAGATCTACCTTGTGTACAAATGGAGCTCCTCTCTCCATTGAAGTTAATGGCAGTCTGCGCCTGCACAGTCTCTGTATGAACACAGGGAAACGTATGGGGCTCTTGATCAGGAACTTTGGCTGTAATCCATGAAACAATTAGATCGACGTACAGTACTTGCACTTCAGTGTAATTTAAGTATGAGAGATCTGGCTTGTTAGGTCAAATAAGCCAGGAAACTAAATACGCCTCTGCTGGATCGTAAGCAGGAAAGAATACTGTGATGACTGGACTTCAAATACAGTGGTGCCCCGCAAGACGAATGCCTCGCAAAATGAAAAACGCGCAAGACGAAAGGGTTTTTCGGTTTTTACATCGCTTCGCTAGACGAATTTCCCTATGGGGTTGCTTCGCAAGATGAAACATCTTGCGAGTTCTTGCGAGTTTGTTTCCTTTTTCTTAAAGCCACTAAGTCGTTAATAGCCGCTAAGCCGTTAATAGCCGCTAAGCCGCTAATAGCTGTGCTTCGCAAGACGAGAAAACCGCAAGACAAAGAGAATCGCGGAACAGATTAATTTTGTCTTGCGAGGCACCACTGTAGTTTCTTGATCCAACTACGTTGCATTGAAATAAATCCCAATGATTTAGTTTGGATCCATATCTAAGTTGGTGTGCTTGGAATTGCAGCCCAAATGCATTTAGAAAAGGGGTTGCCATGCTGCTCCTTAATTTTTACACACCTAGATAGACTTGTGGTACTATTGTCACATCCTTGCAATGCCAGTTTGTCGGCCTGTTTAGCAGTGCCACAATGATGAAGAACTTGGTACAGATCCCCATTTCTTTCATATGTTAGCAAGGGTTAGGATCAAGCTGTAATTTTTGATGTTCAGCAATGTTTGGGCTATTTATTTCTTTATATATTATTTCATGAAACTGATACTCCGCTTGATTGGGAAAACCTCAGAGCAGTTTACAAGAAGACAAAATCATAAAATCAGGGAGGGGGGATTACAGTGCATTAAAGCAAACAAGAAGTTAAAATACTAAACCAGATTAAAACTCACACCAGCATTTCTAAGCATCTAAACAGGATTTTTTAAATAGCAGGCATAAAAAAGAATACAGTGAAGGCACCTGATAGATATCAATTGATAGGGAGTTCCAAAGTGTAGATACTGCCAAACTCAGTGATCGAGTTCTTACAAATGTTTGAAAATAGCATGGTGAACACTGTCCATCATTAATGTAATTTAGAGTTTGCACTTTATCCCTTTGGTCCCATTTGTCCCCATCCTCCAATGAGACATGCAGTGCTAGCCTATACTTGTCTACTCAGAAGTAAGCCCCATTGAATTCGATGGGACTTACACCCAAGTATATAAGTATAGGATTGCAGCCTTAGTGCTGCAATCTGTACGTCCTCCTCCTCATCTTCATTGATAATAAATTTATTATTTAGTAATAACCCAGTTATTACTATCAGTAATAATTAATTAATGTATTATTTACCCATTGGATTTCTAAACATTTTGCCAATCTGAGTCCTTGTCTTGAGAATGAAGATGACACAATGCTTCCCAGATTTGTCTGCAGTGATGGAATTTCCACTAAATACACTTGACATCACAGCCTAAGGCAACTTCATGCTCCAGATGTTCAAACTTAGGAAATGTGTTCTAGAAAGGATAAAACTGCCCAGTTCCTTGATTGCTGGGCTGAGCTTCCACAATTGCCACTGAAATGGGTAGGGTTGTATTAGTGAAGACCAAGGATCTCAACAGTTGACCTAGCACTTATTTGGAAATATTAGGCATGCCTGGACAATTAGATCTTTGCAAATTCCTATACTAAATGATTTGATCATGGACTTGATCTCTGTAAATAATGTGCAGATCAGAACTTAGCCAGTCAACAGAATCTGCCCTTCTTCAAATGTTGCATCATGGCTCTCCACAGTTTAAGCAACTCAAAACACACAACAAAATATGTATTTTGAGAGAAAATGCACACTTTATTATTTGTTAAAGTGTCTATTTTGAGGGGAGAACAGATTAATGGGCAAAAGGAACAGAACTAAATGATGGGTAAAAATATGTGAAAGTGATATGGATGCAAAATAATCAGGTTTTCTATCCCAAGTATGTATATCACACTGGACACTAATTATTTAATAGTGGGATTAAAGTCACTAACATCAGTATCCTCCATGCATTTGTTTAGAAATAAGTCCCTGGAACTTACTCCCAAGTAAGTGTGTATCGGATTGCAGCCTAATGCGTTGGTCTCAAATGCACTTACATCCAACTTTTCCTTTCTTTTTGTGTTAATTCAAATACTACTTGCGGAAGCTAAAATGTGAAGAAAAAGAACAGGTGACAGAAGGTGTGTGTTCTCTTCCTCTCCTTTTATTTCCCGGTGGCTAATATTAATTTCTCACTTAAGTAATGGAGCAATTACAGCAAAGAGCCCATGGCTCTCCTTTGCGTGGAAAGGGAAAGCCGCTTCCCCTGTTGCAACTCGTCCGGCTGTTGTGCTGGAGTCTGCCTGCCTGCAGCCTGAGAGGGATGCTGCACTGAGCCCTGGAACCAGTCAGCTGCTGTTTGAACTAAGCCCTGACTGCAAAATCAAAAGTGGGCCTAGAGAAAGCTGTAAACAGTGTGCA